>NC_134701.1:168466100-169126100 GCF_043290135.1 Rhipicephalus microplus | reverse complement strand
ACAGAGGCTTTGAAGAGATAAACTGAGTCAGAAATGTTGGTGATTGAGAGACGAAGGACTTCAAAGTATCTCCAGTGAACTGAAAGTCACTGGTAGTACTTTATAAACTTTCAACAAACGATTCTATATAATTCAAGTTGCAATACAATGCGACCGCAGCGGTCCCGATCAAATCTGCGACTTTATGGTCAGCTCTCAAGAACCGTAACCACCATATCACAGCGAGTGAGACAATAGACGTAGAAGGTAGCGAATATGCTCTGGCTAATTATTCTGCTTCTTTAATGTAGATTAGAATGGAATAGAGTATTATGTCCAGCATTATAAGGGTTCTCAAGGATAACATTGGCTAAAAGCTGTTGTCAAACAGCTTGACTGAGCCGTTGGTCCGTTACAAGGCAAAGCTATATAAAAAAATAGCAACATTCAAACAGAAATCAAATGTTCACACTGATGTAAAAACAATAGTTAAGTACCGTAAGAATAACGAAAACAATTGTCGATGCACAAGAAGACCGGAAATCATACACAATTGGCTCTGACAAGTGAAACATTGAAAACAGTAATTGTGAAAAGTAGGAAATACGCTCAGTCATAACAAGTTTGCAAAGTTCGTTCAGAGTTCTTTCGATGAAAAACACTTGACATCTTTATAGTGATTTAAAATGTGTAGTAAGTTGCGCTGTAATGATTGTAGGCTGTATTCATTACGAAATCTAGAAACATACCACAGGTCACTATTACTGGTATTGGTGGAAGTGATCCTAGTTGTCAATGATGAAGTGGACACGAGAAAATTTTCGAAGCCTCTTTTATAGAAATAAAATAATTAAATCAGGCAAGAAAATGTATAAATGTTCTATTTTCATGACTTTACGATTTAAAATATTGCCCACGTTGTCTCCAAGTAACCCATATTGTCAATGTGTGGAATCATTTTCTTTTGCAATGAAATACTCTCATAATGTTTGCTTTTTTAGTATTCGCCGACACGAAGCTACAATGACTTAAATGGGAAGCAAATAAAACATATTAAACGTTAGGCTTTGCTTTCAGTGGAAGAAGATACCTACATCTAGACAAAACACCTGTCATAGCTGACAGTTTTTCGGAGATAATTTCTGCATGTTTATCCCAAGTAAGGCGCGAAGAAAAAAAAATGGCAGCATATCCACGGAGTGAATGATGGAGAGTGGGGCGAAGAATTCATCCGTCCATTCGTTCTTGCTTCCGTCCGTCCATGCGTCCGTCAGTGTGACCGTCCATGCGTCCATCAGCCCGTCCATGCGTGCGTCTGTTCGTGCGTCCCTCCCTGCGTTCGTCCATGCAGCCGCCCCTGCGTCCGTTCATGCGTCCATCCATGCATCTGTCTATGTGTCCGTTCGTCCATCTATTCAACACTCCAAGTACCACCATCTCGCATCTTTTCATCATATATTCCCCATATAGAAGCACCGCCATTCAGCGGACATTCCAAGGACTAAACGAGAGGTGGCACACGCACACTTTCTTACGGCTTGCGCTTCGGGTCCACTTCCCACCTTTAACCACCTCGAGTTCATGGTATATACTAGTTCACTGTATTCATGGCACTGCGGCCGAACGCTCGCTAAACCTTTCGAAAACCAAGGAGGTTACGCCCAGCGAGTATGACGTAGCAAACTTTTTCAGTCAGATAGTGCTAAATGTACATGCCAATGGCCGCTAATGGGAAATGAGAGGCGGGGAATTCGGCTTTTACTTTCTTACGGCTTGCGCTTCGTATCTACTTCCCATTTTTAGCCACCTCGAGTTCATTCATGGTATATACACGTTCATTGTATTCATGGCACTGCGGCTCAACGCTCGCTAAACCTTTCTAAAGCTAAGGAGGTTACACCCAGCGAGTATAACGTAGCAACCCTTTCTTGTCAGGTAGTGCTCAATGTACATGCCAATGGCTGCTAATGGTAATCGCAGCCTGCGCGTTAACTAAAAGCCGAATGCTCCTGTCTCTCATTCCCCATTAGCAGCCATTGACATGTACATTGAGCACTATTTTTTATTGTTCAACAACGCACAGAAGAAGTCTCTCACCGGCACCACCTTGGAGGTCAAAATGTTATACTTGTTACATACTACGGGGGACGAACGGGTGCCGCTATAAGGAGCTTCGCCCCTAAAAGTAACACCTAGTAATTTATGTTCATCAACAGTAACAGTTCTTTACCAGCAAAAATTAACGCTTGTTTGCAAGTGGAAGATTTCTTCTTGCGCGAACTAACATTAGTTTTTGTATAATTTATTTTTAGGCAGTTAGCAGTCCACAATTCAGATAACTTAACCAGTATATCGTTGCATTGTTCCATTAAGTTCTGCGAATGCTGACCAGAAACAAGAAGTTTAGTGTCATCGGCGTACACGATATATTGAACAGAAGTACTACTGTTAGTAATTTCATTAACGTAGAGGTTAAAAAGCAGCGGACCTAATACGCTACCGTATAAAACATATTATTTCGTCTTTTATGTAAAGTGATTGTTTCCGGTCAGTTACATAAGACTCGAATAATGTTAAGCGATTACTTTTAAGGCCATTCTGCGATAATTTCCACAGTAATAGTTTGTGATTTATGGAGTTGAATAAAAACATTTTTGTCGATATTTTCAGTACATGTTCGTTGAGTGTGAGCAAAGCGGTTTCGGTTGACTTTTTTTTAAAAAACCGAACTTATCAAGGGATAGAACCCTGTGTCTGTCAAAAAATTGCGAAACTCAAGAAAAAATATTTTATTTCTTACTGTTTGGAAAATACCAGAATAATTGAAATCGGTCGGTAAATTGATGTATCATGTATGTCACCTCTTCAAAAAAAAAAACATTTACACTACTCATTTAAAATTTTAGGGGGAAAATACCACACTGCAAAGACAATTAAAATTTGCGTAATAAAGCTGCTGTGATGTATTTTAAAACTTAGAATACAGGATTTATCTCTGCGCCATCTATATTGACAGCTTCACTATTCTTAAGATTAATGAATGTGCTCAGAACCTCATGTTCATTAGTGGGATTTAAAAATAAATTCTTTGAAGTGGAAAGCAACGATGGTGCATCTGGGGGAGCTGGTTGTGTCTGTTGTATTGCGCTTATGCTTACAAAGTATTCGTTGAAATTATTACCAGGCACTGAACCAGTGATCTCGATTTTATTGGGGAATAAACTATCTGTATGTAGAGCTTCATATTCCTTCTCTTGTCGAGATACTTTGGGAGGTCACATATCGTGATGCTGCTATAATTTAAGTAACCAGGACTTCATTGACATGCTTCTTATAGTTTCTTATTTTAAAGCGCAAGCTTCAATGGCCTCGTCGAGTGAGGTTCGATGTGTTTCGCCGCGTTGCCTTGAAGAGATGAACTGATGCCCTGTGGCAAACCGTGCGGAATTCAGCTGGGTTGTTGCACTTGTATCAAGATGTTTTCAATTCTTCCCAAGCAAATTCCACAGAGCTTTCATTTCTTACTTTGATTTGATTGATTGATTGATATGTGAGGTTTAACGTCCCAAAACCACTATATGATTATGAGAGACGCCGTAGTGGAGGGCTCCGGAAATTTAGACCACCTGGGGTTCTTTAACGTGCACCCAAATCTGAGCACACGGGCCTACAACATTTCCGCCTCCATTGGAAATGCAGCCGCCGCAGCCGGGATTCGAACCCGCGCCCTGCGGGTCAGCAGCCGAGTACCTTAGCCACTAGACCACCGCGGCGGGGCTTCTTACTTTGATTTGGAATAAGTTAAATAAATCTAAAAATCTCGAGCGTACACACTGGTGAGAAATATGGCCTCAGCAATAACAAGAAAGAGGCGGGGGAGTTAAAAAGCAAGCAGAAAACGCGTTTCCAAAATGCCCTGCAGCCTACAAATGAAGTCAACCTGTAGTTCCTTTAGACGGCGTATGCTGCGTGTAAGTTTAATTTTTCATATTCCTAAAGTGGCAGCAAGGTATTTCACAAATACAGTGTTACACTTACGTTCTAAGTTCTCCTGTGTATGAAGAGGTCCTCTAACCTTCTGTAATCTATCGCTAAACATTGACACCACATGATGGTAGCAACACGATTTCCCTTCGTCCTGCATAAAATAAAAGTAACAAAAAATACACCAGTCAGAACATGCTACGCGAGCGCGGTGAAAAGTAAATCGCGATAAGCGAACAACTCCCGCCGTGCCAGAAGTAAAATGAAGTGGTGGGGAGAGTATATTTGATCAATTTTGAGGTTCAACCTTAATATCGTCATCAATCCACTTTTTTGTGAGATAGGATGTTAGATGAAAAAAACTGAAAATATAGAACTACCGTGACAGAACGAGTAAGTTTGATGGAAGGAAACGAGCAACACAAGCCATTGATGCTCGGCATGTGAGAAAGTGTGAATGGTTAAAAAAAAAAAGCTTTGAAAAAGCACGGCTTGGTGAGAAAAATATGATTATGCGGGCCTAGAGTGTCTGTGAAACTACGCAAAATCAGTCCAAACTCAATTTCTGATCCGTGAAGTTGGACCACTCGTCTCTAGAGTGCAAGCCCTCGCGTATCAGCCGAAAAGATATTCTGCATCCCGCATGACGTCGCGCTGTAAATACACATCCCGCAGAATATCATTACCGGGAACGGGAAGTGGGAAGACATACTAGGGAAGATATCTCTAGCGTGTGGAAAAAGAGGGTGAAATTTTTCGCATGAACTTAAGATGAGCTCGCTCAACTGCTTGCTTCTCTAATAGGGAGAGCTCGTTTTTGCTCAGCTAATAAATGTGGTGTACACCCACTTCAGGCATAATTCATCATCGTCGTCAGCCACTCCATGAACAATTGGCACAAAATTCCTCGCAATAAGTTAGCGGATACCACGCGTCTAGGAAGATTGACGAAAAATAGCTTAGCGAATGCCAGCTTCTTACCCTAAAATATTTATTAATAATGGCGTATAGTGGGTGCCAAGCAAAAGTGCTTGCAGCAGTTACCTAATGAGTGTTTATAGAAAGCTCTGAAAGGCCGCTCTTCTATAGCTATCACTATCACTGTGTTATCCCTTCCGCCCAGGCCCTCTACAAAGCTTACGTTTGCGTTCATGCGACAGGCTTATTTTTAATGATGTAACCATCATAATAAATTGGGAATTACTAACGCATACGTCACGCTGCTAGTGAACGACATAGACAACTTTCCTTTTTTATTTTCTTCTTTATCATACAAAGACTCTCGACTCATTACCGATATTGCTGCCACATCAATTACAGATTCTCCCCACAGCCTTCTATAAGAACATTGCCCCCTTGCATTAGGCGATTTGTTGGCCTAAAAGGGTTCCAACGTCGCAGTTCGCCCCGGGCAGGAAGAAACACATGCGCTTCAACGCTGTTGCACAATGCGCGTTTCATATCGAGAGGCTTTAGCGCTAGCGTCACACTTTGGGATCATACCGAGATCCTGTTTCCCCTCCATCGTATGTGAGATTCAGTAATAACAACATTTTCTACACTGAAACACACCCATTTACTTTTCTTGGCCTTATTTTGCCCCTTCTTCCTCCACAAATTGGCTGAAAGCTTAGCGAGTGGTCATTCGTTTTTCGCTGCTGATATCCCATTTCATCATCGTCTTTCCAGTAGGCGACGCAATTATACGACTGCGGCTGTTTCTGCGCCCTTCGGGCTCGACAGCTGTGGCTTACGGTTATTCTACCCTGTGTTGCCTTCCTGCTTTCCGCAATATTGCTAGGCGCCGTGTCTGTTGGAAAGGCGTATGGGCGGTCAGGCAATCGTCTTATCGTGTTTACCCAGGCAGTTTCAGCAAACCAATAAATAAGTCAAGAAGTTTACGGCCGCCGCACGATTCTGCGCTCGGCATTCTTGGAGTTTTTTCGTTTTGTTTTGTTTAATGATGATTGAAATGGAAACGTCGCTGCACGCCCATTTTAGGTCGAAGTCGTTGATACCTGGAAAGTTTGTACCACATTTCATTATAGTTCGTTTTGATTTTAAAACAAAGAAAAACCACAAAAATTTGACCCTGCTCAAGTTCTTGTGCCTATTTTTAGGTTGCATTCATAAGTGAAGGTATAGATATAGTATCTACATTGGCAAAGGTAATTATTGCTAGGATATTATTTTGAAAAATGAAGCCCAACACTCATAGCGACCAGGATAATTATAATCAAAGAGAAGTTAGACATGTGCAAAAAAGTATTTTCTTCAAAACTTGTTGGCGTGCTGTCACACATGCAACAGAGCAGCTATAGTTTCATCAACAATACTGGTGCGAAGAAAAGTTAAAATTGAAATTGAACGCAATATCAATTGACCACAGCTGAGTTGCAAAGACAAACCATCATCTACCTTCGTTAGTGTAATAGAAGACATCAGTGCACAATAACACTCGAAAGTTGTCTATCTTAGCTCAAACATTTTTGGAAGTTTTAGGATTGCGCGATAAAGGCAACAGTGGGACGCTAAAACTTCTGCTCTACTAGCGCAGCATGACAATGTTAACGAAAGTGGTCACATCGTATTTTCGTTCTCTTGCTGTTCTATTCTATATATACGACGCTATGACAAAAGAAATGACTGCGTCCGTGATGTTGGCCTGTGGTGGCAAACGTAATATGGAGACCACAACGAAACAACAGTTAAGCGTTCGTGTACCAAAACACACGCACTCGTAGCTGCACGCTTTCGTGGTAATGAGGACGATGGTGGAAGTTGCATCAGTTATTTTCAATATCATTTATTGATACTGCAGTCTCAGACGAATGCTATGGCAGGCGTCTAGTTTAAATACATGTTTTTTGAGAAAGGCATCATACCACACATGGAAAATATGCTGAGTGATAAATAAAAAGCATACAGGTAAAACAGTGAAAATAAGTACGTGCACTGAATATAAAACAAAATCTCATAGCAAATAGTGATCTCAAAACACAAAAAATACAAGAACAAACTCAAGAAACACAAAATCTAAATGTAAATTTCAAGGAGAACATTTTTCGGGTCGATAATTGAATTGTACAAGATTACACAACAAATCAAAACTAATGAAACAGTAATGTATTCAATGAACTACTGCAAGCATTTTTTCAATGAAGGCAAGTGGGTCTTGTTCTACAATAATATTCCTTAGGTTATTTCAATCAATAATAGTTCTACAGACAAAGGGACTATTTACAACCGTTATTAAATGGGAGTAATGGCACTTTTGTGAAGTATTGTTCTTGCCTGGTTGGCAATACCTTATAATATTTATTATTGTAAGAGGTCTGTGGCAAACACTGAACGTTGCGAGAAAGAAATAAAAAAAAAAGCCACCCGCATCTTCCGACGGGGGCAACTCGAGTTGATGCATCGCAGAATTGGGGGGTATCGCATGAATGTTGCCTGATTGAGTATGGTTTTGAAATGCTTAATTTTTTGTATTTCCTATTCTCATTTATTGAATGAAAAAGAAGCGCTGCCTTCTGTTCCTTATTTCACTCGTATATTCGAAGCCGAGTTAGTAGTCATTATTTCACCACTTCAAAAACTTGCTTTGACTGAAACCAGTGTAATTATCCTAACAGATTCATTACCGGTGTGTGCAGCTCTGACAACCTCGAAACAATCTTGTTCCCAAGCAGCGTTTTACACATTAGCACCACCACAATTAAAACTCCTAAAATTCGTGTGGGTCACTGCAGGTGAAAAATAAATGAACTGCCAGATGCTTTGGTGCGAGCCTCAATTATGAACCAGCCATTTCAGTATTTCCGGAGTCAGAATACTTGAAAGGGTTTGATATAAAAAAATTCGCTGTTTTTACTGACAGTTCGGAAAATATCATAAAATGTAGTTGTTATCAGCACCTCAAATTTCCATGTAAACCTCAGTGGGGTCAGTCAAAAAAACTTGAAGTTATCTCTAAATTTCGTTGCCGTGTCCTCTCATTGAGTTTTTATTTACACGGAGGTGGTTTGATGCTCTCCAACTTTTGCCCGTTCTGAGAACCATCGGGAACTATTGAACATATTTTGTCTCCTGTTGTAACAACGGAGTAATTAAAAAAATACTTCCAGCTACTCCATTCGCGAAGCTTGGTTTCAGTTTACCTACAGAAGCTGTTCTAAATATTGGTGTGTCCGTTTTGGGAAATTGCGCCACCCAGATGTATTTGATACGGCGTGTAATTTTTTTCAAACCACTAATCGTATTTCAACATAATACCCACTTTAACAAATACTCAAGAAAAAGGAGTCACGAAGAAATTTTTGAAATGTAAATATATATGATAAATAGAACCGAATTTATATCAGTTTGGCAAATTCAGCTGTCTGGTTGGCTCCCACTGTAAAGTTATAGTTGTTATATTAGTAAATATTTTGTTCTTTTTGTCACTTTTTGTATCTTTGTTATATATATATATTAATATATATATATATATATATATATATATATATATATATATATATATATATATATATATATATATATATATATATATATATATATAAGTCACCAGAAGAAGCAAATTCGTGAAGTTCGTGAATCTTTTCTTATTCATAAATTTAACGCCATAGCGTCTGGAATAAACGAAAACCCAGGGAGGCTTACGTTTTTACCGGCAAATCAGATAAATCAACCGCCGTAGCCCACATACACGTTTGTCCACTGCCGTGATTACGTTGCGGTGTCATTGTTGACACATTAGTTAGTTGACCAGAATGCATGCACACTCTGCTACCACATTTGTGACATCAATGGTGATATTATGCTCATGTATATTTCACTGACAACGAACGTAACTTACCATGGCATTGCCTTTTTTTGTTCATTCACAAATGTTGCGATATCACAAGTGTCAATCATATTATTTGTATCTATGCTTTCAAGTCACCTTGCCCTACCATATTCTGTATAGCGCGCTGCTGCTCGGCTATCAACAAAATGCTGCGCATGTCTGAATATCTTTTTGTTAACATGTATGTCAATATTGCTAAGAGTGATGATTCACAATTGGGGGCCCCCATGCTATGTCTTTAAGAAGTGCGTGTTAGTGTAATATGCACGTATGCCCTGACGAAGGCCGGTCCCCGGCCGTAACGTTGGCAATAAAGCATCGTTTTTCGTTTGCTCGTTCGCTTCTTCTGGTGACTTATAACTCGACCGGAATCCAGGAAGACTTTCAAGAAATATATATATATATATATATATATATATATATATATATATATATATATATATATTTGTAAGCAGTTGTTCAGCTATTGTTCATGGATTCCAGGCTACAAACAAACAACCAAACGAGTGGTGGGATGCTGATCTGTAGTTGTACCCCACAACTTCTTGAAGGCACTGTTGCTTTCATCGCATCTACTTGAGTAGAAGCGATGGGAGCAAAGCGTCGCTCCGCCATGGTGTTCTATGGCTAACACTCGGCTGCTGATCCGCAGGTCGCGGGATCGAATTACGGCTGCTGTGGTATCATGTTCGATGGAGGCGAAAATGCTGTTGGCCTGTATGCTCGGATCTGGGTGCACGTTAAAGAACACCAAGTAGGCGGAACTTCCGCAGCCCTCCACTACGGCGTCTCTGATATATGGTGGTTTTGGGACGTTAAACACCACATATCAGTCATCAATCAAGCAAAGCGTCAAGTCAAGCGGAAGCCAAGTAAAGATGTCTTTGACTCAATTGCAAACACGCGATCCACTGTCTACTTATGCGGGGTGGCCAGTGAATGGTTGTGCAATACATCGCAAGCCGGTATTTCCTAGCAGACGATGCCTGCGCCGGCCTTGCATGGCGTTATAGAGGGGGGGTGGGGGTGTAGCGACACTTGTGACGAGACGCGAGTATGCTCAGTGGGGGTGTAGACGACACTGCCGACGCTGGATTTATGAGCAGGTGCGACTATAAAAGTCCCAGCATTTAAAATGTAGAAAAGAAAGGCGCACCTGTCCAGGCGAAAACTTTTGCCTCTGAGAGCCATATTGCCCTATGCCGCAACACACTATATGGAGCCCAGCACCTCCATCACGAGGGGCTGACGTACGTTCCATCGTTCAACCACCGTTATAGTGATTTATCTGCGCTCCGAGTTGAAGTGGCGTTTCAGTGTCTCCAGGTTTACGGCATGCTTACGGTGGACAGTTATCAGCAAGTACTTGGTTACTTATATCAGAAAAAAATACACAAAATGCACAGTGTCTTTATTCAATTATCTATATTGTATCATCACTCTGTATGCTACTATATTTATATAGTCTATGATCAATCTATATTGATAATCAATTCGTAAACAATGTCATGCTGTCCATATTCAGTTTTCCATCAAATTCTGTTCAGGTTGTCATCGGCGTACAAGCATGATATTTAAATTGAATACACCATTTTCGAAATACGAGAAAATCAAAAGACTGTTATGAGCGATCGCGTAGGTGTCAACACTTTATCTATAAAGCCTGATTTTATTCACCTCCAAAACCAACAAAGCGTTGATTGCTTGGGAATTGGTCATTGAAAGAAGAAAAAAAACACGGATATCAGGTGCGTGAGCAGATGCATCACATCTGAAGTATATAGCTTTCATTCAGCCATTCACGGAGCTTTCCATTGCACTTGAGCAGTCCAGGACCTCAGGAACGGTAGCTGTATAATAAGGCGCACTTCCTTCAATGTGCCGTCTCGCAATCCATGCCAATTCTACTGTAGCTCCTTCGTTGGGAAATGTGAGAGCTTTCAGTTAAATTGAGTGCTGTCGCAATACTTCACTCTTATATGGAGCCTTTATCACTGAATATAAGCATAAATTTGGTGTACTCATTCCAGACCTTTTTTTTTCATATTCAGTGATGCGGTTTCAAATGGCGAAATTTTCCTCTTTCTATGTCGCAACGGTTGCGTTATTCCGCTCCGCTAAGGTGACCATTCGCTGCCATTATGTCCTACTCCTGAATGTATACATAAAGAACCTATTGCACGTCTATTCAGCGTGTTTTATCGCCTGTCACGGCGTTACTGCTACTCAATCGAAACGCACAGCGTCTATAGCAACGAAATAAACTTTAATGGCGTCAATAAATTTCCTTTCATTTTCTAGAGCACGTTGCTCAACAAGGGGTGCACATCGACCAACAGCATGTTTACTGCACAAAAAAGCAAACGCAAACGCAAGAAAAAGACTACGTTACTGAAATTCATTAAATAAAGATAAATAGTGTTTATAACCATACAGTTTACCACTAACTGATGTTCTTACTCAAAGAAGTGCCATCATTTATGGACACTGTATTGGCATAACTACGCTTTGCAGGATGTAAAACGCTACCTTGAAGTACGATGAAAAGTTTGTTACTGAAAGGACACTTCTAGTCTCATTGCCCCACCGCGGTGGTCTAGTGGCTAAGGTACTCCGCTGCTGACCCGCCGATCGTGGGATCGGATACCACCTGCAGCGGCTGCATTTTTCATGGAGATGAAGATGTTCTAGGTCCATGTGCTCAGTTTCAGGTGCACGTTAGAAAACCCCAGGTTGTACAAATTTCGGGAGACTTCCACTGTACGGCGTGCCTCATGTTATTACGGTTGTTTTTTGGGGCGTTAAAACGCCCCATACCAATCAGAGAAAATTACTTTCACGCTAAGTCTTTTCTTGACCATTTTGTGATGTTCAGTGACGTGAAAACTAATTCAGCACCAAGTAAAAGATATCAAGATTCGACAGCACTCCCTAACTGACAGCGGATTTCTGCTCAAGCGTAAGAAATACGACTAGGCGCAAAGCAGCTCTATGTCCTTCGTCATGTTGTTTTCAAATATCTTATTGTTCTAAGTGCTGAATTGCGGAAAGAAGACCAGGACTAAAACAAGGAGCGAAAATAAAGACATCGTAAACTGCGAACAAAAGTTCATTTCCTGTGCAGAGTTTTAAGCACCACACAGGCGCCACCAAGCGTGTGCAAAAATCAGCTTTTTGAAAACATGAGTTGACAGACGGCGTGCTGACGCATTCGGCACTTTATCCAACAATATTTTAAGCTTTGGTAAATTCTCTCATCTACTTATAACAATCACAGATGCGACAGCTGCACATGTGCTGAAATGAGCTTGACAACCACATGTTTTACAATGCATCGCAAGCCATCGGTCGTGCACATTTCTTACATTGTGGTTATGCTCTCTAAGCCTTTCGTTGAAACGCCTTCTAGTCTGGCCTATATCCTACAAACATCTTATACTTCCAGACTACGACAAGCTTCTGGCATTTCACGAGACTCCTAAGCTCGCGGATTCTAGAGAACCACAGAGCTTTCTTGTTCTCTTTACATACACTCGCCGCTTCATTCGGAACTTTTGATTCTCAGAGATCCCTTAAAGCAGCTCTAATGAAGCGACTGTAAAAGTGGCGCTTGGTCCTTGGTTGTGACGATGCCTTTTAATGTTAGCGACTTCTGCTAACTTCACCGCCAGTCCTACGTCAGTTCGCCCTTACTGTTCCGACTAATGTACTCACTGACGTCAGTGGTGTTGAACTCGGCGTCATTGTTCGCACGGTGGCAATCTGGATTTCGATGTCTTTCTGGTTAACCTCCCTGCCTTCTCCCTTTTGTTGCTTACTCCTTGTTGATAGTCTGTCGTCTCATGTAGAAGCCCCACCGTTAGTATCCAGTAGAGAAGAACTATGCTTTTGCGGAGAATGATTATCTATATTTTGATCTTTGGAAAAACTCAGACAGTGCATATGTTGTAACGCTTCACTGTACTCACAAACCTCCGAATTCTTGGTCGTTTGTCCACCTCAAGGCACCCGTCTGGTCCATTCAATCGCTCATCGCTTATGGCGTGCTCGAGGCTGCTTTTCGAGCTTGATTTATACCAACATTGCATTTGCAGAACATCCCTCTAAACGAACGTAAATGCCATTTCGTAATGCTAAAATTATGACAAGTCTGTCATGTATGGTATGCCTACATGCCATGCTCGGGGTGCGCTCTTGGCCATTTCGCTATAGCCAAATATAGGTATGGCATAACATGATTTTACAATGAATGTCGTAACATGCTAAAGTGTTATAACCTGATATTTATATTGTAGCAGATATAACAACCTCCGAAAAAGCATGTCCCTGATTACAAGCTTTAATAAGGGTGAACTTGTGCCCCAAGCCAAAGGAATGACACAGCAGCTGGGAAAAGGAACCGAACGTCCATAGTCCTCGCGAACCTCAGCCTCGAGCACCGTCCTTTTCGTCTTCACGTGCGCTGGCCGCTCGGTCGAAGCTCGTGCGCATGCAGGACCCGCTCGCTCATTGCGGCTGCCTTCGTCTCTTGTAGCGGTGCCGTCAACGCATCTCTTGTTTGCGATGTCTGCCTTACACTGAGCGTTATCAGTTTCCCGTGGTATTATCCCTCCTATTAAGTGGCAACGCTTCGATCCGTGCAATGCGGTTGTAGTATAGCAAGCGATTGGTTGGCTAGTCTTCGATTCGGTCGTAGTAGGGCTTCATGCGTAGAATGTGGGCGCGCTCCGAGGGCTTGCGTCACCTCGAATGCACATGGTCTGCAGGATTAACTTCATAAACGAGGTCACTGAGTCGGTGTACAATCTCATATGAGCCGAAGTATTGGCAAAAGAGTTTTCCAGACAGCCTATGTCGGCGTACTGGGGTCCATATCCACACTTCGTCGCCAACATCGTACCGCGTTTTACGTCTTCCCCTGTTGTATCGGTCGGCGTCGAGCCGTTGTTGTTGACATATTCGGTACCTTGCTAACTGGCAGGCCTCTTCTGCTGTTTGTATAAAGTCGTCCAGATCAGAGGGATAGTCGTCTTGGTCAATCGATAACATGGCGTCCTGTGTTGTGGTAACTGCACGACCGTAAACTATTTGAAACTATTCGAAACTTACCATATGGTGACATATGGTAAATTCCCCGTTCCAAGGAGTCTGTTTCGGCGTATTCTGTGAAGTAATCGGTCGCGACCACGATCCATTTCCTGCCGAATGAAGACGTCGGGAAGGGTCCAAGGAGGTTCATCGCAACTTGTCGGAAAGGCGCTTTCGGTGGGTCTATAGGTTGTAGGAGGCCAACCAGTTTAACACTAGGTGTTTTCCGTGTTTGGCATTCGCAACGTGTCTTAGCATAGCGCTGTACTGAAGCTAAGAGTTTAGGCCAATAGTTGGGCAGACTGATTTTTGCAAGCGTTTGAGTCGCGACCAAATGTCCAGACGTGGGCTCATCGTGGCACGCTCGTATTATTACTTGTCGCATAGTTGTAAGAACGACAAGCAGGAACTTTTCGTGGTTGGATCTAAAGTTTCTCTTGTAAAGAACAGTTTTTCAGAGGCAAAAGAATGTGAGGCTTTGCGAAAATATACGCGGCACTTTTACGTCGACTCCTTCCAGGTGTTTGATGAGGGGGAGCAATTCTTCGTCAGCGCTTCGTCAATTCTTCGTCAGCGACGCAATTCTTCGTCAGCGAAGCAATTCTTCGTCAGCGATGAACGGAAAGTCCTCGTCTTCTGAGAGTGCGGTATCTACAGGCGCACGTGACAAACAGTCAGCATTGGTATGCTTCCTCCCAGATCAGTATGTCACGGCTATATCATATTCTTGCAGTCTGAGGCTCCACTTTGCTTGTCGTATGGATTGATCCTTGATGTTTGCCAGCCAGCAAAGGGCATGGTGATCGCTGACTGCCTTGAACGGCCTACCACATAGGGAAGGCCAAAATTTACCGATGACCCAGACGGCAAGACGTTATTTCTCTGCAGACGAATAGTTTGTCTCTGCTTTTGTTGTGGTCCGGCTGACGTAAGCTATGACATTTTCTTCGCCATTCTGTCACTGTATTAAAACGCATCCAAGGCCGACGTTACTCGCATCTGTGTGCATTTCCCTGTCAGCCGTCTCGTCAAAATGAGAAAGAATTAGAGGCTTTTCCAACCATTTTCGTAAGTCGTTGAGGGCGCTCTGTTGCTCATTTTGCCACTGAAAAAGCTTATCTTCCCTCGTAAGTTTTGTTAAGGACTCTACGATTTCGAAGAAATTTCGGACAAACCATCTGTAGTACTCACACAGACCTGAAATTCTTCGTACTGATTTTTTGTCTGTTGGCACCGGAAACCTTCTGACGGCGGCTGTCTTTTCGGGATCAGGTTAAACGCCTTGTGCACTGACGACGTACCCAAGAAATCGAAGTTCTTCGAAGCCAAACTGGCACTTCTCTGGCTTGATAGTCAAGTCTGCCGAACGAATTGCCTCTAACACAGACCGAAGGCGCTTCACGTGCTCCTCAAAAGTTGCGGCGAAGGTGACCACGTCGTCCAGGCACACTAAGCAAGACTGCCACTTTAATCCGGAAAGTACAACGTCCACCATGCGCTGGAACGTTGTCGGCACGCAACAGAGTCCAAAAGGGAGAGCCTTGAATTCAAGCAAACCGTCTGGGGTAATAAACGCAGTCTTCTCACGATCACGTTCATCAACCTCGATTTGCCAGTATGCACTCTTGAGATCTAGTGATGAGAAAAAACTTGCCCACCGAAGTCGACCTAACGTGTCGTCGATGCGCGGAAGCGGGTAAACATCCCGTTTAGTCACAGCATTCAATTTTCGATAGCCGACACAAAACCATAGTTTGTTATCCTTCTTCTTGACAAGCACCAACGACGATGCCCACAGACTGTTGGAAGGCTGGATAACATCATCTTGAAGCATCTACCGTACCTGATTCTTTATAACTTCCCTTTCCTTCGGTTAAACACGATACGGGTGCTGGCATACTGGCCTGGTTGTCGCGTCCGTTATAATCCTGTGTTTCGTAATCCTCGTGCGCTGTACCTTTGAGCTATTTGAGAAACAGCTACGGAATTCCCGTATTAGGTCATATAGCTGACGACATTGAACGCTGAAAGTTATGGGTTGACAGATATGACTTCGCAGACGTCATATGCTAGATTCATATCGGTTCACGTAGCTTCAAGACTGCTTATGTCACTTCACGAAACTAGTCAAGAAAGGCTATGGCTGTTTGCTTGTGCAATGTGTTCGAATACGTTCCTAAAGTTTGTGAGGAGGATGCCTGCACACCCGTTCCACAGCTTAATGATTCCTCGTGCCGCACAAACGCCTCTCTTCAGGAAAACACCCACGTTGCAGTCTGCCACACCTTCATAGTTGCTAAATGTATCATATCTGACAAAACCCATTACACTGCTTCGTTGCGGTACCGTTACATCGTCATTGATGACTCCTAGTGGAATTTTGCATCACTCCTCTGCTCGTGATGCTCTTATAGCGTGTTCCGTCGAAAATGACACGCTTGCCCTCTGCGAATTGATAATAGCACCATTAGCTTGCCGGAAATCCATTTCGAGTATGACTTCGCTTGAACACATAGGCAGGACGACTTACCCCCGTATTTACAAACGCTCCACGACTCGACCCTTCACTCGAAACGCTCCTTGAGTGGCGTTTTCCCATTCACAAACCGCCGTTCACTTGAAACGCATCCGTCGCTTGAGAAAATCTGAAGTATTTCCTCGAAATTATCAAGGAAGCGATCGAGCTACCTTGAATCGTGCCTCGAGTGAAGTTTCTGCGCCAGCATCGCGTCCATGGTGGAGCCCGTCTCGCTTTGACAGCATTTATCGATCAATTTGTCTGCCACCACCGCGTTCTTTCCACAGTGACGGTGCACGTTCACTACGGAGCTGTCTTGTAACGGTTTGGCAACGGCTACTGTGGCACCGGGACAGGCGGGCGTGGTGTCAAGCGGAGCGCTCACCAGTGCCATGATGTGTTGTGTTTCGTGCATGAGCCAGTGGATTACCTGCCTTCGGGTGTGCGTATACTCATCGTGCGAGTGCTTCAAGACTTACTGCGGATGCCAGTGCTTTCAAGTGTTTTGGGGAAGCTTGCAAACGACACAATTTCAAGCGTGGCGCGAAAGCTTGACAAATACGCTGAGAGGAAACGTAATAGCAAACTTTCGATGCGCTGCATTCACCATACTCCTGAGCGGCTTCCTCTGCGGGAAACTATTGCTACCCTAGCTGAAATATACGGCGAAGCACACTTTCGTTAGATGATCGTCTGTATCTACGAGAAGGTAAGTTCTCATTTTTATTTTTTTTATTTCCCCCCCTGCTTCGGTCAGATCACTATTAGAGACACTTTAGAAAGAACAAAACACAATGCAATTGGGCCCAATGAGTGTGCTGTTGTTGCTACTACGCGTGAAACATAGCTTCGATATACAGTGTCTAAGCAGCTCACAATACCAATGAACAACCACACCCAGCTTTACGGAATCAAGCAGAGCCTCGCGCTTGGTGAAACGTGCACGCACGCAAGAATACATGGAGTCTCGTATAAAAGCGCAAACATACGAAATATAAACACAGCAGATACATTATAAGATTGTTTTTTATGGTTAACCCCCCCCCCCCCCAATGAGATATTGCTGGCTGCGCCATTGATTCGTGCAATTAGGTTATCGAATTACATAACCATATGCCTTGTGAGCTGCCCAAGTTCCTGAGCCAAACATGTGTCAAAATATGCAAAGCTCAAAAACTCAACCATGTCGCTTCTTTAACGCAAGAAATATATTAAATGAGTGCATCCCGAGAAATAAAAAAAAATTCGGCTTTGGTGTTCTAGCCATTACGTTTTTCAAATATTATGTCTTGCCTCTTTTGTGCAGGGGCCAGGCTGCCGACTGAAGAACACAGAGGAAAGGTTTCATAAAACGTGCCGTATTCGCAATGCATTGCAGAGTTTGCACGACTGTATACAAAAGGACAAAATCTGCAGTGAATGCGTGCAGCTGCAATGCATAAGACACGCTATGGTGTCTACTACCTCGGTCTTATTTGTGATGTGTTACAATCTCAAAATTTATTTCGACAGTGTGTCAGCTGCATATGCTTGATTAATGCACACTTTGCAGTTGCACACTTGCGTTCGCCACATGGCTCTTCATCAGCCAAATGTAATAAAGATTTATTTTGAAATTCGCAATTTCTACTTTGTTCCTTTTCGAATACATAATTACTGTCATGTTCATCTTTTCAGGATGAGACAGAATCACAAAAACGTCTTCTCCGATTCTACAGGAAAGCAGTTCTACAAAAATGAAGCTTGTTTTATGTACACCAGCACCACTCCCCTTCCATGAAACTGAGATGGCGTGGTTCCAGCATGTAGACATGCTAATGTTGCAACAATAGCGGATATTTTATTTACAAGGGTTTGACCATACATATCCGCGATATCTCCAATACTCTTGAGCATTGTTTTAACCACTTTGTTGCACTAGTCTTCGTTAAATCAGCAGAGTAAAATACTCTGCTTCTTGACGACACTTTCTCCAAGGTTCAATGAACCACCACGGTCGTTTTTAAGGCAGAACAGCGCCAAAAGTCAGAAGCGCCTTCAATTTTATTGTTTCCAATAGAATAAACCACCTCCTATAAATTATGTACTGCCGAGGCTTTAAAATGAAGCAGAGAAAACAGGATCATTTTAAAGAGGTATTCCCGGCAATAATATTGTACAAATAAAAGCCAAAACATAAGTGCAAAGGTCACTCCTGCATTAACGAATGTGCTTCTGAGCTTGCAGGTAAAGAAGACAGGATAAAAATTTTAAGACGGGGCCGCTGTGTAAACTTGGAGACGGAAGCTACAGAGATTTAAAGGTTACGTCTATTCGAATCTGTCATATTAGAGCATCCACAAATGCAGGGCGAAAAGAATATGGAAAAAATAACTGCTTACTCAGGCAACTTGCGAGGAACGGGCCTCGAATGCTCGGCAACCAAGTCGGAACTTCTAATCTACAAACCTACAAGTAGAGGTCGCAAAACCCCGCGCGACGAGGAAAGGGAGTGCTACAAAATAAGCGTTCTATTGGCAGATGGCACTCCCATTCCACACGTAGACAAAATTAGAATTCTGGGGTTACACCTGCAGGCAAACGGCCATAATGGTGAGACGGTGCGAAGACTACGTCGTTCGGTAGACGACACGATCCGACTCCTACGTCGTATCACGAACAGACGTACTGGTATGCGCGAACACTGCGCGATCCGTCTAGTGCAGGCGTACGCAATAAGCCGTATAACATACGTTGCCCCCTACCTCAAATTGCTAGGCTCAGAAAAAAACAAGATCGAATGTATAATACGAAAGGCTTTCAAGAGAGCAATTGGAGTTCCACTGAATGCGAGCACTGAAAAGTTACTAGAACTTGGACTGCACAACTCACTCGACGAGTTAATTGAGGCCCATGTCGTTTCGCGAAACGAACGCTTGTCGGGGTCTAAGACGGGTCGACACATCCTCGAGTCACTTGGCATCCGGTACCACACTCAGCAGGGAGAAAAAGCGGATGTTCCTGCCTCGGTTCGCGACCGCCTAATTGTTCCGCCGCTTCCTAAGAATATGCACCCGACGCATCACGTCGGGCGCCGTAACCAGCGAGCTAGTGACCTTCAAAAGAAGTATGGCACTAGCGACGAAGTTGTGTACGTAGATGCCGCGAGATATGGGGACGGGAGACACGCACACGCCGCTGCG
Source organism: Rhipicephalus microplus (assembly GCF_043290135.1). NCBI lineage: Eukaryota > Metazoa > Arthropoda > Arachnida > Ixodida > Ixodidae > Rhipicephalus > Rhipicephalus microplus. The sequence continues at coordinate 169,106,500 of NC_134701.1, read as the reverse complement.
GTCGTTGACCGTGCGGGCAAATGCCTCGCGAGCGCCACGGTGACCACGGGACATACGGAGGCGGCCGAAGAAGCCGCGATAGCCCTAGCAATCGCCACGGTGCCGAACGCTACGATCGTAATCAGCGACTCGCAGGCAGCAATCCGCGGCTTCGCGCGCGGCCGCGTCTCGCGGGAAGCGGCCCGCATCCTTAAGATGTGCGGTGATGGTGACTCAGCGTCGCGATCGCCCCAACAAAATTTAACAGTCTTCCTCCTTTGGACCCCGGCACACACCGATGTCCCGCTTCCGGGCAACGAGGCGGCCCACGCCGAGGCTCGAGGTCTCACTAGCCGAGCCGCGGCACATTCCGTGGCCGCCGCCTCCGCTCCCGAGAACGGGGCTTCTGATCTGCCGGATCGAGACACTTCGACAGACACGCAGCGACATCACAGACCACAATGGTCGTGGGGTGATCGTCTCATCACGTTCCGAGATATTACGCAACACTACAGACTGGAAAGGCGAAAGTTCCCGCCACCGCATGACAAATTAAACAGACACGATGCCGTAAGCTATCGCTTACTACAAACCCACTCTTACCCCAGCCCGGTCGTCTTACGCCACTGCTACCCGCACTTACACATTACCGATCTATGTAAAGCATGCGGGCGCAGAGGAACGCTGCGCCACATGCTCTGGGAATGCGCCGGTAAGAATGGTCGAGAAACGGCCGCCGTTCGCGATGCGCCTATGGCGGCTGCCAATACCAGGCAACAGGAAGCCTCGAGCTCACTCGTTCCCGCCGCCGTCCCGTCTGCGGGAGCCGCGGGGGACCTTCTCCGTCGGCGACGCCGCCGCTGGGAGGCGGCGCTCAGAAGCTCGGAGCTCAACGACCAGCTCTGGGCTGTCCGGCAGGCCGAAGATGCCGCCCGAGTTCAGGGACTCAGCGCCGCCATCTGAGGCCACCAAGACCAAGCTGCCGGCCAAGTTCTAATAAAGTTTCCTCTCTCTCTCTCTTACTCAGGCATCCTTACAAGATTTAAATGTTAAAGTTGAAACACAAAAACACAAACACGCATTGTTAACCGTCTATATATGCTGCTAATTGAAATGAAAAACAAATTTAAAATGATTTTTTCGCCATTAGTTGAAGAAAGACACACGATCGCTTCTCTTAATTTGCATAGCAGGCTAATTCAAACGCTCAGCCACGAGTGTACCATGCCTACTTTTTAACGCTACCCTAGCTGCGTCTCTCATAATCAAATGGTAGTTATGGGACGTTAAATCCCACATATCAATCAAACCAACGCTACCCTGGTATAACCTTGAATAGAAGTAGTGAGCATTGTCTTCCCAAATTTCTATTACATGCAGAGGAACAACTGCGAAAGTGCCACTTTGAAATGTGCAGTAAATGAGAAAAATGAACATAGCACAATCCCCTGGAATCAGGAATTGTTCTCGTACTCCCAGAGCGAAAACGAATTCACGTACAAGTAATCTTTGTCAAAGGTGCATTCTAAAAGCACACCAATGTATAGTGATATAAAGCAGAAATTACTCACTCCACCGCGTTTACGTTCGGTGGCTACACTAGTGATTAGAAGGTTCTCAGCAATGCGACAGCAAACAAAGCAACAAACCATATGTTCTGCTTCCTGCCATCACCCACGTAGTTCGTTAGTTACCCCTGCGAAAGCAGGGTCTCAAACACCAACTCAGACACTAGCGTAAATATAAACTGTAATTAATAGACGCACAGGAGACGAAATAAACTAAGCACGCAGAAACGTTCAGCAGCAGACGAAACGCCAGCAGCTGTTTGTTGAGCTACCTGGACGAAACTGTTGCCAGACTTGAAGCGGGGGTTTCGCTAACTGTGCCGGTTTAAGGCTTAGGGAAACTACGCTACCGCTCTAAATACATGTATTTTGCTGTAAGGTCAATTTATAAAAAAAGATGACTAAGAAAAGCGTTCATTTATTACACAGAGATTGGCATTTCTTAAACACAATTACGAATACTCTCGTTATCCAGCGCTTTTCTCGGTCCATGCAGTTCACTCAAGTGAAGGGACCATTGCCAAGGCCTCCCTCAGCGAAGGAAGTGTGGAGGAGCGTTCATGAAACGCAGCGGCCCCTTGAGTGGAGGAGCACGCTCCGCCTTGACTTCGCCAAGTCGAGGGGAGCCCTTGAGTGAAGGAGCGTTTGTGAATACGGGCCATAGTGACCGACGTAAGCGAAGCCCCGTATCACGACCCTTGCGGTACATCGGCCGAAAGGGGTTATGAGATGACCGCCTGCAGTACGCACTTGAGGTGCACATCATTCGGTGAGAACTTTCCTGAGCCGCTTCGCTAAATCATAACTTATCACAGAATAAACCGCACCAGTATCGATCAAAGCATTGAGCTCTAGTCCGTCAATCACCCACGGCAAGTCTGAAGTAATCTTTTCTCTACTGCCCTCATTTACCTAGAAACAATCGTCGTCATCACGCTCATATCGCAGTGGAGGATCTTCATATACCAGGTTGACAGTGGCCTCACCACCACAGGCCACCCTCTTAAGTTTCCCGGATTTGGGCTAGGCGAACGATGCCTAGACGTGCTTGGGAAGGAACGTGGGCTGGTGGGTGGTAGCGCATAGGGGATGGGGAGCGTGGTTGATGACGACGAAGTTCCGACGTGAGCGTAGTTATTCTTCAATTTCTGAAGGTCTGTCGCCGTATCGCGGACATGGTGCGTTGATGGCACATTCCGTACGACCAGCTTGACGATATCGGCAGAATCGATACAGGTGGCCAGCCTTTTCGCAGTGTAAGCACAAGGACCTACGTCGCCATATATCGCTCTTCCGTGGCATTGTCTCTGTCGCACGAGGTAGAGTACGTGCTGCCTCAATAGTTTCAGGCGGGCTGCACATTGTCCGCACATAGGCACTTGGTGTCTCGATCGGCGCATAGTGCAGAGCAGGTCGCCTGAGCACCTCAAAGTACGTTGTCGCCCGTCGTGTCGCTGGCACATCACTCCGCGGCTCTCGCATGGCCTTCCGAGTTTTTTTTTTAAACAACTTCTGCAAGAGACAGCTCGGGGGTGACATCAGGTGACTGCAGTTTCGTTAATTCCTCCCTGACAACAGACCGGACGAACTCCCGCAAATATGTCAGGATTATCCACGACGCCTTCTGAGTAGACTCCTGCTGATGCACCGGCTACGTCGCGGTTGTACTGTCAGGCTCTATGCTGCGGCGTCGTTTCGATGGTTGTTGCTTCCGACTGAAACTCAGCAACAATACGGGGCGTATTGCGGACAAGTACCACGAACAACTCTTGCTTTACCCTGTGCATGAGGTGGCGCGCCTTCTTATCTTCCGTCATGCCGCGATCAGCTCGCTTGCTAAGGTGTAACATATTTTCGTACATCGCGACAGTTTCGTTCATTCGTTGATTCCGTGTACAAAGAGCTGCTTCCGCCTGTTCCCGGTGATCACAGTTGTCAAACGTACTTATTTTTAGTGGCTGCCACCGAAACTCTTGCCACGACGTCAGAGATGCCTCGTGGTTTTCATACCACACTCGCACAGAGTCTTCCAAAGCAATTAACACGTTGCGCAGCTTGCCCTTCTCGTTCCACTGATTAAGATTTGCCACTCTCTCGAAATGATCTGACCAGTCTCCGGTGCCCTCGTATGGGCCACCATGAAATACCTTTAATTACAGGTTGGCTTACGATTAGTTGTCCCGGCGTAACTTGGCTCGTCATAGTGGTGGTGTCACTTGTCTTAGTTACCCATGTCCTTGACAAAGAATGAAGTGGTCCAAATTCTGGCGATTCTTCTCGGATAAGGCAGCTGACTCGTTGGTGTACCAGTGTAATCTCAACAGAATGTGGCTGGTCAGTGCTTGCACTTCGCCCTCGTGTGGGGCTCAAAATCATTTACCCCGCACCTCCACCAGAAAATGTAGCAGATACAGCAGCCTCACAACAAGCATGTCCTATTTACAAGTTTTAATAAGGGTGAACTTGTGCCCCAAGCTAAAGGAATAACACACCAGCTGAGAAAATAAACCGAACGTTCGTAGTTCACACGAACCTCAGCTGCCTCAAGCACCGTCGTTTTCGTCTTCACGCAAGCTGGCCGCTCGGTCAAAGCTCGTGCGGACGCAGGACCTGCTGACCCATTGAAGCTGGCTTCGTCTCTTGTAGCGGTGCGTCAGCGCATCTCTTGTTCGTTCGCGATGTCTGACTTACACTGAGCGTCGGCAGTTTCCCGTGGCAGTATATATATATATATATATATATATATATATATATATATATATATATATATATATATATATATATATATATATATATATATATATATATATATATATATATATATAAATTGTAAGGCAACGTGTTGGCGGCAAGAAACTTCTTTTACTTGCCGAGCCTCTGCCCCACAACACCGGTCAGACTAATGATGATGAGTAGTATGTACATACGATAAGGTGCCCCACCGCGGTGGTCTAGTGGCTAAGGTACTCGGCTGCTGACCCGCAGGTCACGGGCTCGAGTCCCGGCTGCGGCGGCTGCATTTCTGATGGAGGCTATATATGTTGTAGGCCCGTGTGCTCAGATTTGGGTGCATGGTAAAGAACCCCAGGTGGTCGAAATTTCCGAAGCCCTCCACTGCGGCGTCTGTCATAATCATATCGTGGTTTTGCGACGTTAAACCCCACATATCAAACATACAATAAGATGACGTGTATGAATAACGCTCACACTTATTCCCCCCACCCCCACGCCTGAGCGGCCAGCCCGGACGCGTGAGCGGCCAGCCCGGACGTGTATGCCCGGAACCTCGAACGAATGGCTTCAGACGCGATACGTGGACAATCTCTGAACTGCGACAGCGACGATTCGAAGAAAGGTCGCTTATCATATGTACATATGATAATGTTAGGTACTGTCTTATGTGCTGCCACAGGTTGTGAGCAGGGTTTAGATTATGGTGGACAGGAATGTCTTGCTGCGATCATTCAGGAGGACGCGAGGTCCACCGTGACGCAATACATTGGCGTTGAGAAAGAAGTCTGCGACGTCTGAAGCAGAACTCGTGCGTAGTGCAGCAGCCTCTGTGTACCGCGTGAAGTGATCGACAGCAGTCATAATCCAACGATTACCAGCTGGCGTGATGGGGAGAGGTCCGAGTAGGACTATGCCAACGATGGCGAAAGGAGTCTTGGGACACGGGATGGGTCGAAGAAGGCCAACAGGAGACGAAGTTGGTCGCTTCCGCCGTTGACAAAGATGGCAAGATACAACGTACTTGGCCAAAAAGTTAGAGATGCCAGGCCAGAAGAAACGTTTCCTCATGCGGCTTTGTGTTTTGTGAAATCCCAAGTGGCCTGCACATGGGTCGTCATGAAAGGCTTCGAGGACTTGGTGACGTAGAGAACGCAGAAGTACTGGAACCCAGCGGTGTCTATCAGTAGTGAAACGTAACAATGGAGCTTATTGTTATCGAGCTTAAATTGCCATAGTTGTTGGCACAATCTAGCATTAGGAGGAAGTGATATACCATTTAGGCGTTGGATAATGCTATTGCAATATGGATCATCACACTGGCGTTTGGCGAACTCAGTGTAGCGATTTGAAGCCGGCGTGTCGATAACCGCAAGGTGTGATAATGTGAGGGGAGACGTAGTGTCTTGCCCTCTAGACGCGCAATCAGCTGACGTACTCGATGATGACAGTGGAAGGGGAAGCGGGAGAGAGCATATGCATCATGGTGCCTTTTGCCAGACTTATAGATGACGTCAATATTGTACTCTTTTAGGCGGAGCACCCAACGACCGAAGCCGCCAGACAAGTTTCTCAGTGACGATAGCCAGCACAAGGCGTGATGGTCTGTGATAACTGTGAAGTGGCGTCCATAAAGATACTGTCGAGATTTTTGTATGGCCCAAATGACTTCGAGCCACTCCTGCTCAGTTATGGAGTAGTTCTGTTTAGCAGCCGTAAGGGCACGACTAGCATACGCAATAACTCTTTCCCGTGAAGTGACATCCCGCTGTAGAACTGCACCAATGCCATGGCACCTCGCGTCGGTGTGCAGACATGTAGGTGCGTTCTCATCGAAATGGCACAGAACAGGGTCAGAAGTTAAAGCATGCTTGAAGGTTTGAAAGGCACGTTCGCAGTCGTCGTTCCAAGCGAAAGTTGATCCGGATGTCAGCAGCTTCTACAGTGGCAACGTGATGGCAGCAAAATGACTGGATGACTGATGAAGTGGCGGAAGTAGGACTCCAGGCTCAGAAAACTTCGTAGGTGGTTCTTATTTTCTGGCCGAGGGAAGTGTATCACGGCAGCAAGCTTGTCAGGATCTGGCCGAACGCCATCTTTGCTGACAAGGTGGCGCAACAGCTTGATGTTCTTGTTGGCAAAATGGCATTTCTTTGTGTTTAGCTGAAGTCCAGCTTTAGAAACACACGTCAAAACGTCGTCCAAACGATCAAGTTGCTGAAGAAAAGAAGAGGAGAAAATGACGATATCATCTAGATAACAGAGACATGTGTTCTATTTTAGGCCACGTAGAACTGTGTAAATCATGCGTTCAAACGTGGCAGGAGAATTACATAAACCGAATGACCTGACGCTGAATTCATACAGCCTGTCTGCTGTTGCAAAGGCAGTTTTTTCTTTGTCCGCTGCGTGCATAGGTATTTGCCAATAACCAGACCGTAAATAGAGGCTGGAGAAAAATTATTTGCCTTGGAGAGAGCCAGGTGCGTCGTCTACTTGTGGCATCGGGTACACTTCTTTGCGCGTGATCTAGTTAAGTGCTCGATAATCAGCGAAGAATCGCACCCAACCATCCTTCTTCGGACTAGTAATACAGGTGATGACCACGAGCTGGACGAAGGCCGGATAATATCTCGTTTGTGCATATGAGCAACGTTGTCCTCGATGATTTTTTGCTCTACGGACGACACTCGATATGGGCGGTGGCGTACAATTGCATTGCCTTCCGTTGGAATTCGATGCACGGTGACGGATGTGCGACCCAAAAGCTTGAAATTGACATCAAATGAAGTGCTGTGTTTTTGAAGCATACCCAAAAGTTCTTGCTTTTGCGCTGGCGTGAGATCAGGATTTATTGTGGCTGTTAAAGCAGCCGTTGTAGCACGGTCATCAGTACTCATAGAGAAAGATGGCGAGCCTGCGTGAAGGGGCACCAGAGAAAGTGGTTCGGTATCTGTGAAGCAAACCACACTGGTGCTTTGGGGCAGTGCAACAGGCAAAGAAGTAGGGTTAATTGCCGTAACTAATGCTCTGACATTACGAATGCTCACCAGGCTAGGAGCGATGGTAAGTCCACCAGAGATGTCCACACAGTGCTAGGAACACATAACCAGTACTGATCTTATCTGATGTCAGGGTCAGAATGTTCTAATTTCCTGGAGGAATAAAACAGTCATCAGCGGTGACGAAGCGCTGGCTATGAGCATCGTTATCAGACGAAAGCGCAGTATCTGACATGCCAATGACCCTCTGGTGGCAAGATATCACGGCTGAAGCTGAGGAGAGCAAGCCCCATCCTGAAATTAGTGCATTAGCACACGATGACAGAAAGGGAAACTGTATATTGTGAAGGATGCCCTCAATGAAAGCTCGTGCTGTGCAAACACCGGAAGGCTTAACAAAAACAAAATTAGCACAGCGAAGGCGACGGCCATCATACGGTGTCTTCACTGTGCGCAAACGATAACACAAGTCCACACTAATAACTGAGAGTGATGCACCTGTGTCCGTCAAGGCTTCAGTTCATATACCCTGAACACATACTGAAAGTAAATTTGAGCGGCGTTCTGGAGGAGTTCGATGCAGTCTGCAAAATGCAGCTTTCCTTCCTGAAGCTGCACTGTTTAGTTTTCCGGGCGATGATCAGACGTCGTGGTAGCCGGACGAAGTGGTGACGAGGAACGGCACATAGGCGACGGGGAACGACGGCGCGAAGAGCGGAAGCTACTGCTGCATCGAAGTGCGGTGAAGATGGTGAGCGGCGTTGTATGGGTGGCGATGTTGTGGAGCAGGGGAAAACTCATCCCTTTCGAAGTCACCCTAGCCCCGCCTTTCGTCTTGTTGACGTCGATGACAGAACCGTGAGATGTGACCGCGTATTCCGCAATAACAGCAAATTGGTCGAGATGGACGCCGGGCAAGGAAAGAAGGAGGCGTTGCCCTTGGGGCGAGGACATTCAGTGAAGGCTGCGTAGTTGACCCGTACTGCGGGGATTGCTGAGAAGGTGACGCTGCTACCAAATGAGCGTACGTCGGCTTTGGAGTGGTATGCGAGCTTGGGACTTGCTGACACGTTATGGAGGCTAGTTCTTCCCTCCCGATGTAGTGGAGGCTGCCTGCAGAAGGCGTCATGTGGAGCTCATAAGGCGACGAGGTGGCCTGGAGTTGCAGCTCCTTGCGGATCATGGACCGTATCAACGCACAGAGCTCATTGTCATGCGTTGGCTTGAGATTAGCTGTGTCAGGTTGTAAATGTATACGTTGAAGGTCATCAAGTCGCTGACACGCACTGATAATATCCGCCACCGTTGTAAGGTTCTTTGCCGCTAAAGCGTTAAATGCGACGGCACCTATGCCCTTGAGCAGGTGGCGAACGCGGTCTTGCTCCGCCATCGAGCTGTCGACACGACGCAATAGGGCGAGGACATCTTCAATGTACGAGATATAAGACTCGCCGGAGTGCTTAACACGTTCAACAAGCTTCCGTGTTGCTATGTCTACACAGACAGAAGGGTTGACGAATATCTATATATATATATATATATATATATATATCTAACGAATATATATATATATATATATATATATATATATATATATATATATATATATATATATATATATATTGTCACGAACGAAATATCAGACAGCGACGAATTGACGTCTTGCTCGCCCTAGACCAGGAAGCAAAGTTCTCTTCTTGCTTCACTTGCAAGCGATTTCACGCTACAGTTGACGGCTCATACTCATTACCTGTGACATTATTTCCTTTCCTCGAAAAGCATCGTCTCGATGTTGATAATGAGCGTTGAAAAAAAGGAGAAAGAAAAGATGCTACCATAGAATCCAACAACGGCGTCGTAAGGGAAAAAATTGGCTGGTGTCACAGAAGTACTCGATAAAGAAAGGAATTAGGGCACAAGACAATCGAAAAGAAACGAAAGTGACAAAAATAGTCATTGCATGATAAGTCAGTCCACGTTCGATTGATGACGCGATAAATATGGATTGAGCATTGACACATGCACCACATCACTTTGTGAAAACCAACGGGAACGTCTTGAGGTGCCCTTAGGGAGAACTTCGTATGTAACGTCAATGAGTCAGCGTAGAACTTTGTACGGGCCGAAGTAGCGCCGCCGAAACTTTTCAGAGTGACCACGCTGTCGGATCGGAGTCCACACCCAAACTTCATTGCCTGGTTGGAAGGTAACCTCTCCGTGTGTAAGGTTGTAGCGGTGTGCGTCGGCAGTTTGGCGAGCCTGAATACGGCGTCAGGCGAGTTGACGGGCCTCCTCGGCGCGTTGAGCGAAAAAGGCAGTGTCCGCGTTGAACATGCCCAGGTTGGTTGGAAGGAGCATTGCGTCGAGCATTGTAGTGACCTCTCAGTCATGAACTAAGCAAATTGGGGTGAAACCTGTACTCTCTTGGACTGCTGTATTGTAAGCAAAAGTTACGTAAGGGAGTATATCATCCCAGTTCTTGTGATCAACGGCCATACACAGACAGCATATCTGCGATGGTATTGTTCGACCGTTCAGTGAGTCCGCTTGTTTGGGGCTGATAACCTGTGATTTTGCAATGTTCTGTACCGCTTAGTCTCAGCACTTCTTGAAGCATCTCTGCGGTGAAAGCTGTACCACGATCAGTAATTATCACAGCTGGCGCTCCGTGACGAAGTGCGATGCTGGTGACAAAAAACTGGGCGATTTCGGCTGCGGTAGCTCTGGGCAGGGCCTTTGTTTTGTAACACGTTAAACAATCGGTGGCAACCACAATTCACTGGTTCCCAAACGAAGACGTGGGAAACGATGCGAGCAAGTCAATGCCGATTTGATGGAATGGTGTTTTTGGCGTGGCGATAGGTTGTAGTAGTCCCGCTGGTCGGACTGGTGGAGTCCTACGGCGTTGGCAGTCGCGGCATGTGCGGGCGTACTGCTTGACTGTCTTCTCGAGGCGTGGCCAACAGTATGAGCGGCGAATTCTTTCCAATGTGCGCGTGTAGCCAAGGTGTCTGGATTATGGTTCGTCGTGACAAGCATGTAAAATATCGTCCCGAAGCGAGGTCGGCGCAACCATTAGGTAAGTAGCCTGGTGTGATGAGTGAAGAAAACGACAACGACGGAAGTGCGGGGCAAGGCGCGTGTAATGTGCGCGTGAGTGTCAGCGAATCAGCTGATGACCTGTGGTGGCCCATAGAGGTGGCGTACCACGATTGGGCCACGGGTGACCATCACGTGGCAGTGGGCTTTGTGGCTGGGGACGAGCCGAAGCAGCGGCAGACGGCAGACAGCGGGCCGAAGCGTCGGACGCAGGCGATCCAGGTTCCGGCCAGGGAACGCGGCCGCCCACGCTACTGCCGTCCAACAACCAGCTGGGGCGGCGTTGCCGGCACGAGTACTGCATCTCGGGGCGCGGCCTGGCCTGCTATTCTCTTCCTTGCCGAGGGCATCGCGGATCTCGGCGAGGCGTCTCCACGGTCAGCCGTTCGACACAGCGATGAACGTGGCCTGGCTAATGGTCACGGTTGCGTCGAGCATCGCGTCTCGGCGCACGCTCTTCGCTGGACGGGCTGGCCATGCCCCGCATGGAGCATCGCGTCTCCGATGCGGGTTGACTGCTCCGTGGCCGCACCCATGCCATCAAGCGCCGGTGTCACCAGAGCGTCGCACATCGGCAAGGGACGAGCGAGACGTTCTGCCAGGCGAGACGCGGGAGTGCGCACAGAGGAGCACGGAACCGGGCGAGGTTCAGGATGGCCGAGGATCCAGGTGCCAGGGGAGTTGCTGGCTGAATCGAGGATCGCCGAGCGGTGCCGAGCCGTACCGAGCGACGCGCCAGACTCGGACGTGGGCCGCGAGCTCATGAGCTACAGTGTGCACCCGAGGGTACCTGGCGGTGCCCTGGCCAAGAAGAAGGAACGTGCGGAAAAGAGAGCTCGAGGGTTGAGGCCACGAAGGCAGAGGAAGCGGTGCGCCGCTCGAGAGGACGAGTTCCTGGCAGCGTTCCTGAGCCGGACGTGGGACCCGTACGTGTCGGCCAGATCGAACCCCAGTGTGTCTGTTCGAGGTCGAGCCCGTCGGCCTGTACAAGGTCCAAGGACGGGGACTGCAGAACGGCTCCTGCCTGGGTGCAGTGGCCGGGAGCAGGTTCGTGGGCGAGGCCTACCGGGTGTGGTCCTCGTGAGCCGTGGCCTGACCCTGAACCTCCGGAGTTGCGACCCTGACTGCTGGGTTGGCCGCGACGTCCGACTCAACGGCGCTGCACACGGTAGCGTATCCGTGCGCCGTCAGCGGTTCCACCCGTGCCATCAAATAAATTGTTCATGTTAATCCTTTCTCGTCCGCTATCAACAAACATAGTGACGAACGTTCTTTAACCATCACACCTGGGTATGGTCAAAATTTTTCTTATAGAGGACTCCATCCCTGATGCGGAACGAGGCCAGCCAACGTGCGAAGTTTCGAGGAAGGCTGCGTTTTCAGCCTTCGAGGTAGTCAATCAGCGGGCTTACCTCCATGTCACCGCGTTGTTGTTGAGCCAAGTCGGTTGCTGATACAGAGGAAAGGAATGTATCGTCCTCTTCAACGTCCGCGTTCGTACTTCCAATTGGCGCACGTGAGAGACAGTCAGCATCAGTGTTTGCGTCCTGTCTTGTGAATGACTGTACCGTCAAATTCTTGCATCCGAAGGCTCCATCGTGCTAGACGACTGGATCTTTGAGGTTGGCGAGCCAGCATAAAGAATGGTGGTCACTAACTACCCTGAATTGTGGACCGTACAAATAAGGGCGAAATTTTGTTAGAGCCCAAACAACGGCTAAGCATTCTTTTTCCGTTGCAGAGTAGTTTTTCTCCGCGGATGATAGTGTTCGACTTGCATAGGCAATCACGCGCTCTACATCATTTTGCCATTGAACCAATACAGCTCCAAGTCCGGCGTTGCTGGCACTCGTGTGTAGCTCTGTGGCAGCGTTGTCGTCAAAGTGACCGAGTACAGGTGGGACTTGGAGATGGTTTCGTAGCGTGTCAAAGACGTGATGCTGATCATGACCCCAAAACAAACGGTACGCTGTCTTTTGTAAGTTCACTTAGTGGTTCAGCGATTTTAGAAAAGCTTTGACGAAGCATTTGTAATATGCGCACAGTCTCAGAAATCAGCGGAGACCGCGCTTGTTTGATGGGACAAGAAATGCGGCAACAGCTTTCGTTTTCTCGGGGTCTGGGTGTGTACCGGCATGGCTGACAACGTGATCAAGAAACTTCAGTTCCTAGAAAGCAAAGTGGAATTTTTCAGGTTTGAGAGAAAGTCCAGCTGTTTGAATCGCCTGAAGCGATTCGAACAGCTGGACTTTTTTTTGTAAGCGCTGGACGTACTGCTCAAACGTGTCCAAGAAGACGGCCACATCGTCAAGGTAGACAAGACACAATCGCCATTTTAGCCCAGAAAGAACCGTGTCCATCATTCTTTAAAAAGTAGCTGGCGCCGAGCATAAGCCGAAGGGAAGTACCTTGAACTCGTAGAGTCCGTCAGGAGTAATGAAGGCGGTCTTTTCACGGTCGCGCTCATCGACAGAAATTTGCCAATAGCCACTGCGTAGATCCATGGAAGAAAAGTAACGAGCGTTGCGAATGCGGTCCAGCGAGTCATCATCCGTGGTAAAGGATACATGTTACATGTCTTTCTTCGTGATCTTACACAACTTTCGGTAGTCGACGCAAAATCGCAGGGTACCATCTTTTCTCTTTACCAACACAACAGGGAACGCCCTGGTCGATGGCTGGATGACATCGTCCTTGAGCATCTGCTGGACCTGTTGGCGTATAACGTCTTGTTCTTTTTGCGAGACTGTGTAGGCGTGCTGTAAAATGGGTCTCTCGGTAGGCTCGGTGGTGATAGTATGTTTGGCAAGCTGTGTTTGGTTAACTTTCGAAGTCGTAGAGAAGCAGTCCTGAAAATAGTCGAGTAGCTTGAAAAGGCGTTCCCGTTGTGCGGATGGTAGACCCTGATTTACGTCGAGAGTGCTTGCGAATGTCATGGCGGAATCGTCACACGACGAAAGAGCAGATAATGTTGAGGGACCAGGGACGTCGGCAATATTCTCAAGGTATGCGATCGCAGTGTGTTTGGTAAAGTGGCGATACTTCTCGCAGAAATTCATGACTAATAGGCAAGCCTGGTTCCTCCTGGGCTGAAAAATATCTCGGGCAACGCAGATTTGTTGTGCAAAAAGTAGAGACAAATTTCCTTCTGCAATTACAGCATCGGGGACGTCATAGTCACATTCGACGTTGATAAAGAGGCTGCTGCGGGGATGCATAGTAACAGATTCAGAGGATACACGTAAGGCAGCCTTTGATAAGTGGGTGTTTTTAGGTTCAGGATGAAACTGGTCCTCTAAAAACAAGTCGCTGTTTTCTGAAGCACTGAAATTGAAAAAAAAATCATCAGTGGCAGTTCACTGCTTATACACCTTGGGAATCATCATGGCTCTGGAACTGCTTGAAGTTGAACAATTTATTCAACAAATGAAAACATCGTCTGATCTGTCACTACTTCATCTAAATATTCGCAGCCTGCAGAAGCACTATGACGAACAGCATGCCTTGAACGCATCCTTAAAGCATTCATTCCACTTGATTGCAGTATCTGAAACCTGGCTCAGCAATGGCGCTGATGCTCCTTATTCATTACCAAGCTATCAACTTGAAATAGCTAACAGATCAAATTTATTGTCAGACCAGCTGCGCACTGCATCGTGGCACGGGGGGGGGGACACTTTATATTAACGCATCAGTATCTCATTTTGTCAGGCGGGACATTGTGATTACGTTAGATTTATGTGTAAGTTTGTTCATTGAAGTTCAACCTGACCGTACCACAAAAGGCTTACTGCCGTACAAGACTAAAGAACCTTGATAGGGGTTGTATACTAATCACCACTTAACAAAGTCTAACATTTTTTACAAGAACTTGGAAAACTACTCGACACCTATATTGAACCCAACATTCATGTCATTTTACTGGGCGATATCAATATCGACATCGCCCAAAAGGACTCTACTAATTATTTTTATGCTGACCTGCTCGCTCGCGAATGTCTGCTGCAAATAATAACATCTGCCACTCGTATAACAAGCTCGCGGCAAAGTGTACTTGACCACAATATAACAAGCGATCCATCACCAATCTTTGTAACGGGTACCACTTCATGTGACATCACTGATCACCTGCCAGTGTTTGCGATATCGAATCCGGCTAACCAAAACACGCAAAATAAAGTCACGCGCACATTTTATGACAAGAAGCACATTTTCAACTCTTTGGCAAGAGAAAACTGGCAAGATATGTATTCTGCAAGTTCAACTGAGGAAAAATATAGTGCTTTTATGAGCATCTTACAGAGACACATGACGGTTGGTGAGACCGCTATCACTGTTACAAGAACTAATTTTAAACGCAAACCATGAATAACGGCTGGCTGTTTGCGCTCCATGAACCATAAAAAAACACATGTGCAAAAAGTTAAAACGGCAACCGCATAACGTCAACCTCGACGCTAGGTACAAGCGATACAACCACCTTAACAAACTATTGGAAATTTCGAAGCATGGCTACTTAAGTTCAAAAATAACACAAGCTAATAACGACAGTAAGGCGTGGTGGAAAGTTATTGATAAAGCCCTCAATAGAAGAAAGATGGATAGCAATGTTACAGTACATATTGATGGTAATGACATGGTTAATAATACCGCTATAAGCAATGCTTTTAATTATCACTTTGCAAATGTAGGCACTATCAGTAACACAATTTCATGCAACAACACTTGTTGTAGCCTTCCTGGCGGGAAAAACGTGAAATCTATTTTCTTTTATCCGGCAAGCAACGATAAAATAAAAAAAAAATACTTCTTGCACTAAAAACACCAAGTCAATAGGCGACGGCAGCGTATCGGTTCAAATTATAAAACACTTATCTACACTTCTAGCTGAGCCATTAACATATGCCATTCATGATATTTTTGAAACTGGTTGGTTTCCTTCAAAATTAAAGATCGCCAAAATAATACCCGTGTTTAAGAAATGCGACAACATGAAAATGGCAAATGACCGTCCGATCGCCATATTGCCAGCATTGGCCAAAGTTATTGAAAGGACAATATATATTAGGCTGAACAATTTTTTTGAGAAACACAATCTATACGCACCTGAGCAATACGGATTCAGGAAAGGAAAATCGGCAGAACATGCACTACTGAACATTGTTGAAAAAACAAAAGCAAACATAGAAAATAAACTACTTACAATGTGTATTTTCGTTGACCTCACGAAAGCGTTTGACATGCGTGATCATGACATACTACTAACCAAACTAGATCACTACGGAATATGCGGGACAGCGCTAACGCTTTCGTCAAACTATATAAATAATAGAGAGGAATATGTGTATGTGAACGGTGTGTAGTCATGTCGATGTATAACTAAGAGAGGTATTCCGCAAGGTTCAATTCTAGGGCCATTCTTGTTCTTAGGTTATATTAATGATCTGCCATCCATAACATCGGAAGATTGTATCCTTTGCGAAGATGACACTAACATATATATAACAGCAAAAATCGAAAATATCTTATACCATAAAGCAACAACGGTTTTACAAAAATTATCATCTTGGCTTAATGCAAACAAACTACTCGCCAACAGCTCTAAGAGTAATTATATTATCTTCGACCTAAAAAACACCCTCCTTACAATAAGTAATTAGCTTGAAATGAATAACACAGTACTAAAAGGGTTATTATTACAAAATTTCTCGGTGTATTCTTGGACGCACAACTTTCATGGCACACACACGTACATGAGACAACACTGAAGATATACAGAAAAATGCTTATTCTTTACAGGCTACGCTACATTCTCCCAATAAAGACAATGTTAACATTATATCATTCTTTCCTACATTCACACATCACGTATGCCATAGTAATTTATCGATTGACCTACCTGACAACACTGAAACCCCTCAAAGTAGCACAGAACACGGCTGTGCGTGCCCTTCTCTCCATACCAAAAACAGACTAAGCTTCCTATGCTTATAGACTACTAAACATACAACCCATCACAGTTTGTGTCAATTACCGTGTTTTACTACTTGTCTACAAACTTTTGCATAACGCTGTTCAATGCCCGTCTATAGCATTACCACGTCAAACGCCCACATATTCCTTACGTTGTACATCAAGTAAACCTGTATACATCACATAAGGACTAACTACGGATCACATTCATTTTCTTATATTGCATCAAAACTTTGGAACTCTTTACCTTGTACCATCGAAGCATCCACATCATTTCATTTGTATAAACACTGTGTTCGCGATCACCTGCACAACTCACAACAGTAATACATGAATTAAGAATAATATTCAATTTCTCTGTAGATATATGTTTTTGTACTGCTGTGTATCAATTATATGTATTTATTCTATTTCGTTGACTTGCATGTACTTACCATCTGTTGGTGGCTCAGCAGTGCCTACTACTGTTAAAAAACTGACCCCTGCAACTGCCTTGACTGAGCCCTGGGTCCTACCAGTGTAATAATAACCAGCCATTATATGTATAATACTCAATAAAACTGATTGGTTGATTGATTGATTGATTGATTGAACGACACCTGCAAGTCTCGTGGGTCAATAATTGCGCCGTGTTCGCGAAGAAAGTCCAGTCCCAGAATAAGTGGACGGGAGCACACAGGTAATACGAGGAAAGACCCTGTGAACGTCGAAGCACGGACTCGAACACGGGCTGTGCACATTCCAATCGGCATGACGAGGTGGCCCTCTGCCGTGTGCAACGGGGGTCCTTGCCAAGGGGTAGTTACCTTCCTCAGTTGGAATGCCAGGGCACTGCTCGTAACCGAATAATCAGCGCCGGAGTCGACGAGGGCAGTGACGACGTGATTATCGGATGTGTACGGTTGTGTACGTGATTATCGATGACTTTCGGAAACAACTGGAAAGTCAGAACGGTCTTCGTCGGGTCTTTGCGTCGAGGGAGGCTGTTCGATAGTTCGTTGGGACGCGGCTTCATCCCCAGGAGCCACGGTTTCTAGTTTACCCTGTGGGGACTCGGTGACCGGCCTCTGAAAGGAGCATTTGACGAAGGAATGCTAAGTGACGTGGGGCGGCGAGATGATGGTGATCGTGATTGGGCCCGTAAGGTATGCTTGGATGTCGCGGGGACGCTCATCGTAACGCGGGCACCGAGCATCAGGGTAAAAGCCACGGAGACCAAGTTGGTGGTACTGGCAATGGCGGTAGACGTGACCCGCTTCGCCACAGTGGTAGCAGAGTGGACGGTTATCTGACGTACGCCACACGCTGGCCTTTGTGGTGTTCTGTCGCGATCCAGACGGATGATAAGTTGGTGCACTCGGAAACCTTGAGGCGGGTGGAGGAGTCGAAGAGGTGCCCTGGAATCGATGGCTAGCCTGATCCATTGTCCGCAAGGTGGGATCAGGAGCATGTGGTGCAGAATATCGCAGAGCCGCCGCATAAGTCAGCACAGGGACATCAGGCCTTGTTGGCGCGAGTGGGGTGACCACCTGTCGGATCTCATTTCGGATTAAGTCTGCGAGAGCATTTACGGGTGGTTGGGGTCCCGCTGCTTGGAGTTGGCGCAGCTCGTCCCACACGACGCTTCTTATGAACTCTGCGAGGGCATGCATCTAGCTGCCAGCTGCGATAGAGCATGCAGCAGTGGTCACGTCATGGCGTTCATACTGTAACGACCGAGGCTGGAGAGTACCCTCCATTGTGGTTGCCTCATTTGTGAACTCAGCCACAGTCGTCGGTGGATTGCGCACGAATGCGGCGTAGAGCTGCTCTTTTGCCCCACGCATTAAATGTCACACCTGCTTTTCCTCGCACATTGCAGGGTCGGCACGCTTGAAGATTCGAAGCGTGCACTCGACAAACATCGAAACTCTCTCGTCAGGTCGTTGGTTCCGAGGCGAGATGGCCTGCTGTGCTCTCTCTTTTCTTTCAGTGCTGCGGTACGCATCACGAAACTGTCGGCTGAACTCTTGCCACATCGCAAAGGAGCCCTCGTGATTCTCATATCACGTTTTGGCAGAGTCTTCTAACGCAAAATAAACTCTCCGCAGCTTGCGAGCTTCATCCCATTTGTTGATGTTGGCAACTCGATCGAAGTGGTCAAGCCAGGCATCAACATCTCCATAAGTGTCTCCATGAAATGAGCGTGGTTTTCCGGCACACGAAAAACATGCGGGAAAAAGAATAGGCGTCGTTGGTTTGACTAGCCTGCTTGGTAGTCGAAGTGGCCATCTTGTCTTGAGAGAGAGGACCGTATTCGGGAGATAGTCCTCGCAGGCGGCGACTGCTTCTTGCCGTAAGAGCTGTAGCTGTCTCCAAGTGGCTCGGTTGGTCGGCTTAAAATCTGCAGCCCAGGCGCATTTACCCAGCACCTCCGACAGTGCCACGAACGATATAACAGACAGCGACGAATCGACGTCTTGCTCGTCCCCAGACCAGGAAGCAAAGTTCTCTTCTTTCTTCACTTCCAAGCGATTTCACGCTACAATTGATGGCTCATACCCATTACATGTGACAAATATATATATATATATATATATATATATATATATATATATATATATATATATATATATATATATATATATATATATATCACGAGATTGTCTTCTGTGAATCCAGTGATAAATAGAAATCGGCTTGAGCGGCCAAATGTACGAAAACTTTTATTACTCCTACGTTTCGGCCGGGGTCCGGCCTTCGTCAGGGAAAATTGATGGCTCGATTTTCCTGACGAAAGCCGGACCCCGGCCGAAACGTAGGAGTACTAAATGTTTTCGTACGTTTGTCCGCTCAAGCTGATTTATATATATATATATATATATATATATATATATATATATATATATAGAAGCGGAAGGAATTGCTTATCCAGGCTGCAGTCTTTGTGAGTAGTTTTTTTCCATCTTTCTAGCAATTATTTTTCTTGTTTGGTCTTCTTTTTGCCTATTTCCATGTTTTTCTGGCTTTACTTCTAGGTTTTTCTGACTTTCACTTTTCTTTCCATTTCGCGAATGATTTCGCATTCGATTTCTCACTAATGTGGTTTTATCCCTGTTAAACCAAGTGACAATACCATATGATGACATTATAGGATGAACCGGATCCTTGAACTGACCACACCAAAGGGGTAAGGCGCGGCGGTAACACCTCTCCCTTGCGAATGAGAACTCTAGACACGCTCTAGTACAAAAATTTAGCTTACCATGAAAGCCCTTGCAACTTAATTAAGCAGATGTGTGGCAACATTTGTTGAGGTTTTGCGACTGAGACGAACAATATAATATTAGAGACGTCGTAGTTCGGAGCTACGGAAATTTTGAGAAGCTGGGTTTCTTCAGCATGTTCGTAAACCGAAGCACACGGGTCTTTCGCATACAGCGTCGATTGAATTGTGGCCGCACCAGCATGTATCCGATCCCTAGACCTAGGTGTCAGCTGTTTAGCGAAACACTCATGAGATTACCATGGTGGGTGCACACCCAGTGAATGTAAACACACCAAACACTTGCACACGTGGTGCATTTACATTTTTCTAGAAACGTTTTTCTGAAGCTGTGCAATAGCAATAAGCACAGCACCTCTAACGCGTTCAGCATAAATGATATTGCCTTGTGGTAGAGCACAATGTCTCTGCAGAGAAGCTGAAACATCTCGGTCTCTTCAGAATTCAAGGCACGGGCGTAGATATTGTTACTGTAAACACGGTATTCCTATTGCTCACTGTTTGCATGGCTAACGCGGATTGCTCCTGCAGCTGTCGTCACATATGCACATCGGCACTTCGCTTTCTACAATGAGCCCAGAGTTTACTTTGCAGTCTTGCCACTTTTTTGCTTTAATTCACGCGCCTCATGGTATGTCGCTCGAAACAAGAAGGTATTGTTCGCTCTCCAGAAATACCGTGACATCTTTGTTTTCAGTGGGTTATTTACCTTTGCATTCTTTTCGCCTTCCTACTTGGCTTAAGCAACAACTATAGCCAATGATGTTCAGTGCCCAATTGCTTTGCTTCGCACTTATTTCCAGTGCGCGCGTGCGTGCTTGAATATTGTTGTGCCTTCTTTACACTTCGTTTCTTTTTGCGTATTATCCTCTTGAATGAGGGCAGACATAGTCCGTATTTCGGCATACTGCTGGTAGGGATCAATATAAATAAAGGGTGCCACTATAACAAACGGTTGCGATATAATATGTCTACTTTCTTGTTGAACAGCATCTATTGGAAAAAACAAATTTGCATTCAAATACTTTCGCCGAGAAGCTTTGGGGTAATATTGGAAACAGTCTTTTGACAGAATACAAAGAGCGTGAAAATTTGGAGACAAAGCTGAGGGCGAGTCAGTGAGGTAAGTGCGTCCTCAAAGAGTGTTTCCAAAAAATTTACAATCTATACATCAGTGTTTTCTTGGAAATATATAACATTCAATCAGGAATTGTGATTTGCTGGGAGACATGTGTCAAATGTATGTGGCAGAATGTCAAAGCATTCAATATTACACTTCAAGTAACAAGATGAAAAAGGCGTTGTTTTGTGTGAGGTTTAGTAATTTTGGGTAGTCAGTGAGTAAGTAACTATCTAAATATTCTGGCGCCAGTGGGCTTTAGTACTTAAACATAAAAAAAATCATCATTAGTCCTAAATTGACTACACAGTTTTTTGTTGTATTGATTTCGAGTGAAGAAAAACAGTCGCAGCTTTGCTGCAAAGGCGAAGCGACGAACGCGATAGCAATAAATTGGAAGGAGATAGGAACGTTCCCGCGTTTCTCACGCACAAATGACGCACGAAACGCACTCACAGGTACAGATGAATGCGAATAAGGTTCTCGGTTGTTACTTCGCAGTGTTTGAAAAGCACGCCCTTCACGCAAACGGAAGCTGTAGAACGATTGCAGTGACTTTTAGCGCCCCGTAGCTACAACAGAATCATTCCAGTGCGAGTCTATCGCCAGCCAAGACGTTAGATTCTCCCCACCGGAGATAAGGTCGCGCGAGATCATCCACTCTACTCCCCTCCTCTCCGTCGGCCAAAGGACGCGTGAGAGATGAAGCCGCCGCTAAGGGGCTTTAGCCGCCGCGCGCTCACTGTGCCAGCTTGCCTATATTACTGAAAACATGTTAGTTCAACTACGAAGTGCCCTTCATTCACGGTAAGTGGTAGATATAAATAGCTTGCCGTTTGAGCGTTGAAGAAAGTTGCCCTCCGTGGCTTGGTGGTTAACGCCTCGCAAACAAGACGAGTATGTCCCATGTTCGATTCAGCACGCTAGTGTCTTATTTTTTTCGTTCTTGCGTTTTCATATATATAGATACGTTGTCATATACGGTGCATGACATCGATGCCGACGCCCGCGCCGGCGGCAAAATCGAGCCGAGAGTGTCTATATAATAACTATCACAAAAAAGTACTTTTCACGTTGTTCCTGGAACATATCACGTCAAACAATCGTCGAACACGGTAATGTATCTGGCAAAATAACCTCAGCAGCAGTACACAGCATAATGAAGGTGAATGTTCGCCAGTTGTCCACTCAGGAGGCATGCACAAATGTGCATATTAAGTTCCAATCCATTTGATGAAACACACGGTGGGTGACGTACCATTGAAGGTGGCTTGTTCATTTGTAAACACCGTGACTTAAGGGGAAATTTATTGGAATGCCTTGACTGTCTAATCAAATGCAAACTTCATCGATACTAGAGGACATCAGTATGATGTTACTTTGGTGTGATGTCACTTCGGTGAGAATATGTCACATGAGTAAGTCATCACAGGAAATCACTACTTGTTGAAAGTGGCCCAATCCCAAAGGTGAAAGCAGGAGAAAGAAGAGGAAGCAAAAGCAGGAAAGTTAATCAGACGAGCATTCGATTGATTTCCTACGCGGAAAGAAGGGGATTAAGGCATCGAAGTATTTGGACTTAGAAAAAAAGGAAACACACAAAAATTCACGTGCGCCTGAAATAGACTGCAGCGTGTGATACCAATGGATGAAGTACTTCCGGCCTATCACATTCTAGTGCAAATCGTAGGGTAATAGTGCCTACTGAAGACTCGCAAGCACTGGACGTAGAACATTATATACGTGTTGTACGGACTCAGCGTTTGATGACTTCAGCCAGCTGACGAACTCTGGAATTGTGTCTAACAGTGATTGAAGAACTATGAGGATCGACTTCTTCTCTTCTGGCAACTGGTCAGTCGGAGACTCTTTGTCAGACGCACTGTAAATCTGCATGCCGCTGCGACCTCTGCAACGGAAGCCAAACAACGTTAGCTGTGTCCATGGTGTTTAGGTTTGAAACGACCATCACTGATCCGTGTGGCTGTGGCTACAGCACTATACACCATGTTGCACCTGAAGAAACCCCATCTTTCACAGAAACCATTCTCTTTCCTACCAGACGAGTACAATGCGAGTGGAAAAGAAGGTGCTTAAGCATGGCGTCCAATGGACGCTGCGAATGTAGTGGCATTGATTTTCTCTGGCGAACTTCTTCAGCGACATTGCCATCTTGTGACCGTCGCGACGGCCTCGCGTTATGCTGTATGGTGGCTGGCCGCTTGTCTCAATAAATCTCATTTCAGTTTTGTAGTCTTTTGAGACAGCTAAGTAGGGTTCATAGCAATTTCAGCACTTCCAAACATTGGTTTTTCAGCTGTCTGCGCGATTTGTTTGAGTGCACCAAGAACATACTCGCTTGTCTTCGCATACAGTTCCCACGTGATGGAGCTTCACGCAGTTATGTTATTGTAGCGGCTATCTCATATAAGTACCCAAATCTGGCCACCCCGGCTCAGCATCTTCGTTTTCTTCGTGCGAGAACGAGCCCATGCACGCGAGGCGAGGGGTCACCGACGTGATTGCTATTTTGAAAGATTTGATACGTAAGGTGACGCAAGCCCTCTTGCTAAATATATCCAGAGGCCCTTTTTGAGCCGGTGATGGTGACGTATGACGCCAGGACTTCGGCGGCTAGCGTGATGGCGACTTCTTCCGCAAGTGGTATGTTTTGAGCTCTGAATATTCAGCCATTCACGCGACGTTTTGGTGAATGACAGCACCCCTGTACTACCCCCATGATGAGGGCCTAAGACGTTCACACATACACACACACACACACACACAAAATTGACAGATCCCACGTACAAGGGGCATCGATGATATGCGAAGCACGAATGAGGAAGGTTGACATGTCACTTTAAAATTAGCACAACTATACGATGCGCAGGTAAATCATGGCAGACATGAGTTCCATGTCTTGGTTATCATGTTTGGACGTGTGATTTACCTTCGTCATTTATTCACGTCACGTGATACCAATTTGGTATATGTAGAGCGAGCGAAATGACCGAGAGCCCATCATGAGCATGGTACGTTGTCATGTTCTTACATAACACGCGTGTCATGATTATCATGTTTGCACCAGTCATAGACTTTCGTCATCGATTGCCGCAACATAACCCCAAAATTGCTATATGAGAGGGTAGCGAAACAACCACAACCACACTATGAGCGTAGCATGTACTCATGTTTTACATGAGACGCATGTCATGATTACCATGTTTGGACGTATCATGTACCTTCATTGTCTGTTCGCGTCATGCAATACCAATTTGGTATATTGGAGATAGCGAAATAGCCGCGAGCGCATCATGAGTGAGGCATGTAGTCATGTTCTTACAAAAGACGAATGTCATAATTATCACGTTTCGCCGTGTCATTCACTTATGTCGTTAGTTCGCGTCACGTAATACCGAATTTGGTACATGTGAAGCTAGCGAAACGGCCGCGAGTGAATCACAAGCGTAGCATGTGGCCATATTGTTACAAGACACGCATCTCATATTCCTCATGTTCGCGCCAATATCATACCTTCGTCATCCATTCCCGCCCCGTAATACCAAATTTGGCATAAGTGAAGCTAGTTTAAAGGCCGCCAGCACATCATGAGCGCGGCATGTAGTCATGTTTTTACATGACACCATCTCATGATTATCAACTTTCACCAGTCACATACATTCGTCATCAATTCACGTACTGTAACACCAAATTTGGTATATGTGACGCTAGAGAATCCCTCACGAGCGCATGATGAGTTTGGCATGTAGTGATGTTGTTACATGACACGCATGTAATGATTTCCATGTTACGGTCGGTCGCTTGTCTTCGCCATGCAGTCACGTCATATCATACCAGTTTTGCAACATGTCATGTCAACGAAACCACCGCAAGAGCAGCAACACCACGAAAAGTAAACTATAATATTCATGACATGCATGTCATGATTCTCATGTTATGACTAGTTACTTATGCTCGTCATACAGTCTTGTTAAGTCATACCAATTTTGGTATCAATACCATTATCGAAAGGGCCAGGCGAGCTAAAAGTCGTAGGCTGCTAGATAGATAGATAGATAGATAGATAGATAGATAGATAGATAGATAGATAGATAGATAGATAGATAGATAGATAGATAGATAGATAGATAGATAGATAGATAGATAGATAGATAGATAGATAGATAGATAGATAGATAGATAGATAGATAGATAGATAGATAGATAGATAGATAGATAGATAGATAGATAGATAGATAGATAGATAGATAGATAGATAGATATGCTCAAAGTCGCCGAAGTTCACTAAGAAATGTTTCGAATGAAATATCGTAGTATACCAAGAGGTGAATGATGACGAGTCGGGCGAAGCAGACGAACGGATGGATGGACGCACGAAGGAGTGGACGCATGGATGTACATATGTGCACAAACTTGGATTAGGATAGGGAGCACTGACGGCCGCACGACGGGCGTCGGCATCTACAATCTCCGCCGCTTGCTGCAGGTTGGCCTCAATGTCTCCCAGCACACTGCGTTTGGCCCAGATTGTCGTGTTGTCTATGGAAAGCGTATGCTGGACACCTTTAACGTGTTGCTAGGACGGAACTCCATCATGCTAGATTAAAAATGAATTGCGCAGAGGACCCCACTCCATAAAGTTCATAGCGTTCCCAGCTGATAGGGGCCATGTTCTTCACGTAGTATTGGGATAAAAAAATATCGATCTTAGAGAAAGCGCTTGATATACTGCAAGCTCTCATCTCCAATTTCGGTTTGAGAGAGACGTTGCAGGTTAACTTTTTTGTAATATTGTCTAAATCCCGGTTTAAATGTAGTGCGAGTATTGCCATATGGTCGAGGGGGCATTCGAGAGGGTGAGGTATTTGGCGTTTATTCGATACGGCGATGGCGTAGTGGTTCGAGTATCCACCTCACATGCAAAAGATCCGTGGTTCGCATCCCGGTGCTGCGCAGTTCCCAACCGGATAAAAAAAATCCGTGTGGTGATGGAACTGCATTCAGTGGCCTGGGATGCGGCCTCCCCAGTGACTACCGCCGGTAACGCACTCCCTCACCAGAGAAGGATTGGCCACCCTGGTGCAGTATCTGGCCACTACCTCCCACATGCATACGTCAATTAACTCACGGCCCTCACTCCCAAGCAGCTGCGAAGCAACTGGCCACGGCGGCGGTCAGATCAGCAACGCAGCAGAGGGTGATAATCTCTGGATCCGGACAGGCCGCCATTGGAAGCTGAACTTGGCAACGTTTAACGCTTCAACCTTATCTAGTGAGGCAAGTATGGCTTTACTATTCGAGGAGCTAGAGGGTGTTAAATGGAATATAATAGGGCTCAGTGAGGTTAGGAGGACAGATGAGGCCTGTATGGCGCCACTGAATGGGCATGTCCTTTGCTATCGGGGCTTGGTTGACAGAAGAGAACTAGGAGTGGGGCTCCTATATCACAGAAACATAGCTGGCAACATAGAGGAATACTATAGCATTATTGAAAGGGTAGGAGGTACCACAATTAAACTCAATAAGAGAAACAAGATGAAGGTGGCACAGGCCTACACGCCTACATCCAGCCATGATAACGCTTCAGTTAAAAGCTTCTATGAAGACGGGGAATCGACAATGAGTAAGGTAAAAACACAGTATACTATACTGATGGTAGTCTTCAATGAAAAGCTAGGGAAGAAGCAGGCTGGAGACAAGGCAGTAAGCGAATATGAAATTGGGACTAGAAGTGCCAGAGTAGAGGGGCAAGTAGAATTCGCAGAACGCAATAAGTTATGAATTTCAAATACCTTCTACTGAAAACGAGGAAACGTAAATGGACATGGAGGTGCCCTAATGGCAAAAATAAGAACGACATAGACTTTTAAAGAGTGCACACCCAGGCATCTTGGATGATTTGGAAGTGGTTGGCAAGATACAATTAAGTGGCCTTAGAATGGTAAGGTCTCGAATTAACCTAGACTTGAAGAAGGAACGACAGAAACTGATACGCAAGAAGCCAATCAATGAGCTACCACTGAGAGGGAAAGTACAGAAATTAACAGTGCCCTTTCAGAACAGGTGCTTGGCTCTTATTCAGGAAACCAACCTAATGAATGATAATCTGACGAGTATCATTACGGAGTGTGCAGTGGAAGTTGAAGGCACAGTAGTTAGATAGGACCCTTGCAAGCTTTCCCAGGAAACAAAGAATCTCATTAAAAAGCGTCAAAGCATTCAGGTATCAAGAAAAACAGACAGAATAGAACTGCCAGAGCTTTCGAAGTTGTATAGTAAGGGTAATATATCCGATGTCAGAAGGTATATCATGAAGAGAATTGAACACACTCTGAAAAACGGAGGAAGCGTGAAAACAGTGAATAGGGAACTTGGCATAGGCAAAAATCGAACGTATGCACTAAAGGACAAAAACGGCAAAATAGCTACCAATATAGATAGGATAGTTCAAATAGCGGAAGATTTTTACAGAGATCTGTACAATAGCCGGGACAACCGCGACCTTAATACTATAGGAACTAGCAGTAACCCAGACGACATCCCACTAGTAATGATAGAAGAAAGTCAGAAATGCGTTGCAGAGCATGTGAAGAGGCAAAACTGCTCGTGAGGATCAGGTAACAGCAGATCTGCATGAAGATGGAGGACAGATTTTGTTAGAACAAATAGCCACCCTGTTTACCAGGTGTCTCCTGACGGGAAGAGTACCAGAGTCTTGGAAGAACTCTAACATCATCTTAATACATAGGAAAGGAGATGACGAGGACTTGAAGAATTACAGACCGATCAACTTGCTCTCCGTCGTATACAAGTTATTAACAAGGTTAATTGCTAACAGAGTAAAGAAAACATTAGAATTCAATGATTGACTTGTGGGGTTTAATGTCCCAAAACCACCATATGATTATGAGAGACGCCGTAGTGGAGGGCTCCGGAAATTTCGACCACCTGGGGTTCTTTAACGTGCGCCCAAATCTGAGCACACGGGCCTACAACAATTCCGCCTCCATCGGAAATGCAGCCGCCGCAGCCGGGATTCAATCCCGCGACCTGCGGATCAGCAGCCGAGTACCTTAGCCACTTGACCACCGCGGCGGGGCAACATTAGAATTCAGTTAACCAAAGAAACAAGCAGGATTTTGAACGGGCTACTCAACAATTGACCATATTCATACTACCAATCAGGTAATACAGAAATGCTTAAAATATAACCAACCACTATACATAGCCTTTATAGATTACGAGAAGGCACTTCTTTAAGTAGATATATCAGCACTCATGCAGACACTGCGGAATCAGGGCGCCGATGAAGCATATATAAACATCCTGGAAAAAATCTACAGGGTATAAACTGCTACCATAGTGCTTCATAAAGAAAGCAACAAAATACCAATCCAGAAGGGTGTAAGACAGGGTGATACAATCTTGCTAATGCTATTTACCGCGTGCTTAGAGGAGATTTTCAGAGGCCTAGAACGGGAATGGTTGGGGATAAGAGTTAATAAAGAGTAACTTCGTGACTTGCGCTTCGCCGATGACATTGCATTGCTGAGTAACTCAGGGGACAAATTGCAACTCATGATTACGGAGTTAGACAAGGAAAGCAGAAAGCTGGGTCTTAAATTAATCTGCAGAAAACGAAAGTAATGTACAACAACGTCGGAAGAGAGCAGCGCTTCGAGATAGGTTGTAGTCCACCTCAAGTGTTAAAAGACCATGTCTACTTAGGGCAGGTAATAACCGCGGAGGCGAACCACGAGATTGAAGTAACTAGAAGAATAAGAATGGGGTGGAGCAGATTAGGCAAGCACTCTCAAATTATGGCAGGTAGATTGCCACTATCCCTCAAGAGGAAGGTATATAACAGCTGTATCCTGCTGGTACTTAGCTACGGAGCAGAAACCAGGAGACTTACAAAGAGAGTTCAGCTTAAATTGAGGAGGACACAGCGAGCAAAGAAAGAAAATGATAGGTGTAACCTTAAGAGACAAGAAGAGAGCAGAGTGGATTAGGGAACAAACGGGTGTCAAGGATATCATAGTTAAAATCAAGAAGAGGAAATGGACATGAGCCGGGCATGTAGCACGTAGACAGGATAACCGCTGGTCATTAAGGGTAACTAACTAGATTCTCAGAGAAGGCAAGTGGGTTAAGGGGAGACAGAAGGTTAGGTTAACAGATGAGATTAAGAAGTTTGCCGGTATAAATTGACAGCAGCAAGCACAAGACTGAGTTGACTGGCAATACATGGGAGAGGCCTTTGTCCTGCAGTAGACCTAGCCAGGATGATGTTAATGATGATGATGATTTTTATAGGAAACTAACGGGAAGACTAATAAATGTACGATATGAAAACTTAAGGCAACATCTCGTAAAAAAAACTTGCAGCATGGCGGGATAGGTTCAAATAAGTGAGAAGTGGTGCTAGTGTTCTTAAGCATTCTTTCTGGGTGACGAGCACTCCGTGATGACGGCGCATGTGTAAAATACTGGTGGTAAGTAATAGGGCAAATATTAAGATTGCATAAAGACATCTATGAACTGGTTTTTAAGGAGCAATACTTTTCTCGGGTAGAATGCGGGTTTGACGATGGTAAGTTTGTGTATTTGAAGGTATTACTTTAGGTGTGAAGCATTTCTCAGCCAACTTCGGCGACTTTGAGCGTGTCTATCTATCTATCTATCTATCTATCTATCTATCTATCTATCCATCTATCTATCTATCTATCTATCTATCTATCTATCTATCTATCTATCTATCTATCTATCTATCTATCTATCTATCTATCTATCTATCTATCTATCTATCTATCTATCTATCTAGCCGCCTATGACATTTAGCTCTATTGGCCGTTTCGATAATCGCATCTATACCAAACTTGGTATGGCGTAACATGACTATATGAAGACCGTATCTGACTAGCCATACCATGAAAATCCTTACATGTATGTTATGAATGTCATGATTTACATTTAATGGTCTTGCTGCTCTATCATTGGTTTAGTTCACATGGCATGTTGCAAAACTGATATGATATGACATGATTGCATGGTGAACACAACCGACAGACCCTAACAGGAAAATCAAGACATGCGTGTCACGTAACAGCTTAACTACATGCCATGCTCATGATGCGCTCGCGGCCATTTCGTTAGCGTTACATATACAAAATTTATTATGATGGCACTTAAATGAATAACAAAGGTATGTGTCTATTGCAAACATGATAATCATGAGATACACGTCATGTAACAACATGACTACATGCCACGCTCATAAAGCGCTGGCGGCCGTTTCGCCAGCTTCAAGTATGTGTAATTTTGTAATATGGGACGTAAATGAATGACGAAGGTATGTTACTGGTGCAAACATGATAATCATGAGACCCATGTCATGTGACAACATGACATGATACAGTCAAGGCGCCAATACACTTCGACATGACACGGCGCGCGTGTGTTGCGGCGTTCGTGTCGTCACGTCCCGCTGGCGGGTCCACGCGAGTCGCCGGTCTTGCCATATACTCGCAGCCGTGCGCCCCGCTGCGTTGCTTTGATGCATGCGCGTTTTAGCGCGTTAGGCGTACCTCCGTCACGAAAAGATGATGACGCAGTGCTGCCTGGGTAACGTAGTGGATGTTAAATGCAGCATGTCGTATTTCGCACTGGTTGGCGTCGGGCCTTGACGACGGACGATGGTCGCGCCGGTCGCGCCTAGCGTCAGACTATTGGATTGGATAAACTTTTATTTGGTCCTCCAAAACACAGATCACTGTGTTGCGGGCAGCTCCCACGTGAGGACTGAGATGCCAAGCTCCTCAGCCGCCTCGCCGGCTTGGTTGACAGCCCAGAGCTGATCTGCCAAGGATGAGCTGCGGATTGCCACCTCCCATCTGGCAGAGGTGATGTTCGATATATGAGCGAATTTGGTGCACTGTCAGATCATGTGTTCTAATGAAGCTATTTCCCCACAATGTGGACAAAAATTACTTGGGTATAGGTCACGGTACATGATGTGTAACATTTTCAATGTTGGGTACATCCGCGTTTGCAAAAGCCTTAGGGTAAGTGCTTGGGGCCGGGTTAGATTTTTGTGAGGTGGAGGGAAAATTCTTCTAGACAGGTAGAAATGCTTAGTGAGCTCGTTATATGTTGTAAGAATTTCCCGGTTATCCCCTTCACCGGTAGAACGCATCCCCGGGGAGGCGCAGTTGGAGAGTTCTCGCGCCGCCTCGTGTGCTGCTTCATTGAGATTGGGAGGGGAATCGTTGATTTGCCCAAGGTGAGCTGGGAACCAACTCAGAAGATGATGCATTATGTTCTTGCCTTGCAGTATTCTCAGCGTTTGTTCAGAGACCGTCCCCATGGCGAACGCCCGTAGTGCTGCCATGGAATCACTGTAGACGACTTCAATGTTATCCATCTTGAGTGCTAAAGCGATGGCCACCTGTTCCGCTATGATTGGGTCTTTCATCCTGACCGTCGCTGAGTTGACGACATGGCCAGCCCCATTGACCACCACTGCCACAAATGCTTTCCCATTGGCGTAGGAAGCCGCGTCAACAAATATGACCCCTCGTTCCTCGTTTGAGACTTGACGGAGTATAGTCCTGGCCCTCGCTACTCTTCTTCCGACGTTGTGTTCTGGATGCATGTTTCTTGGTATAGGAGACACCGTGATATTCTCCCTGATCTTGTCGGGGATATCACTGTATTTGTGCCTGATTGCCGTTGGGTGTTGACCCAGATCCTGCAGGATCATTCTCCCCGACCTTATTGTAGATAACCTTGCAAACTGTGCTCTCTCCTGGGCTTCTGCTAATTCTTCGAGCGTGTTGTGAATGCCAAGCTCAAGCAGACGCTCGGTGCTGGTATGTATGGGTAGGCCCAGGACCTTCTTGATAACTTTCCTGAGGAGCACATTCAGTGTCTCGGACTCTGCTCTTGACCAGTTGTGCATTGCTGCCTCGTACGTGAAGCGGCTTAGAACAAACGCATGCATCAACCTGATGAGGTTGTCTTCCTTGATCCCATTTCTTTTGTTGGCCACTCTGCGTATGAGGTGCACCGCACTGTCTGTTTTCCAAGTTAACTTGGCTATAGATTTGCTGTTGGGGCTGGTAGACTCTATCAGCATGCCCAGGACTTTGATGGAGTCGACCCTCTGGATGGAATACCCTTGATTTGTACGGAGGTGGATGTCTATCTGGTCTATAGAGTTCTTACGTTTTGCTAACGTATAGCGTCGCTGTGTTCAGCTTACGCGTGCGTCAACGTTACGTTCGAGTGTTCTGGGCCCTTTATAATGCTCTCGTGGCAGTTTTGCTAACTCCACATATACCTAATTCGGTATTACGTGACGTCAATTGATAACGAAGGTATATGACGGGTGCAAACAAAATAAATACGGAACGCGTGTCATGTAGGAACAAGACAACACACCACGTGCTCGCGGCCGTTTCGCTAGGTTTACATATACTAAATTTGGCGTGACCTGACGTCAATAGATGAAGAGGGTAAACGACACATTTAAACATGATAATCATGATACGGAAGTTGTGTGCGGCATAATTTACCCCCCCCTCGTAACGTTGTGGGTATTTTGAAGTGACGTATCAACCTTCTTCATTCGTGCTTGGCATATCATCGATTCCCGCTGTGCGTGGGATCTGCCATTTTTTCTTCCTCAGATGGTCTCGATGATGAAATACGGAAAAGTATGGCAAACACAGCACTATTTTGTAAACTCTGCTTTATATCAGTCATGCATTCGTCTGAAAAAAAAAACATGGAGCACTCACAATGCAACGATAACCGTGAAGGCGATTGGCGAAGTTCTAATGTTTTGGTTTATAGGGGTGAAGCTGTTTAAAGCGGCACCCGTTCGTCCCTCGTAACCACTGTAGTGTGTAACAAGTATAACATTTTGACCTCCAAGTTGGTGTCGGTGAGAGATTTCTTCTGTGCATTATTGAACAATAAAAGATAGTGCTTAATGTACATGACAATGGCTGCTAAGGGGTAATGAGAGACAGGAGCATTCGGCTTTTAGTTAACGCACACGCTACGATCCCCATTAGCTGCCAGTGGCATGTACATTGAGCATTATCTGACAAGAAAGGGTTGCTACGTTATACTCGCTGGGTGTAACCTCCTTAGTTTTGAAAAGGTTTAGTGAGCGTTGAGTCGCAGTGCCATGAATACAATGAACTAGTGGTAAACCGTGAATTGGAAGTGGTTAAAGGTGGGAAGTAGATTCGAGGCGCAAGCAGTAAGAAAGTAAAAGCCAAATTCTCCTGTCTCTCATTTCCCATTATCAGCCATTGGCATGTACATTGAGCACTATCTGACAGGAAAAGGTTGCTACGTTATACTCGCTTGGCGTAACCTCCTTGGTTTTATAAAGGTTAAGCGAGCGTTGGGCAGCAGTGCCATGAATACAGTGAACTAGTATATACCATGAATGAACTCGAGGTGGTTAAAGTTGGGAAGTAGATACGAAGCGCAAGCCGTAAAAAAGTAAAAGCCGGATTCTCCTGTCTCTCATTTCCCATTAGTAGCCATTGGCATGTACATTGAGCACTATCTGACAGGAAAAGATTGCTACGTTATACTAGCTGGGCGTAACCTCATTGCTTTTAGAAAGGCTTAGCGAGCGTTGGACCGCAGTGCCATGAATACAGTGAACTAGTATATACCAAGAACTCGAGGTGGTTAAAGGTGGGAAGCAGACCCCAAGCGCAAGCCGTAAGAAAGTGTACCTGTGCCACCTCTAGTTTAGTCCTTGGGATGTCCGCTGGATGGCGGTGCTTCTATATGGGGGAAAATGATGAAAAGATGCGAGATGGTGGTACTTGGAGTGTTGAATAGATGGACGAACAGACACACAGACAGATGCATGGATGGACGCATGAACGGACACAGGGGCGGATGCATGGATGAACGCAGGGATGAACGCACGAATAGACGCACTACGGATGGGCGGATGGAAGCATGGACGGTCACACAGATGGACGCATGGATGGACGGAAGCAAGAACAACTGGACAGACGAATGCTTCGCCCCCTCTTCATCATTCACTCAGTGGATATGCTGCCACTTTTTTTTTGTAGTAATGCACTGGTACAATTAACACTATATGCCGAGGCTTGAGTAAGTCTTACAAATGGAGGCGCCGATAATAATGTCGGACGTTAAATACGTATACAACTCGCGGTATCATTTCGTAAGATTTCAGTGTATGGAGGCGTGTCTAGCGGCGATCGAAATCACCGTAATTTTTGTTAGCCAGGAAGTATATTCACGGGTAGAATAGTTTAATTTTAAAGTCCCTATATGATGGTTGGTATTCGGTACTTCAATATCTTCAGCACACACTATAACTCGTCTACCTTCAGTGCAACGTGAGGCACACGAGATACTGTTTTCACTACCATGGAACGCAGTAGTGTTTGTGTGTGTGTGTGTGTGTGTGTGTGTGTGCGCTCCCTTCTTTCTATCTCCTTATTTTTAATCCCTCAATTACAGTAGAGTAACTATTGCAGTCTCATCAACAGGCATTGCATCGTTTCTGAATATTGTGTGTGCGAATTAATTTTTTTTTGCTGGGGGCACTTTATGTTTTGTGAAGATCACTTACCTAAAAAACCAGATATTTTTCTTCTCAAAAATCTAATCTTCTGACAGTTTGAACTGCTTCGCAGGAAATCCTTGAATATCGCAAGGTGTAAAATGGTATTTACAGTACTCACTACAATATAATATAGGGGTTTGGCTCCAAAACCACACTTTCATTTCCCTATGAAAAACGTGGTATAGTGGAGGGCTTCGGAAATTTTCGCATTGCCCCGCCGCGGTGGTCTAGTGGCTAAGGTAGTCGGCTGCTGACCCGCCGGTCACAGGATCGAATCCCGGCTGCAGCTGCTGCATTTCCGATGGAGGCCGAAATGCTGTAGGCCCGTGTGCTCAGATTTGGGTGCACGTTAAAAAAATTGCAGCATATCCACGGAGTGAATGATGGAGAGTGGGGCGATGAATTCGTCCATCCATTCGTTCTTGCTTCCGTCCGTCCATGCGCCCGTCAGTGTGACCGTCCATGCGTCCATCAGCCCGTCCGTACGTGCGTCTGTTCGTGCGTCCGTCCCTGCGTTCGTCCATGCAGCCGCCCCTGCGTCCGTTAATGCGTCTATCCATGCATCTGTCTATGTGTCCGTTCGTCCATCTATTCAACACTCCAAGTACCACCATCTCGCATCTTTTCATCATATATTCCCCATATAGAAGCACCGCCATCCAGCGGACATTCCAAGGACTAAACGAGAGGTGGCACACGCACACTTTCTTACGGCTTGCGCTTCGGGTCCACTTCCGACTTTTAACCACCTCGAGTTCATGGTATATACTAATTAACTGTATTCATGGCACTGCGGGCGAATGCTCGCTAAACCTTTCGAAAACCAAGGAGGTAACGCCCAGCGAGTATGACGTAGCAAACTTTTTCAGTCAGATAGTGCTCAATGTACATGCCAATGGCTGCTAATGGGAAATGAGAGGCGGAGAATTTGGCTTTTACTTTCTTACGGCTTGCGCTTCGTATCTACTTCCCATTTTTAACCACCTCGAGTTCATTCATGGTATATACAAGTTAATTGTATTCATGGCACTGCGGCTCAACGCTCGCTAAACCTTTCTAAAGCTAAGAAGGTTACACCCAGCGAGTATAACGTAGCAACCCTTTCTTGTCAGATAGTGCTCAATGTACATGCCAATGGCTGCTAATGGTGATCGCAGCCTGCGCGTTAACTAAAAGCCGAATGCTCCTGTCTCCCATTCCCCATTAGCAGCCATTGGCATGTACATTGAGCACTATTTTTTATTGTTCAACAACGCACAGAAGAAGTCTCTCACCGGCACCACCTTGGAGGTCAAAATGTTATACTTGTTACATACTACGGGGGACGAACGGGTGCCGCTATAAGGAGCTTCGCCCCTAAAAGCCCTAGTTGGTCGAAATATCCGGAGCCTTCCACTACCGCGTCTCTCAAAATCATATGGTGGTTTTGGGACGTTTATACCCCACATATCATCAATAAATTTCCGCATTCTGGTGTTGTTTAACGTGCACTGACATATCATAAATTATGGGCCTCTAACACTTGGCCTCAATCGATATTCGATCGTCATGACAGTGATCGCACCAGTGACGTCGGGTCGGCATCCGAGCACCTTAACCAATGCTTCACCATGGCGGGCGACTCCCCACAAAAGTACTGCTATAAAAGCTCACTTGAAATTAAAAAACAAAGACTACGACGATAAGAACGTTTACCTCTCACCACTGTTAACTACAGAAGTGCACACTTTTCTTAACGTAAAGGCACCAAGGAAACGTCCTTACGCACCGCCATCCTGCTTCTCGATGCAAAAGAGAAAAGACAGCGTGCAGTACAGAGCAAGGTGTGAAGGACGTAAAAATTTTTATCGGCGCTTTGTGTCGAGAATTCGAAAATGCGGGTAAATTACCCCAACAAAGTGTCGTGGAAAATATGAGCGCTGCTTACACTTTTGCCGATAAAAAGCAGACGTCGGCATGCACGGCGAGGCGCCTCCAAACGAGCATGGATATTAGGCAACATCTGCTGCGAATCGTCGAATACGCTTACATATTCTAATTTGAATATTGCGAAGGCACTTTGCCTTGAATACTTTGCCATATCTCTTGAGTATAGATCAGCGACCATTAGGGGGCTTCTATGTGCTTCGCTACTGAGTGAAAAAGAAAGCAAAAAAATAGATAAGCACAGTTATGAACCATTTATTCCTTTTTCAGAACGCCGCTGTCTTTTTTCTGTTTGATTCACTGTCATGAGGGAATTCTGTGGCTGCAATATGAAACCAATGCCCCATTGTGTTTTCACACGCTTCTTGTGTGTTGTCCTGTTCGCTGCTTCCTTCTTTTAACGGGCTGCTTTCACTACGTTCCAGCAGACACGTACCAGCTATAATGTGGTACGCCATATGCGCACGCTGTGTTCGCTTCCGCTTGTCCTTTTGATGCTCCTTGTATGGGATCAAGTCTTTGTGCGCTTTTTATAGCAGATCTGGTATGGTAGGGGTTTGCGGTGCGTAATTTATAAAATTTATCACCATTGTGAATTGGCACACGCTCTCCTCGTCCGGCTTGCAATGGAAAACCTTGATGGCCGAGAGACAGAGCACGAAGAGAGAGAAAGAAAGACATATAATGAATGAGAACAAAATTCTTGGCAAAAGAAAATAAAAAATAGCACAGCTCGCACAAAGTCCCGAAAGGCTGAGTAGCAGCAGATCTGGTGGGTACATCGCTGCTCCTGGCTTGGATATATGCTTGTTCAGCTGTGGAACATGTCTTTTTTTTAAACAAAGATCAGCGTATTGCGGGTCACGTTCACGTCTACTATCATCATGAATACAACTTTTATTGACAAAAGAGTTCTTGAATGCCCAGATCCTTTTAGGGGCGAAGCTCCTTATAGCGGCACCCGTTCGTCCCTCGTAGTCGTAGTCGTAGTCGTAGTGTGTAACCAGTCTTACGCTTTGACTTCCAAGGTGGTGCCGGTGGGAGATTTCTCCTGTGCATTGTTGAACAATAAAAAAAATCGCAGCGTGCGCGTTAACTAAAAGCCGAATTCTTCTGTCTCTCATTCCCCATTAGCAGCCATTGACATGTTCCAGTACGAAACTTTAGTAGAAGTAGAAGTGTTAAAAGCCGACTTCTGCTGTCTCATTCCCAGTAGCAGCCATTGTTTACCTCCAAGGTAGTGCCTGGTGAGATTTCTCCTGTGCGTGATTAAACAATAAATTTTTTTTTCAAAACGTCGTTAGAGGTCGACTTCGATAACCGAAGGCACCTTTTATGAATCCCGGCACACACCGGACTGAGAACCCACAACGAAGTGGCTCACCGCGTTGCTCGAGGCCTCACTCACCGAGCATCGCCGGAGGACGACGAGCCCCCGCGGGGAACTGTAGACATCTGTGCATGGGAGGATCGTATGATCAGGTTTCACGACATCACCACACATTACCAGTTACAAAGACGCATATACCCGTCCCCTCACGAAAGGCTAAACAGAACGCAAGCGGTACACTTCAGATAATTTCAAACAGATTCATACAGAAACCCCAGACTCATGCACGCCATGTATCCAGACATATACACTACAAACAGATGCACGTCAAGTGGTGAGGTTGCCACCCTTAGTCACATGCTGTGGGAGTGTCAGGGCCTAATAAACAATTTGAACAGTGCCGATTCGTCTCACTCTTCCACCGCCAGCCTCCGATAGCGTTGGAAGGCCGCACTGCTCAGCTCGAACCTGACAGCACAACTCTGGGCCGTCCAGCGTGACGAGGAAGCCGCTTCGAGACAATAGAGAGTTTTAGTACTGCGTACGCTGCGTACGTGGCGGCGTTGCGTACGTAAGGACGCCACGTTCTGCGTAGTGCGCATGCGCAGACCGCAACGCGCACGTATCGCATTACGTTCGTAGCCGCTACGTACGCACGCATGAGATGCGTGCGTGCGTACGTATGAGGTGATCGCGCCGCTCTTGAACAAGTTCGCGACAGCGCGAGACTTCGTTTTGCAAAATGGCGGCATCAAAGGCAAGCACCGACCGGCTCTGTGGCTTAAAATATGGCCATAATCTGGCTATAACACTTGGATTGGCTCAGATTGGCTGTCAACAACACGTGCTTCGATTTTGATCTACCAGATGGCGCAACACGCTTCACGCTCGTTACGTACGCGGTTACTACGGCGTACTAAAAGCCGATTAGTGGCAAACGACGCCACGTAACGCAAGGCGCTTGCGTGATGCGTACGTAGCACCATTCCGCAGTACTAAAACTCTCTAATGTCTCGGAACCGCATCCGCGGTGGGTGCCCAGGTCCACTAAATAATGCTGGACTCGAATCGTCTGGATTCGACAAATAAAGTTTATGTTCTTCTTCTTCAAAACGCCGTTGATTAATGAAATAAACCAACGAAAGACGCCAGATGTTTTCTAAATGCAAAACGAAAAGACGCCAGATGTTTCTAAAGCAAAACAAAAAGAAGACGCCAGCTGCTTAACGAAAAAAATGACAGCATATCCACGGAGTGAATGATGGAGAGTGGGGCGAAGCATTCGTCCGTCCATGCGTCCGTCTGTGTGACCGTCCATGCGTCTGTTCGTGCGCCCGTCCCTGCGTTCATTCATGCATCCGCCCCTGCGTCTGTTCATGCGTCCATCCATGCATCTGTCTGTGTGTCCGTTCGTCCATCATTTCAACACTCCAAGTCCAACCATCTCGCATCTTTTTATCATATATTCCTCATATAGAAGCAGCGCCATTCAGTGGGCATTCCAAGGACTAAACAAGAAGTGGCACACGCACACTTTCTTGCGGCTTGCGCTTCGGGTCTACTTCCCACCTTCAACCACCTTGAGTTCATGATATATACTAGTTCACTGTATTCATGGCACTGCGGCCCAATGCTCGCTAAACCTTTCTAAAACCAAGGAGGTTACGTCCAGCGAGTATAACGTAGCAACCTTTTCCTGTCAGATAGTGCTCAATGTATATGCCAGTGGCTGCTAATGTGAAATGAGAGACAGGAGGATTCAGCTTTTAATTTCTTACGGCTTGCGCTTCGTATCTGCTTCCCCCCTTTAACCACCTCGAATTCATTCATGGTATATACTAGTTCATTGTATTCATGGCCCTGCGGCTCAACGCTCGCTAAACCTTTCTAAAACTAAGGAGGTTACACCCAGCGAGTATAACGTAGCAACCCTTTCTTGTCCGATAGTGCTCAATGTACATGCCAATGGCTGCTAATGGGGATTGGAGCGTGTGCGTTGACTAAAAGCCGAATGCTCCTGTCTCTCATTCCCCATTAGCAGCCATTGGTACGAAACGCAGCATGTCGTACTTCGCGCCGCTTGCCGTCGGGCCACGCTGGCAGACGCTGGTCGTGCCAGTGGTGCCTGGCGTTATACTATAGAGTGCTCGCGTTTTGCTAACGTAGCGTCGCTGTGCCCAGCGTGTGCGTGCGTCAACGCTACTTTGGAGTATATTGGGCCCTTCATGATACGCTCGCGGCCGTTTTGCTAGCTCTACATATACCATATTTGGTATTACGTGACGTCAATGGATCACAAAATATATTAGTGGTGGAAAGATGATAATCCTGACACGCGTGTCATGTAAGAACATGACAACATACCATGCTCATTGCGTGCTCGCGTACGTTTCGCTAGCTCTACATATACTCAATTTGGTATCACGTGACGTGAATAAATGACGAAGGTAAACGACACTACCAAACATTATAATCATGACACGGAAGTCAAGTACGGCATCATTTATTTTCCCTCCACGTCGTAATGTTGTGCTGATTTTAAAGTCACATATCAACCTTTCTCATTCGTGCTTCGCATATCATCGATTCCCACTGTATGTGGGATCTGCCAATTTCTTACTTCATGCAGTCAGACTACCTTTTGCTCAAATAGCTGGGCGTTCTTTTTTTTTTATAACGGCATAAGTTATATGGTTATACTAAGTACATAAAACTACAAGATAAGATCGCACATGCGAGCGCTTATCTCCAGAAGGTATGGGGGGTTAAATTCGGTTATTGTATACATGTACCGCAGTTTGCATTGAACGTGCAAAAGAAAACTGCGACAATTCTTTTTTTTTTTTTGCACCCGGTATGTTCACACAGAAGTGCATAAGACGCCTGTCCACGCATTCAGGAATAAGTACTGTTAGGGGAAAGAAAAATAGGGGCACGTAGAGATGAAAGAGGCACACAAAACAAGACGAAGAATTCTGTACAAATAAGCAAAAAACATGAATAGTTTTCCTCACGTCAACTTCGCTTCGAACAGGTAAATCGCACTTTAAAGGCTCTGAGCAGTAAACAGCTGAGGTGGTGCAAATGGGACTATGCTTATGAAAAATAGTTGAAATAACAGTATGCTTGATATCAACAGCAATTGTTAAAACTGAGAGAGAGAGAAACGAGAAAAAAAAGGATGGCAGGAAGGTTAACCAGATGCTAGTACCCGGTATGCTACCCTACGCTGGCGTTGGGGAATAGGGGGTTGAAAGAAAAAGGGAGAGTTAGAAAATAAATAAGAGAAAAACACCGACACACACGCACACACAAAATCAGTCCACTCAGAGGCGTTCCGACAGGCCAGTAGTTCGCAAGAAGCCCAGTAGCGCTTGCACGGCTTTCTTCTGTGACGTTGAGTCATGAAGATGGCGCAGTATACTTTCTTCTGACAGCGGCTGGTCATCTAACCTGTTTAGTTTATTGGAAAGCTGTTGTCTTTCCAGGTTGTATTTCGGGCAGTCACACAGGATATGTCGAATGGTTTCTTCATCGCCGCAGTGTGCACAGTCAGCGGTGTCGGCCATACCTATGCGGAACGCGTACGCACGGGTAAACGCGACTCCCAACCATAGTCTGCACAGAGCAGTAGCGTCGCCTCGTCGAATTTTTGTTGGAAGCTGCATGCTTAACGTTGGATCAAGGGATCGTAATCTTGCATGCGTAAAGAGAGGCTCATTCCAAAGAGCCATGGAGCGTTGGCGAGCGAGCATGCGGAGCCTCCTAGCAGCGTCCGTCCTTGAGAGAGGTATTGACTGGTTGTTGTCTTCTGTATGGGCGGAACGAGCAGCTTGATCAGCTCGTTCGTTACCGATAATTCCACAGTGGCTTGGCAACCACTAAAATATAAAGTGGTGCCCTTTCTCTGTTATATGGTGTAGCATTTCTGCTGTTTCAAATACCAACTGCTCGTGCGGACCACGGCATAGATTTGACAGAAGTGACTGCAGTGCCGCTTT
This sequence comes from Rhipicephalus microplus, assembly GCF_043290135.1. Classification (NCBI taxonomy): domain Eukaryota; kingdom Metazoa; phylum Arthropoda; class Arachnida; order Ixodida; family Ixodidae; genus Rhipicephalus; species Rhipicephalus microplus. The sequence goes on along the minus strand of NC_134701.1, from coordinate 169,064,853 downwards.
GCAGTCGCAGAAAATCCTCCACCGTTGCGTGCTTTGGTCGTTAATGAAACGCAGCGCAGCGCAAAGCAAGCTCTGCTGCCGTTGTTGTTAAAACTGATTCTTGTATACAAGTATTGAGAGAGTATCATCTAAAGGCCATGACCATTTCTAGCTCTGGTATTAAGTGTGTTGGATCTTCGTCGACCTAGAATACGTACTTTGTCATTATCACCATTACTCATCACAAGCTGCTGCTCGGTGGAGGGTACGAAGCCATCTGTTCTTTTTGTATTATTGTTCTTAGTAGTCTTGGTAGCTTGGTAGTCGGTGGACCTTGAGATCCACCACATAGTGTGATCTGAAAGCTTCGAAACGAGTAACAGTGTGGAATTTAAATAGCTAACGATGAACACATTTTTCGATTTTACCTATTCAAAAATATCATAGTAACAGGGACGGAACATTGAGAAAATTTTTTTGTATTGAGAGAATTTTCTATATTGCACAATTTACACACTTGCTTTACACACTTGCTCACCCTTTTTTTATTGTATTTGAGTAATTACGTATTCCCTATTGCTTCAACAAAAGACTCCTATTCGAAACATTTTTGCAGCCGAGCAACATATGGCAAGGCGTTCTGTTTGTAACGAGAAGGAACCTGTATTTTTTTCTACCATACGCACAGCATGACGATCGCACTGCGTGGGGTGTTAGCGACTGCAGCACCACTGCTATGGTACTGAGTGCCGAAAATTGTGCTGTGCCATGACGTGGTTAGAAGAGTGTAGCTCAGCCATGAGCGCAGCACAAGGTGCGTCCGTCCGGCCTTCGCTAAAGAAGAAGTGCGAGGTTGCAGCTGCTGGACACAGGAAGAGGAGAACGTACTTGGAATCGATTAGAACAGGTGCCGCTGCTAGTTTTACGTCCTCGCATCAATATTTCACTCCCGCGTGTGTCATATGCTTCATATATGACATGTGCTTCATATATTTCGCTGGTTATTCTCCCTTAGAAAGAAATTGGCTGATCAGTTCTTCATTTGTTGCGTATTAGCAGGGCCTCAAAAGCCCAGTTTCCTTTAAAACGAAAAATGCGATAATATTTCTTCAATATTATTTTATCTTCAGAGAAGATTCACAAACCTACGAAGCAAGTTCATTATAGCAAGAGCATTTACCTGCGAAAATATTGTCGTGATAAAGGTGTTTCAAGATATTTCAGCAATACTGTTCCATTTTAAGATTACGGTAAGGGGTCACACAGACTGTGTAGTGACTCATCAAGCTGTCTAACCACCGAGTGGGTGGCCGACCAAAGAACAGAGGACAGTAAAGCCTACCGCCAGGAACACCTACATACCTAACATCTCTTCCATCCAGTTGACACACGTATTTTATCATCTCAACGTCACGTCCTACTGTAATAGGAATACTTGTGAAGACGAACGTCATAGCCACAAGCTGAAGCTAACGGGCAGTAGAAACTACAAACGTAGTGTTTTTTTTTTTTTTTTGAGGTCGAGGAAAACGACGACGAAGCTCGTGCTGCCTGCCTAAGTAGCTCTGGCTGCATTTATTGTTTCTTTTAAATGCGAAGCATTTCTTAGCGAACTTCGGCGAGTTTGAGCGTATCTATCTATCTATCTATCTATCTATCTATCTATCTATCTATCTATCTGTCTATCTATCTAGCGGCTTACGTTTGGGTGCTCTCGTGGTGACCCCCTTAACTTGGTGTGAACCAAAATTAGCATGTTAGTGTAAGATAGTTTGGAGAATATGACGCGCTCCTTAAGACCTCAATAATGCCACAATCCTGTAACGTACGTCGTCAAACACGTCGCGACAGACAGTGGCACATACCCATGGGCGGGTATGTGCCGCTGGTATGCGGGCATGTGCCACAAGTGGTTGACACTTAGTACCTTCTACCCAGGAACAACGAGAACACACATAAGCAATTTTAACGTGGAGCGTTAGGAAATAACCAAAATCGGTAGCGTCAACCCGATGAATGCGAAGAATAAGTGTGAGCGTCCCAGCTGGAATGAAACCCAAGCATTCTGCATGACAATGAAGCATTTTACCACAGAGCTACGCCAGGTCTCGGAACTACTTTTCAAGTAGACGTTAGTCTTCCTGAAATGTCAATAGTGGTTGCAGTGCTGCCTACCCAATTTATAAACATTATACATGTGCTCTTTTCATACATCCGTCACGTCGGGTTAACGTCAATTGTGGTTAGTTGCCATGCGCGGAAGTTGATTTATGTGGCAGTGTTCAGGGTCAGCATCCACGCGAGCATCAGTGCTTCATATCAGCTTCTGGTGTTGCTAATACGTTTGTTCCAGTTGAGATCGTTGCACAAGTGCAAATAACTGGTTATGTAAACGTCTGCAACTCTTCAACATATGTCTGTGCGTGCAACGTTTGTACATATATTTAGCGTCATTTCATGACGTGTCACACAATAAAAGAAATGCAACACAGTCACCATCCTTCCGCATGCTTCGCATAACGTCGATTCCCAGGTACGTGGGATCTACCGAATTTTTGTTTATATTACGGGTCAGAACTTATCAAGAAGTCAGACGACTCGAAATGTACCTCCCGTATCGGAGACCGACGGGTGCTGGGCAACCCGCCGCGTAGAAAGGTACTGAAAGGACCAAAACAAGGGCCAACAAGAGTACCACCATGACCTCCCAAGTGGTGACACTGGGCCACATACATCAGCTGGCCTGCACGAATATGCCTGACTGCAAGCGACAAGACATCACTAAACCTGAGAACGCCTCAATGGACGTCGGGCACCACAACGCGGTGACCTCTACATATCTAGCTATGGACGGGGGTGGCTATCGTGTGGTGCGTCATCACAAAGAACAGGACAGTGGGTATTCCTGTGATACTTGCTCCAGCATCCGAAGGAGCTAGTTTAAGGCAAGTGAACTCTATTGCCCTTTCTTCTGAGATTGAAATGATTCTCGGTGGAGCCCCAGTCAAGAGTCACTTCATAGCACAGGGTTCTTTGCTTTTGGGTATTGCGACGGAAGTTCAAACTAACGTGCTTCTCTAGATCAAAATTATCTGTGGAATAGCCGTATCTGCCCGTGTACCCCATATTTATACGAAGAATACGTGCGTAGTAAGAGGAGTCCCAAGATGGTACTCGGACGAAGAGTTGCTGACCTACCTGAAAGCTCAGGCAGTATACCACGCAAGAAGAATTATCCGTCGGGTTCGAACCTCGTCATCCAAATGGGAATTCAGGCGTACTGGCTCGGTGGTGCTCACATTTGCTTCTCAACCGAAACGCCCAGACAAGATCAACCTTGGTTTTACCAGACATCAGCTGGAGGACTATGTGGAGACACCGCCACGTTGTTTCAAATATCAGCGTTTCAGGCATGTCGCTAAGGATTGTCGTGTAGAACAGAGGTGCAAGCACTGGGGGTGGGGGTAATCATGACTTCAAGACGTGTAAAAGAAAAACTTGTGTGTGCTAACTGCAGCAGTGACCATCCAGCTAGCTACAGCCGATGTCCAGCACGGACAGCCGCTCAGCGAATAAATAAGACGTTTGTTCTCGGCCTGAAGGCTGTAAGCGAACCATCGAACGCAAGGAAGACGACCAACGTGCGGCAATGAAGTGGCTTGGATAACGACCATGCATAAAACTTGGTGTGCCTGAAACCAACACGAGACGTAACTGAGCCAATGGAAGTGATTACTGCTGCTGAAGAACGTATCCCGGAGTCCACCACGCGCACATAAGCGGCTGCGTTAAACTGATGTAAAGCAACTGAAAGCAATCAGCAGGAAAACATCGATCATGTCATTCAAGCTTCGTTCACGGCATTACGCTCGCACGTCGCAAAGATGCCAGCGAGTTCTACGGAGGATATTTTGGAAGCAGTCCTGGCTCTCGAGTCAGTGATACTGTGCTCTGCTTCCACGTATACACAGTAGAATAATGGCAATATCTCGCCCACCTGACCCATTCCGTTTCTCAAAAGTGCCCTTAATAATGCAAAGAAACTGTGCCGTTCTTCTGCAGCGTCTGTGTGAGCTTAACTTATTCCTGCGAGGCATTCCAATACTAAATTGAGCCCTCTTGGAAGCTGGCCTCCCAAATGGAAGGACGCCCACAGGATATATTCGACATTGCAATGCGAGCATACCATCCTTCGCAAATGGAAGTGCCACGATATACATAAGGCGGGAAGTGACTCATGTCACATCACCAGTGCAAAACCTCTGTTCCAACTCACTGGAAGACGCTGCGGTGCAAGTATGCATAGGAAACTGAAAACTGAAAGCAATATCGGTTTACAGAAGTGCACGCAAGAAGGTCTTCATGGAGGCTCTCCTAAAGGAAATTTGCACTCGGTGTCCCGCAACTCGAATAATCTGTGGTGACTTTAACGCACATCACCCGCTCTGATGAGATAAGAGTGCTGACTCCCGAGGCAAGGAACTTTTAGCGGCAGTGGATGCTGCTGACTTATGTGTGGCGACTGATGGCAAACCCACATTTTTTTTTGCCACCAGATTCATGGAGTGTGATAGACCTTGTACGGCACTCTACGGGCCTCCTGGTATCATCAGCAACAGCCCCAGACAGAATGGGCATCGACCATTTCCTCATATTCACCAATATCATCGGATTTGGGACCACTGGTCGTCATTTATGCAATCTGACTCACTGGGACACGTACAAAACAGCGCTTTATCAATCTTCTGGTGAGCTGTTTACAGACCATTCGAAGCACTCGCTTTGTAACAAGGTAACGATTTGCAAACTCTTGCAGAAGATTTCGCTGACGTATACACAGCTGGCAGATCAGCAGGAGTGGCACTACATCTGCTACCTCAAATATCCCATACAAAGAATACGCCGTACACATTTTGGGATCTGAATATGGCACTTAGCAAATTAAAAAAAAAATGCTGTGCTGTGGGTCCTGATATGATCAGCAATAAGATGCTGACAAACCTGCCATATGATCTAAGGCGCGCCCTTTTGGGCATAATAAATCGTTTCTTGAGCACAGGAGTGATTCCATTTGCATGGAAGACAGCATGGGTGGTGCCAGTGCTGAAGCCCGAAAAAGACCCTGCGAGCCTCACCTCATATCAACCGGTATCGCTAACATCATGCGCATCTAAGTGGATGGAAAGACTCGTATGCACAAGACTAACTTGGTACGTTTAGCAACAAGGAAAATGGCCTTCGTGTATGACGGGATTTAACCCACCACTGAGCGCCCAGAACAGTGGTTTGGAGCTGCTGAGCCACATCGAGCACCACCGTGTCCCCAGCTTCTCTACACTCGCCGTCTTCATGGGCATTGCCAAACCATATGACTGTGTGCTTCAAACAGGTGTGATGACGTTTATTCGAGCAGAGAAGTAGCAACGAGGTCGCGACGGAAAGTGGGCGTACGGCAAGTCTGGCAAAGGCGGCACAAACTCTAGCGCAAGCAGAGCACGGGGCTTTTCGTTGTCTTCCGACGGCGCATACGCGTTGGTGCGTATGCTCCACTACAATACCCCCGGGGTGAAGGGTAGCCATCCTGGCGACTCAGGGAGTAGGCACAATGAGGGGGTCGTAGTAGGGCTTGAGACGGTCGACGTGTACGGTCTCGCGTCCTCGACGGCGCAAATCTGGTGATTGTGTTAATGGCTCGATGATGTAATTCACCGGGGAGGTCGCGTCAATGCCACGGTACGGACCATGGTACCGGGCCAGAAGTTTAGAAGACAGGCCAGGAACGTGCGGGGGCACCCAAAGCCACACAAGGGAGCCAGCACGAAATGTAGGAGCTATGTGGTGAGCGTCGTCGTGTCGAGTCTTTTGTAGACCTTGGGCCTCACTTGTCAGAGACCGAGCGAACTGACGGCAGTCTTCAGTGTATCTGGCGACTTCCGAAAGCGGGGAGCACTCAGATGCATCAGGGCAGTACGGGAGTATAGTGTCGAGTGGGTGGGAAGGTTCGCGGCCGTACAATAGAAAGAACGGGGAAAAACTGGTAGTCGCTTGCGTCGCGGTGTTATAAGCGAAGGTAACAAAGGGCAATACAGCGTCCCAGTTAGTGTGGTCGGAGGAGGTGTACATCCTCAGCATGTCGCCCAGTGTGCGGTTGAACCGCTCAGTAAGACCATTTGTCTGTGGATGGTATGCGGTAGATTTCCGGTGGATAATGTTGCATTCAGCGAGGATAGCTTGGATGACCTCCGACAGGAACACTCGACCCCTATCACTGAGTATATCCCGCGGAGCACCGTGGCGTAGAATGAAGCTGCGGAGAATGAAGAGTGCAACTTCGTGGGCGGTCGCTGCCGGTAGAGCTGCAGTCTCAGCGTAGCGTGTCAGATGATCGACTCCGACAATAATCCACCGGTATCCAGAGCTACTATATGAGAGGGGGCCATAGAGGTCTATACCCACGCGGTCGAATGGGCGAGCCGGGCACGGGAGCGGCTGTAACATGCCAGTAAGGTGCCGCTGAGGTGTCTTGTTCTGTTGGCAAGTGGTGCAAGACTGAACATATTTCTGCACAAAGCGATACATTCCTCGCCAGTAATATCGTTGGCGCAGCCTTTCGTAGGTTTTCAGGGCACCTGCGTGAGCACTTTGGGGATCTGCATGGAAATTCATGCAGATGTCAGAGCGCATATGAGTTGGGACAGCAAGGAGCCACTTCCGACCACCACGCATGTAGTTGCGGCGGTACAGAATGTTGTCTCGTAAGGAAAAGTGGGCTGCTTGCCGGCGTAGCGCTCTCGTGGAAGGGACAGCAGACCGATCGGTAAGGTAGTCGACTAACAAGGCAAGGTATGGGTCTTTACGCTGCTCCGAAAGCATGTCAGTGGTGTCGAGTGGTGACAAGGTGGTAAAAGGGGGTGACAGAGAAGCCACATCTGGTGTTAATGGCGATCGGGAAAGTGCATCGGCGTCCGCATGCTTGCGACTGGAACGATATACGACACGGATGTCGTATTCCTGCAATCGAAGTGCCCAACGCCCCAGACGTCCGGACGGGTCTTTCAAGGTGGACAGCCAACATAGAGCGTGGTGGTCTGTAACCACGTCGAAAGGACGGCCGTAAAGGTACGGGCGAAACTTCGTAAGCACCCAGATTATGGCCAAACACTCCTTCTCTGTCACGGAGTAATTCAATTCAGCCTTCTTAAGAGCGCGACTTGCATAAGCGACTACGTATTCGGTTTGGGTGCCTTTCCGTTGTGCCAAAACTGTGCCAAGACCAACGCCACTTGCATCAGTGTGAATTTCTGTGGCAGCAGTGGGGTCGTAGTGGCGAAGAATAGGTGGCGAGGTCAGCAGGCGGCGCAGCTGGTGAAATGCGTCGTCACATGCAGGTTACCATGCAGATATACCTTTGCTGTTGGAAAGCAGACTAGTCAGAGGTGCGATGATGGACGCGAAGTTGCGCACGAAGCGACGAAAGCAAGAGCAAAGACCAACGAAACTTCTTAGGGCTTTCAGTGATGTGGGCATTGGGAAGTCAGCGACAGCTCGAAGCTTATCGGGATCCGGAAGAACGCCGTCTCTTGTGATGACGTGTCCCAAGATGATTAGTTTTCGGGCTGTGAAGTGGCACTTCTTGGTGTTAAGTTGTAGGCCTGCAGAAGCTACACACGTCAAAATCTCGTGGAGACGACGAAGATGTGTCGGGAAATCAGCTGAAAAGACTACGATGTCATCTAGGTAACACAAGCAAGTTTTCCACTTGTGGGCCCGCAATATGGTATCTATCATGCGCTCAAACGTCGCAGGCGCGTTGCAGAGCCCAAATGGCATGACTTTGAACTCATATAGGCCATCTGGCGTTACAAAGGCTGTTTTAGGGCGATCACATTCAGCCATTGGCACCTGCCAATACCCAGAACGCAGATCCAAGGATGTGAAGTACTCGGCGCCTTGTAAACAGCCAAGAGCATCGTCTATTCGTGGTAGTGGGTAGACGTCTTTCTTTGTAATCTTGTTTAAGCGGCGATAGTCCACGCAAAATCGAACGGTGCCATCTTTTTTCTTTACCAGAACCACGGGTGACGACCAAGCGCTTTGAGAAGGCTGTATGACTCCACGTTTAAGCATGTCATCTACTTGCTCCGTAATGACGCGGCGCTCTTCGGCAGAGACGCGGTAAGGACGCTGTCGCAGAGGCGGATGTGAGCCGGTGTCAATAGTATGAGTGACAGTCGTGGTGCGGCCCAAAGCAGGTTTCTGAAAGTCGAAAGAAGAGCGAAACTTGTTAAGGAGAGCAACAAGTTGGCTGCGATGCGAGGGGGGAAGTTCTGCGTCAATAGCATTGTCGAAGGCTGGCGAGCTTGATGGCTCAGACGCCTGAGTGATTGCGGCAATGTGACATGCGGATTCGTCGGGAAGAATAATATCATCGATAAGGTCGGCAGGTTGTACATACCCTAAGGTTTCACCACGGAGTAAGCCAATGGGGTAGTTGCAGTGGTTGGTAACCACCATTACGGTTAAGCCAGACGCAATTGTAAGAACGGCAAATGGGAGCACGATGCCCTTGCGTTCAGTAAAAACAGGGGATGGCGTAAACACCACCGTGGCGTCAGGTTGCGCCACACAAGAAAGGCTAATAGGGACTGAAGTTTCCGGAGGCAAGGTGATGTCGTCGTCAGCGATGAGTTTGCAGAGCAGTGGTGAATGGTCGGGCGATGGAAATTCACAACTTGGCACTAAGGACACTTCCGCACGGCAACAATCGATGATAGCTTCATGACCTGATAAGAAATCCCAACCCAGGATGAGGTCATGAGAGCAAGATGGTAGTACAAAAAATTGGACGTTGTACAAAACGTCTTGGATGACGACGCGCGCCGTACACACAGCCGAGGGATGAATGCGTTGCGCGCTAGCCGTGAACAGCACGATGCCACATAGAGATGTGGTCACTTTCTTCAGTTTGCGACAAAATTTTGCGTTCATCACAGAAACGGCGGCCCCAGTATCAATTAACGCTTGTGTGGCGACTCCATCAACATTGACATCAACAACATTTTGCGGCGAAAATGGAGGCCTTGATAATTGCGCAGAAGTTGCAGTTCTTGCCTCTGGAACTGCACTGATTAGTTTCCCTCCTCAGGAGGTGGTCTACGGGTCTACGACGCATAGGAGATGGCGATCGGCGACGAGGAGATGGGAAACGAGAAGTTGATGGGCGACGATCCGAGTCAGAGTGCCTCTGTTCGTATGCAGACGTGGTGGCCTGCTGCGACGCATAGGTAGGAGTTCCAAAGGAGGCGTACGCAGGTGTGGGACGGCGGCGGCAGTAGCGTGCAATGTGGCCAGCGATGCCACACGCGAAGCAGATAGGACGGTTGTCATGGGTGCGCCACTCATTAGATGGACGGAAATGCGAGGTGAGGGCCTGTAAACCGGAGGCGCTGCCGGAGGAGGTGGAGCCGATGAGGATACTGGATGCGGTGGGGGCCGCGCAACCACAGCTGCGTAGCTGAGAGGTGAAGATGGTGCAGGTGGTGCGTAGATGACAGCTGAGAGATTAGATGCTGCTGAAGTGCATGCGTAAGGGGCCTGCACTGTAGGTAGGACATCGCAAATTTCAGTGCGTATGGCCTGCTGCAGTGTCGAAGGCAGACTTGCGGTGGGCACGTCGCTATGCGGCAGCAGGGAGAGCTGTCGGGCGACTTCCTGCCTGATGAAGTCTTTGATCTGGTTGGACAGACTTTCTTAGCGAACGTTGGCATTTGCGAGTGCGACAGCCGAGATCGAATCTGGTGGTGAGACACTCTGTCGGGCGATGGAACGCTGACGGCGTAATTCATCGAAGCTCTGGCACAGGCTTACGAGGATTGCCACCGAGGTCGGGCTTTTCGCTAGCAACATCTGGAATGCGCCATCCTCAATGCCCTTGAGAATCTGCCGAATTTTCTCTTCTTCGGGCATAGATGGGTTAACACGCCTGCAGAGGTCGAGCACATCCTCAATGTAACTCGTAAACGTTTCGCCAGGCTGCTGGGCTCTCTGGCGCAGACGCTGGTCAGCGCGGAGCTTGCGGACCTCTGGTCGGCCGAACGCTTCAGTTACGAGGGTCTTAAAGGAGGACCAGTTGGCGATGGCGGTTTCGCGGTTGGTAAACCAAAGCTTAGCTACGTCTGCCAAGTAAAAGATAACGTAGGCGAGCTTAGAGTCGTCGTCCCGCTTGTTGCTGGCGCTTACGCGTTCGTACAAGGAGAGCCAGTCTTCGACGTCTTGCTCACCACTTCCGCTGAAGATTGGTGGATCCCGCTGGCGAGTAGCGCCGGGGCAGGTAGACAGGGCAGTCGATGGTGCTGGCTGGGCTGGGACGGGCTGGTTGGCGACTGCGTCAGTCATGTTTCGCGGTAGTCTTTCAGGCAACTTGCGAAAGCGGAGCTCCCGGTCTGCTTGGGAATCTCAGCAGCCTCCAAATGTGATGACGTTTATTCGAGCAGAGAAGTCGCAACGAGGTCGCGACGGAAAGTGGGCGTACGGCAAGTCTGGCAAAGGCGGCACAAACTCTAGCGCAAGCAGAGCATGGGGCTTTTCGTTGTCTTCCGACGGCGCATACGCGTTGGTGCGTATGCTCCACTACACAGGCATCGTCAATGGACTCCAAGTCATGTGTGTTTCGGTATATTCTCTTGGTTTCTTACATAAATTTGTCTGAGTCCGACGTGTCCACGTTAAGCTTGGAAATGTCATGAGCGAAGAGCGAAGCGTTTCCCTCGGCGTTCTACAAAGAAGTGTCCTATCTCCCTTGATTTTCACAGTGCCATGGCCAGCCTTCCTGGCACTCTGAGAGTAGCTCTGAAAGCAGTTAAAATATCAATGTATGCCTATGATACCTGCATTTGGATCTCGGGGTACCAACACAAACGTCTGGCCCGGATAGCACAGGGCGCCATTCCAATCATTGAACGCCACTAGTTGACACTTGGTCTGTCTCTATAAGCGGAGAAATCTGCCTTCATCCTTTTCCCGGGGATGCGGCGGAAGTCAACGCGCCTGTCGCTGAGGATCAGAGGTAATTTTATTCGTCGTGCGATAAGTGTTAGTTTCCTGGGCGTTACCATCGATGACAAGTTACTGTCGCGCTGAGTTGTTGATGGTATTATGGCCACATTCGTGCAGAGACTCAACGCTCTTCGTCGCATTACAAGTGTACTCTGGGGCAACAATTCTATGTCGATGCTAAAGCTGAATGCTGTGCTCATAACAAGCCGCAATTTCTACCAGATGCCGCTGATATTGCCATCACCAAGCCAGTTGGAATGCTTATAGGCAGTGCACAGAAAGGGTTTTCGATTGGTGATGGGAGCACCTCATCATCATCATCATCATCATCAGCCTGACTACGTACACTGCAGGACAAAGGCCTCTCCCATGTTCCGCCAGTTAACCCGGTCCTGTGCTTGCTGCTGCCAATTTATACCCGCAAACTTCTTAATCTCATCTGCCCACCTAACCTTCTGTCTCCCCCTAACCCGCTTCCCTTCTCTGGGAATCCAGTTAGTTACCCTTACTGACCAGCGGTTATCCTGTCTACGCGCTACATGCCCGGCCCATGTCCATTTCCTCTTCTTTATTTCAACTATGATATCCTTAACCCCCGTTTGTCCGCTAATCCACTCTGCTCTTTTCTTGTCTCTTAAGGTTACACCTACCATTTTTCTTTCCATTGCTCGCTGCGTCGTCCTCAATTTAAGTTGAACCCTCTTAGTAAGTCTCCAGGTTTCTGCTCCGTAGCTAAGTACCGGCAAGATACAGCTGTTATATACCTTCCTCTTGAGGGATAGTGGCAATCTACCTGTCATAATTTGAGAGTGCTTGCCGAATGTGCTCCACCCCATTCTTATTCTTCTAGTTACTTCAATCTCGTGGTTAGGCTCTGCGGTTATTACCTGCCCTAAGTAGACATAGTCTTTTACAACTTCAAGTGCACTATTACCTATCTCGAAGCGCTGCTCCTTTCCGAGGTTGTTGTACATTACTTTCGTTTTCTGCAGATTAATTTTAAGACCCACCTTTCTGCTCTCCTTGTCTAACTCCGTAATCATGAGTTGCAATTCGTCCCCTGAGTTACTCAGCAATGCAATGTCATCGGCGAAGCGCAAGTTACTCAGGTATTCTCCATTAACTCTTATCCCTAACTGTTCCCATTCTAGGCTTCTGAAAACCTCCTGTAAGCACGCGGTAAATAGCATTGGGGAGATTGTGTCCCCCTGCCTTACACCCTTCTTGATTGGTATTCTGTTGCTTTCTTTATGAAGCACTATGGTAGCAGTTGATCCCCTGTAGATTTCTTCCAGAATGTTTATATATACTTCATCTACGCCCTGATTCCGCAGTGTCTGCATGACGGCTGATATTTCTACTGAATCAAACGCCTTCTCGTAATCTATGAAGGCTATGTATAGTGGTTGGTTATACTCGGAGCATTTCTCTATTACCTGATTGATAGTATGAGCACCTCAGGCGACGTCAAACAAGAAGATCAGCGATGAAGCCGAGTCCCTACCACCTTGCCTCCTGGCATCTCAGGCTTTGTTGACGCAGCTATCAAGACTGGGCAAGTCCGCCACAGGGACGGCCCTTTTCCGGCGGATAAGAGCAAGACCTGACTCACATTTTGACACGGCGCTCAACATATTTCGACATTTAGGCTTGAATCGCCTCCTCGGAGCCCTATCAACCCACCATAGTTCTTTGTGGACGTAGCATGTTACTTCAACCTTCCCTAAACTACCTACGACACTTATTGTTACAATTGAGAAAGGAAAGTTTCTGTCGTTGGACCATTTGAGCATCATGTACCGTGGTCACCTACAAGTTTACACTTATGGATTTGTGCACACACAGACGGATAGCTGTGCAGCGCCTTTCTGTATATCTTCCCTGGGCGTGTAATGGTCGGGCTGCCTGGATCGTGTTGTGTCGTTCACAACAGTAAAAAGTGCAACAAGCACCGTGGCTTTGCGAAAATTGCAAACACTTTCTGCACTAGATGTGGTAGTGCTAACTGATTCACAGTCGGCGTTGCAGTGACTGCATTGAGGGATACCTCGAAAAAAATTTGCAAGACAATCTCTGGCACTCATTATACACCTGATCGGCAAGAACTCCAATGTGCAATTTCAGTGGATGCTATCCGAAGTTGGAATTGAAGGCAAGGAAAAAGCTGGTGCTCATGCACGCGCAGCGTCAACTTGCATTCCAAAAATAAGAGCTCCTAAAAATTACCAGAACAAGAAAAACGTTATACGCAATCACTGCAGGGCAATCCACAAGTTTCCGCATCACTCATGCGTAATCAACGGACTTTCGAGAGAACAAGTGACGCTGCTTTATCGGACAAGAACCGACTCCGCATACACGCCGGCTTGGTCATTCGAGACTGGGCGAGGCACTTTCCCGTTTTGTGCTGTTTGTGGTGGCATCAGTGACATCGAACATTTCATTTGGCCGTGCTCACAGTTTGACAGAGAAAGAAAAGAGATGATACGCAGCTTGCAAAAAGGTTGTCACAAGCACAGGGCATTGGAATATGTCATCTTTCCTGAAGGACCCACAGCGACGAGAAAGAGCGTGCAACGTATTCTGTTTACTTTCCTGCGAGACACTGTACTGAGTGACATTTGGTGACTGACTCTTTAATTTAGGAGATCCTCAGCTGGAACAATCGCTGGCCTTTTAGGCCAGGCTAACCCCGCCTTTGCAACACCACCACCACCACCACCTAGTATTTTTGAAGGCGTAAACCCAGGAAGACGCAAAGATATATCTACCATACACGCCAAAGGTGTTGCGCTGAAAAGACAGTAGAGGGAGCCGGCTGTTGGAAGAGTATGAAGGCTGTAACTTCTGCGTGAGCATGGCTTATAGCGTTTATAAGAACTCCTGTGTTTGCTTTGTTCCTCTATCAGCATAAATAACTCGTACACATCAAACTATGGAACTAATCTCAACAGCTAAATCAATTTAGCTGAAACTTTTCACGTATTTACAATATTTTTATGATGTTTCGGGACAATGCTAACCACCAATCTCTCATGCCATAGATCGGTTCTTGCACGTGCAAATGGTTTAGCATTTTGGGAATAATGTACAACAGAATTAAACATGGGGTTAATTGCCGTACTTGCCGATAGACTACCCTGCGATGGCAAAGAAAAAAAGAGTGGTAATTTTTGTTTAAAAGCTAAGACAAAATATATCAGCATATCTGCTTCGCAATGCACGTACTTTAAACATAAGATTTGGCTGTAAAACATGACATGACGAGACCATATATATTTTTGTATTTACTAGAATTAAGGGCGTGTTTTCACGAGCGCTGTGCGAAGACGTTTGATACTTATCATTGAAACTACAACTGGACATTTCATGAAAGCACGCAAGTATTCATTAACCCGTGGTCCTGAGCCCATCATAATACAAATGTTTGGATCGGTTTAACGGATCATCACATATCGATAAAAATGTCTACTTCTGGCAGTGCGTCTAGAATTCATTTTCTCCACTGTATCTGTTCTACTGCGACAAATTCATAAAGCAATATCTATTCAGACACCCAGACTGCAATTGCTTTGCGCCATACTGAATCGCCGGAAACAGTTTGTAAGTTTACCTTGGAAAAAGCTAGTTTGTGCGATTACTTCTAGACCTTTATTGTTGTTTGAATATATTCAGATGAGGACCATTAGTGTCTTTAACGGTAAGCTCCCATGCAAACTACAATAATTTTACTCCTCTTTATACTTTCACCATACCCCGAAGCAGAAAGCAATGTTCACAGAGAAGTTTAGGGTACTTTCATTGTATTCAATTCGGTTCCCACCACTTTTGACATTACGAAATGCTGATATACATGGGCTAAGAATACGCTCTAACGATTTACTCATGCGCTGTAATAGCCTCGTGCTTTTATTTCTTCTCAATCTGGTAATTGCAATTTATTCCAATCTCACAGGCAACTCTTTCTTGAACACTGTTCTTTTGATGGCGTTGTTGAGGAGGTATAAGCGTGCTTCAACCTTGGCTTTTCTTGTGGATCTGAATTGCGTAAAAGAGGAATTTGGTTTTTAATCGTTAACCCTTGGCACTAAGCCGACACATATTACGCACTAGACATATATTATCTTCACTGCTGAGTGATGATAGCTTATATATGGTGATTGCTTGAATATTCTGACCCTGACGAAATGCTGATGGCAGCCATAAAATGCGCAACATTTCTGTGAGACTCCTAGAAAACCGCTGCGCACTTGACTATACAGCGCATATCTTCCGGACCTTGTCTCCGCTTCGAATTTAATGCGGCAGGTATCTGTGTATTATTACCTCTGTAATCTTATAACCTCTGTACATCCGAATAAATTCTGAGCTGAGCGAATCACTTTTCCCTATTTATCTTTTTAAAATGGGGGCGCTGGTGTTTAGCTTCTCATTCATGGAGTCTCCTCTGTGGTCTACGCAAAATACCGAATATTTATTGATTTCGAAATATAGGAGTTCTGATTGATCGCCTTCATGCTCTGCATCATTACAAAAACAGCGAGTCTTGCTGTCCTCTCTTCACAGCAATAGTTTTATAATTCACAGCTGTTAAACCTAACAATAAATAAAACAAACCAGCAGGGTCAGGAAGGCAGTTGAAACCAGATGTTTTCTGGATTAGGAAGCCACCAAACACTCTGTGACACCGGCCTTTCCCGTACTTTTTAGACCAGTATTAGCATTTAGGTTCTGTCTTGGTGGAACTTCGCTAATCTTCTCATAGCTTATCGCGCTTCAACTAAGTTCGCAGTGAAGCGCAATTTTTGTGTCACCATGACATACCAAAGAAGGAACTCATAATAATAAAAAAGATTGCACCACACTGAGCCGGTCGGTGCACGCTTCTGCCGATAATATACAGCACCGTGAGGAAAAATAAAAGATGTGAGAACGCAGCATAGCCTACGGAATAAATTTCATGTAAAAACACTTGGAAAGACCTATGCTACGGCAGATCAAACTTTTTTTGCTCCTTATTTTCTATAAAGCAGTATTTGATTTGCGCCGAGCGCCAGTTTCGCATCATAGTCGCGTGCGATAACTTCGTCCTCGGGGACGAAAAAAATACAGCAGACGTCCCGGCTCTATGCATTTGTTATTTATACCACGCATTTCAGTAGGACTGTACTGTATAGTACTGACTTTTGAGTTTCACTTGCCTCGTAAACAGTCACGAACGCTCGGCCGGTGCCACCATTCGAATTATTCATGAACTTTCGCTGCAGCTCACGGCCATCCTTCGGTGCGGTTCACGCATATGTAAATATGTGTCCCTACGGTGCCAACGTATACGTTCCGTTGACTCTTTCTGACCGGAAGAGTGAGTTTTTCACGTGCTGCTTGAAACGTGGACAGGGACGCGGGTGGCCGACGTTGCGTGGTGCCATTCCAAACCGTGCGGGAAAAGGAAGTAGAGTGTCGGGCGTGCTAGTACGCGGAACACGATCATCCGGAACAACGAAAAGAAAAGTGGCTTGCATAAACAAATAAACATGGCTGTTAGCACGGATGTCATGCTATAGAATTCTTATAAGATAATGCACAGAAAAAGAAACTGCACTTCGCAGTGGATCCTCTGGTGCTGCATCCAGTCATCGCGTCTTCAGCAGGGCCCACATCGGTCAATGCGACATCTTGAAGAAAAATAATCTTCTTTTGAAAAGTGAGGCTTCTTTGAAAGCTTTCAATGAATTCCTGGCCTCACTCGCGCTTTCCTTAATGCATCACGCTTCCTCGCACGCATACCAGTGCAAACATGCTTGCTAGTTAGTTATGACATACAGTGATTCATGACTCGTTCTGATCCGTGGCTCGAATATTAAGGGGCCGCTATTTCTCGCTGACTAAATGAACATGCCCTAGCTTCATTTGGTTTTTTTACCACAACCGTGTCTGTATCCAGCTTTAAAGTGGTGCAAAATAAAAAAAAACGTTTCACGCGTGTGAATTTGCGTAGAATTCAGACTTTCAATGACGCGTCATATTCCTCAAGCTGCACATCAGCTCCACTTGCAGCACGCACTATTTTCTATTTAAACACCTGGGAAGGCAATCGACATTGTGTGTTCTTCGGTGTTGATTTAGTTGCATAATAGCATGCTCTTCGAAACAGAGCTACCACTGTAGGTGCAGTCTCACGTGCGCTGACGCTTTATCAGAGCGTGAAAGCGGTTATAGTGAAAGGTGTGACACAGTTCTTGCTTGCTCTCCGCATTGACTGCAGTCCACGTATATTTGTACATTATTCTGCCAAAATATACAGTGCTGCAGTATATGGTGACTACACATTCTTATTGCTGCCAATATATGGTATTCAGAGTATAGTGCCTGAATTTGTTTGATCTTGCTGAAATTATAGTACGTTTATTTCTACGGAAAATCCACGGCTAAGAAAAGCGTAGTTTTCAAGAAGGTACACACTCTAGGAAGGGTGACTTATTTCTACTATGAATATGTATTCTAGCAAGGCATTCGATATGCACACTCATTATGTCATTCCGAGTGCATTCCGCGCAAACCGCTACGACCAAGAACTCGCACCGGGAGCAGTTCTCAAATAAACCAAAAAGCAACAAAAATCCATTAGTTGAACTTTTTGTCATATTTTTATTGCCTTATTTATTTCTCAAGTACTGAGGACACGTAGTCCGAGCAGCGAGGTTAATAAAAACGGCACTCAGTTTATGTTTGACAATGTCGATGCGGACTTCACAAGAGGTGCCTATCATCTTCTCTGGTGAGGCGATACCACCTGGCAACCAATGCTACCACACGCATACCACCTCATCAAAACCGAAGCTGCAAACGACACATGTGAATATTCTGATACCGTATGTCATACTTTGCAGTAATTTTACATACTTCTAACCAGTAGCACCCCCATTGAATAGACGTGCTCAGCCCTTTTGCTTCCACAAGATGAGGGCCGTAAAACAGGACTTCGAGACCTTAGCACTCAGCTTCTCACCGAACTGTCAAATAAAGGACCAAAGCTGCTGGTTACCTTAATAATTATTAGCGCATCATTTCACTTCAAGCAATGACTACTACAGTGAACATCAATAGGCGCAGTGTAGACTAAAACAATAGATCTAAAGTTTTCGATAACAATTAGAAAGAGCCTACAAAAAGACACTTAGAACAATATAGTTTAATCATTAAATGAAAGGCAGCCGACAATGTCAAAAGCTCGTGATGCAGTCGTTTTGTGTACGTCTAGCTAACATTTTCTTGACAAACTAATCAAAAAGAGGAATATAAATAGTTTTGAACAGCAATAATACGGTTTCTTATTAGGGGACAGGATGTTAATTTAGCACAATACTCAGCGCCATATAAGACACAGAAACCGTGGACGAATGTAGCCAAGGTAGAGAGGTTACTTAGATTATACGACCTGTTTATTAGCCTACTGCAGTATATTACAAGTTCGCATCTATGACTGATCTGTAGTTTCACTTAGCCCAAAGATGGTAATGTGTGAAGGCGTGTAGTTTTATCTGTGTTGTACTGACACTGCAATTTTTCAAGCATAAAAGTAACAAGCCGAGTGAAAATTGTTAACTTTTGCAAGATCAGCTGTTGATGAGGGGAGGATGTTGAATGTTGCCGGCTGGTCGAGCTTTGCGAAACTTGCAGGCAACTGCCCCTCCATGCTTCCTCTTTTAGGATTGTATTGACGTAATGTCTTCTTCAAAGCAAAGCGCGGGCAGGCTATCGAGAAAGATGAGTGCGTATTGCGTAGAACAGCTGATTGATGGTATTGTAAAATGGTCCTAATTGTTCACGAAGGCTGAAAAAAGACTCGCAAGTGCGCAAGTCTTCAATTCGTGAATTTGTGCTGGAATGTTGAACTCTTAAATAACAACGAATTCACGCCACACACAAATAGCAGCGATAACAGTCGGTGGCCGTCGAGTAATCTGATTTTCAGTAAGGTGCATTGCAATTTACACATGTGACATCGAAGATTGCAGGCTTTCCGTTGGGGGCCGCATTTGTTCCTGGACAAACTCTGTTTCGCGCTCAAGCTTATGCAAATGTTCTAAGGTAGTCCAGAAGGCTCCCACACAATCGCATGCTATTTGCGCAAGGCGGTGTTTACATGTGTACCGGACCTATTACATGAAAATGGCGAAATAATTTAGCATGTCATTATAGCGCGACGCTTGCTTCTATGCAGAACATAAGTTTCGTAAAATCAAGTGCTTTATACACTGAGAAAAACACTCTGTGCAATATGGTAGTGCAGTGGGGTTTTGAGTTTTTACAGCTCGTTTTGATTGAGCTCGAGCGTCCCTGACAAAAGCAATAAAACACAATTTCATAGCCAGTGTCTTTTATAATCACATCTAGATTCCGGAAAGGAAATCCGAAGCTATAGATACTTGCGTTGTAGTTGGGTTCAATATAGAAGCTGATAAAAAGAACGACACCTTTAGGACGGTTCTCAAAAGAGCACGCAAAAGAAGGAAAGACACCGTAATTACAAGGTACACCTGGCAAAAGTACAAACCATATAGGCACACTGAAGAGCTGTTTCATTCATCTGAAGGCTAAGCGGACCACTTCTGTGGCATGAAGCTAAGAAAACCTTCGGTATCAAACATTGGAATAGCGATTGTAGTGATTTTAACTGCGCTTGTTTTATTACATCGGCGCTGTAGGTGCCATTTCTCTTTTTAATGAATGAAGCTGCAATTGAACTAGATCACACTGCTGTTTTTTTGCTCCTTCGCTGTGTATTATACGCTGCGGAAGGGATCCATTCACCGAGTCTACGATCGAAGTACATTGAAACATCAGGAATTGATTTTCTTTCATCTCCAATCCAATCAGGCGAAAACATTGCGTCGGCTGCCAGTTTCTGTCAGTAATACTAACTTTGTCACCCTGAACGCAGGTCGGAAATAATGCAGGCGTCCTTAACGATAAAGAGAAATTCACTTGCAGACCTCTTATCACTACTGTGCAAGAAACGCTGATGAAGTTCTAGAAAGCACTAATACCATGGACGTTTGCAATGGTGTGTGCAAGATTAGACCTTTCCGTGACAGGTGAAGGCAAGCTGAAATGCGAGAGAAAGACAAAAAAATGAATGCGAAGCTCTGCTGTTACAGCGCGAGTTTTCGTCGAAGGATCTTCAACTTGACCGGTTCTGAAAAGACTAGAAATTCGCGCAATCCACAAAGGGAGAGTATGTTCGCTGGTGTAGTTGTTTCTCATGACCCACCCACAACAGTCTTAGAATGCAGTCGTTTAGTTGCCAGGAGGGTGTCTCTTTCATATATAAAAGCGTGAAAAAAGCCACAGAATGAAGGGCAGATTGACATCATTCGGAGCCCTCGCGTTGAGTGTAAAGCAGCTGAAACGTTGCTGCATGTGTCCCCTTAGTGTAGCCCCGCAGAGCACGGGGAATCATCCCTCGAACGACTCACTAAGAGGCAGAATCTTTCCACTTTTCAGGAGCATAAGAGTCAACTCGAGGCTGCAGATAAGCAAATTTAGAGTGACGGCATAAAGAAAGATAACTGTTCAAGTGTGCACCGCTGTCTGCGTGTTGATGAAAATGAAGACGTGACAACACTCAGTAGGTGGTATCGTACAGCTAGACCAGGATATACGTAGTGGGTTGTCAGGACCGTCGGACGGATGGATGGATGGACGAAGTGATACGCGGACGGATGTACAATTAGTGAGCGAACTCACGCGGGCGTAGCGCCAGCCCGCTAGTGACCCATCACTCCAAAAGTTTCCAGGCCTTCTCCGGAGCACCAGCTGCGTGACGTGTGACGCCACTGCTCCTCCGGCATGCGCAGCATGTTTCTCGATATGCCTCGCGAAACTGGTAACTCGGCCAGTGTAGCTTATGCTTCCAAATTCCCGCCAGCACACCCTGCAAAATTGAATGTCCAGTGAATATATGTGAAAAACCACACATGCTGGTAAGAGGAGGGTGGGTTACAATTTTAGCGCAAAAGTATATTAGTGATAGTGGCTCTTGTGATCGTTTTCGTAGACTTTGATCGGCTCCGCGATCATTTTCAGCAAGACCAATATGTTGTTTTGGTCGTGCATTACATTCACGCTGTTCTTCTGAACTATTCGTTTTGATGGTCTACGCATGGTAGTCTTAAAATGCACTTAATGACTTCCTGGGAGGGGCTACTTTTTATATATAAAGTGGGAAAGACACTACGGGAGAAGGAGGGGCCATTTGACGTCATTCGAAAGCCTTCAGAGAAGTGTAGAGCAGCTTGAACCTTATCTTTACCGGGAACGCAAGGGAGAGGGTTACTGTTGCTCACAGACGACCAATCATTGAAAATGCGGCTGAGATGGTTGTATTGAGGTGTTCTTTATTGAAAGGAATAGCGCATGCCTAATTGTATAGAAAGGTAGGCCGTTTGGCTTCAACTATTAAAACTCCATAAATATCCCACAGCTTAAAATATGGTTGCGATATTGCAGTTTTACACTGAACGCATTCGTCGGTTTGTCTGTGCACCCATCTGAGTGCTCTTCCTCAAAACGCTAGGCGAAACTGCAAAAAAAAAAAAAAAAACACGCAGATTTCATCAAAGCAACCACTGAGCGAGAGAGTGTTTTGGAAGTTTAGGGGCCTGGCGTTTTGTTTTCGATTCATTTAGCGAAGGTGGAACCTTGAGTGGTAATAACTGTCACAGACATTGGTCACAAATACAGCAAAGACCATCGCTGAAACCTGCCCGGACGAAATCAATAGGCACGTCAGAATGTTGGCATCCAAACCCGCTAGCTCTCCTTCCACAGCTCTTACAAATTCAAGCTAGACATGTCATGATATCGTTGCATAGAAATATCTGGCTGTTGTAAGACGGTAAGTTAGTCCAGTTGGTTGTGATTCATGAACTTTTCTTACAGAACAACACCAGAAAGAAAGGCAGGAATGGAGCAAAAGAGAAAGAAAGCGCCGTCGTTCACGATGGATATCTGGCTGTTGTCGAGATGGCAGTACGTTTTGAATCCCTATAATGCGCCAAAACAGCTGTATGCTCTGACAAAAAAAAAGGCTATTCACCGAGAGACACATCTAAAGTCACTTTTCAGTGTGCTCTGGTACTGTGCGAATTAATAAAACAAAAAGACGTCGGAGTGCGTGAGGTGAACAGAGAGCGCAGGAGAAACATGTATACACGTATACTAATAATAATAAGTGGGGTTTCCGAGACAAAACTACAAAATCCTTACAAAGGATGCCACATGGAGGGCTCAAGAAATTTCGACCATCTCTTGTTCTTTAATTTGCACAGACATCGGACCGTGCACGGGCCTCTACTGTTTCGCCTCCACCGAAATTCGACAGCCGTGGTCAGAACCCAAGCCACGACCTTTTGTTCAGCAGCCGAGCAACATAGCCACTGTTCCACCGCGGTATACTACATGTATAGCAAGGAACAGATAACAGGTGCATTGACGCATAAAATGTCTCTGGTGTTATTAGAAAAACAAAATCGAGATGGTCGTACACCCGTTGTTGGTAGTTGCCAACACGGTGCTCCCTTATAAGCAAAATCGACGACACCGCGACTACACCTATTTATTTATTTATTTATTTATTTATTTATTTATTTATTTATTTATTTATTTATTTACATTTCACCTACATCGCCGTAAGGCATTACGTAGGGGAGGTACACATAATAGTTTGACTACATAGTTTCAATCGAAACAATAGATACAACAAATACAACAGCACTCAAGATATTTTAAGACAATAAAAAAAAAGACACTCGAATATTGGTGAGCGAAAACAACGTCGCAGTCGTGCATTTGTAAACACGCACACGCTTCGAGACAACAAACCATTCTTAGTGGCAGTGATATTGTAGGCGTTGTTACAAGGAAGAAAAAAAGGATTCATTATCAGTTTCATTGACGAGATCATCCGGTAGACGGTTCCATTCCTGTATTGTTTTTACGAAAAAAGAACTACTGAAAGAATGGGTTTTGTAGCGGTATTCTAATATTTTTCGTGCATGGTCTTGACGATTAGAGACGTACGTTGGTGTGAACAGATAATCGAGAGGGTTAATAGCATTTCCATTATAATATATACAATAAAGAAATTGAAGCCTCAGTTTCTGCCTCCTTACCATCAGTGCTTCCCAATTCACAGACATTGGTCAGCCAATGCACAGACATTGGTCAGACATTGGTTGTGTGTACCTCTCACTGAAATCACTGTCCTTCAGTGTGACGCTACCATCTCCTGAAGAACCTTTTCCAAAAGCCACGCATTTTCAGTTTATTTTTATTTTTACACTAGCTTAACAGCACATAATTTTACATTCCTGTAAAACAGACGAATCAACCAGCAAGAAAGCAGGAAGATAATGACACAGAATGTTATCATCATCAGCCTGATTACGCACACTGCAGCGCAAAAGCTGCTCACATGATCCGCCAACCAACCCGGTCTTGTGCTTTCTGCTGCCACGTTATACCGGCGAACATTTAAATTTCATTGGCTGGCCTGCCTTTTTGTCTCCCCTTCGTGCGCTTGCCTTCTCTGGGAATTCAGTCAGTCACCACCGGTTATCATTCCTACGCGCTACGTGCCCGGCCCATGTCCTATTCTGCTTGATTTCAGCCACGATAACCGTAACCCAGGCCTGTACGGCATTCCTCGTGTACCTTTTGTCAAACTTAATTGCGATACTTGTCACCATCGCACTGATGCTATAGTATTCCTCTATGTTGCTAGCGATATTCTTGTGCATAAGGAACCACACCACTATCTCTTTTGCCCACTGATCAACGATAGCAATGGACGTGTGTATTCTTCAATGTATAAAACTCACGTGTCCTCGTAACTTCACTGAGGTCTACTACATTTCATTTCACACCCTATAATTTCTCAAATAGCAGAGCTAGACTACCCGCACTTGACAGCACTCTAGCGTTGAACGTAGCCAACTTTAGATCCCGATGGTGGCCTGCCCGGACTCGCTGATTCTTAGCACCTTCCGCTGTGCCGTAGGTCTGAGCGCCATCTTGGACAGCAGCCGCTGGGGACTGGGCGCCAAAGGTTTATTTGCTGCTTTCATGTGAGGAAGTAGCCAAGTACTGCACCATGCAGGGTGGTCAATCCTGCTCTGGTGATCGAGTGCATTACCGCCAGGTGTGAGGCTGAACCCCAGACCCCCCTTCTCAAAAAGGTCCTTCAACACGCGTTTTAATTAAGTAGGTATTAGACTGGGAATCATCCAGCATGGATATATTCTCGCCTAATTTTGTCATTGCATCTTAGCCTGGTGCGATATCCCTGAGTAGGTATATTCCAGCCTGATTTTGTCGTTGCATCCTACGCTGCTGTGCTATTCCCAAGCGGGGGTTCTGTTTTACTTTCTTAGCACTGCAGGATATGACCTGACAATGCCTATCACTTCTCAACTTCACAATACTCGTGGCTCGCCTGGCTTTTTTTTCACTATTCGAAAACTTTATATCGAAAAAGAAAAGAAGCCCGGCACGGTTTCGAATTTCTGACCTTACTAGCTTAGACTGGCTCAATGTTCTGAATGACCCTCTTCCTCACGCAGTTATACTCTTCTAACTTCTTTCTGTCTGACTAAATTTTGGCATTAAATGTTTCAAAGTGTCCGCAATGTTGACGTTTTCAATTTGAGGAGTAGCAGTGCCACTTTCGCTTTTCCTGGCAACTGACGAGTTGCATGCTTCTGTTCTGGAAACTAATCGGCTACATCCATGTGATTGTTACGTTGAGTGTAAACGTCACGAGTGGCTTAGTGCAATAAAAGTAAATGCGAGAATTTTCTAACTGCTAAAGAACAGTCTGGCGCCGTCTTTAGTGCTGCAGCACATGCACATTGACAAAAAATGTATTCCTATCCATCTCAGCAAGTCGTAATTCGCGCTTTCGGCCAAACAGAATTATTTTTACGTTCAGTTATTCTCTGCTGTAATGTATGCGGTCCCACTAGTTTTTATAGTTGCAACGCACTTTCCCTCTTCTGGAATTTTTAAGTTCCCTTGTTAAACAAAACAATAGAACGAAGCCTGCACGGGGTCTTTGACCTCTCCTTTGCGTCGACAGCCTGTCCGAGCCGGTTATCATCTCCGAGCCGTCAGGCCGCTCGCATTGTTTGTGTCAATATGATCGTGAACCCGGTGCAGGTCGATACCTACATATTAATTTGCCAGCTCGCCTTCTGGCTGTTGTCGGCCACTTTTCTGCTTCTTTAGCACGTCCCCGGTATCGACCAGCCCAACGGCTTCTTCACCTTGATTGCCCATGCACATGTTGGTGGCAAGGCAAAAGTGGCGTCTACCATAATTGTCTCCTCGTTTATCGATCGCTGATAGCCAAGGCTTTTCGATGGAGAATAAAAACAACTAAAGGCAAAGACCGCTCCAGAGTTCTGCCATGGCCTCATGTTCCTCTTATGTCTTGAAGCTTGGTGTTATTGTACCTATCTGCGAAATGGCCGACATGCTCTGAAACTAAGATATTTCCTCCCGCAGCCCCCCAACGCTGGCCTACAAGCCTAAGTTAGACACTTCAGTACAGACACTTCAGTATTGCTGCCCATATGAACCTATATAAAGCACCGTTCATTGAACTAAACCCAGAAAAGAAGTATGCCGAAAATATATGAACTTGCGAGTGGAAAGCAAAAGTGCCTATGATGCATTTAGAGTGCAACCACTTTTTCAGCAGTTCAAAAATTTGTTTTTGAAAGAAAAAGAGAAATCACGTTTAAAATTCCAGCCGAGTAGTCATATATATGCGCCTAATCATTATTTAGTCCCCCCTCCCCCCAATTTGTGTCGTTATCAGCATTCTTAGAGGCATCATTGCTAGTTTTTGCTTATGTGGTAAAGTATTGGAAGCGAATCATTCCTCGCGGGAAATTGTATGACACGAGATACAATCACCCATTCAGTCACCCATTCAGAAATTTGCAATTTATGAAAGGACTGTTCATAACACATTGTTTTCATTACTACGCTTTCGGTGACTACACAATCGAGAACATAGATTGATACCATTGATCGAAGCAGCTCTAAACATCACGAGCAATGTGCATGAAAATAATGTTCAAAGTCTTATTGGAAACTCCTCCTAGGTCAAAAATAAATGAAGCGTTGATTTTTTTAAAATCAAACAAATGTTTACAAAACGGGAACAATGGCTGCAGAGAAAAAGTTTTTCGTTCTCGTCAATATGCAGTGACCGGCCTCTGAGAGGAGCATAATAGGACGAGGGAAAGCTATGTGACGTGGAGCGGCGAGGTAATGGTGATCGTGATTGGTGGCGTTGACCAAGGCGAGGAGCTTGCTGGCCGTAACGTACGCTTTCGTGTCCCGGGGTTGCTCACAGTAACGCCGGCATGGAGCGTCAGGACGGAAGGCGCGCAGGCCAAGTTCTCGGTACTGACAATCGCTGTAGACGTCAGCCGCTTCGCCACCGAGGTTGCAAAGTGGACGGTTATCCCACGTTCACCACACGCTGGCCTTTTCAGCGTTATGTCATTATCCGGACGGAAGGTATGCGGGTGCACTTGGGGTACTGTGAGGCGGGTGGCAGAGACGAAGAGGTGCCCTGGAATCGATCGCTAGCCCGATCCATTGTCCACATAGTGGGATCAGGAGCGTGTGGTGCAGGAGATCGCAGTGCCAGAGCATAAGTCAGCAAAGGGGCATAAGGCTTTGGTGGTGCGAGTGGGGTGACCACCCATCTAATTTCGTTTCAGATGATGATTATATGTGGGGTTTAACGTCCCAAACCCACCATATGATTTTGAGAGACGCCGTAGTGAAGTGTTCCGGAACTTTCGACCACCTGGGGTTTTTTAACGTGCACTAAAATCTGAGCCCACGGGCCTGCAGCATTTTCGCCTCCATCAAAAATACAGCCACCACAGCTGGGATTCGATCCCGCGAACTACGAGTCAGCCGCCGAGTACCTTAGCCATTAGACCACCGTCATTTCGGATGATGTCTGCGATGGCAGTTACGGGTGAGTTAGGTCCCACTGCTTGTAGATGGCGCAGCTCGTCCCCCATCACGCTTCTTATGAATTCAGAAAAAAATTCCAACCAATAAAGTAACGAACAGAGGAAACGAAGAAGAAGACAGGAAAGCGGCTAGACTACCAACTGTTTGTTCAGTTACGCGTGGCTCAAGTATATGTACTCATGCGGTCACGTTGTCATGCTAAAAGGCTCCTAACAAATATTGCAAAATACAATAAAGTGACGCACAATCACTCTATGCATTCTTCGCCCTACTAATCACTGAAGATTACAAAAAAAAAGATTCCAGGAAAGTTTTTCCCTTCCTGCGCAACGCCACAGAGCTATCACTAGAACATACTTCGCCAATCTTTGCAATGTGAAAATATTCAAGTAATTCACGTGCCATTTTTTTATGGCTTCTGCCCAAACTTTTCATTTTGTTCAGCAATTGCTTACATTCGCACTGTTTACAATGAAGGGTTCTATTGTTGCCTATTCTTTTCTCTAATAGTTTAAAACGTTCCCAGTCCCGAAAATTCACACGACGACTTGTTTGGCCTATGTACACTATCCCGCAATTCAGAGGAATTATATACACCACTCCAACAGCAGGATTCACAAATATCTGCCTATGCTTCCCTTCACACTGTGCTTTCTTCCTTTTCTCGATGCGTGCGAATAAACCACCCAGTTTTCTTGGTGCGGAAACACCTAGGACACACCGTACCTGAAAGCCAGTTTTTTCAGGATATGCGCAACACGGTGGGTATAGGGCACCACTTGTGTTGTCCTCTGCTCTCGACAGGTCTGTGCGTTTTTCCTTTTTCCTATCGATTTTAGTAGCAAGATTCGGCTACTGCTGACAAAACAGATCTGGGAAAGCCAACGTTTCTAAGTGTATCAATCTGGGCAATAAAGCTCGCCTCAAGCTTGTGCTCACAGGAATTGGTCAGGGCAAATTCATTGCAAAAAGAACAGACGGCCCTCTTAACAGCTCTTATGAACTCTGTGAGGGCATGCCTTTCACTGTCAGACCCAACAGAGCATGTAGCAGCAGTGAAGTTGTGGCGTTCGAACTGTGACCACCGATGCTCGAGAATATACGCTCCATTGTGCTTGCCTCACTTATCAACTTGAACTCGGCCATGGTCGTTGGCGGATTGCTGACGACTCTAGCGAAGAGCTGCTTTTTTAGTCCACACATCGAATGTCGCACCTTCTTTTTTTCGGACATCGCTGGGTGGGCACACTTGAAGAGTGGAAGCACGTCCTGCTCCGCTCTCTCCTTCCTTTCCCCGCTGCAGTACGCATCGCGAAACGTTCGGCTGAGCTCTTGCCACGTCGAAAAGGAACCCTCGTGATTCTCGTAACATGTTTTGGCAGAGTACTCCAACTCGAAGTTAACTCTCCGCAACTTGTGAGCTTCATCCTATTAGTTGATCTTGGCAACTCGATTTAAGTCGTTAAGCCAGTCATCATCATCTTTACAAATGTCTCCATGAAATGAGCGGGATGTTCGCGATGCATTAACAATAGGCGTCGTTGGTTTGACTCACCTGGGTGGTGGTCGAGATTGCCATCTCGTTTTGAGATAAAGGACCGAATTCGGGGCATAGTCTTCGCAGATGGCGGCTGTTTCTTGCCATGGGAGCTGTGGCTCCGTCCCAGTAGGTCGGTGTGATAGCTGAAAATTGGGAGCCGAGGAGCATATGCCCAGCGCCTCCACCAGTGTCACGAATGAAATAAGACTGACATCCAGGAGTTGACGTCTTGCCCTGAACCAGATAAGGAGAAACGCTCGCTTCTTTCTTCCACTTCTAAGCGAGTTCAAGCTCCAGTGGATGGCTCATACTTATTTACCTGTGACTATATATATATATATATATATATATATATATATATATATATATATATATATATATATATATATATATATATATATATATATATATATATATATATATATATATATATATATATATATATATATATATATATATATATATATATATATATATATATATATATAGCCGACGCACTCTTGCTGTGCGGGAGCTGTTCTTTTAAATGCGAAGCATTTCTTAGGAAACTTCGGTGACTTTGACCGTATCTATCTATCTATTTATCTATCTGTATAGCCGCTTAAGTTTGGGTGCTCTCGTGGTCACTATCATAACTTGGCGTGAAACCAAAATTAGCATAGAATGGTAAGATGGTTTGACGAATATGACGCCCTGTCAAGACATGAATATTGTCACAATCCCGCCGCGTACGTCGTCAAACACTTCCCGCCATACCTACAGGCAGGTACTTGCCGCTGCGGGTATGTGCCACATGTGATTGACACTTAGTATCTAAACAGGAACGATGAGTACACGCATGGGCAATTTTAATGCGCCAGCTTTAAGAAATACACGACATCGGTAGAGTCAAACCGACGAATGCAAAGAATAAATATCAGGGTCTCAATCGGAATCAAACCCAAGAATTCTGCGTGGCAATGAAGCTTTTTACCACACAGCTACGCCAGGTCTAGGAACTACTTTTCAAATGGACGCTAATCTTCGTGAAACATCAATTGTGGTTGTAGTGCTGGCTACCCAATCTTGTAAACATTACATATGTACTCCTTTCAAACAGTTGTCACGTCGTGTTAACGTGAAATGTGGCTGGTTACTATGTGCTGAGGTGTATTTATGTAGCAGTGCCCAGGGACAGCATCCTCGCGAGCATCGGCGCTTCATATCAGCTTCTAGTGTTGCTAATACGCATGTTCCAGTTGGCATCGTTGCGCAAGTGCAAAGAACTGGTTATATAAACATCTGAAACTCTTCAACACATATCTGTACGTGCAACATTTGTACATACACTTAGCGTCACTTCATGACATGTCGGTCGATAAAAAAAATTGAAACATGGTTACCTTTCCTCCGCATGCTTCGCGTAACGTCGATTTTCAGGTACTTGTGATCTGCCGAGTATTTCTGGTCTTGCTTTTGCCTTATTTGCCGATCCAGTTTGTGGGTGAACCCGAGTGTTGCCGGTTTCGCTTTTCGTCCTTACAGTATATATATTTAAATATAAAATGTACGAGACCACAAGCGTGCTCGGCACAGGGGGGGGGGGGGGGGATTATTTGGCCACATATTTGGAAAGGAAAGAAATATGTGTGGAAGTGTGCATGAATCTGAATACTGCATGAGTTGGTACACCGTGGTCGTTTTATGAGTTGCATTTACAGAAAAATACATTACATGCATGTCATTATCTGCCAATTTTCTCCCAATAGGAATTAATCACCAAATTTCCCAACCTCGTTCGTAAAGCCAGTCGTTTGAAATCCTGCTTGAACAACTAGTTAATTATTCATGGGAGCGCTGTTCTAGTAAAGCTTAGGTCAAGTTTTGAAAAGTAGAGCACAGTTTGACTGGATCAACGTGCCTATGGGAGTTTGTGGAGTCTGTGCAACTAATAAATATATAATAAATAGACACGTTCTTTCGGCCTATACATTGCAGAATGATTCGCTTGGCCCTTTGATTTCTGCTTGTTGCAAATTTTCGCGTGCTTCATAGTATGCGAATGAAGTCGCTGTCTAAGTTAATCCTTTGAACACCTCTAAATCCGGTAAGAAAGCATCCATGGTTACACCACTGCTATACCAAGACAGTGCTCGATTTTTTTTCCCTGACATGATCGATTCTAGACAATTCATGAAGCATACACTGTTTTATGCCACTCTATACATTTTGTGCTATTGACTACGCCATTTTTATGCTCAATAAAGTGCATGAAAAGTTCGGAAAAGAACCTTGGCCAAATCGGTTCTTTCTGAGACGGTGCACAGCGCTGTTTGTTGCACATTTGAAGAGTAACATACTATAGCAATTCCAATAGACATAATTCTACAGCGGCATTGCGGCTTATATGGGTTTTTTGAAGGATTTATTCAACTCGCACCTTCTTATATCCTAAAGACTAGAAAGTCAATAGACTACAAGCAGAAGCGAGCAGATCAACTCGAATGTCCAATCTCCTGCTTCAGAAGTCAGTATTAGCATGCATGTACCACCAAAAAATCTAATTCAGCAGAAAGAACACTTTCTGATAAAATAAGTCGCAGCCCAAGCACTTCAAGCAAACGGTTGATCCATGAGACTGAAACTTGCAGCGACAGACGGCTGCAGATGTCGCAGTTGAAGCCGCTCGAAAAACCTCCGTCGAAGACTGGCGAACATGTTTCCGTCTTAGCATGGTTGACGCTGCTCTGCGTACAACGCCGTATCCTCGGCTCACCGTTGTTGCCTGCATCGGAATCAAAGGTTACCAAACAGGTGACCAGTAAAAGAGCGAGGGATTGTGGGATCCACCGTCTGCTACCGGCTTCTGGTTCGAGAAGAGTAGACGACGGCAAACCGCTTCGCCGGAAGTCGCGGGGTGTTCGGGATTTGCGCGCATGGTCACCCGTTTATCTTCGTCCTGATAAACCATGGTTGTTGTTCAGGCGTTAGCTGCTTCAACTCAAGCGTGCAAGGCTAACGCGGGTATCCATTTCCATGTAATGAAGACAGAAAAACGAGATGGGCCACGACTGTGAAGAGAGCCACAGCCACAGGTAGCCCTTGAGTACGGAACTTTGAAGCCAGAGCGTGCGAAAACCATTTTATCACAGGTACGTGTGTATTCCACATTAAAAAAGCTTACGCATGAATTTGCTGCGAATATAATATCGAGAAATGAATTGTCACGCTGGTGCGCCTAGAAAAGATATTATGGGAACGAGTGGGTGAAATTTACCTGCCATACGAGATTAGCGCCGGCCATTGCACCCCAATATATGACAGGAAACGCGAAAGCTTCACTCAAAAGTAAGTTTACACGAAGCGCTGGACGAGTTCATTTGAGTTATTCTTGGTCAAACTGTGCGCCAGGACGGCAACCGAAGGAAGAAGTGCGTTAAACAAGCTCAGGGTTTCGATTATTCGGTGCCGCCTATGTCTGACTGTATTGGTTATGTGCCGCCGTGCCGTGCAGCTTGACCAAGATCAGCGTTCAAAGAAGCATCGGGCTTCGACTAAGAAATGCATCTTATAGCACACTGAAAGCTAGAAAAAAGTATCTCAACGCGCTCAATAAGTGTTGCGCTTCATGCCGATCTACTGACGATGTCGTCCGAAGCAGCGATCCCGAAATGAACTCTTAGCACACTGCTACAGCCATCCTCATCCCCTGAGGTCTTCAAAAAATGGTAAATTTTTATCTGCAGTAAGGTGTCATACAACACAAACTGTTTTCTGTATCGACTGATCTGACATTACCCCCGAACAGCATAAATGCATTGCAGATCATCCTGATGCGATAAAAGTTTCCCTACCATTCATGGATTTCGTAGCTCGCCATTGTCACAATCACGGTTACCAAAAACAAAAAAAAAACAACTTCTAAAGCACTGATATTGCACGGAGAGGTGTTTTTTTTTTTTTGAACAGAGCGGTACAAAAATGCCTTCGTGCCGCTGCTAACCAGCGTAGTGCGTCGAACCGGAAGCCGTCGTATCCCACAGTTCCTTGCGATTGCCCATATTACCGGTCACCTATTATCGTTGTGCAGGGGCTGTTTGAGCTACGCCATCTGACTAATAGCACTTTACACCAGACTACTGCATCGGCCTGGAGAACATGGCACGTGCACTTGCGTGGAACGTGGAGTACGACGTAACTAATAGAGCAGCTAATGTAGAAGTGTAGCATTTCTGGTGGCAAACGAGTTTTGGTTTCGGCTAGCCGTATACAACTTTCGATAATACTACAAGGCAGGTGTATATTCCTGTGGTACAGGTGTCACGCCGGGCTAATGTCAGTTGTATAGTTAAGTGCCAACAACTGAAGTAGGTACCTACACGTAGGACTAGCCGCGGCCTCCATCCTAGCTACATCTGCTTCTTGTGTTGGTAATACTCGTGTTGCCATTGGGATCGTTAGGCTATATTAATAAGCAATAATAATAATAATAATAATAATAATAATAATAATAATAATAATAATAATAATAATAATAATAATAATAATAATATCTGAGGTTTGCGTTCGAAAACAACGATGTGTTTATAAGAGAATCCGTAGTCCACGGCTCCGAAACTCTCGACGAACTGCTATTCAAGGTGCTCTGACGAGACACAGCACACGGGCCTCCATCATTTCGCATCCATAGAAAGGACACTGCCCGCCCAGGATCAAACCCGCGGCCTTGAACAAGCCAGTCGAGCAGTCTAGCCACTGTTTCACAGAGGTGGGCCGTCAAGCAACTGTAAACAAATGGGTATATTAAATACATGTTCAACATATGTGTGTGCGCGCAACAATTGTGCATGTCTTTATCATCATTTCGTTACGTTTAGCTCAATAAACATGTATGCCGCAGTCACCTTCCCTCCACGTGCTTCTCATAACGCCGACTTCCATGGTTAAGTGGCAACTACTGAATTTTATTTTCAAACATATGCGTGAAGTACACACCTGAATCAAGTTTTTACTTTGTTGCCAAGATTTCTTTTGGTGGTTTTTGTTGTACGCTTATCAATCGTTGTCAGGTAGAAGAATGTGAAATTAACATTTTACTGACTCCTGCTTTTGAGTTCACGACACATTCATGCTGTATCGCTAAAGGTGCAGAACACTACATGAAGTTTAAGGTACTGTTTCGTATTAGACTGAAGCATCAAGGTTTAAAAGCTTCTGCGCAGGTGTGTACCTTGTTTTGACATGCTTTTCTCATAAAGACCTGCCTCAATGGCTTTGAATACCTGCCCCAAATTCGTGCTGCACCCGAATGCATACGCGTCTGCTAATACGTATCAGTTTATGTATTCGTGTTTTTTTTTCTCGCCTGGATCGATATTACGGTGTGTGCGGCTCGTGTGCGTGTTTGATGCGATATGACTGCGCAACGAAACCTAAATCATCTTTCTCGCTCGGCGATAGGTGGCGTAGCTACAAACAAAATATGAAATACTCTGTTCAGCTCTACGGAACCCTGGGGAACGTCGATTGCCGCATATATTTTCTAGCCAGAATGCTCGCTCAAAATACATTACTCGGTCATATCTTCCTGTAGGAGCCTGAGACGCTGCGTCCTTAATAGATGGCGTATTGATAAAGCAGATCATTCTCTCGTTTTTGATGGCAATTTTTTTTCGATCATAAGAAACTTTGTGTTGCGCTAAGAGAGCCAGAGCTTTCATATCCGTGTTTTTATCGCTCGCTTTGCAACAAGCACGGGCATCGAATCAAGAAACAAAACAAATACAAAAAGTGGCAATCATTGAAACGAAATTGACGTAAATATATTAAAGCGTATATTGGCTGAAATATATTTCCAGGAGTACATAAAAGGCTGTTACGACGACGAATATATTAGAACTGGAAGAAGGATGAAGAAAGTTTTGAAGGAGATTGAGTAAGTGCGCTCTGAAAATAACTATCATTTGAGTCAGTTGGGATGTAATTACGGATACACAGATGAAAACCCACATGAAAAAATGGACTTTATGTTGGTAATCTTCACGACTCTAGTGAAAACAAGACGGCTTTTCGTACATTGATAACCCCTCGATGATTATAACCAGCCCCCCCCCCCAAATAATACCACACCTAATAGCCTGATTTCGGAACACAGCCTGTCTTATGCATTTAGACACAAGATTCATTGATTGATATGTAGGATTTAACATCCCGAAACTACCGCATGACAATGACAAATGCAGTGGTGGAGGCCGCCGGAAATTTCAACCACTTGGGTTCTTTAACGTGCACTCATAGCATATCACAAGTGCCTATAGCAATTTCGCCTACATCAAAAATGCAGCAATCGCTGCCGCGATTCGATCCCGTGACCTGCGTGCCAGACACAGGATGTCTGACTGTAAAACCTCCTCGTCTTAATCGAAACGTAATGGCTTTATTTTTTTCTCGGGCCCACAAGTCCTGAAAATTCATCACCTTTGTTCATTTCAACGGTTTGCTATGGTGCCCGTGGAAGAAAGGCAGATCGACAGCAACAAATACACAAGCCTAGCGAATGGTCAGAAACTAGTGGACCATAAATGTTTTCTGGGTACGAGCAACAACGATCCCTAGATTACTAGCATCCCTAGATTCTTGCCAACGCAAGAAATGACGAAGCTCCGGCTTCTAATATTGGATGATATGTGGTTCATTGAAAGAGCGCCGAAGAAATGCGAACTTAATTGTCGAGCCAGCGACTGTAAAAAGCAACACAGAATGCTTGTTTCAACCTCCGATATGTTACGTCAACATGCCGCAAAAAACAAACATGAAGGTTGGGTGCGAGGAGAGGATACAACAGTTGTATTGCAAATTATGTGGGAGGCTAAGCGTAGGCAAGTAATCGCATTTGGCGCTGGGGACGTGCTGAAACATTAGGAGAAGGGGACGCTCAAGCCATTCGGGGAATGCAGAAGGCAATGGAGCATTAAGAAAGTTGGGCGGTGAAAGGGGCAAGAAGTGGCACACGTAGGGAAGTATGTGCAGAGACACGCGACAGAAACTTGAAACGAAGCGGGTAAGGATAGTTCTCGGGAGAACTTCATCCCGCTCCCCGCACACGTGTGCCCGTGGAAGGTACATTCGCTTGTTTCTCGCTGTCTGCGGTTCGCCGGGCAAGCGTTCGGTCGATTCGCACGAGCTGACAGGAGAAAGCAGGCATTTCTGCGAGTGGTGCGTTTCTGTGCTGGCGAAGCTCGGTTGCCTGTCTATTTTTTCCTTCCGGAGCGAGAGAAAAAAGAATTCTGTATGCACCACTGAAATCACCCGCATCGTGGTTGTTTAGACGCGCTGCAGCATCCTAAATGCCTTCAAATTTATCCTTACTTTTGCACCTAGCCTACGCCCTTCCTTCTAGCAGCCTTATTCTTTGTTGATGTGCCGAGTTTCCAGGTATGTATGCATGAACAAATGAAAGCAAATATGCAGTTTTAAAGCTTTGATTGATATGTGGGGTTTAACGTCTCAAAAGCACCATCTGATTATGAGAGACGCCGTAGTGGAGGACTCCGGGAATTTAGACCACCTGTCGTTACAGTTTTAAAGCTAGGAACTCACTTAAGCAAGCCTCCCATTTGTTTTCATCTTTCAGTGTATTTATTCTTTGGAATACTCACACGGACTGCAAAACGAATAGTGAAATAGAGTGCATATTGCAATGTCGGTACTTTGAGTACGTGAAGCTTGAGTCATTTCATGGCTGTGTTAATGAAAAAAGATTTTGAAATGGAGGAATGCGCTTCGCTGGTGTGGTGTCTAGACATTTACGCAAGTCAGAATGGAAACATGCAGATATGGGGAAAAGCACCAACCACATTTTTTTCTTGTACTTCAAAATGGCTAAATAACTTGTGTACTAGCAGAGTCATCATTTTTATTTTGACTCTACATTCAGAATTGACGTGATTAAAGGGGCCCTGCAGCACTTTTTGAGCATGGCCAGATAACGCTGCCGAGGTTCTCAACAACACGCGAGCCAAATATTATCGCGCAGCATGTGGCCTAGAATTCACAATCAATTATCACAGTCAGCTAAAAATAGCTTTCTCTTCTCCCTACAAATCACGGAAAATAAGCCCAGTAAGCTCATCTATCAGCCATTGACTAATTTCAACATGGCACGCTCGATTGTTACAGGGGTTGCCACGAGAGGTCGTCCCTTTTCCACGGGTGTGCGGGCGATCGCACTGAAAAGCCCCGTATTCAAAGAAAACAAAAAAGAAAAAAATGGTCAGGGTCACGAAGTGCGGGTGACATTTTTTGTTTGCCACTCCCATCCTTCTTGCTCAGCTTCCTGTGCATGCGTCGTGACAAGTGGTAAAACTTTCAAAGTTATCAACAATTAGGCGATGAGTTGTTCAACTATGAATTACTGCGCCAGCATGTGACTCAATTAGCGCCTGCTTGAACCAGCTCATATGGCACGGTGATGGTCGCCTGGCTGGCAAGAAGCTAGTTATGTTCACGAGATCAAACATGGCCGAGCCATGTGTGCCACTGTGGGCAATCGTGCATGAATTTTTCTCGGTTTTCGCATATTTGCAAATTGCTATATGCTGTGACCACTTTGTTCTCATTCTTCGTAGAAGCTGTAGCTAGTGGCACTTGTTCGGGCACATTTTTCATACATAGATCACCTTTTGATTATCGTGCGAGAGATTTCCTGACCACAGGTTTTGCTATTAATTATGTATTATTTTTTGTGTGTGCGGGAACCGTTACAGGGCTGTTTTATTTCTAAGCAACCTCGAGATTGAACGGTATACCAGCAAATTTATGGAACAAATCTTGCAGAGAGTCTGTACTTGCACTTCAACAGCGCTTTCGCTATTTGGGTGTAAATGTATATTGATAGTTTTCAGCGCAAAACGTTCCAACAAAAAGCATAGCGCTTTGTCTTGCTGTCGTTTTTTGTGGTGTCTTTTCGCACTATAATATAACAAATAGTTGTACTCGTAATTCCTACGCTGGTGCCTAATTTTAACTTGCACGTATGAGAAAATAAATGCTTGAGCACGGAAGTTTCTGGAATGAACTTAAACGTGGGCACATCCATTGTATGATCACTAGAGAAGTATTTATTTTTGTTTGTTTATTTCTTTCTTGCTCCTGAGGAGAACTTTTGCCGTGCAGGGCTCAACGCAAAGCTCACATTTACATTTAGAGCAAGGCACCCTTTTTTTTCTCGGCAAATGTTCAATCAACGCCGCAGTCTGCTTTACGTCTCCACGCTGCCTGCCAAATGCTCCTTGCAACTTGAGCGCTCGTCGAAAGGAAAGCGGAGTCACGACTGCTGCTTGAGTCTCGCGGTGTCTTGCTTCCTGATGCGCCATTTATAGCCACGACGAGTGCCACCAAGACAGCTTGAGTTTCAGCGAAAGCTCATTTCTACGCTCCACTGCTTGTGAGAATTCGCTGTATACGAGACGCAGCCGGAGAGGGTCTGCGAAAAGAATATCTCTCTTGATCCCAAAACAGTAACTGCTGCAAACTGGACAGTCACGTAGAAGTTGTCTTCCTCGTAACTTTCATGCTTAACACGACACCAGGCGGCTGCATGCTGGCATAATTTGCATTAAAGTATTCAATAAGAAAGTTCTCAGTACAACGGTAGTTGTTTCGCCATCATGAAAGGTTGTATGATGTCGTCAACGTTCTCTATGGCCTTGAAGGTGTTCAATACACATTAGGCTTCATACAGCTTAGAAGATGACCGACGCAGTGCCAATTCACTAAGCAGTGAGATAATGTCAATAGGAAGGCGGTAATACGAAGTACAGTACAATTTCAGAGTTTCTGCTGGCAGTATATATGATTATTCTGGCATTTTTGATGTAATACGTTAAATATGCTTTATACATGCTCTTTTGTGGTAGTCGTACTTTGTGCTGCAGCGATGTTTAATGTGAATATGAAGGGGCCGACGTCCATCGAGGAGATATTTGTGGGAACTAGCTTTGGGGTGGCTGTCTATGCTCCTTATCGTAGAAGTCCACTCAATCACACTAAACACATTTATTGCAATCCCAAGCTGTGTTCCACGTGTTTAGTGCGTTTATGTTTTAACATGCTTAAGCGTGTAATAGCAATATTGGCAGAAATCAGCGTAGTTTATTTGTTTTCTGACTTCTAGTAGTAAAAAAGAAAACAAAACAGGCCTGCTCAGCATA
Source organism: Rhipicephalus microplus (assembly GCF_043290135.1). NCBI lineage: Eukaryota > Metazoa > Arthropoda > Arachnida > Ixodida > Ixodidae > Rhipicephalus > Rhipicephalus microplus. Next base: position 169,026,024 of record NC_134701.1, on the reverse strand, counting down.
GTGACAACTAAAGCTGGAAAAGCAGTCTTGCTAAAGTATTTCCCAAACTCTCTCAAAAAAACTGCTACATTTACACTTGCATGACACCCACTATGCCAAAAACTTCATTTTTCGGGGTGTAGGAAAACAGCTCCTACGCCATTTTTGTTATTCTGAGAGAAGCGAAGTACCCGCAGCGCATGTGTCAGGCATCATGTGTGCTTTGTTGCTGTGGTGGCTGATGATGCATATGAATTATTACTGAAGTATTTTTAATGGGTTTAAAGCTTTAAACAGCACAACAGTTCGTAATTATCGCTGTGACACACGCGGGGTTATTTTATTCTCCTGACATGCTGACTACATTGGCGAACGTGTTGCCCTAGCAGTTATTACGGCTAGCGAATTTTTCTAAAAATTGGCAGATCCCAACTATACAGTGAAAATCGACAATATGCGAAGCAGAAATAAGAAATGTTGATATGTCGCTTTTATATAAGCACAACGTTACCAGGTGGAGGTAAAAGATGCCGTACATGACTTCCATACCATGGTTATCATGTTTGAGTGTGTAGTTGACCCTCGTCATCTATTCACTTAACGTGATACCAAATGTAGTATATGTGAAGCTAGCGAAACGCCTGCGAGCATGCTATGAGCGTGGTATATTGTGATGTTTTTACATAACACGTGTGTCAGGATTATCATGTTTGCACCAGTCATATATTCCGTTATTCATTGACGTCACGGAACACCAAATTTCGTATATGTGGAGCTAGCAAAACGACCGAGAGAGCATCATGAAGGGCCCAATATTCTCTAATGTAGTGTTGACGCGCACGGACGCTGGGCACAGCGACGCTACGTTAGCGAAACGCGAGCACTGCATAGTCTGACGTCAGGCGCCACCAGCGTCCGTCGGCGCGGTCGCCGGGAACCGGCGCAAAATACGACATGCTGCGTTTCGCACCGACGCGTTACCCAGACAACGCTCTGTCTCCCTCTTTTCGTGACGGAGGGACGCTGGATGCGTTGAAACGCGCACGCGTCAAAGGAATGCAGCGTGGCGCGCGCCTACGAGTACATGGCAGGATCGGGGCCTGGCGTGGCAACGCCGGCATGACGCAAAAAAATGAACGCCGGCGAGTACGCACACAGCGTCAAGTCGAAAAGTATCGGCGCTTTGACTGTGGCATGTAGTCATGTTCTCACATGACAAGCACCTCGTGATTATCATGTTTGCACTAGTCGCATACCTTCGTCATCCGTTGGCGTCACGTAATACTAAATTTGGCATATGTGAAGCTAGCGATACGGCCGCGAGCGCATCATGAGTGTTTCATGTAGTCAAGTTGTTACATGACATGCATGTCGTGATTATCATGTTTGGATGTGTCATTCATCTATGTCGTCCATTCGCGTTACGTAATACCGAGTTTGGTACATGTGAAGGGAGCGAAACCGCTTTGAGCGGATCATGAGCGTAGCATGTAGTCATGTTGTTACATGACACGCGTCTCATGTTTATCGTGTTTGCACCAGTATCATGCCTTCGTCATCCATTCACGTCCCATAATACCAAATTTGGTATAAGTGAAGCTACCAAAACGGCCGCCAGTGCCTCATGAGCGTGGCATGTATTCATGTTGTTACATGACACGCATGTCATAATTTTTATGTTAGGGTCTGTCGCTTGTGTTAACCATGCAATCATCTCATACCATATCAGTTTTGCAACGTGCCATGTAAGCTGAAACCACCGCAAGAGCTGCACGACCATAAAATGTAAATCATGACATTCATGGCATACATAACCTGATTTCCATGTTATGACTGGTCAAACATGTTCTACATACAGTCATGTTGGGCCATACCAAGTTTGTTATTGATATCATTATCGAAACAGCCAGGACATCTAAAAGTCGTAGGCGGCTAGATAGATAGATAGATAGATACGCTCAATGTTGCCGAAGTTCCCTAAGAAATGCTTCGCATTTAGAAGAGTAATACTCATGTACATGTAAAAAGCATTATGTCTGCTTCGTTTATGTGGCTGATGAAGAATAACTATGGATGAGTTTTTTGAAATGAGGTCTAAGCATTCAATGATCCAGCTACGCAATTGGCATTGTGCAACGCTTGCTTCTTATTTAACTCTTCTGAAACACAGCAGTAGACGTGTTAATGTGTTTCAGTCTACGACAAGACGCCTGTATAGGGTTCGTACAAAGACGTTTCATGCACCGACGTTGCTCTGTGCTAGAATGAATACTCTGCTTCTGCGCAGAGGACGCCGGTCGGAATCCCCTTCTGTCGTTCATAATTTTTTCTTATTCAGTTTTTTTTTTCGTTTCGTGATGTATCGGATAGGGACAGCAGTTGTGGTGGACAACTGCTGCCCCAAAAAATTGCCCGCAGCTTCCCTCGGGGGAACACTGAGGAGGATGCGGAGCATATAATCGGTTAACGGGGTGTTAAAGTGCGACTTACTTGGGTCGATGGCTAAATTGGTTAACGTGGTTGTGAAATGGGGTGTTAAATTGCGACTTACTTGGGTCGCTGGCTAAATTGGTTAACGTGGTTGTAGGAGGGGTGTTAAATGAGTGAACACGTACGACACGTATGCGAAAGGGCGGTGTTTATTTGTTGCGACGAACTTTGAGCACGATGGCTTTTAGATGCCACTTTGGCCGGCGCTGGTCGAAGGGACGTCGATCATTGCGACCTCGGACGTCGACGCGCCGTACAAACCAACCGACGAGCGGCAACTGAGCGAGCGAGCACCGACCTTGAATATATATACAGCGCCACGGCGTATGCACTGTCAGCTGTCGAATGTTCGAGAAGGGGGAGAAGCGCAACGGCGCATGCGCGCGCGTCAGCTGCCGATGTTCTCGAAGCGCGACGCCGCATGCGCGCGTGTCAGCTGCCGATGTTCTCGAAGCGTGACGGCGCATGCGCGCTACATTATACAGCTAGCGAATGTTCGTGAAGAGGAGAAGCACACGCGGTGTGTAGAGGAGGAAGGGTGCACAGATGGTGGAGGAGTGAAGCGCGCGCGGTGTGTAGAGGAGGAAGGGATGCACAGATGGTGGAAGAAGGAGAAGGAAGCTTGCGGACGGCGCCGCACTACAAGCCTCGAGTATTAGATGCTCCGCATCTAAAACGGCTTTTGTGATCTCATAACAGCTTTTACCGTGAGATTGTGATCCCTGCAACAAACGATCAAAAATGCGCAACTAAGCTTTCACAGCCATGCTTGTCTCCAGAATTTTGTGCCGACTAGGCGGGGGAATCTACACAGATGTTTCACAGATGCATTTAAGCATTGTACATACCTTCACTGACCAAGCCCGCGAGGCGGCTGAGGAGCTTGGAATCTCAGTCCCCACGTGGGAGCTGCCCGCAACACAGTGATCTGTGTTTTAGAGGACCAAATAAATGTTTATCCAATCCAATACCTTCACTGACCTGTCTCATAGAAGTGTTAGAAACATCAATAAGAGTGTTTTCAATCGCAGAATGAAACACACATGAGGACACGTGACCTGCTTGGCGTCACGAGAACTTTAATCTAACGTTTCGCGTATTAGGGTGGTGATTAGGCTGTAAATGTCAAGTGGCACAGAAATACGCCAAGAAATAAATTTACAAAAAAGGCTTAAGCGACAGTCGACAAGCCTTGCATCTCACATAGAAAATATTTAATGTCTACTATGATTCATTAGTAAACCTGGCGGTGGTGTTTGTTTCCCAGAATACAACTCCCGTCAGCTGTGAGTGCTACTTCTGATTTTTCATTATCACTTCTCACGCCTTAATTTTTATACAAAACAAAACTAGAAGTTTACGATTACATGCATGTATACTGTACATGTATACTGTGCAAGTCACAGCCTTCTTCCAATGCAGTGTATAAATTTGTTATACAAGAGGAGGCCCTGGACAGCAAACAAGTCACAAAAACTGTCCATCTGCATCGGTGACACCGGCGTAACGAGATTACTATCAATAATGACATCCTCATATACGCCATCATGACGTCACAGAATGATACCTTCAACGATGACGTTGTTGTGTAACATCATCGATTGTCTATCGCAAAGGCAGTCATTATGTTCTCTAACAGCACAAGATGTTGGCAGAACGAAGCAGCAATTATCCCAATACTGCGGCAACATTCGGTCAACAGTTGTTGTTCATACGGGGAGTTTTTCAACTCTGCCAATGTGTCCAATGCTGTCTTTGCAAAATAATATATTTTGTCTTTGTTTCTGATACCACGTTTATACAATTCTCGACAGTATGGTACCGGAATTTCATCGTTCACGTATGGCATCTTACGTAATTGACACAATGCCAAGCTACTATTCTCCCTCGGCCAGATTTCCCAGTGATCCGGCGGAATCGCTCTCTTTGCCTTCAACTTTCCAGTGTTGTCGTGTGATATATCGGAACAGGGGGTATCTTCGGGCTCAGAAGAATTCTGTCTGCGCCAAAGTCGTACAGATGATTTATATAAAAGTCATGACTACCAAGAGTCTATAACACTTTCTATTGTTGTTTTTGAATAATTCACGATGAATAAAGCAGGATCAGAGAAACTTTTCATAACTGATGAATATTCAATATTCGTTCTATGCATACGCTTGACTGCTGTTGCGAATGACGGACCGATCCCGCCGAAGCCACCACTGTTGCGAATGACGAACCGATCCCGCCGAAGCCACCACTGTCGCGAAAGACAGGGACGCCAACACGGTCCCGAAGGCGCCACTGCTTTCAACTCCGCCGGGAAGGTCACCAGCCGTTTGGTAGCGTATGTTTCTCAGCTTGCGACTGCTTCTGCGCCGAGCTGATAAGACGAGCGGACGAGACGACGGTGAGTTAAACAAGGTTTATGTACAGCATATATACAGAGGCGTTACAATTTCGGCACTGGGGCCGACAGAGACTCGAAGAGCCGAGCTCTCCTCTCTAACACATAGGTCAGCTTTTCGCCTAAGACCGCCGACTCACACACATGTCGGCTCTCCGACATGGGGACTCCTCTCTCATAGGACCGCCGATCGCGACGCACCGCAGGTCTTCTTTTATAGGCACCGGGTCCAACCAAAAATGTCCAATTAGAAGCGCCGCTGGTCGTCAGGGCAGATTCCTCCAATGGGGTCGCCGCGCAATGCGTCAGACCACCAGACACGAGGACGCCGGCTCGCTGTCACGTGCGCCGCTGACTCAATGCACGTGGGCCAGAGAGGCGCCGCGCGTGTTCACGCCGTTGGGTTGTTCGCGTCAGGCGGACTGCGGGCTGGCCTTGATCCAGATTGCCTTTTTCAGAGGCACGGACGTTTGACGAGGACTCGCTGGCATAACAGCACCCCCGCCGCCAGACAATGCACCGGAAAGACGAGCTGCTTCCACGGGGCTCGGATGTCAGGTGCGCTCGTTCGCCAGGTCCCTCCAGGTTCGCCTCCAGGGCCATGGGGAGAATACAGCTTCAGACTGTTCCGGGAACACATCCCATTTTGACGACGGATCCCAGCTCCACTGGCTTGTCGCCACAACTTGTCGACCAGCTTCACTCGTCTCTTCTGACCATCTTCGGTTTCAGCACTTGTCGATGGTTCTGCAACTTGCCAAGAACGGATCGACAACAGACAACACACGACACACGCAAGTGCCTTCGGTCACCCGACAGAACACCAGACAAAGTATAGTACAACATATACCTATCTACGTGTCTATCGGAATTTTGTTCCCTCTACATCAAGAGGCACATATGGGACACAAGACTCTTAAAATGACAACTCAATTTTTTTTCCCACGTACAACAACGTAACGAATTAGAATACCACAAAGTTGGCCCCTTGAGATCACTCTAAACGAGAGCGCTCAGCCCAGGTCGTGATGAGGTCAAAATTTTGCCCCGAATCGCCAGCCAGAAACCGAAAGGTTGAGAAGGTACTAGCTAGAACGCACTGCTCAATGCACCTCCATTAGCGTTTAGCTTTCCCTTTTTTTTTTAGCGAACGTCAAAGTTGCGCTGTGGAGCAACGTGCTCCACCTCAGTAACCGGCCACTTTTAGGCGACGATACCTATGCGGCACCAAGAGCGGCTCACACTTTCGACGTTGCACAGGGGAACAACGATACGGCTTGCTACGGATTGACTCCTCACCGCTTAGCTCGATATCGTGTTCGATCACCCTCGTGTTTCCGGGGCGGTCCGAAAACACGTCTTCAAACTCGGAACCAATCTTTTTCAGGTCCTCTTTCTCAGGTCCTCCTTCACTTAAGCTAGACTCTAGGTTTATCTGCTCCCGGATTACTTTCGATCCCCCTTCAATTACCTCACTAGAACTCAAAATTTCTGCTTCCTCTTCCTCTGAAGCATTCATCAACAGATTTACGACCGCTTGATGTTGAACGTATGGTTTCATCAAGTTATAAATTTTGTCCGGCCGCCTTCCTAATTTCACTTCATAATTTGAATCGCAAGGCTTCGATAATACTGTGGCGGGCCCTTCCCAATCAACCTCAAGCTTGTTCCTTTTGGACGGCTGCAGCAGCATTACCTGATTATCAACTTCAAAAGCGCGCTTCTTCACAGATTTCTCGTAGTGCTCCTTCGACAGCACTTGTGCCGCGTTTTTCTGGCTTTCCACTAGCGCTTCAATTTGGCTTTCCACTAGCGCTTCAATCTGGCTTTCCACTAGCGCTTCAATTTGGCTTTCCACTAGCGCTTCAATCGAGAGATCCTCACGCTGCTCTCGAATGAGCGTCTCTCGATCAACTCTCGGCAGCTCGCTCCAACTTTCCGCTACAGGCGAGAGCGTTGCAACCCTCTCGCTCTGACTCAATGGCGCCATGTCGTCTCCCCTTTCTACGGAAACCGCGCCGGTCGGTTCGGCGACGGGCCGCTCGCGTGACTGCTCACATGACTCATGCGGAAACTTTCCTTTCTGGGGTTCCGTCGACCCGCCGACAAGGTCACTTGAGAGTTCACCGCATTGAACCAGATCAAGCTGCCGCGATAGCTTCCGCGCTTGCGATCGCGTGAGAGCCATGCACGCTAAGTTGGGGAAGAACGATTTGCCCTGCTCTTTGAGAAGCTGCTCTGAGTTGTTGGAGAAAAGATAAGGAAAACGATCATTTAGCGCGGCAGACACAGCCGCTTCGGTGCGAAGCTCACCGAACGGGCCTTTAATGACAACCGTGGCGATTGGTAAGCGAACACTCTGCTCCTCGGCGACCTGCCTGATCCACGCGCATTCTCCTGTGAAGTCATCCGGAGACACCAATGAAGGATGGACAACGTCCATGGTTGCCGCTGAGTCTCTAAGTGCTCGGCACGTTTTCTCATTCACCCTAATTTCTTGGAGATACGGCTCCAACAACCGAATGTTTTTTTCTGATTCTCGGATCGTTGCGAAAGCAAACTTTTCCTGACAGTTTCTCGCGATGTGCCCTTCCTTTTTGCAGTTGTAGCAGATTAGCGGCTTCCGTGATTCAAACGCCCGTGTGGTATCAGTGCGTTGTTTAGAAACCTCACTCGATTTTTCCGCTTCTGTTTTCCCTTCCTCTACAGTGTCCTTCGTAAGAGACGGGTCCTTTTTGAAATTACGGTGCGGAGCGGGTTTCCGTTGATCAGGTTTCTTTGAAAAGCCCTCTTTTCTTTCATCCTTTTCAACGCGCACTGCCCTGCTATGCAACTTTCGGCGAGTATAATACTCCTCAGCTAACTCTGCTGCCTTGTTTAGCTGTACTTCACCAAGTTTGTCCTGCAGCCAAAGTTTGACATCCTCCTCGATGCAGCAGTAGAATTGCTCCAATGCAACGCATTCCACCACTTTATCGCGGTCGTCATAAACACCTTCGCCCTTGAGCCATTCAATCAAATCGGCTTTAAGACGAAACGCGAAGTCAACGTGTGACTCATTCCCCTTTTTAGCATACCGGAACCTTTGCCTGAAAGCCTCGGGTGACAACTTATAACGTCTCAAGAGCACTTCCTTAACCTCGTCATAGCTCTCAAACGCTTCCCTCGACAAGCAAGTTATCGCGTCGGACCCTTCGCCGGGAAGAAGAGCTAGCAGGTTCCGCGCCCAAAGAGGCCGCTCCAAAGCGTTTCGCTCACAGACGTGTTCAAACTTGACGAGATACTTCGCCATGTCCTCGCCTACTACGAACGGTGGCAGTTGGTCCCGAATTCTAAAACCGCTGACCTGAACTGTTGGAGAAGCTACGCTAGGCGCCTGCGAACACTGTAGGATTGCCAATTCTAGTCGTTTCAACTCTAGGCGCTCTTGTCTCTCGGCCTCCTCGCGCTCGCGACGTTCGCACCTTTCAACTTCTTCACGTTCGTGAGCTTCGCGCCTTTCAGCTTCTTCACGTTCGCGAGCTTCTACTTCTCGCCTTTCAGCCTCTTCGCGGCGTGCTTTAATATCCACCCAGGCCTCATCGACTTCCTCAGCCGACACTCCCTCATCCTTCATGATCTCAAGGATCGCTTGCTTTCGTTTCGCACGGCCCAAAGTAATGCCGAGTTCCTCACAAATTTCGATGAGTTCCTTCACTTTAAGGTTCTCCATCGTTCACACTAGCCTCTTGCTGTTTGCCCCTGTTAACAATTTACTTGCCGTACCCACTATAAGTCAACTAGCAAGACGCGCAAGCAACTTTTCACTCTCCCGTGTTTACCCCCTCCGCATTAACTTTGGTTTCAAAGCACTTCGACTTTGCTTGAAACGATCAAAGCTCACTCTAATGCTTCACACAGCCCTTCTCTAAACTACTACAACCTGAGCTAGAGTAGTCTGGTGAACTGAGGGGAAAACATCAGGCACTCACCGCATCGATGTCGTTGACGCCGGCCGATCCCGCAGCTGCCAACCACTGTTGCGAATGACGGACCGATCCCGCCGAAGCCACCACTGTTGCGAATGACGGACCGATCCCGCCGAAGCCACCACTGTCGCGAAAGACAGGGACGTCAACACGGTCCCGAAGGCGCCACTGCTTTCAACTCCGCCGGGAAGGTCACCAGCCGTTTGGTAGCGTATGTTTCTCAGCTCGCGACTGCTTCTGCGCCGAGCTGGTAAGACGAGCGGACGAGACGACGGTGAGTTAAACAAGGTTTATGTACAGCATATATACAGAGGCGTTACAATTTCGGCACTGGGGCCGACAGAGACTCGAAGAGCCGAGCTCTCCTCTCTAACACATAGGTCAGCTTTTCGCCTAAGACCGCCGACTCACACACATGTCGGCTCTCCGACATGGGGACTCCTCTCTCATAGGACCGCCGATCGCGACGCACCGCAGGGCTTCTTTTATAGGCACCGGGTCCAACCAAAAATGTCCAATTAGAAGCGCCGCTGGTCGTCAGGGCAGATTCCTCCAATGGGGTCGCCGCGCAATGCGTCAGACCACCAGACACGAGGACGCCGGCTCGCTGTCACGTGCGCCGCTGACTCAATGCACGTGGGCCAGAGAGGCGCCGCGCGTGTTCACGCCGTTGGGTTGTTCGCGTCAGGCGGACTGCGGGCTGGCCTTGACCCAGATTGCCTTTTTCAGAGGCACGGACGTTTGACGAGGACTCGCTGGCATAACACTGCGTGTACCCCTTCTTAAGTGATTCCTTCTGGATATCACTTGAAACAAGGCTACCAAGCGTAGCAGTGCACAGGAGAGCACAAGAAAAGAGAAGGAGCCTTGTTGTTATGAAAATCAAAAAGCCGTTGACTCTCAATGAAACAATAACTGTGTTGCACTCCTCGAAGGACCCGTCAGCAGCGATGAATCGTTTGCGTGCTTTTTACTGTACGTCATATATATAGCTAAGTAGGATAAATGACTTGCTAGCTGAGATGTTAGATTTTACGCGATCATATTTATTCGTGATTGTGTGTTCAAATGTCGTCATCCCGCAATGACAATCACTGATGCACGGGTTGCAACAGAAGCAACTACGAGAAACTTTTGCGTGTATTCATCAACTGCTACTCATGTTAAAAGTGACCGACCTTGTATGTGTGAATATATTCACGCGTGAACATCGCAAGCGAAACAGCAGAAGACGGTAAACTAATAACTTCGTGGGGGTACGATTGCAAAAAAAAATGACACAATGAACGCCAATCTTTGTACGCCTTCGCTTGATATTTCCTCTGGTACTGCTCGTCTAACCATCTTCTCTACTTTTAAAAACTTTGGACTTGTAGGCGGATTCGCAGGTGAATTTTTATTATTCTTAGGCGATGTATCCGTTCTTTTACTGTGTGTCCTTTGTCCTTTTGCGCTGTGTCCTAAGCATCGCAGACTTTATTTCTTATTTCATTCACTGCTTGTACAGTGGTCATTACCTTGCACGTGGAAGAGTTTCATTACACTCTGATTTCACGCAAGAAAATATAGTGGTGGTGGTAGTGGTAAGAACATGAGAAAAGGCACCTAATTTCTGCAACCCAGTCGGGAGGACGGCGCAGCGCCTAAAAAAAATAATGGCTAAAGCGGAAGAATCTTAATTTAGGTGTTCTATGGCCTTCTTTCTGGCTGTCTGTGTCTTTAAGCCCACGCGCTGTCCTTTTATTGCGAGTTTGTGCCCGCAGGCTAGGTAATTCGTAAGTGGGAGGCTCATAAGCCGAAAATTGCTCAGAATCCTAAATGCCTAGGGAGGATCATGGCAGAGCGGGTATTGTCTTCCAGAAGGCCAGAGCTAGGCCCAGCCAGAGAGTAGGATCGAGTGGTGGCAGCTAATGCCCTAACTGGAGAGGAATGGGTGCCGACCGAAGGTCTCGGCTGCCTTTTGCGGGCGTGAAAAATAGGAGCTGATATCTGCCTTGAAAAACCCCGCTGAGCCAACCGGGGTTTGAAACACTGTTTAAACATACCACGTGAATGCATTTCGCAAAGCCTACAAATTCTGACCCTAACTGTCATACTTGTTCTATTCACGTGACTTCAGAGCAATGCGCACGGGGTTTAGCTTCCTTTTCTAGCTTATTTTAGGCTTCTGATGAGTGTGATGTGTTTGGTTCATTACACGGCTACATTCGGTTTGCACATGCTCCAGCTGGAAGAATTACAAACAGGAATTGATTTTCGCGCACCAAGCGACAATATTTTTCTTTAAAGCACCTTCCCTGAGCTTAAAAATTGTAATATATATAAATATATATATATATATATATATATATATATATATATATATATATATATTGTGGGCATTTAGTATACCAATCCTCTTCATCTGTACATTATCATCATTATCATGTGTTGCTCATGCATCCTCATCGTTGTCACGTATCATCATCGTCTTGGTCCGTTCATCTCAGCTGTCGGCTGCCGGTTCTTCGGGCCTAATAAAGGTCTTCCAAACCAAGACTTAATACGTGGTGGAGCGTGCTGTTGGATCCCCCGTCATCCTCTCGACCACTCTACCCCCTGGAGCTACGTTCAGGCCGCCGCTTGGGCCAGGTGCCCGGAAATATGTCGCACCAAGAAGAGGTCGGTGCTGCAGCCGTTCCCACTCCGCCACCACGTGCCGCGCCTTTTCACGTCATTAACAGCCTCCAGCGTGAGCCCCATCCCTTCGCTGGTATGCGCGGGGAAGATGTGGAGGAATGGCTGGACGATTTCGAACGTGTCGGCGCTGCTAACCGGTGGGATAACACCTACAAACTCGCTTACGTGTCATTCTACCTCACGGGTGTCGCGAAGACGTGGTTCCTCAACCACTTCATCGACATCCCCGACTGGTCAGCCTTCAAAGATCAGCTTCGCCATGTCTTTGGCACACCGGCTGTTCGTTCAGCTCTCGCAAAGAAAGCTCTTGCGACTCGGAAACAGCACATCGGGGAGTCGTATACATCCTACATCGAGGATGGCCTTTCACTTTGCCGCCGGGTTGACACCCCAATGACAGAGTCAGACAAGGTACGCCAGCTTCGTAAGGGGATCAGACCCGTCGCATTCAATGCCCTTGCAATCCAGAATCCGGCTACCGTTGCTGACGTTGCGACAACCTGTCAGCGCCTCGAAGAACTTGAGTCGATGCGCCTACAACCGGACAGTGACGCGGCCCGTATTACGACTGATCCAAACCTACGAGAAACGATAAGGGTGATAATACGCGAAGAATTAGAATCAATGGGATTCACACTACCTTCAGTATGTACCATTCAGCCTTCATCAACGTCATTGCGGGATGTCATCAGGAAGGAGCTTACGTCCATGACCCATATGGCCCACCTGCAGCCCACTGTCGATCGTACTCTCCCATCGTTCTCGCATGCCGTCGCCGCACCATCAGGCACCGTCAGCTCGACGTCGCCACCACGAACGTACGCGTCGGTTGCTGCCGCACCTCCCAGAAGCTTTCCCACGAGCTTTGCATCACCACCGCCTGAGCCATCATCTGTCCCTCTCACTGCTCTCTCTCCCGGTGCATCTAACACAAGCTACCACCCTCCTTATCGATCGACTCGCCCTACGTGCTATTATTGCGGCTATCGTGGTCACATTTCACGCTTTTGCCACAGGCGTCAGCAAGATGAGCGCCGAAGGTACGACATACGCGAACGAGACTATATCGCAGGAGCCTTGTACCAGGGCCGTCGTTATTCGTCACCGCCGCGTCGGTCTCCATCTCCGCCAGCATCCGGTGAACTGCGCAGTAGTCTTCGATCAACCAGACGCCGTTCACCATCGCCCTACCGTCGCTCCTCTTCTCCTCTTCAGCCTGCATCCCTCGCTTCTGATCGGCGTCCGGAAAACTAAGCAATGCAGTTTTTGGAGGACAAACTGCATTCCTACACAGTACTCCAATTCCTCCAGCGCGCCCTTACAATATGATTGCAGTCTCAGTTGAGGGAGTGGACGTTGATGCTTTGGTGGACACTGGGGCTGGGTTTTCTATTATTCGTGCTGATTTGTGTACCCGTCTTCGAAAAGTCACGACGCCTTATGATGGACCAACGCTGGTTACAGCCCAGGGAACGATGATTCGCCCTTCCGCTCTCTGTACTGCCCGTGTGCTAATCGACGACATTCTTCATCACATACAATTCGCTGTGCTATCCTCGTGCTCCAACGAACTCATTTTAGGCTGGGACTTTCTTTCGTCTGCTTCCGCGGCTATTTGTTGTGCACAACGTGTCGTCCATCTTACTGACACAGACCACTTGCTTAGTGACGAAACCTACAGGCCACTTCGACTCATCGCTGCTGTAGACATCGAGTTACCCCCGAACGAACATCGATTAGTCACAGTTTTGTCCAACGAAGTCGACTCTGGTGACATTTTGGTCACTCCATTGCCCCGTTGCCTTAATAAAGGCATAGCTCTCGCATCAGGTGTGGCTCGCTTCAACGATGGATCAGCTATTCTCGCTGCTACGAACACCACACCAGATAAAATTTTACTGCCGCGGGGCACTACTGTCGCCTGCGTTTCCGATCTGGAGCCTGTGTGCGTCGTGCCTCTTACCCCTGCCTCCTCTAAAGGCCATCCTGGAGATCACGCTGCTTCCTCGGCCTTTACAGCAGCCATCAACAAGGACTTGACAGACTCGCAGAAGCAGCAGCTGCTTGATTTGTTGCAAAAGCATGCAAACTCTTTTGACGTTCATTCATCCAGCCTGGGTCAGACAATTGCTACAGCACATCGTATTCAGACCGACGGAACATCCATTGTGCATCGTCGTCCGTACCGCGTCTCCCTAGCCGAACGAAAAATCATTGAGGAAAACGTAGACGATATGCTGCAACGGGAGATAATCCGACCCTCAACCAGTCCTTGGTCGTCTCCAGTGGTTCTGGTGCGTAAAAAAGACGGTTCCGTACGATTTTGCGTCGATTACCGAGCACTCAATAAGATCACTAGGAAGGACGTATACCCCATGCCACGTATCGACGACGCCCTCGATTCTTTACAAGGTGCTGAATTCTTTTGAAGCCTCGACTTGCGTTCCGGCTATTGGCAAATCCCCATGCGCGAAGAGGACAAAGAAAAAACTGCGTTTGCAACCCCGGACGGCCTATACGAATTCAATGTTATGCCGTTTGGTCTATGCAATGCGCCCGCAACTTTTGAGCGCTTGATTGACACCGTACTGCGTGGCCTGAAATAGAAGACTTGCCTATGTTACCTCGATGACATTGTTGTATTTTCATCGACGTTTCCTCAACATCTGCAACGCTTGGACGAGGTCCTGACTTGCCTTGCGGGCGCTGGTCTTCAAATTAACACCAAGAAGTGCCATTTCGCCAGCAGATCAATCAAGGTCCTCGGTCATGTTGTGAGCAAGGACGGAATTCGTCCAGACCCTGAGAAAACTGCTGCGGTGCTTCGCTTCCCTCGCCCTGACAAGCCGAAAGATTTGCGAAGTTTCCTTGGTCTCGCCTTTTACTTTCGGCGATTCATAGAAAACTTTGCCTCCATAGCCGCACCACTACATAAGCTACTTGCTTCTGGTACGCCCTTTCAGTGGTCTCAGGAATGTGAATCGGCTTTCGACAAATTGAAGAGTGCCCTCACGACCGATCCTGTACTTTCTCACTTTCACGATGGTGCACCGACCTTCCTCCATACAGACGCTAGCGGCCACGGTTTAGGAGCCGTGCTCCTCCAGCGCGACAACTCTTCGCGAGAGCGAGTCGTTGCGTACGCCAGCCGCGTCCTCTCCGCAGCCGAGAGGAACTACACGATCACCGAGAAGGAGTGCCTCACCATCGTTTGGTCAGTGCAGAAATTTCGTCCCTATCTTCATGGCCGCCATTTCACCATCGTGACCGACCACCATGCTTTATGTTGGATTTCGACACTCAAGAACTTGTCGAGACGCCTCGGCCGCTGCATTCTACGCCTACAAGAGTATGATTTTGACATCGTATACAAGTGTGGCTGAAAGCATAGCGACGCCGATGCTCTCTCTCGCTGCCCACTACCAGCGGCTCCCCTCAGCGTTTCCGCAATCACTTTGCACAACACGCCCTCGGAGACCACGTCTACGGCGGTTTCCTCTCTCGCCTCTATGGTCCAGCTGCCTTCGGACGACCCGCACGATTTTTTTTCTCGACAGCTGGCTGACCCATACTGTCGACGTATTATAGGCTACCTCACTGGCAGTTCCCGTCCACCTAATGCGAGGCTCCGTAGCCAAATCTCGCAGTTTAAGCTGGACAACTTGGTGCTGTACCGCAAAATTTACCATCCTGACGGTCAGCGCTGGGTTCCCGTTCTACCCCGATCGCTTCGGTCCGAAGTCCTCAGAGCACTTCATGACCATCCGACGGCAGGTCACCTTGGTTACCACAAAACCTACGATCGCTTTCGAAGTCGGTTTTATTGGCCAGGTATTATCACTAGTGTAGCTCGGTACGTTGGGTCCTGCACTACCTGTCCATCTAGAAAACTACCCACATCTGCTCCAGCCGGTACACTACAGCCTCTTCCGTGCCCAGCCACACCATTCGAAGTTGTAGGCATCGACCTTTATGGCCCGCTTCCAGTCAGTGCTGCTGGAAACCAATGGATAGTAACAGCCGTTGACCATTTGACGCGATACGCCGAGACGGCATCCGTCACTACCGGTTCAGCTTCTGAAATTGCCGATTTCATCCTCCGAGCCATTATACTGCGTCATGGTGCTCCACGTGTATTGCTCAGTGACCGTTGAAGGGCCTTCCTTTCACAACTAGTGAACGAACTTCTTCGCGCTTCTGGCACAACTCACAAGACTGCCTCTAGTTATCATCCCCAAACTAACGGCCTCACTGAGCGATTCCACGGCACTCTTTCTGACATGATCGCCGCCTACATTCAACCAGACCACAAGAACTGGGATGTAGTCCTACCATTCGTCACTTTCGCCTACAATACGGCTATTCAGCGGACAACCGGCTACTCACCATTTTACCTAGTTTATGGACGCTCCCCTACTTCTCTCCTGGACGTCTCTTTCTTTACCTGCCATGTGGATTCATCTCCATCCTCTTCAGAGGAATACGCTTTACGGCTCGCAGAGAGCCGCCAACGTGCTCGTATAAACACTGAAGCCCGACAGCAAGATAGAAAGCTGGTTTATGATGAATCCCATCGTGCTGTATCCTTTCAACCTGGAGACGAAGTGCTTCTTTTGACGCCTATTCGCACACCTGGTTTGTGCGACAAATTCCAGCCACGGTTTATCGGGCCGTACACAGTTCTTGAAGAAACTTCACCAGTGAATTATCGCGTGACGCCACTTGTAGCCCCAGCTGATCGCCGTTATCGAACTACTGAGGTCACCCATGTCTCCCGTATGAAGCCCTTCATGCGACGTTCTTTGTCCCCTTGACTTGCCGCGGCCAGGCTGGCCGCTTTCACGTGGGGGAATTAGTGTGGGCATTTAGTATACCAATCCTCTTCATCTGTACATTATCATCATTATCATGTGTTGCTCATGCATCCTCATCGTTGTCACGTATCATCATCGTCTTGGTCCGTTTATCTCAGCTGTCGGCTGCCGGTTCTTCGGGCCTAATAAAGGTCTTCCAAACCAAGACTTCACAATATATATATGTATATATATATATATATATATATATATATATATATATATATATATATATATATATATATATCACCTATGTTTACTAAGCGTTCTCCAATTTGTGTACACTTGTTCAACAAATTTTTACGTGCTTCCCAATGGTTATAGCTGACACCTGCGATATGATTTTTACATTTTGTTTTAGAGTCTTGATTTATCACTATATATTTTTATTTATTTATTTATTTGTTTATCTATTCTAACTCTCCTCTAGGCTACATGAAAGACACTGGGTAAAAAGGGTTACTTGAAGAACAGGAGAACTTTAATTATCTGGTTAAGGAAAAAAAACTTGCTATTCGAACATGTAACATCATAAAGCAATATTTATCAATGAACTTACTATGTCACAGCGACACAGTGGGCCTAAATTTATTTCAGTGCGCAATAGTTCTACACAGCAAAAATGAGCTAAAGTCGTCTTGCACCATGCCTGCACATGAAATTAGGTTGGTTGTGAATGCAAGGCTTGTAAACGATGTGTCTGTATTGCCTTTTGAAAGAGATAGACCATCAGTAACGCAGAGTTAGCTTACGTGTTGTCCATTATTTTATGGCATTGGTACTTTGGGGTTCTAATTCTACAGTTGAGGACAAAATTAGCGAAGATAGCGTGAGGCCTCACTGCTTCTTTCTTTCGGCTCCCTGCTCTATAAAGAAAGACACATCAGCGTGTTCCAGAAAGTTTGGTGGCTCTCATGGATCCAGCAGGGTTTTCATCACTGAAAACAGCCATTGTAGCACCATTTAACTGAGGTGAATACGCTGAGGTGAAGACTTGCTGACGAGGCTTCTAGATCCACTTTGTCATTTGTCGGATGACTTGCCTGCCGTTCTTCAAATACGTGCTCTGCAAATGGATCTATGAACCTCTTCCAGCACCTGCAGGCATGAAAGTGTCATCGCTTACACTTTCTCCACGAAAATGCCATGGTGGCAACTTTTGATAATGATTGGGTTAGTACACCCACGATATTCTCCTCTTTTCACAAAAAATAAATGGTATTTCTCAAGCTGGGAATATCAAATGTCTTCACTCGGGAAATGCAGCCCCAATTTTCGAAATCTTATTGTGAGTCTTTCGCAGCCAGTATTTCCGAACTAGATGGCAATGCTGGAATATGTTCTGAATTGCAGCATCAGTCAGATTGAGTTTTTTCAGTTTATTTACACAAGTTTCTTATTCATAGAATTGCGTATATCTGATGACAATATTGTAATATGTACATGCGATAAAAATGGAGTGTCACAAGCTCAAATACATAATCAATATATCGTTTTATCTTCTTAGACCTAAAGGTTTAGTAACTATTGAGCGCTGACATGTTACTGACTCTCTAGTTTCCTAGTGACGCACTTTCTGGCAACATTTGGAGCACTTATGTTTGATAATACATACCTTCGCAGTGAAGATAAGCTCACCATATTATATACATGTTGTGATCATTCACAACAGAACGTTCTACCAAATATGACTTTGTGATATTGGCCGTTATTGTTGCGTGTTTAAAATCATTGTTTTTGCACTATAAGAAATTGGGCACACGTGCACCAAGGAGCACTCCTTTGACCAAATATAAGCGTTGGTCACGTCGCAGCCTGCGAGTTGCTGTTTATGCGTAGAATCCTTCTCCAATGACAGGCGGGGTCTTGATCCAGCTTCGACACAACTGCGTAAATCTTTGCTTGAGAAATTTTCTACATTAAACTGTTGAGGACTCTTCAAGAAAACAAACAATTCTCTAGAGAACGCACTAAAGGTGGTGTAAAATATCTTTCCTTAGAAGCGGACAAGTTTGAAGTTGCCGTGATGTAATGACTTCGAAATACTCGACAAAGTTAAAGGGCCAGTCAACAGGCTCAGAAACGCCGAGTTGACGTCACTGCACGTAGAAGGAGGTTGGTCATGCGCTAGAAAAACGCACGAGCTTTTCCAGCGCGTTTTCGAGCCTGTTTGCTGGCCTTTTAGGCGCAAAACGCTGAAGGTCAGGGATTAGGAATACCTCCTCCACGCGATTCCATATTTCTGAGTTGGATTTGTGTTCATCAAGGTTGTGTCTAAGCACACCTTACCGGAGCCATTGAGTCGAGTGATATAAAAGAGGCTGTAGTGCCTGCACAATTTACCATCTGCGGCCTTGGGAATGTGTGCCAGACCATATTTCTAAATTTAACCAACATATAAGTCATTGTCAACACAGTACACAACACAAGTGCCTTAGAAAAGAAGTTGAGTAAAGTGAAATTACTTTGCGACACTGGTTATGACATTGTTCCTGATGCTCGGTGGTTCTGGTGCACATGAAGTACCATTGTAATTAACTAAAGCTTGCCTAATGTAAGGCTGGTACTTGTACACCTGAGACTACTTTAAAGTATTGATTAATTTTAAGTTAATCTACTAACCAGAAGCGTAGCTAGTGTGATCCTTAGAGCCCCTTGCGTCTGAGACTTGATTATTTAACTTTTTATGGGCGAAGCTCCTTATAGCGGCACCCGTTCACCCTCGTAGCTGTTCTAGTATGTAACAAGTATAACATTTTGACCTCCAAGGTGGTGCCGGTGCTTCTATATGGGAAATATATGATGAAAAGATGTGACAAGGCGGTACTTGGAGTGTTGAATAGATAAACGAACGGACACAAAGAGAGATGCATGGATGCACGAATGAACGGACGCAGGGGCGAATGTATGGACGAGCGCAGAGACGGACGCATGAACAGACAGACACATGGAAGGGCGGATGGATGCATGGACGGTCACACAGACGGGCACATGGACGGATGGAAGCAAGAACGAATGAACGGACGAATGCTTCGTCCCACTCTCCATGATTCACTCCATCGATATGCTGCCAATTTTTTTTATTATGAAGTGCGTAAGTGTAAAGACGCAAATGCTTCTCTTTGTGAGAGACGAAAACATGTCGGCAGTTATGTATCTTCCCTCCAATATATTTACCAATAAATTTGTTTTTGGCCAACCGACAGTAAGGATTACGAATTTAGAAGGTACACCCTCAAATTTAATGTAACGCTTGCTATATAGGCACCAGAAACTACGTTTTTGAAGACGATAGTCTTTCCTTGGAACCTTCAATGCAAAAGTTTGGTCTGTCGGTCTGTCTGTCTGTCTGTAAGTCTGTCTGTAAGTCTGTCTGTCTGTCTGTCTGTCTGTCTGTCTGTCTGTCTGTTTGTCCCCCGAAACGATACTGGAAACGGCTAAAATCTAACCCAAAATCAGTGCACATCAAAATTGCTTAAGTTTCGTCGTTCATACTTGTGCGATTGTCGATTGAAAAACAAATACTGCGCATATTTGAGGCACGAAAAATTGGCAGATTCCACGTACAGTGGGAATCGATGATACGCGAAGCACGAATCAGAAATGTTGATATGTCACTTTCTAATCAGTACAACACTACGCTGTGAAGATAAATAATGCCATACATGACTTCTGTGACATGGTTATCATGTTTGTGTCGCTTACCTTCGCCAACTATTCACGTTACGATATACCAAGTTTAGTATTTGTGGAGCTAGCAAAAAGGCCGCGAGCACGCTATGAGCGTGGTATGTTGTCAAGTTTCTACATGACACGCGTGTCAGGATTATCATGCTTCCACCAGTGATATATTTCATCATCCATCGACATCACGTAACACCAAATTTGGTATATGTGGAGCTAGTGAAACGGCCGCTAGCACATCATGAAGGGCCCAATATACTCCATTGTACGTTGACGCGCGGACACTGGGCACAGCGACTCTGCATTAGCAAAACACCAGTACTCACAGTCTGACGCCAGGTGCGACCATCGTCCGTCGGCGCGGCCCAATGGCAACCAGCGCGAAATGTGACATGCTGCATTTCGCACCGATGCCTTACCCAGAAAACACTGCGTCTCCCTCTTTTCGTGACGAAGGGCGTTGCGAAGGGACGCGGGATGTGCTGAAACGCACATGCGTCAAAGCAACGCAGCGTGGCGCGCGCCTGCAAATATATGGCAGGACCGGCGCCTGGCATGGCAACGCCGGCTTGACGCGATGAACGGAACGCCAGCGAACACGCGTGTCGCGTCAAGTCGAAATGTAATGGGGTCTTGACTGTGGCATGTGAGCGTAGCATGTGGTCATGACACGCATCTCATGACTACATGCTACGCTCACAAGGAACGCCGGCGAACACGCACGTGACGCGCATGTCATGATTATCATGTTTGTTCCAGTCACATACCATCGTCATCCATTGGCGACGCGTAATGCCGAGTTTGGTATATGTGAAGCTAGCGAAGCGGCCGCTATCGCATCGTGAGCGTAGCATGTAGTCATGTTGTTACATGACACGCATCTCATGTTTATCTTGTTTGCACCAGTATCACCTTCGTCATCTATTTAAGTCTCGTAAAACCAAATTTGGTATGTGTGACGCTAGTGCAACGGTGGCGAACGCATCATGAGCTCGGAACGTAGCCATGTTGTTACATGAAGCGCATGTCATTATTTCCATGTTGGAGTCTTTCGCTTGTGTTTGCCATGCAATCAAGACATACCATACCAGTTTTGCAACAAGGCATGTGAACGAAACCACCGCAAGAGTTGCGGGGCAATGAAATATAAATCATGACATTCATGACAAAGATGTCATAATTTTCATGTTATGACTAGTCAAATATGTTCTTCATACAGTCATGTTATGCCATAGGAAGTTTGTCATGGATACCATAATTGAAACGGCCAGGAGAGATAAGCGTCGTAGATAGATAGATAGATAGATAGATAGATAGATAGATAGATAGATAGATAGATAGATAGATAGATAGATAGATAGATAGATAGATAGATAGATAGATAGATACGCTCATATTCGCCGAAGTTCGCTAAGAAATGCTTCGCATTTAAGAAGAAGACGTCAATATTCTGTGGTGTGTCGCTTTATACTAAAGAAGACATACATAAGTCATTTAAGGACCATAGCGTTTATCACGCTGCGCTGACACTGCAACGCTATGCACGAAAAGGCAAGTGTGTTTAGTACATTCTGGTCGTTGGGTCTTGCCATGCTACTTAGGTAGCTTTTAACCCAACAGAACCATCCAATATGTAAAAAATATAAAAAAATAAAATTGAAAAATAAATTGAAATTAAACCCAAGGCGACAGGATAGTGGCACCTACCCGTCGCTTTGCGTCCTACACCTTATCACCTCCGAGACGGGCACGCACGACGGGCGCTTCATTTTCGAAGATAGCTGCCAGATAGTGCTCTTGTCTCACGTTCCTTACGCTCGTTCACCTCCATTGCACACATCGAGACACTCTAACGCAGCCTCCCAAAATACCATTAACTAATTTTCTCGCACAGAACATAGAATAAACATTTTTAGATGCGGAGCATCTAATACTCGAGGCTTGTAGTGCGGCGCCGTCCGCAAGCTTCCTCCTCCTTCTTCCACCATCTGTGCATCCCTTCCTCCTCTACACACCGCGCGCGCTTCACTCCTCCACCATCTGTACACCCTTCCTCCTCTACACACCGCGTGCGCTTCTCCTCTTCACGAACATTCGCTAGGTGTATAATGTAGCGCGCATGCGCCGTCATGCTTCGAGAACATCGGCAGCTGACGCGCGCGCATGCGCCGTCGCGCTTCGAGAACATCGGCAGCTGACGCGCGCGCATGCGCCGTTGCGCTTCTCCCCCTTCTCGAACATTCGACAGCTGACGCGCGCATGCACCGTCACCCACCATCTGTGCCACGCGCGTTTCTCCCCTTCGAGAACATTCTACAATTCTCCTGATTCTCCAGTGGACGCGCATGCGCCGTCGCGCTTCGAGAACATTCAACAGCTGACAGTGCATGCGCCGTCGCGCTGTATATATACTCAAGGTCGGCGCTCGCTCGCTCAGTTGCCGCTCGTCGGTTGGTTTGTACGGCGCGTCGACGTCCAAGGTCGCGGTGAAATGAATGCCAACGAATCCACAAACACAATGATCGACGTCCCTTCGACCAGCGCCACCCTTTCGCATACGTGTGTACGTGTTCACTCATTTAACACCCCCTCCTACAACCACGTTAACCAATTTAGCCATCGACCCAAGTAAGTCGCAATTTAACACCCCATTTCACAACCACGTTAACCAATTTAGCCATCGACCCAAGTAAGTCGCACTTTAACACCCCGTTAACCAATTATATGCTCCGCATCCTCCTCAGTGTTCCCCCGAGGGAAGCTGCGGGCAATATTTTTCACTCTTTCTAGACGCAAGACTGTCGTATTCCGACGACATTTGCAGTGAAGCATGCAGCTACGGGGCCAATGTTTCTTATATATGGCCACGTTTTCAGTGTTGTGAAGCTTTCTTCTAAATTTTCATTAGGTGGGTTTAAACCTATGCAGCGAAAAATTTTTATACACAGGAGGGAAACATATATTAAGGTTAATTCAACTACAGAGACCACTTCCACGCAGCTGGGAAGATTGTTGTGCAGGGGTCAATTCTCAAGTCTAGAATGACGAGGCATCACGCGCGGAACATTGTGAGCAGTTTCCACCCTTGTTTAACACCACGACTGCGATGACTGCTTAGCCGTCAAAGCGCTGTCATTATAAAAGTACAAAAAAGCATCAATTGCCTGGCTAGGCGCCTTTCGTATTGAAACTTCATCTCGCATTGCGATATCGTACCACAGCAACAAGCCTCGTTTTTTATTGCTTCTTGAGTTTTCGCTAAAACATTCAGAGCTCTTTCAACAGTCAAGTCGAATGCACTCTAAACCGATAAATATGGTTCGGTCTAGTTGCAACCGCAAGAATGATATAATTATTACAGCAGTATAAGGATAGTGGGGGGGTGGTGGTGGGGCGTTGCAACTGATGAGGTTAGCCTTACCTCATTGGCCGGCATTAGTGACGCCAGAGCATCTTCTTGATCGTAAGGGTCTCTCACAAAATATCACAGAACATCGAGTTTCCAACTTTGTTTTCAAAGTTCGATAGGGGTTCACTTGTTTCACATTATCTATATACTTCCAGTTCTCTGATGGTTTCTTTAGCTCATTCCATTCCTTCATTCAAAACTTTGCTTGCGTGGGTGCTATAAAGTCTGCAGTGTGAAAAAAAGGCGTCCCCTGAATTCCGTTTCCTTGGCACAGCGACTAAGGCCCGTATTCACAAACGCTCCTTCACTCAAGGGCTCCCCTCGACTTGACGAAGTCAAGGTGGAGCGTGCTCCTCCACTCAAGGGGCCGCTGCGTTTCATGAACACTCCTTCACACTTCCTTCGCCAAGGGAGGCCTTGGAAATGCTTCCTTCACTTGAGTGAACTGCATGCGCCGAGAAACGCGCCTAATAACGAGAGTATTCGCAATTGTGGTTAAGAATTGCCTATCTATGTACATTAAGATAACGCCTTTTCTAGTTATTCTTTTTTCTAAATTGACATTACAGCAAAATACGTGCATTACAGTGGTAGTGTTGTTTCCTTAAGCCTTGTGCTGATAGAGTTAGCGAAACCCTCCTTCAAGTCTGGCAACAGTCGAACCCAGGCAGCTGAACGAACAGCTGATGGCATTTCGTCTGCTGCTGAACGTGTCTACCTGCTTAGTTTATTTTGTCTTGTATGCGTCTATTAGTTGCAGTTTATATTTACGGTAGTATTTGCGTGTGTGTCGTTTGAGAGCCTACTTTAGCCGGAGTGACTAACAAACTACGTGAGTGATGACAGGAAGCGCAATAGATGGTTTGTTGCTTTGTTTACTTTCGCTTTACTCAGAGCCTTCTGATCACTAATGTAGCCTCCGAATGTATAACGCGGTGGAATGAGTATTTTTTACTATATATCACAGTATGTTGGCGTGTTTTTAGCATTCACCACCGCATTATGTATAAGGATTACTCGTACGTAAATTCGTTCTCGCTACGAAAGTACGTGCACAGTTCCCAATTTCAGGAACCTGTGCAATGTTTATTTTTCTCATTTACTGCGAATTTCACCGTGGCGCTTTCGTGGTTGTTCCTCTGCGTATAACAGGAAATTTGAAAGACATTGCTCGCAACTGATATTCAAGGTTATACCAGGGTAGCGTTAAAAACTAGGCATGTTATACTCGTGGCGAAGCATTCGAATTAGACTGCTACGCAAGTTAAGAAAAGCGATCGTGCGCCTTTCTTTCACTATTGGCGAAAAATACATTTTAAAGTTGTTTTCTTCATTTAGTAACATATATAGTCGGTTAACAGGGACTGGTGTGTGTGTGTGTGTGTGTCAACTTTAACATTTTAAACTTCTAAGGAATAAGTTATTGTTTTTGTATTGTTTATCTATTTGCCCTGCATTTGTGGATGCGTCTAATTTGACAGATTCGCATAGAAGTAACCTTTAAATTTGTGTAGCTTCCGTCTTCAAGTTCACACAGCGGCAACGTCTTAAATTTTTTTCTCGTCTCCTTCATCTGCATGCTCAGAAGCACAATCGTTAGTGCATGAATGACCTTCGCACTAATGTTTTGGATTTAATTTGCAATATAACTACTGGAAATACCTGTTGAAAAGGATCGTGGTGTCTATGCTGCATTCCAAAGCCCCGGCACAACATAAATTATAGGGGATGTTTTATTCTTTTGGAAATCATAAAATTGAAGCCGCGTCTGACTTTTGGCGCTGTTCTGTTTTAAAAACTATCCTGTGGGTTCTCTCAACCTTCAAGAAAGTGTCATCAAGAGCAGCGTATATTATTCTGCTGATTTATTGAAGACCAGTGCAACAAAGCGGTGAAAAATGCTCAAGAGTATTGCAGTCATCGCGGATACATCTGTTCAGAACCCTGTAAATAAAATATCCGCTATTGCTGCATCTTCAGCAAGTCTACCAGTTAGAACCACGCAATCTCAGTTCCGTGGAAGAGGAGTGGTGCTGCTTTATATAAAACAAGTTTAATTTTTCTAGAACTCCTTTCCTGTAGAATCGGAGAAGTGGTTTTTGCAGTCCTGTTTCATCATGAAAAGACAAAAACGACGATAATTACGTACAGATAAATGAACAAAACAGAAGCTGCGAATGGCAAATGGACCTTTATTACATGTGGCTGATGAGGAGCAACGTGGCAAACATAAGAATGCAAATGAAAAGTGTTCATCAATCGAACATATGCAACCTACACACTGTAAAGATAAAGTACGAGCTCAGAGGACACCATAAATAAGATTAAGGAAGTAGACACAATAGCGCGCCTAATGCAGTGTAGCTTCACGCATTCACTGCTGTTTTTGTGCTTTTGTATACAGTCGTACAAACTCTGCAATGCATTGATAATACGGCAGATTCTAAGAGGCCTTTTCTCTGTGTTCTTCTATCGGCAGCTGGTCCCCTGCACAAAAGAGGCAAGAAATAATATTAGAAAAACGTAATAGCTTGGATACAAAAGCCGCATTTTTCTTTAATTCTAGCTGTGCACACATTCATTAGTATGTCTCGCGTTCAAGAACAGACATGGTTGAAGTATTGAGCTTTGACTATTTTGACACAAGTTTGGCTCAGACACTTGGGCAGCTGACCAGGCATATGGGTATATAACTTCATTATCTAATTGCACGAATCAGTGCCATAGCCAGCAATTCTTCTTCGGGGGGTAGGAATGGGGTTAAATTAAAAAAAAGCAATCTCATTATGTATCTGCTGTATTTATATTTCATATGTTTGCATTTTCATACGACACTCGACGCACTTTTGCGTACATGCAGGTTTCACAGAGCATGATCATCTGCTTGATCCCCTAAATGTGTACTTGGTTGTTCATTGGTATTGTGAGCTGCATAGACACTGTATAAAGAAGCTATGTTTCACGCGTAGTAGCTACAACAGCACACTCATTGCGCCCAATGTATTGTGTTGTGATTTTCTTAAGCTGTCTTTAATAGTAATCTGACCGAAGCAGAAAAAAAATAAAAAAAAACACAGGAGAACTTACCTTCTCATTGGTACAGATGGTTGTCTAACAGAGGTGTTCTTCGTCGTAAATTTCGGCTAGGGCAGCGACGATTCACCGGAGAGGAAGCCACTCTAAAGTACGGTGAACCCAGCGCATCAAAAGTTTGCTATGCCGCTTGCTTGTCAAGCTTTCGCACCACGCTTGAACTGATGCGGTGTGCGAGCTTCATCAAAACACTTGAAAGCACTGGAATCCGCAGTAAGTCATGGAGCACTCGCACGAAGAGTATACGCACACCCGAAGGCAGGTAATCCACTGGCTCATGCACGGAACGCAACACATCATGGCACTGGTGAGTGCTCTTTTTGACACCACGCCCGCTTGTCCCGGCGCCACAGTAGCCGTTGCTGAACTGTTCGAAGACAGCTCCGTAGTAAACGCGCACCGTCATTGTCGAAAGAACGCGGCGGTGGCAGCCTACCTATCGAGAAATGCCGTCAAAGTGAGACGAACTCCGCCATGGACGCGATGCTGGAGCAAATATTTCACTCGAGGGACGATTCAAGGTAGCTCGATCGCTTCCTTGACAATCTCGAGGAAACGCTCAAGATTTTTTCAAGTGAAGGAAGCGTTTCAAGTGAAGGGCGGTTTGTGAATGGGAAAACGCCACTTAAGGAGCGTTCGAGTGAAAGGTCGAGTGGAGGAGCGTTTGTGAATACGGGCCTAAAGCCACGAACTAATCTGAAGGCACAGAGGACTCCTCAAGGTAGGTCGTATATTTGCTTAAATTGTCATCATTTTATTTACACAAAAATTAGTTTAGTTCGTCCTTAAGATAACTTTTCCTAAACAAAACCTCATGAGTATTCGATTACAATTCCTTAACCCCAAAATTGCTATCATATGGCTAGGGTTTTTGTTTGTTGAAATGTATACGTGTTCTAATCGACGATTTTTTTTAATGTGAAATAACATTTCATAGCTAACTTCGGGGACATATCTATCTATCTATCTATCTATCTATCTATCTATCTATCTATCTATCTATCTATCTATCTATCTATCTATCTATCTATCTATCTATATATCTATCTATCTATCTATCTATATATATATATATATATATATATATATATATATATATATATATATATATATATATATATATATCCAGCCGCCTACGACTTTTAGATATACCAACCGTTTCGGCAATGGTATCAATACCAAAATTGTTATGGCATAACATGACTATATTACAAGCATAAGTTACTAGTCAGAACATGAAAAACACGACATGCATGTCATGAATATCATGATATGCACTTAATGCTGGTGCTGCTCTTGAAGTGGTTTCGTTCACACGACATATTGCAAAACTGGTATGGTATGACATTACTGCATGACGAACATAAGTGATATATTTTACAGTGGAAATCAGGGCATGCATGTCATGTAAATCATCACTACACGTCACGCTCATGCTGCGCGCTGGTGGTCGTTTCGCTAGTTTCACATACACTAAATTTGGCACTACGAGACATGAACGGATGACGAAGTCGAATGACAAGTCTAAACATGATAATCATGACATGCGTGTCTTGTAAAACATGGCCACGTGCGCGTTCGTGGCCGTTTCACCAGGTTCACATATACCAAATGTGGTATCACGCGACGTGAATAGACGACCAAGGTAAATGACGCGTCTAAACACGATAATAATTACATGCATGTCATGTAAAGCATGACTACATGCTACGCTGATAGCGTGGTCACGACCATTTCCCTACCTCCACATAAACAAAATTCGGTACCCGGTTAATAAATAAAGGACAAAGCTAAAGCGAACGTCTAAACAAGATAATCGTGACATGAAAGTCATGCACCGTATCATTTATGTCCGCCTCGTAACGTTGTACTAATTTTGAAGGGACATATATCAACCTTCTTCATTTGTGCTTCGCATGTCATCGATTGCCACTGTACGTGGAATCTGGCATATTCAATCGTTCATGTTTGACAAAGCTCTAGAAAACAATAACACGCAGGCGCGAAGGAAACAGGGTGACATTCTGCTGGTCAGTATTGGACGTTTATCTAAAATTGAAGTCGCTTCCTTAGTGCAGTCGAACGCTATTAACTCTGATCAGAAGATCACCAGATGCTACCTATTATATTTGAGACAAAGAGAAGGTGAAGCCTAAAAACACATGTTTCAAGTACGTTTTTCCTGGTGCAGGGAGCCGTTAGACTTTGCGCTAAATAACAATTATTGAGGGCATTGCTTCCATTCGCAAAGATGCTGTAAGCGGTCCTCTGCCACGGATAACGGTGAATCCTACAATTTGTCTGAATTAGGACCCAGCGTATACATTGGTACCTTCATCTCCTTTCCCTGAAGGCTTGTTTGTGCCATGCAGCGCATGTAGATTGTTTTGTTCAGTTTACTACACTCAATATTTGTTTGGATAGTCGCTCAGGAACATGGGCATATAAAATAAAAATGTGTTTAGCACGCTACCGACAAGTTACTTCCCTGTGGACTTAGGCCCTAACATCTGGTGATACCTTGCTCTGGGTAAAAAAAAAACACAGTATTAGCTACCCAAGAATAAAATGAAGACACGAACACCAAGTTTACGCTATGGATTGAATCGCCTCTTCAACTCGTTATTTGTACAAAAGGCCACTCGAAGCCCTGCCATGGTGGTCTGGTGGCTAAGGTTCTCGGCTGCTGACCCGCAGGTCGCTGGATCGAATCCCGACTGCGGCGGCTGCATCTCCGATGGAGGCGGAAATGTTCTAGGTCTGTGTGCTCAGATATTGGTGTACGTTAATGAACCCCAGGTGGTCCAAATTTTCGGAGCCCTCAACT
This sequence comes from Rhipicephalus microplus, assembly GCF_043290135.1. Classification (NCBI taxonomy): domain Eukaryota; kingdom Metazoa; phylum Arthropoda; class Arachnida; order Ixodida; family Ixodidae; genus Rhipicephalus; species Rhipicephalus microplus. The sequence continues at coordinate 168,996,653 of NC_134701.1, read as the reverse complement.
ACGGCGTCTCTCATAATCAAATCGTGGTTTTGGGACGTTAAACCCCACAAATCAATCAAATCAAAAGGCCACTTGAAGTATCTTTTCTTATATTTTATAGACGTGAACTCACACAATTTCGAGATAGTTTAGGTATTTCCTAAATGTGCTTATTTTGAATCAAATCGTTGTTGAGCTGGTTATATAAAAATAAGAAAAACTCGTCACTGCATTGTAAATACATCCTTAAGGCGTCCTATATGTAAAAACCGTCTGAATGAAGCCTCTTTGTACTATATAAGACGTAATAAGGTCGACTTCATGTACGTAGAATAGATAATGTAAAAGAAAATGCGCACAAAATCAGAACTTTGCTGAAAATAGCGCAATTAGATATCATTGCAACGCGTGTACACTACTACTGCATTGTGATAGTGACAATTTCTGATTGATTGATTGATTGATTTGTGGGGTTTCACATTCCAAAACCACCATTTGATTATGAGAGACGCCGTAGTGGAGGACTCCGGAAATTTTGACCACCTGGGGTTCTTTAACCTGCACCAAATCTGAGTACACGGGCCTCCAACATTTCCGCCTCCATCGGAAATGCAGCCACCAAAGCCGCGATTTGATCCCGCGACCTGCGGGTCAGCAGCCGAGTACCTTAGCCACTAGACCACCGTGGCGGAGCTGTAGTGACAATTTCTCGAGTACTCGTTGAGCTATAGATGCAAGTATGAATAACTTGAATTATATGTCAGAGAGTTAGGGTAAATTCCGTTACTCACCACTATAGCACACTAAAAACAAAGGCAGCAGTTAGACCTTAAAGCAGGTATGTGCTACCGTAATCTCTGCGGCCTTTAGGAAAGCTATTGTTATCATAAATTAGTTGTAGCTGCTCACACGAAAACCATCTACTTTTTAAATGAACTGATTCTATAAACTTTCGTAAGTTATACCAGTAGGTTATAGGTCTTGAAGCGATGTAGAATTTTAAGTCATTGTCATTTGTAAACAATACAACTGATAATAGGAACGGGAATCATCACTTGTGCTCAAGTTTGATATTGACAAGCACTTTTCGGAGCGACAAGAGGCCAACTAGGATCACTCAGGAGTAGAAATAGTAGGAGTAGGAGTAGAAACGTCACTATTAACTGAGCGTGGGACAAGCTCTACACAATGAGGTCTCCCAACATTATTTTGTTGAAGACGGTCGGCGGGGCTGTGGAGAACGAAACTGGCGACGTTGGGGGGATGGAGAGCGGGAGTAGCGGTGTTAAGTAGCAGGTTCTTAGACAAAATGGTGACGGCTGGTCTCATGGCCATAGGCAGGACGTGCATAGAATGGACTAGAGGACGGTAGTGCAGGAGGACCCCAGCGACTTCTGCAATGGCGAGAAATGTGCCCGATTCTGTGACACGAGAAGCAGATCGGCTTGTCATCGTGTGTTCGCCACGCGGACACATTACGGAACGTTGAGGGAGAGCTGGTCGGGAAGGGACGTGCAGGCGTGTATTGGGGCTGGTAGTCGGTGTGGGGAGGCGGGGAGATGGAGAGAATTCCTAAGCTGGCGATTTCTTGCCCAACGACTGCTTGAATGAGAGGCAATGTAATTGGAGGAGACAGTCAGGGAACGTTGGTCCCACCTTAGCTGCAGAAGCCGCATCAAGTTCCCGCCTGACGAGTCGCGTCAAGTTGTCACAGGTGTCTGGTGGATGATATGTGTCGAGACACGAGGACGTCGCAGTGGTGTTCGAAATGCGCTGAAACTGATGGGAGAAGCGCCTGCTTTTAGCTTGTTGGAACCGGCGGCATTCTTGAATGATCGCATCAACAGATGACACATTGTTGAATACCAAAAGGTTGAACGCATTGTCTGCGATACCCTTTAGGATATGCGCAACTTTTTCAGGTTCGGACATGTTTTCGTCAGCTTGACGGCATTGTGAGAGGACAGCCTGAATGTAACCGATGTAGGGCTCCGTGGAAGATTGTGCGCGAGTCGCCAACTCATTCTTAGCAGCTTCACAACGACAAGAGGCGTTGCCAAAAAGCTCACGGATCTTTTCCTTGAAGCTGTCCCAGCTTGTTATGTCATGCTCGTGTTTGCTAAACCAAACACGAGGGGTTTCGTCAAGATAAAAGATGACGTTTGCGAGCATAAGAGTGGGATCCCACCTGTGAATGGCGTTGATGCGTTCGTAAAGGCGTAGCCACTGGTCGACGTCGAAACCCTCGCGACCCGAGAACACGCCGGGGTCCTTGAGCGCGGGAAGCGTCACGAAAGTTGTTGCGGGCGCTGGGTTTGTAGGCCGGGCAGAAGGGCGGGTGACCGGTGAGGATGTAGCCGATTCTTGAGTGGTCATGGTGAAATCCGCGAGGGAGCGTCCGCTTCGGAGTTCCGTGGCGAGGACGGGAATCGCACAACTCCACCAAATATGTTACGAGAAGGAGACCGACTCGGAGGGGTAGTCACCGATGCACTTACACCCGGTTAAACGAGCAGCGCCAGCCACACAGATTGGCTCACGCCAGTCTATCTGCTGTATATAGGGAAAGCTGTATATGGCTAAGAAAAACTAAAACTACGTTTGGCCGCGGTACCATAAGTGGTCTCCATTGGCTGTGTTATCAGTAGCGTCACTGTGAAGCACGCACGCCATTGGCTGGGTTGTGAGTGATTTCGTCCCTGCCATGGCGCCTAGCCCGCGCAACACTTTCTACTGAGACCTCCCCACCCACTTGGCTCGTGATGTCAGACGCTTTCCACAACGTGGCGTTGCGGCGTCAATGTGATGATTGCGACAGCGCGTTCACTGGAGTGAATATTGCTTTCGGCGGGAGTTTCTCCAGTGGCACATATGGCTTCAGCAGCGACGACGTCTGTGACCACCTGTAGTTCGAGAACAACCACTGTAAATAGCGCTTTGCGAAATGCATTTAACTGGTCATTACATTCCTTCGTGACCGCGATCATGCGAGACATAATGCGTGGCATGTCAAATAAATGGTGTGCTTAACCAGAGTTGAAGGTGCATCTAGTCTCCTCAATAAGCACAAACATGTAACCAGTTGGATAATCTGGATGAACAGTGGAAGTGCTTCAGACAGGCTGGCCGACGTTTCCATGGGAGGACCTATCTTTCTCAGAAGCGTCGTGCCACCCTTGGCGTGTTAGTTTTAAAAGGGCTAGTATAACCCCTTTAGAACCAACACGCCGAGGATGACACGGTGCCTTTGAGAAGGATGCTAACCTCTCTAAAACTAACACACCAAGGATGACACGGCGCCTTTTAGAAAGATAGGTCCTCCTATAGAAACGTTGGTCAGCTGGTCTGAGGCACTTCCAATGTCCACCCTGATTTTCCCTCTACGTTATTTCCATCTGTCGGCTCCCATCTTGATTTGTAATAAACATATAACCAGCAATTCTGAAACGCTTCGGTGCCACGTCGGGTGGAACCCACTACTAAACACTGGTACCGCACGTTTCAGCTTTGCCTGATTTGTGATTTGTACGAATGCTTGAACGGCGATTCCTTTTTTTTACTTGTCTGACACCTCGATAGCCACCTTGGGCATTCGGCTCAGGTGACTTCAAGCTTATATTTTACGAGAGAAGCAAAGTTTTTCAAGAGAAGGAAAATATTCTCACTACCTAGCGCCAAAATACTGATGAGTCTGAACGTATGACGCGATTTACCTTAAGGTTAGAAAAAAAATTTACTGTGCTTTTGAGTAATATCAGGCGTTAGCATCAAATGACCCAAAGGCGAAAGCCATGATGTTTTCTTCTCAATCGATTTTATTGATCATGCCTTCCCAAAAGCTTTCTGCACCCTATGTATTTTTGTAATCTCTCAAGGCTCGCAGCCAGTAGGATACTGCGCATAACGGGATATCGCAGAGCCTTCAGAATCATCGCTTTTGTGACAAAACGAGGCGTCTTGTGAAGAGGTTATGTTCTTCAATGTGATCATCGCGTAATTTGTTGGCGCTGATGGTCGAATTCCGCGTTTAATTGCAGTGTTTCAAATGAAGTGCGAACTCTGTGGCGCATGTATGACTGAGGGAAAGCCTTCACGTAAATGGGTGATTAGGTATCTTGCTGAGCAAAAAAAAAAGTTTAGTTCATCAATTGAATGATATAGGGGACGTAACATCTCAAAACCACCATATCAATATGAGAGACGCCATGGCAGAGGGCTCCGGAAATTTCGACCACCTGGGATTCATTAACGTGCATCCAAATCTGAGAAAACAGGAATAAAGCATTTTCGCCTCCATCGAAAATGCAGCCACCACAGCCGGGATTCAATCCCGTGATTTGCGGGTCAGCAACGAAGTACGTTAACCACTAGACCACCACAGCAAGAGAAGTTTACTTCATCGTATGATGCTGTATATAGTTGATTGATTGATTGATTTGTGGGGTTTAACGTCCCAAAACCACTATTTGATTATGAGAGACGCCGTAGTGGAGGGCTCCGGAAATTTTGACCACCTGGGGTTCTTTAACGTGCACCCAAATCTGAGTACACGGGCCTACAACATTTCCGCCTCCATCGGAAATGCAGCCGCCACAGCCGGGATTTGATCCCGCGACCTGCGGGTCAGCAGCCGAGTACCTTAGCCACTAGACCACCGTGGCGGGGCCGCTTTATATAGTACTGATGGTCCAAAGTTCTAGACGGAAACACGTGTCACGTTAAGCGGATTTCTTACTAAGCTGTGATCGGCCAAGTTGCACTGTTTAAAGCGCGCTTTAGTAAGCTAAAACACACAAAATTTGCAGGATGCTTGAGCTTCACAATCGATTGTAGAACGCCATTACGCATTCAAGCCCCACGCGTACTGCCTTCGCAACCGCTTGCCAGCTGCGCTTCTTAGTTTATGCCTCAAGCATATCGTAAAGAAAGGAAAGACTGCACGTGTAACATTGGATGTTTCAAGCTATCCTAGAGTGCCTACTGCAAGTAGAGGTGTTAATTGTCCACGATGGCATAATTCTTTTTTTTTGCGCATCAGTAAAGGCATCTTAGCGCAGTCGTGAGACAACATGCACACCTACGCAGCTGCTCACTGTGGAAATGCTTCGGCAGTATATCATGAATAATTATGTGTGAGCCTTTTTTTATGCGTTTTGTGGGCCCATTGTGACGGTGACTTCAGCAGTTTATGAGAATTCTTACGTGTATCTTTATTGCTATTACTGGTGATGATAACAACCTTGTCGAAAAACGGCATACGAAAGCGACTTCTACGATGTTGACAGAAATTACAAGAGCCGATACTTTGAGAACAAATAAGATGTTCAAGTTGGCAATCATTCAGGCAAAGATTAGTTTTCCTTGTGTATTTCTGACCACATAACTCTAGGAAGCAATAAACAACCACTCTGGCACATTTAGGAACCGAATGGTCGATATGCTTCTTGTCACACGTTGAGCGAACAAATTTAGAGCTAGCTTGACTAAGACATGAAAGCTTGTTTAGTGCAGAAAAACTAACCTGTATATTCAGATTATTTGCTATTTACCCTGCTTACGTGTCACAACACACATGTAAAGAATTCAGGTGATGCCATTTCCATCTGTACTGTCTTTTGCCGGGTTCTCGAGTAAAACTTACCGGTCTTCTTTCAATATTTTCAGAATGCCTTCAACGAGTGAAGGTACAACTGGCTATAGAAAGCCTGGAATGTATAGATGGCTAACTCGCGCGAAAAATGCCTCGCATGAGTATGAGCAAGAATACTTAAGGCAATTTTAAGGAAGAACCTTGCAAATGAGTGTTTTAAGAGCTTGAAATATCCTGATAAATACACCCTTGCGCACTTGCTTTATCGAGGTAGCCATCGCCAAGACATATGTTCCGTAATGAACATGAGCCTCGTATCTCAATATCTCTGTGTATCTTCTCAGGTAGCTACACGTCATTTCTAACAGTTGTTAGCACACTTTCAAGCTTTCAAGGAATTGTACTGCAAATTGTTTAGTCATTATTATCGGCATCAATAGCATGGCTGTAATTATCAGCATATAATTTAATGTATAGCCCTCTGGAATGAAGAAGCTGACGTTGAAAACCTCTGTCGTGCTCTTACGGAAACAAATAACTCAGGATGAAGGCTGTAGACAAATTGATTAAGGCACTTCAACTTTGAAGACAGGTGTCATAGACTCAAACTAAAAATGTAGAGCGTATTTAAAAAAACAAATATTTCTAAATACCTTTCACAGAAATGCCAGAAGCGTTTGCGACACTGATAGTTTTCTAAAGTATTGAGATACTATGCCCACAGGAACAAGTCAATAAATCGAAAGGAAGATTAAATATCTCGAGCATTGAGGAAGTGGGCTCGTAGGCACTTTTTGATTCTAGTTGCAGTTCTACCTTCTCTTCCTTCGTTCTCATTTTTCTTGTCCCTTGCTCTCATGTCTCAAAGTAGGGTAGCAAACCTGATGTCTTTCTGATTAACCTACGAGCCTTATCTCTCCCTTTGTCTCCATCCTTCCTTCCTACCTTCAGTTGTACAATTGGTGTTAAGATTTTCTCGTTAGATGGGGTCGTAAACATTCATTAACTTCAACTTGTCTCTCATGAAGAGTACTACAAATCTTTGCTTCGCGTGATGTTCAAACACACTGATCCTGGAGAGAAAATTTTGCTGGAGCCTCTTCGACGAAAGGAATGCGTGTAACACAACTGATCTGCTGTCATAAATGCTCCGAGTCGATCTGGTGATTTCTCGTCTGCAGAAGAGCGCCTCGACATACTCTATGACTTTCGAAAGCATTTTTTTTCTAGGCACAAGAAATGTTTTGCCACGGTCATGATCACTTTCATTTTTTTAATGTCAATGTTCCATGCAATAACCTCATCTTTTTTAGTGAGTAGCAGTAATATATGTTTGTTTCGACAGAAACTGCGGATTGTTTTCAGTTGCTATTGTTATGGGGAGTGATTGACCTGGAAAAAACGTCCATGCCATTTGAAACGCGTACGAAAAAAAACAAGTTATGAGGCGGCTTCGTTATATTTCCAAACAAATTCAACAACATGGGCCTGTTGTAGACGGAATTTGCTGTGAATTCAGTATCGAAAAACAATATCAAATGCAATAAATTTTGCATTTGTACGTCCGTCTTCTTCGAAGTGCCTTGTCGTTTTTTTTTTGTTTATTTAGGAAATGAAGGTTGGGGTAAAAGCAACATTGGCTCGAAAATATTTCTGCTAGAAGGTCGATGATTAGCATCCCCACGTGTCACCTCTGTACAGTAATATCGTACCTTCATCTACATTAGAGAGGTTTAGCACATCCCATTGTAAATTCAGTCCTAAAACGACTTCTAAGAGGTCTTAGACACGACCACCAAAGATCACCTAGCAACGCCGCAGAACCTATTCCAAATATGCTTACCCCCATAGATATCCCACACATACAATACGTATTACATGAACTCAAAATTGCGAACAAGCTTATCGTATGAGCACTATTTCCTGCACCAAGCATTTTTGATTAGTTGGATATCTAGTTACAGTCAGCTCATTCAATTTCTGACACAAACTAGAAGAAAGACAATTGTTCCCTTCAGTGAAATAAGTAGTATATTGTTTCCACTCTCATTTCGGGGGAAGCACATGTGCCAGACCAGCCGGTAAGTGATAGAATTTTTCGGGAACACGTTGCTTGCTCTCATAGCAACCCTGCTGGGCATTTGAGTGACTATCGTAAGTGTCATGTGCGTAATAAGCGTATTTCTTGTTCGATTTTAAATGTTATGAACAATAATAAAGCGCTTGAACGTTACCCGCAGACTCAAGCACTAGTCAAAATTTTCACGACAGAGGTATCTCGCTCACTTCGAATGAATACCATGTTTCCTTCTTAATATTAAAGTAAGAGGTTAGATGAACTTACGGGCAGAACTGGTGGGTTGTGTAGAGGCGCCATGGAAAAATGAGAGGTAAATAAAAAACAACGCAAGCGGCAGCAGGCGCCACGAAGACGAGTTTTTGGTTGGATTGCCTAGATGCATTCAAGATGAAGGAAACAGGATGAAGTTGTGGAGATGTAGTGAAGCTGGCTTGCACTTGTCACGAAAACAAAAGAAGGAAAAATAGAGTGTATAAATTTTCTAAAGAGATACTGCTTCGAGGAACACAGCAAACAGAGAATGAATATAATGAATGCAAAAGTCATAAGTTGGTTTCCTGTAATACACAAACACCACGTATTTATGACACAAAAGTTCCGAAGATGACCCTACCTAAAATTTTGTGGCGCCAAATATCCCTAATGTTCCCCAGCTGGTACTACAGCATCGAGGGTAGCTCATCCGATCTACCACTGATGCGCTTAAAACAGCTTATTTCAAGTTTCCGCCTGAGTGCAGGTTGAAAGATGCAGAAAAAAACAAGCACGATGCATAAAGAAAAAAACGCATTCAGTGAGTCTCAATGCTTCGCAGGGCTCATGAAATATCTCACGTAAATTTGATAAGGCGCATAAGAGTGTGCTCATATTTTGTTTGCTGGTTTTGAAGTGAACTCTGTAACACGTCTTTCGGTCTGCCTACTGTCAAAATCTAAAACGCTCTAGCTGCGAAAAACCGCCTGTGCGTACCGTACCATCTCATCGCTTCACCAGATAGCTTTTCTAAAATAGGTTTTTTCTTACATTTCTTTTCGTCGCTGTGTTCATGCTGCATATGGGTGTATAAAGTAACAGTGGCAAGCACTCGCCCAATATCTGCGCCGAGACAAGAACTATGGTAAAAATCTCTATGGAAAAATGTTCTTGAAACAGGATTGTGTGGTATGGGTGTTATCCACTGAAAAGAAAAAAAAGAAACAGGATTGCATGCGCAGAGCTAAGGCTTCGACCATCGTGTTGCCTTCTTTTCCACACGTTCTTTATAGGGAAAGCAATAGAGTAGGTGTTTCCAGGGTTTGTCTCTTGAGCCTTATTTATATGTACGTGTACATTTATTCTCACAAATTAAATTACAGAAACCATCTCGCAATAGTCTGTTGCCTTGTGTGCTTTATACTTTTTCTAATTTAGGGAATGTGCTGTGTTGATAGCTATAGAGGATTTAGGTGATGACAAAGAAGTAATGACTGCATGTTATCTTTTCAATTGATTGATTCATATTTACTATAAAATCATTTTATTTTTTACCACTCTCTTTTTTATTTGTTCTTTTAGTAACATGCTAGCAAACATTGGATAGTGTTTACATATAGCTACTACGGGCTTTCTTGGCCAATCTTCTAGAGTATGCGCCAGTGTTCACAGGCGGCGAACAATTAGGTTTCTCAAATCAAAGTTCATCGTTTGCAGGTTGTTGCTAACAATAGTTTGGTCTGATCGTTGCACAACCACAGTAGTATTAGGAACTCCCAGTGGAGGGCTTCGGGAGTTTAAACTAACTAAGATCACTACGCTCTAATACGTAACATTGTGGCTTTTAAATGCTCCCACATGTTATGGGAGACATGTCAACTTTATTTATCATAAAAATATAGTTCCGGAACAATTTATTTTAACCTTTCTTCTGCTTTACTTGGCGTATTCAGTCAGAATATTGACCTACGTTCAGAAACTTTTCCTTTTTGTATATATATACATATAAATATATATATATATATATATATATATATATATATATATATATATATATATATATATATATATATATATATATATATATATATATATATATATGAATTTGTCGTATTTTTTAGCGTCGAAGCTCCTTATAGCGGCACCCGTTCATCCCTCGTAGCTGTTGTAGTGTGTAAAAATTATAACATTTTCACCTCCAAGGTGGGGCCGGAGAGAGATTTCTTCTGTGCGTTGTTGAACAATAAAAGATAGTGCTCAATGTACATGCCAATGGCTGCTAAGGGGGAAAGAGAGACAGGAGATTTCGGCTTTTAGTTAACGCGCACGCTGCGATCTCCAATAGCAGCCATTGGCATGTACGTTGAGCACTATCTGACAAGAAAGGGTTGCTACCTTATACCCGCTGGGTGTAACCTCCTTAGTTTTAGAAAGGTTTAGCGAGCGATGAGCCACAGCACCATGGATACAATGAGCTAGTATATACCATGAACTCGAGGTGGTTAAATGTGGGAAGTAGATACGAAGCGGGAGCCGTAAGAAAGTAAAAGCCGAATTCTCCTGTCTCTCGTTTCCCATTACCAGCCATTGGCATGTATATTGAGCTCTATGTGACAGGAAAAGGTTGCTACGTTATACTCGCTGGGTCTAACCTCCTTAGTTTTAGAAAGGTTTAGCGAGCGTTGAGCCGCAGTGCCATGAATACAATGAACTAGTATATACCATGAATGAACTTGAGGTGGTTAAAGGTGGGAAGTAGATACGAAGCGCAAGCCGTAAGAAAGTGTGCGTGTGCCACCTCTCGTTTAGTCCTTGGAAGGTCCGCTGGGTGGCGGTGATTCTATATGGTGAATATATATTATGAAAAGATGCGAGATGGTGGTACTTGGAGTGTTGAATAGATGGATGAACGAACACACAGACAGATGCATGGATGGACCCACAGATGGCTGCACGGACGGATGGACGCATGGACGGACGCAGGGGCGGATGCATGGATCTACGCAAAGACGGACGCATGAACAGACGCACGCACGGACGGGCGGATGGACGCAAGGATGGTCACACAGACGGACGCATGGACGGACGGAAGCAAGAACGAATGGACGGACGAATGCTTTGCCCCACTCTTCATCATCCACTCCGTGGATATGCTGCCATTTTTTGTTAAGTAAATTCGTTCTTACAAAATAGGTTTTGATGTCGCTTTTTTGTTCATTTTGATGGTATAATACGCTCAACGCAAACAATTTGTTTTCTCAAATATTGTAATAACTATGTGCTCTTGAAACTACCCCTCTGATTAAACCTAAGAGCCTGCAGTGTGTAATAAATAAATAACAAAATAAATGTAAAGGTGTTTCAAACCACCTTCAGCAAGTTTTACTTGAAAAAAAAAACCTATGACACTTGTTTTTCATGTCGCGTGTCACATCACTCTCAATGTACTCCTCATGACGTCTCCACTGTCTAAGCTATATGACACCGAGCTCTGCTGACACATTTGCGTGCAGTTAGAAAATTTTGTTCTAATTGCCTATATGACTTGCTAGATGCCACTGTATCATTTTCATGACCGGCACCCTCTTTGGAGCAATGAAGCCACTTCAAGAAAAAGGCCAAGTCAGCGAAGCACAACGTCACATGTAAGCTAACTTGCTTCTTCGTTTTTCTGCATGCTGTCGCTCAGGCGTTAAAATGCGATTGAGGTCAGCCCGTCTCCGTAAGCCTTTGTTGACAAAGTGTGCTCCTTCGCTAAACATGTTCGATCGATGACGTCTGCCACCTTTGCCATTGCAACAGCCGGCACCTTCTTTCGTCGTTTTTTTTCTTTTACCCTTCAGTTCGATGATTTATTTTCCTTCCAGCAAAGTGTTGTCCTGTATGCAAATGAAACAAGCAACAATATTTGCTAGGAGCAAGAAAAGCATACAGTAAAAGCTGCTCAATCGATATTTAACGGAACTGGAAAAATTGTTTGATTGAACGAAAACTCTAAATATTGAAAGTATGAAGATCACAGTTACAAAGATATATATTTTTTAGTTATTTCATATTGCGGACCCTTAAGTCCAAGCAGGCCGGCCGTTTGATAAGGACATAGCAAATTGTGACAACAAATTATTTGACATAACAGACCTAACTGTACGCAATTATTAGAGAATAACAACATAACCATTTTCACAGTTCTACCAAAGAAATTAATAAATACATATGCATATAATAAAAAGAGGTGCATAGAAAACACACTGCTATAAACAGATCTGAAACCTTCATTCGAAAGACATTGCTATTTTGGAGCGAAGTAGATAGATACTATGATGATGACTGAGCTACTTCGTTCTATATAGTATCAGACCGTGCGTCGATAACATGAGTACTTATAAACGTCTGTTCTGCAAAAATAAGGTGTTAGGGATTCAGCGTGATCTGCTGTTGGTTGGGTCGACAAAGGTGTCACGTACGGAGATGGGCTATTTGCAAGTTTGTGGTTGAGAAGTAAAGAATTGAGGTCGATTCTTATATATTCTCGATGTGCGCTATAAAAGAGAAATATATTTGTTTTCCTTATATCAGAAGGAGCGCGAACTCGTGAAAATTTGTTAAAAATGAACCGGACTGCTTTATTCTGTATTATTTTCAAGCACTTGACATTAGTATGAATGTATTGGTCGCATACTGCCCTTACGTATTCTAAGTTTGGTATTAATAAAGAATACTAGGACAGCAATTTAACATAGCTTGGGGCGTCATGAAGCTTATGTTTTAGAAAGGAGAGCATTAAGAATGCTGAGGAGGATATGATATTGATATGTTTTTTCCACAATAAGGTAGTTGTTATTGTAACGCCAAAATATTTCTAGCTATCGACTTGCCTAAGTGGTGAAGAACAAAGCCGGTATGCAAAAAGAAGGAGTATTTTTTATGCGTTATAGAGAGCGCTACAATTTCATCGGCGTTCAAAACCATTCCCCATTATTCGCACCAATGTCCTACTATATTTAAATGGTCAGGTAAGAAAACTTGAATAACGCGATGAAAAGTTTTTTTGAACAACACGCGCTAGTCTGCGAACCATCGAGTTTGAACCCCCGGGCCTTGTACTTTAACAATATCAATAATGTAAACTAAGAAAAGCAATAGACCTAGAGCACTGCCTTGGGGCACCCCTGGTCTGACTGCCAAAATTCAGAAAGTTGACCCCATTATGTCATTAAATTGCTACTTGTTAGACAGGTAAGCAGAAGTTCATCTGACAAATTGTTTACAAATGCCTAGCATTCTAAGCATCCTGATCAGTTTATCACACGCAATCTTGAAATAGGCCTTGCGGAAATCAACAAATATTACGTCTACTTGGCCGCTAGAATCAAGAGATGAAGCGAATGAACTACCGTTATTAGCTGGTTACCGAAAGCCATGCTGATTTTCTGTTAGTGCAGCGTTATTTTTCTGAAAATTCATGGACCCATGTAGCTGTAATATGCTGCACAAGTTTGCAGCATTTGCAAGTTGGTGAAATTGTGCGATAGTTTTGTACAGGTGAACTTTCTCCTTTCTTGATCACAGGGAAAAGCCGGCATGTCTTGAAATCATATGACGATTGTGCCGTAATGAGTGAGACATAATATTAAAATACAAAGAATTTGACACGAAGGCAACTTTGCATCAATACACTTCCTTTTTCATGACGAATGGATAAATCTGACACTTTTTTTGCACAAAGCTGTTACCGCGCGAAAATGGCTCTTTTCATATGTTTCGAGAAGATCGTCTTTGCCAGCTTGAAAAGTTCTCCGGCACGCAATGCAGCTATGAAACTATGCAGAATGCCCTTTTCTAAAGTATATGTTGTGGAGCAAGAAACATGTTAGAATAAATTAAATGTGAAAAGTGTGGAATGTTCGGTTGCCTGCTAGTAAACAGTACATCAAAAAATATATGTGAAAAATAGTCAAAACATTGAAAATTCAGAATATACATTTATAGATAAACAACCCAGAATCAGTATAAGAAGTAACGAAGGTTGTGCAAATTGTTTTTATTGATATAGACAAATAAAAACAAAAACCAAGGTGCTGCTTCGTTGCTCGGACCTGCAGTGTAATATTGCAAAGTTTTTCGTGAGAACAAGTGTACTTGTACGCATTTCTCAGTAAATTATTGTTATCTCGTGATAAGAGTCTGCAGGCGTTCTACTATAGCTGGATAATAATGTTGTCAATATTCCCTCTACAAATGAAATTTTCAATATACTTCGCTATTTCATCTAGCGTCACCTTTTTCCTTGAGTCCGCTAACATCGCGTTGGTTGGCGTTCCAATATGTGCATGTAAGCATATTTCTCAGCATTTGTGCGCATATTGTATTCAAAAACGGACAATATCGCGCACAGTTCTAACACGTTCCGCTCTGCTCTGTAGTCAGGCTCCAGATGTGCTCCGGGGGTCTTCTGGTTGTTAGGAGAAGTTGTGTAGCCAGCGATAGCACACCACGCCCCAGTGAAGTGCAGACCACACACGTAACCAGAGTAGCTATAGCCTATAAGATTGTGCACAAAAGTCAGAAGCTACACTAACTTGCGGTGGATGAGACAACTTGAGAATGTAGACAAAACTACTGCGGACGACTCAGGCTGCGGACGACTCAGGCTGACGCAAAACATCGTTGCCATAAAACTTGAAGCTGGGGTGCTGTTCCTTTCGAACTCTAAGCTCGTCCTCACTCAATTCAAGTTGAGTAGAGAGACAGCTTCGAGCAGCGCATGTGTCTCGCAGTGCTGGTGCACACACATGTGCGCATGAAGATGACGTCACAAGAGTGACTATAGGCCGTACGTAATCACAAGCAATTTTCAGTTGGTGATTTGGTACACCTTCGTGAAATAACACACAGGTATACTTTTTCAGTGGATTGCAATAGTGCTTTCTTCGGCTGTGTTTTAGTTGTAGGTATCAATATAACTTCAAATGTGTGGACTGGTACGCCCGCTGTATGCTGCCGTATGTGTTCGATGAATATCTTACTGACGCGTAATTACCTTCATTTTTACTTTTGCTTTGTTACGAGTGTACTTGCTTCACAATTTGTATTATTTGTTTCTATTTTGTCCCTGTTGCCTAGTAATATATAACGTCCCATTCCTGCGATAGTCCTGAATAGGGCTGCAGTATGTATAAATAAAAAAAAAATAACGTCGCTTACGCGAGAGCAATGCACATTATTCACTCGTGTGCCAACATATGCATCGATTAAGTCATCATAAAACCTGTGTATATGTTGACCAATAGCAAGGGGAAGAAACGGCTATAACAGACAAAAAACACGAAAAATTCGCAAGAACAGCCTGCACACTGTGGCTGCTCCTATCAGTGATTTGATACTTTTCGGAGTTGAGTTGTGAACTCCTCAAAAAACTTCCTGCTCTTACCAATATGCGCAATTAGATCTTGACACGCTTGAAGGTGGGATGAAATACGTTTTACAGCTGGCTCCTAACCACTGCACAATCTTAATGACGTGCTCTCACTTGTAAGTGAATAAAAAAGGCTGCAAAAAAACAAAACAAAAAGTCATCCAAACTGGAAGAAAGCATCTAAAGCAGATAGGTGTCTGTCTGTTGTAAGTTTTTGCTTCTACCCATGGTTGGTGCTTTTTGCACAAAGCTTTCCTCATACACTAGGTTACACCAAATTGCTCAGATCATGCTCTTTCTAAAAGCTAAACCAATCGCTTACAATATATACCTCTTAAGCAAAACAATTCCCAGGGCTCTCACCTACGCTTCCTTATAAATGCACAGGGCCTGTAAAGAGGTCTTTGTTCGTGAAGACGATTGCACTTCACAGCCTATTTCAACACTAGTCCGTCTTCTTTTCATGTTAATTTGCTTTAGCTGTTCATTTGCTATTTTGCTTGACCTTTTTATTTTGTCATTGTTATCTGTTGTTTCTTAGGTGTGGAGCTTGACCTTTTTATTTTGTCATTGTTATCTGTTGTTTTTTAAGTGTGGGGTAGCAAAAAGGGCACATGTTTGGTCAACCTTCCCACGTTACTCGTTCGTATTTGTCTTTTTGGCTGTATCTTTCTCCTATATTGAAATAAGTCACATATGAGTGTTGGTAGGCTACTTTCTTTTAAGATATCTATAATGAAATAACAAACAGTATTTACCTTGATGAAAAATACTGTTTATTACAAACGTGTCTGCGGCCACTTTTATGCATTTTCATATGCTTGCAAGCGTGCTACAAACACAAGTTTAACTGGAGAAATAATAGGAGAGAGAGTTGTTATGTACTGAGGCAACTTTTGTCAATTGATCAGTCGCGCAAGAAACGCGATTGACATCACGCTACACGGTACGGCTGTTTCCATCAAAGCACTTCTTTATAATACAGTGCTGCCTTTTAAGAAAGCCCGATGACAAGGAGAGGATAACTTGTACTGATATAGCTGCTCGCAATCCCACCCCAAGTTCATCTCTTAACGGCAACGTATTTAGGTTTCTTTTTCAACTAATGATACATGCTTTTGCAGTCCTTGACTGTTCCTGTGATTAAATCAGCAATTTTGCCGTTTATGTAAGCTAAATGAAGCTACCAGGTAAAGATTCATGTTTTCTATTGATCTCTGCAAACAAATATCAGCGCTGTCAATAAATAGGAGCATTTCGCTTCTTACCTATTGTTGCGTTATTAGCATGATTTTTCTCGTCATACTTTTTTAAATTTCTTGTTATTGCTCTTTTAATAGAGCTACTATTACCACTTAAAAAAACAAACATGTTTTCATGGTACTCTTGATCTCTCCTCCTTGTCGGCCTTAGATGTGCAATGGCTATAGATTCCAAGCCACTTCGAGATGTTTCTTCCAGCACCATCGCGAATGTGCTTCTACTAGAAAGCTCCATATTAATTTGCCAGCTCGTCGTTTGGTTCTTGTTGGCCACTCTTCGGCTTCTTTCGCCCCCGCGTCCTATAGACCAAGCGAACGACTATATTTTGTTGGTTGTTCGTGCAGTGTGCTCATGGCAGCAAAAAAAGTGGCGTCTGGCATAATTGCTACTTTCTTCATCGATCGCTGACAGCCATCGATTATTCTGTCGAGAAGAACAAAATAAAACACAAACAAGCTTCGCTCGAGAATTCTGTCACACGCACATGATCTTGTGATTCCTTCTTGATGCTTGGTGTATCCATCACTTGCACCTGTATGCGAAATTACTGATACGTCTTTACGGCAAAGATTTTTTCTTCCAGCAGTCATCGACTGCGCTGTGAAACCAATAGTTAGAAACTTAAGTTCAGGTCGCAACAACTAGCTGCCCATTTAAGTAAGCCTGAAACGCAGTCCAGTCCTTTATTGTTGACTCAGCGGCCAACATTAATCAAGTTCGTAATAGTCAAATTTAGGCTACAGAAAGTGTTTCCACAAAGGCTTCTTAAAATAATTTTTCTGCTTATTGAAAAGCGATGAAAAGTTCATGCCTTAAAAAGAATAAAAATAAATTAACTATACCTGCCCAAAAATTCATAGATGCGTTCTAAGCCACCGCCACCTGAAAAAACTTAGTCAAAGCCTTGAATCTCCGCATATGCGAAGCATATGCGGAGATTCAAGGCTTTGACTAAGGAAGTTCTAAGTTTGAAGACTAAGTTTGATGCAAGGCTTTGACTAAGGAAGTTCTACCGCATATGCGAAGCATATGCGGTAGAACTTTACATTTAAATGCTTCACAATAAATGCTTCGCACAAATGCTTCGCTTTTAAAAATAACAGGAACTACATAAAACACTCACCAACTCTGGTATTGTTACAGCTTTTACTTCGAACAATCTATTAAACATGGAATATTAAAAACCACACGAGAGAACTAGTCAACTTCCAAGCCACACAACCTATACAAACTACACATGTGTGCGGCATGAGTTAGCGTAACATAACTCATATGGCACAGAGTTTCAACAGCGCCGTCGTTTTTTGAACTTCCTAGACAGTGTGGACACTATGCAAGCATTACATATAATAGCCAATACCAATCGATTAAAAAAATGCGACATCTGTAGTGCATCATCGGCGCCGTCAAAAAGAAACGAACATGTAATTAAACGCTCACCTATTTTTCACCACCGATGTTTTCCACAGTTACTCACTGCACGGAATACGACAAAGTGTGCCTCTGGCAAACCGCTTTTTTTTTATTGATTGATATGTCGGCTTTAACGTCCCAAAGCTACCATATGAATATGAGAGACGACGTAGTGGAGGGCTCCGGAAATTTCGACCACTCTGGTTTCTTTAACGTGCACCCAAATCTGAGCACACAAAGCGCTTTTTTTACCAGGTAACAATTTTCGCAAAGCATTTATGCTTCTCGCGTAGCCATCCGTAGTTTATGTTGCCACGGTGGATGTGGGTATGCCTGCGCAACCTCTGGGCACGCCAACGGTGATGGGGGCCGCTTGGAGGAAGTGGACCAGCAAACTGAGCAACGCCAACAGTGAGTCCACCGAATGGTGCTTGGCGAGCCGATACGATTCCGAAAATGACTACACCCCAGTTTGCAGGCGTAAACCCAAACGAAGACCGGTGGGGATTTACCACCTTCAGCCACCCCTACTGTGAAGCAAAAGGTAATTTCAAATACCTATACTGCCTGATTTGGGCCAGGCACGTCATCAAAAAGCCCGAAGAACATTAATTGGCAGAGCATCTTTCGAAAACTCGAGTCTTTGGCACCAAACTAAGTTGAGGATGTACGAGTCAAGCACCGCAACAACCGAGGAAGGACATATTCCACCGAGGAAAGACATTTTGTTTCGTGTGATATACGATGTTGACATCACAATTCCTTGCGTCGATATTCCGATGCTCATCAAGGAGGCAAGCGATTGTGCCAACATTGTCGAAGTATCACACATGGGTAAGTCGCGATGTGTGAACTTCATCTTTAAGGGCGGGACTTTGCTACCACACGTGAAGGCAAGACAGTTTCGAAACGTGGTTCGTCCGTTTACACGGAAACCACGAGAATGCCACAAGTGCCAAAGGATAGGTCCCGTGAACTGAGTTTGCCGGAGCGTCGTAGTTTGCCCCAGATGTGCGGAGTACCACAGTGCAGAATCATCTGGACCAACTATCCTGAAATATCTCAACCACCAGGAATAACATGAAACTTCATCGACAGGCTGTCGGGCAGTGAAGAACGAATGGAGCACAATAGAATAGATGATTAGATATGGCTCAACACGCAATGAAGCGCTAATATTGTCAAAAAGCCAAAACTATGTCATCGGCCACGACGAAGGTCCAGCGATTCTTCTGCGCAATCTGGATCTTTATATAATACAGTGGAGCACGTGACTACTCTTTCCCGGCCGCTACCACCACTGCCTCCATTATCACCAATCAAAGCGCTACATTCAGATAGCCCAAAACACGCAGAGAGAAGGAAGGCGGTAGCGGATGTCAAGTGGCCGTCCTTACCCCCATGGCTCACCCACAGAGAGATGACACAAGATTCGACTAAGGATATCAGCGACGAAGACCTGCCTGCCATCGCCATGTTGATGTCGCTGATAGGCACAATGCCCACACTCCTCAATTGACTGATAACAGCGTCAGCTTAAAGCACACTGCAAGTGCGGGATACCTTGGAGCCAGTCATTTGAACCCTTCTTTAACATCATGGAATGCAGTGTACTTCCTACGACAATCGAAGTTGACACGTACTCTGTGACAATCCACAGCTTTACAACATTCTGGGCATGCGCTGTACACGCTGCTATGAATGCTAGTGTATTAGTTTACTTCTACTTTCTATTCTTTTTATCGCCTTTACTCCTTTGTTCGTGTATGGTAACAAATTGGGTTTGACCTGCTGAACCCCCCTGTCCTTCGTTCTCTTTTCTCTGTCTCTCTAACTGCAGGACTTTTAAAGATATAGCATTCTTTCACCCAAACCGCAAAATCCAGCTTTAAAGAAGGTGCAGTGTGACCTAATGTTGGAAGATATGAAATTAACTTCTTATATATTTATTGTTGTTACTTTTTGATCACCTACCAAATCAATGTGGTTCTTCACTTTTGCCTAATTTGTCGAAAATCACCACCCTGTCCTTAAATATTTTGTTTCTTATTCGTTTCTCCACCACATGCAAACTTTTTGTAAGCGCTTGGTAGACTTCATGTTGGTATAGAAGCTTTTTGGCACCACCACTCCATTTAGGCAGTCATGCGTGAAATGCGCAATCTTTTTACCTGCACCAGCACACAAAAAGCAGCATGAATAGAAATTGTCGTGAATTCTTTAGTACAGGAAGCATTCAACACGACAAAAAGCACTTGTCTACGTTGAAAAGACTGCGAGTTTCAGCGAACACTAAAAATAATAAGTGGCGTGAAGAAAAATCTGAAAGATAGAGAAAAGCACTTATATGGGTCAAAAAATATATAAAATGGCAGTAAAGAAATCATTCCAACATTTTTAAACGTACTACACTGTTGACTATCAATCAAGCGACGGCCTCGTAGTGAAGGAAATACCCCAGCAGAAGCGTTCACTTTGGAGAAGCAAGGCTGAAAGACAAATTGACGCATTAATGTGCAATTACATCGATGTTTCAACAAAAACAATACTTATTTTTTTCTTTTCGTTATATCATCTGCGATGTTATTCACGTTCCACACTGCAATGAATGACGCACTATCACTATCTGCTCTCAAGGCCCAAGAGGCTTGGATCACTTCATCACGTAATTAAACTGTCTTTTCAAGACCAGCCTTCTAAGGCACGATGCTAATTTGACACGAATAGAGTATGCAAGTGGCATGTCCACTAATTATGTGCCAACCGCAGACCAGCGCTCAAAAAACGTTTGCTGCTAGGTGGCGCTACTTTATTGGTAGTTTTCTAGTATACATGAAACTGTGAGTTTTCAGTTAAAGACTGCAGGAGTATTATTAGAACTAATGTTCATTATTATAACGGTCCGATAGCCTCCATGATGTGGGTCCTACGCCTACAGACGAAAAAACCAGTAAATAAGTATCCTGTGTGAACGAGCTTTACAGATCATGCTCACATTGTAGATGTGCCCCCAAATTTCACGACAAGATTAAATGCAATAAAGCAAACTTCAGCATGTTTAGCATGGTACACTTGAAGCAAAACATATAAAATGCTACATTGTACGCTCGATAGCTTTCTTAGGGGCGAAGCAGCTCAAGATGTAGGCTTGTTGGCGTGTAAGGTAGCATTAACTGTATGTGATGCCGTCATGGTGCATCGTAGACAGCGAGAGAGAAGGCCGCGTCATCTAAGGAGGAATAAAAATTGGCGCCATAGGGAGCTGTGCGACATTGGCATTTGGTGTCGTCACAGTGTGCCATGATATAGTCATGATCTCACGTGTGGTCATGCTCCATCATGAACACGTTTATGCCCCACAAACATTGGACAAACCACAGTACTCGCAACCAGTGAACTGAATTGAACGAAAGAAAATAGGAGAAAAAGAATGGCAGGGAGGTTAACCAGTCTATAGGCAGCCGGTTTGCTACCCTGCGCATGAGAGGGGGATGGGGGAGATGAAAGATAGAGGGAAGAGAAGGAAGATAGATAAACACAGCACATTAGGCAGCACACTCGCGCACACTCAGTCATTGTTCAGTCTTATCTTCCGTGGTGTGTGACATTGCTGTTACAGCTGCTTTTCCAAGTCAGTGTCGTGTAGGAGTTTCAACAGTGCTTTTGTCGCCTTCTGTTGCAGTGCCTTCCCTCGATCACTTGAAAGATTAGTGTCCACAAACATTTGGCTGTTGTCTATGCGCGCAAGAATGGACGCCAGTGACTGTCTCTGGATGTCATACAACGAACAGTCGCACAAGATGTGGTGTAGCGTATCTTCGCAACGACATGCATCGCAGAGAGCGTTGTCGACAATTCCTATGACAAATGAATACGATTTTGTAAATGCCACCCCTAGCCATAAGCGATGAAAAAGAGTGGCTTCTTTTCGGTAGAGCCTAGTGTGCACGCGGAGAGCCATCAAAGAGGACAGGTGTTGTTGACGATTCGTCTCGTTGCTTGGTGGGCACCGTGGTGAAAACGTGATTTCACGTGCAAGTCGTCAAAGATTACTGGCAGCATCGGTCCGCGAAAGTGGTATGGCTTCTTTTCTCGTTCCTTCAAGAGTTACCCACGCGGCAGTATCGGCATGTTCGTTCCCTATAACGCCGCAGTGACTTGGCAGCCACTGAAACGCCACATGATGCCGTTTGTCGTGTGATGTGTGGATAGGGCATTGAATTTTGAAAAGAAGCTGTTTTGTACGGCCCACGACGTAGTGCCCAGAAAACAGATTGCAGGGCAGCCCTTGAGTCGCTGAAAATTGACCATTATTGCGGTGGTTCCCGAGTGACCACACGAAGTGCAGTGCGCAACGCAGCTAGTTCCGCTGCTGTAGATGCCATTGAATAGTCAGTCCTAAAGCTGATGGTAACACCTCTTGCTGGGACAAATAGTGCACCTGAGGAACACTGGTGGTTCGTGGAGCCATCGGTATATAGCACTGGCCAGCTGCGTAGGAAAGATAAAGGAAAGGAAGATACTAGGCCGCCGGAAGTGGTTACAAGATTTATTCGAATTCTATGGCTGGTTTCCGACGCGACCGCCCTTCCATTGACACTGTCATTGATCTAGTTTAGTACGTTCAGCACGAAAGATCCCGTAAGTGACTATATACAGCTTTGTTTCTAGATGTGAAAGGTCTGTATGATAATATACCACATGAAGCCATTGGGGGTGCTTTTGCGGTGGTTGGCTTTGGTGGTCAAGTTTCCGGTGGATCTCAATTTACCTGGTGGCAAGATCATTCTTTGTGTTAACAGAAGATGGCCCAACTACGCAACGCTATACTTCCAGGGGTGTTCATTATGGCGGAGTTATTAGCCTGACGCTATTCAATTTTGCACTAATTGGCCTTGCTGATTACCTGCCAAGTACCATTAAATTCTCAATATATGCAGATGACATCTGTGTTTGGACTTCGGCAGTGACACGTCCTCAGATACGTTCCCGGTTTCAAAAAGCAGCAACTATGATTGCCAACTACTTGTTAAAACAAGGTCTCAGCATATCTCCAGAAAAATGTGCGCTGGTGGCCTTCACTCGCAAAACAATGACCCCTTATGTCATCTTAATCTGCGGGCGACCCATTTTTTACGCCAGAACCCACTGGTTTCTGGGCATCATTATTGATAGTGCCCTCTGTTGGAGTCCACAAGTGGCCTATATGAAGAAGCCCCTAACCGCCATTTCCCAACTGTTCAAGTTCCTGGCAGGAAAGACGTTGGGGGTGTCAGTAGACACAATGATAAAATTCTACGGGGCTCTCTTTTTCGGTGTCCTGAGATATAGCTTGCCCGTGCTGAGCAATACCTGCAAGACCAATGTTCATGTTCTACTGGCAGTACTAGCCCAAGAACTGAGAGTGTACCTTAGGCTTCCCAGATGTACGTCAACAGAGGCAACAATTGCGATTGCGCGTGACTATCTAATGCGAACTCACATTGCTGTAGAAGTCCTCAGAACGCACATCAGACACTTTGCACGTGCTCCCTGTCATCACCTTGCACTGTTGCCTTCAGAGAGGCGCCAAGTAGCATTTGCTAAAATCATTGGTGAAACGAAAATGACCAAAGCAGCAGTTACCTCAACCTATAGTCGAGGACGTTAGCGCAGCTATAACACCTTTCCCATCATGCCATAGAAAACATGGGAAAGGCTTTGGGGTGAGCTGCATCTCAACAGAAAGTTCCAATGATGTCAGTGGAGTGGAAACACTATCCTCTGCATGCTCGCTTTCAGGCCTTGTGCCACCAGTGCCTCACCAGAAAACTTTTTCCCAAAGCACTGTATGCTTCGCCCCTGCCAAGCTATAACACTATATAATGGGACTGAAACACCCTTCTCTATACATGTTTTGCTCTTCGCCAGTTTCTTCTCTCATACATTTTTTGGCTATTCATTGACATGTGGGGTTTAACGTCCCGAAACCACCCTATGATTATTATAGACGCCGTAGTGGAGGGCTCCGGAAATTTCGACCACCTGGGGTTTTTTAACGCGCCCGTAAATCTGAGCACACGCGCCTCCAGCGTTTTGTTTAGAGAAATTTATTCTCACAGACAGTGAACATCAATTACAATCCAACAGATTATTGCGACAGAACACAACATCCACAGACACACCAAAAGTTGTTACAAAAAGATATGTTTACATAAGTAAACGGAACACAACTTACACAACTACACAAGAATTGTTACAAAAGCAATGTCTGCATATGCACAATACATGCTAAACGAAGAACACCCAAATGAAATGTAGAGATCTATGTGTCAGATATTTACATATTATTTACAAGGTATTTCTACGAGTACTAAATAAAAATTTACCTACCAATACCAGGCAGGCCTGAAAACAAGCCTTACACGTCTCTCACAGACAAACACAAAACGGCAGGACCAGTGTCGAAGGGATTCCTCCTCACCCAGAAAGAAGAGTTCATCCGACAAAACAGATAGTATTTCTTTGTACAGTCGCTCCAAAATCAGGTAGAGAGCCCGGCGGTGACGACCTACTGCAACAGCTTCACAACGGTTACGCCAAAGACAGTAGGCACCAGCAACAATGAGAAGGCAGGCAAAGCGGCCTCGAGAACAACGTCCAGAAGAAACAAAGCGGTTTACTCCGAGGCCACGAAATCCTGCATGCACAGCCCTCCAGAAGACACGAGCAACGACGCGTTGTCTTAAAACATGCTGATTTGTTTCCCGTAGGGAGCAGTTCGGACATGTTGATGACTGGACCATTCTCCCCCTTTCTAGGCGGTCAAGGGTAGGAAGAACACCCCACCCCAGCCGCCACATGAAGTCCAGGGGGTGGCCAGATAGAAATGATGACGCCAGCGTGCTCCCAGACACACGACTAGAGCGCGTGCAGCGTGCCGGAGGAACTAACGGGAGCAACAAAGCGGCTGTTGTATCAACAATAAGAACTCAGGGCAAGTCGACTGGATAGGACGAAAAAACACGGCAGCTGTTGCATAAAACGAAGGAAGTACTACTGATTGTGGGCCCCAATTAAGGCGCACATTAGGCAATAAATACCTCAATTTGTTTGCCATTAATGTCAATGTAATCAACAAGAACACCATTAGCATCATATAGTGCTTTAGAAATCGTGACTGCTCTGGTTCGTCTTGGTAAACAAGTTAAAACGCTGTGCTCAGTTCGCGTAAGAGTTCTCTAAAGAATGAGTGCAGTGATTCTTGCAGAGGCTTGCAAAGTAGTGAATAAGCGAAATACGAATCCCTTCCGAACTTCTTAAATCCTAGATATTCCCAATGTCGACCGAGAAGAGCAAAAATTCCCAATGTCGACCGAGAAGAGCAGAATGCTAACAATAATTACCCTTTATGCATTGTATGATTTACTTTCGAATGAATGGCGTGCATGAACCCCCGCAGAGGCCTCAGCTAAATGCTTGAGGCCCGAACTGTGCGCAGTCTCAGTGTACTCCAAGTAAAGAGCACTAGGTGGTCGTAATTTTCTTAGACTCTACACCGCGTTGCTTATTATAATATCGGGTTTTGGGGACATAAAACTGCATACAATATAAATATTGCTATTGTCTTCAAGTAATCTGTGCAAGCATACATATTTGTTCCTCATTACTTTTTCCATACAAAAGTTCCTTTATTTATCCCTACACTTGTTTCTTACAAATCCGATAGCAAAGACGATAAACATCATAAATGTTGTCTTGCATCTTGCCACTCTAGGACATTTTTGGAAGTAGTTCCAGCTACAGACATTGCTCTTCTATAGAATTTTTGATTGTCTTGAGCAATGTCTTTTGTTTCTTTTCCAACATTGTGCACTATAACTCTACATGCCTACTTTCCATCCATCGGAAGTTTTAACTTCAGCAAACTTGTTTAAACAGTGTAATCACATTCTGTGAATCAAATGGCGCTTTTCTTGTAGCTTTCTGGTAGTAATCATATCTGAAGCTTTACGTGCTAAAACCACAATATGACTCAGAGGCACGCCACAGAAGAGGGCTCCGTAAACATCGACCAACTGGTCTTCTCTAACATACACTGACATTGCACAGTATGCCGGAGTCTGGTACATCACCTCCATCGAAAGGTGACCACCATGGCCGGGATCAAAAAGTTTCACATGTAGGGACGTGCTCTACAGGTCACTTTTTTCAGGCGTATATTACAACCGTGCTTCTACAGCGGTCGTCCCTCTGTGTTTGCTTTCTTTCGACATTATAGCCTCACTGTTTCTCTTTCAGTCGACCACAACAAAAGAAGACTGTTGTTGGTTGAGCGTAAATTGGCTCTTTTGCTTAACTTACTGCTCCCGCACGCTTTCCCGAAGCCCAGTCGAACGATATGCAGCCTAGATGGTATTAGGTATTAGCTGAAGATGAAATCTACGCCGTAATCTAGTTAACTTTACCTTCTGGTTGGCCTGGAATGGGCGACATCTTCAGCAAGACCAAAACTATATAACTAAAGGAGCCTCAGTAAAACTTTTGTTGGTACTGTTTGAAGAATAGGGTGCTAGACAGCCGTATACCTCTTATGGGAGTCTTAGTGTCAGTGACACATAAAACTAAGAAGTATAATATAAATAGCAGAAATTCTGAAGGAGTATAAGCTTACGCGTCGTGCCAGAGACTTCAAAAATGAGCACAGAAAACCTTGTGTGTGCTACGAAGCGTTTTGTACAAATTTCACAGAAACAAATATTGAAGAGACGTAAGAGTCTACGTTTTACGAATAGCCTGGAGATTATATGAAAGGCGCAGTTTAGGGAAGTTGTTGCATTTGGCGCGGGAGGGATACAGCAAACACCGGGTTTCGAAGGTGCTCAAGCTATCCAGGGGGAATTCTTAAGGCAACGAGGCATTAGAAAAGTGCGAGGATGAGAGGGAAGGCAATAAGCACTAGTGAGAAAGCTTGTATGACGACACTTGACAACGGCTTCAACGGAAACGGAGAAGGAGCGTTTTCTGCAGAAATTCATCGCGTTTGCTGCACACTCGTATCCTCGGAAGATGCTCGCTCGTTTCTCGCTGTGCGCGGCCAGCGGTACCAAGTTTTGGTCGATACGCGTGAGCTGACAGGTGACAGCAGGCTTACATGCGAGTGGTGGGCGTCTGTTCTGGTGAAGCACAACCGTCTTTTTAACTTTGTGTCTTGAGCGAGAAAAATTCTACATCCATTGCCAAAATAACAAACATCTTTTTGTTGTCAGATTCATTGAGCACGTGTCATGTTTTTCAGTTTTCCTTTTAAAATTTGGCTACGTCCTTTCTCTTTGCAGGGCTATTCTTTCCTTGTGATCCGGGTTTCCAAACATGCATGTTTAAAAGCACGATGCCAACCTCCCACTTATTGTGTACCTGCTAGTGTTTGCATTTTATGAAGCGGACAGGGGCACTGCTAAGCGAGTGGCGAAGCACAGCACACATCGAAACATTTGTTTTTTCAGTGCAAGGATAGATTTGATGCCGAAGTTCAGGTAAGAAGTTTTTGACTTTGATTGACGCGCTTAGCTGGTATGTTGTCTTGACGCGTTCCCGAGTTTGACTGAAAAGATGCAAATTTGGCAATGCACCCTTCTCCAGTGCTTTTTGTTAGTTACCTGACTTAGTTGTTAGCGAAAGGCACACTTTTTCCTTGTTGCGACTTTCCCGTTCTGTTTGAGTTAGCAGGCTGTGGACGTTCAGTTTTCATTCGTTATATTTGTCATTTTTTTGTCGTTTGTTAGCTTTTTACTCTAAAGTTTCGCATTCACCCAGTGAGAACTTTTAAGGAAAAGCAGAAACTTAAAACACCTAAGCGACAATGATAAAATGACAGAGTTTTTTTAGCGTGTCGTATGCATGCTTCGGTGCCCCACATGCTTCGGTGCACCACTTTTCCTTTTTAGAGGATCCTGCAGTGTATTCTTAAAGAAATGCTACATTAGTTAGCCTGAAAGCACTAACTTGCATCACCTTATCTCCGGCAATCAGGAAACCAAGGCGCAGTTAAAAAGATCACAACATATCCATGGAGTTAATGATGATGAATGGGGGGAGGCGTCCATCCATTCGTCCATCCGCCCGATCATCCGTCTGCGCGTCTGTTTGTCTGTTTGTTTATCGGTCCGTCTGTCCACGCATCCGTCCATGCGTCTGTCTGCCTATCCGTGCATACGCCCGCCCATCCGTCCATCTGTCAGTCCGTCCGTGCATGCGTTTGCCCATCTGTCCGTCCTTCTAGTGAACACTCCAAGTACCACCATCGCATAGTTGTATCATATATTCATCACAAACAAGTACCGCCATCCAGCAGACATTCTAAAGAATAAACAAGAGGTGGCTACTAAAACGATGGCGACACGGGACATACGCCACAGGGCGTAGAAGTTTCACCCCGAGAAAAGCAGGGCCTGCGATAACAAAAAGTTAAAATGTAACACGATGAGCAGGAAGCAACTATATATTTAGAATGCTCCACTGAAGCGCAAATCAAGCACAATAAGAACGCACACTTCACAAACGCAAACAAACATCTCTCACAGCTCGATGTTTGGCAGTGCTCAAGCATAATGAAGGACACACTATTTTGGCACACGACTGTAGGCACTTATTACATGCGAAGAATTACCTCATGACCTTCTGCAGTTTTGAAGAATCTATCTATCTATCTATCTATCTATCTATCTATCTATCTATCTATCTATCTATCTATCTATGTATCTATCTGTCTATCTATCTGTCTATCCATCTACCTGTCTGTCTGTCTGTCTGTCTGTCTGCCTGCCTGCCTGCCTGTCTGTCTGTCTGTCTGTCTGTCTGTCTGTCTGTCTGCAGTAAAACCTGTTATGAGATCACAACAACAGTAACAGAGTTGTATGCAGTTGCCACTGCCACTAATGTTCGCACAGTCACAGGTCCAGGAACATCTGTACGTCTCCCCATCTCTCAACAGCAGCAACAGTTTCCTGCATAACTGAAATGAAAATAAGTAAAACAAATGGAATCTTTTGAATTAAGCTTATTATCAGAAACGTCTCCGGAGTCTTTAGAGCAGACACCTACTGGAACAATTTGGTGACATTTCAGTATCGCAAAAGGAAAAGTGTAGTTTCTTGAGGAAGCTCAACACCGTCTATAGCAAACACTTGTGAAATATGAAACTCTGGGAAGCCCTGCGATTCATAGTGCGGCACTGTAATTATAACACAATATTTAACGAAGCATTTGCAGAGCATAACTAAGAGTAATTTTTCGATGAGTTGCTCTTTTCATCAGGTGTGACTTTTGTATCGCCAATTTACCATTCAGTTATGACAGGCTGGCACAAAGGCATAATGACTCTACATGCAAATGTCCCAAAATCATGGTCATGACTGCTGTCTCACGAAATAGCAAACATATGCAATAAGACATATGAGGAGAAGAGGGGAAGATATAGGAGACTGAGCAAGATATCATCCTGGACCTTTTGCCTGATTGCCAATATGCTACAGCTGAGCGACGCTGGTGCTTAAAACTTTTTGCAAAAAAAAATGAAACAAACCAGCAGACCACATACATTGTGGGAAATGGATGCACTTCGAAGCAGCCCGCAAGCAGACCATCATGCTGTCCACAAAATGCATGTCACCGTTTGCATGTTAGGACTTGTCATTTACCCGCCTCATACAGTGAAGTACCGTAATAAAATTCTGGCGCATATCAAACCACCGTGCTGGCTGCGAGTGCACCAGGATAATAGAATGGAAGTGTTGCTGTACATACCATGAATATAATCATTATCATATTACCACTTATCATTTATGTTTGTCATGCAATTACAAATGACGCATATCCAGCACATGACGCAAAATCACTGCATATCTACGAAGTGAAAATGATAATTTTGAAGAACAATGCTTCTTTCTCAATTATTAGTGAAATTACAATGTATAAAATTTAAATATCAATGGGTATTGCCTAATTGATTGATATGTGGGGTTTAATGTCCCAATACCATCATTAAATTAGAAGAGACGTCGTAGCGGAGGACTCCGGAAATTTCGACCGCCTGGGGTTCCTTAACGTGCACCCAAATCTGAGCACAAGGGCCTACAGCATTTTCGCCTTCATCGAAATTGCAGCCGCGCAGCCGGGATTCGATGCCACGACCTGCTGCTCAGCAGCCGACTAACTTATCCACCAGACCACCACGGTGGGGCAATGGTTGTTGCAGTTGATAAAGTCCTGGATTCCTGCTGCTGTATAGTTAACGGCTGTGTGGTTGGTGAAGAGGAAGTCGAGCGGTTCTTCGCCAATGATTTGCAGATGAAAGTTAGGAAAGACCAGGCCAATACACGACCGCCTATTGGTTGTGGCGTGTTTTCATTGGAGAATCAACTTCGTGTCTTGATTAAATAGTCAACGTTGCACTGAATGCACAACCACATGCAGAGAAAGAAACACATATCGCCACCATGGGCCTTCACTTACAACTGTTTGTTTCTTGAGTAAACAGGCTAATATAAACACACTCTTCGTCGACACATGTGCAACATTATCAGCGTTTCTCTTAATTAGTCACGCTATCAGACACATGGTCTCTAGAGAACCCGTTTCTGACTCATAAAGCTTTAGTGACGTTTCGCTAACACACCTAATACTCCATTTCATTTTTGTGATATGCCTCCGAAATTTCCCATATTAACTTGGTTGTACTTTTTCCCAGGTTTCCAATCTTCGTGAAGTATGCCGTGCATTCACAAGCTGTATCTTGCGCGCTTAGATGCACACCATCCTTATTCTTTACCGTGAGAATGTAAAGTAAGCATGATTAAGTAGGAGAAGAGCTGATCGTGTTGTCGACGTGTCGAAGAAACGTGGGTTTATATTAGCCTGTTTAGTCAAGGAATAAACAGTTGTAAGTGAATGCCCGTGGTGTCTATGTGCGTTTCTTTCTATGTGTGGTTGTTCATTCGGCGTGACGTTGACCATTTAATCAAGACATGCACCAACTAGCCCAACAGCGAGTTAGACTAGAACTTTGGGTTATGTACGTCTTCCATGTGATGGGCGAAGCAATCGCTGAAAAAGATGTCGACACAGAAATATCCCGCCAGTCTGAAGGGTTTGTTTGTGTAGGTGTTTTCAGGGGCGTCTACCAACTGCTTGATGTACCGTCCGACATTGCTGTTTGAAAGTAAGGCTTAGAAGTAGGCGGTGATGACGTATACTCCATCGTCCAGTGTGACGCTGCTTTGCTCGCCATTGAAGAAGCTTGTGGGCAGAGGCATACCGATGTTTTCTGTGTTTTGTGTCCTTGAGCGTATATGGCAACAACACTTGCATTTCGGTATGTATCTTCCGTGTTGAAGACCTCAATGTATATACCAGTTGATGTACACTGGCAGGATCTGTCGGATTCACAGTAGATGCTGTTTAGTTGATTCAAAAACACTATTCTCTTTGTGTGAATGATGAAGACTTGATGGCCTTGAGCCAAACGCGGAACATGTTGAGTTGGCTGCCGCTTAACCAGGATTCATTGCTTTGGCGCATCAACTTCAGTACCGCGCGAATCAAGATCCCCCCGAGGGTCACCGCGACCTTTTTAGTGATAGCAGCGACCACGTTTATTGAGTTGCACGGCCAGTTGTCATTGTAATCGTTCTGTCTTTCAATCAGCAGTAGCCCCAGAACAGTCTATTTCAATGACAAGTGCGGGCTATCCACACTTTGTGGATGGTTTTGCAGGAGTTATGACGACTGTGATCGACGTGCTTGTTTTTTTTCGAGCAGCTTTCGAGCGTTGCCGGCTTGATGATGATCTATTTTGAAAATCATATGCTGGCTATGTACGTGTGGTTTTCACCAGAGATGTTTTCACCAGAGATGTTTTGCACCCGCACTCCAACAGGAGCACACTGGGGAACGGAGGGACATTTTTGAAACCCAAGGTGCTTCGACCATAAATGATCGCCAAGCCTGCCCAAAACTCGCAGCACAGCAATGGAGGAAGCTGCAGAAGGTAGCCTCTGTATAACCCGTTGGAAACTCTCTTGAACAAGAAATACAGGCGCACACCCACTACAGCATAAAATAAATTATTGTAATCCTGATGAAGTTAGGCAATACCCTCACCGGCATTTTTCTTTCT
The DNA here is from genome assembly GCF_043290135.1 of Rhipicephalus microplus. Lineage (NCBI taxonomy): Eukaryota > Metazoa > Arthropoda > Arachnida > Ixodida > Ixodidae > Rhipicephalus > Rhipicephalus microplus. Next base: position 168,964,786 of record NC_134701.1, on the reverse strand, counting down.
TCTGCGGGAAACCATGGTACCAGATACGCATTCGTGAGCCATTATGTGTTGCCTGTTTATTCTGGGGCTGATGACAATGAGGAATAGTGGATTAGCCTTTCACAATGGGTTACCGAATTTCGAAACCGATTGGTTGTGTCATTGTACACTGTGGACTGTACGTTTGCTATTTTACTTTTCTGCCGTACTAAGTGACATGTGCTAATGCAATGCCTTGCTCGATGTGGCTTTCTTCACTTGAGGCAACAAACAGAAGTACACATGCAAGCTACCGATCACACTAATGTTTACCAAGTATATAGGGATGCACGTACTGTGCCAATACATTATGTTTTCAGAGAAACGTGGCGCTATTCACACATATCGTATTATGCACCCTTTGTGATACCACTGAGAGAGAGAGAAAGATAAAGCTGCAAGGAAAGGCAGGGAGGTTAACCAGACGCACATCCGGTTTGATACCCTGCACTGGGGAGGGGATAAAGGGGAGAAAAGAGGTTGCAGAAAGATGAGAAGGTACACACAATCACGAGCACACTCGGGGAGCACACACAGTTTACAGGCGGTCGCTCAGGTTTGTTGACTTAAGGTAAAGTAGCAGTGCTTTAGTTGCTTTCTGCGCAACTGAGGCAGATGCCCAAGGTCCTAGTATCTTCTGCACACAAAATGGTCCGGGGTCAAGTCGATTCTAAACCATCCGTAGCGGGCATCGCTGTGTGTCGTAGCAAGCGCAGCTGCACAGGACGTGTTCGATGGTCTCTTCATCTCCGCAGTAGTCACATGTAGGAGTGTCTGCCATACCAATGCGAAAGGAGTACGCCTTTGTGAATGCAACACCCAACCAAAGGTGGCATAACAGTGTCGCATCGGAGCGGGAAAGGTGTGATGGTAGCTTTAGCTTGAGCGAAGGATCCAGTTCATAAAATTGACACCTTTGTAAGCTGGTAGACGACCAGAACGTGCGTGTGAGATCTCGAGCCAGCAGGTAAAGTTGTCTTGCTGCATCATTCCTTGATAGAGGAATCGGGACTACACGGGTTTCTTCATGGGCTGAGCGGGCTGCATTATCGGCTAATTGATTTCCGGTAATACCGATATGTCGAGGCAGCCATTGATATATAATATCATGCCCTCGTGCTAGAGCTTCATGATGGCAATGTCTTATTTCTTGTACCAGTTGGTCATGGCTCCTCCTACGCATGGAAGACTGCAAACTCTGAAGTGCTGCCTTCGAATCACAGAATATTACCCATTTTCCTGCACGTTCTTGAACGAGATATTGTAAAGCAGCCCTTATAGCAGCAATCTCTGATTCCGTAGATGTAGTCATATGCGACAACTTAAACTTGATTGTCATTTCTGCAGCCGGAATTACAGCGGCACCTGATGAGCTGCTGGATGAGACGGACCCATCAGTGTATATCTGCGTTCGGTCTAAGTACAACTCATGTAATAATAGCAGTGTTGCTTGCTTCAATGCTACTCTGGAGTGACTGCTTTTCTTTTTGATTCCCGGAATTTCTAGACGTACTTGCGGCTGGTCGAGGCACCACAAAGGACATGCCATTCTCGCAGCTGGCGTATATGCTTAAAAACTATAGATGCGTCCTTCGTATTGGGTTGGGCGCGTACAGCGATCCACTGCTTGCGTAATTATCATCGTATGAGGTCCTATTTATGTTACTTTTTCGTAAATTTGTAAAGAGGTAGTGTGTCTAAATAGTAAATTTTTATGTAGAACGCGGCTAACAGCAATGATTACCTGACGTTCTGGACGAAAATGCCACTCGCGTAGGGAAGCTTCCAACATACCCACCTCTAATGGGCTATGCTGTACTAGTTGTAGCAGCCCTCTCAGCATATAAAATAACTTGTCTGGAGGGGATACACGAACGTTCAATGCGAATTAAACATGCATATATTAAATAAGAAAAACTCCTAGCTAAATACCGAATGATACCGAAAAACGGCGTTGGCTGTTATTATTTTTTTGTTCATATATTCATTCTTTCTTGGTAATAATGGTTATGGGCCACTTCTTGGCGAATGCTCGCTAGAAGGTATCAGATGTTATGACACATTAAACACGTGAAGAAAGATACCCTGCTCTATATATTTTATCATCTCCGGGCTATTTTTGGATGGTTTCTTGGCTTACCACGCCTATTCGTACTACCAGCGGCTCCTAATGAATCGTACAATCATTGGAATAGTGAATAGACCTTACTGGCGGGGGTCAATTAGCTGGATGTTGAGAAGTTTAGGCCCTTGGACGCGAAGCCCAAAACTGGGAGAGGTAGCGTCACCGTCGGTGCGACATGCATATGCTAGGCAGAATGAGCGGTAGCATCGTCTGCTTCGATAGCACTTGACGTGCTGAAAACAAATATTTTGAACCCCCATGTCCCCTGTACATTTGAGAAAATGAAGAGGCTCTAGCACTTGGGCAGTTCACATAAAAGTTGAGAGCTCTGGAACAGAGTCACAATCTTCGAACGTGTTCTATAGGGTACAATTGTGCTTGGTGTCACATGCAATAGAGCTCGGTGCCATCTTTTACACGGGTCGTGAGGGTAAGAGTTTGCTTGATGAAATTGAATTTTCAGACTTCAAAATGATAAAGAGTCGTCAGCTGAAACACAAGCTTGTAAGTAGTACTTCTGCGATGACGATTTCTGCAGTGGCGTGGTGTGGCGATGTTCAGTGAATAGGAAAAAGCGCTCTTTCTATCGTTCCCCCGTCAACGCTGGCCGGCTAGTGGCACCGTCTCTTCTAAGAAGACCCATATATTGCCCACCTCAGGCCGCAAAATCGTGTTTAATTTCAACGTCAAATTCACACATCAATTTGATTTTCGCAAATTGTTCTTCAATTTTTGCCTGAAGGTTGTAATGTATTTGGCAATATAGACGTGAAATTGTCCCCATAAATGTGGCAATACGTGTCAGAAGTTTCGCTGTGTAACATTATATTGTATCAAATCTTTAAATTTTTGCTTCTACACTGTTTTTACCCACTTTGCAGCTACTTGCTGCGAAAACTTGTGTTTTATGGATCTTGTGGATCCCTGTTGGCTGCCGTTATGTTGCGAACTATTCCAGTGAACGTTCTTATGTGGCATTTCTTTGCCTTCAAGTTGCACAGTGCCACATGTATCGCCCCACTAACGGCCTCTCCAATCCTTGCATTACTAGATTCTACGACCTTAAGTTTTCGTATGCGCAGCTTTTGTGCTATAAATACTTGCAATTTGGCTGTTATGGAAAGATACCACCTCAAATTATGTTAAAAAAGAAGTCATATGGCTTCTTTTTGCCCATTTTTTGTTTTAGGCTCACTTGATGAGTGTTCTATAGTTAAAAAGATGAAGTGGCAGGCAAGGCATTGCTCAAGAATCCAGGAATCCAGGAAACACGAAAGGCGAGGCAACCTGACAAAACTCACAATTTTTTCAGAAATCACAAAAAATATTTGTCAGGCTCAGAGCACGCCAAATCCCTGTAGCTGCCAAGTTCTATACTATTATTTAAAAATTGTTTTCGAAAAACTGCGATATCTTCCACGCAGCAATGGCTACGTGTGTGCAAATAGTTACAAGGTCTCATAAAATGCTCCCACTTGCGTGATCGTCTGAATAAAGCTTCATTACGGCGTGCCAAATTTAGCTACGCATATCGATCAGCAAGCGAAAGCATGTCACATAATTCGCCAACAAATATTGCCCACTTTTCACGCAACAAGTTCATTCGGAGATACGCCATCATGCTGACTAGGCACACTACGTGCTCATTGTGCGCAACTTATCCTATGTCATGGTGTGAAAAATGACGCTTGTGCCATCTAAAATACACCACGATAAATGATGCTCTACAGCTGGCTTGCGATGCCTTGAAGCAAGGTTTATAATTCTGGCCTGTTGTAGGCAGATTTCACCGCCAACTTGCAACCCAAATGCAAGGTTCACTGCACCAAATTCTGGTATTTGTACATAAACCTCCTTGCGCATTTCACTGTTAAGTTATGTCTCCTCTTTAGGAGGTGAAGCTCGTAGTTCATGCAGCACTGGCATTCAAAAGACTCCACCTTATACTTACGATTATTACTGTACGGAGACACCGAACCACGGTGCACTATCTCCGTACAGTAAAAACGTGCATGTTAATATGCCTCATGTGTATCACCCTGTGCGGCTTATCAATTTTTCCGTCCATGTCATACATGGTATTGCATCAAAACGTGACAACTACTGTACAGTGACACAATGCATTGATGTGGTACAGTGACCTGATTAGTAAAACAAGTTTCTAGAAGTCAGAGACGAGGCCGCCAAGTTTCACTAAGAACGCCACAGGACACACTACTAATATATAGAGCACATCGCCATACCTTGGATGACAATGTGTCACACAAGCTTCAGAATATTGCAATAAATATTATTACGCCAGTTGTTTTTCTCTAGATTGAAGCTCTTTTTGATGCTTTGTATATGTACTTATAAATCGGTCCGCTAAACTTCCTACAATATGCGCAATAACCCTAACGTTCCCTGCCATAAAAATGGTTGTGGGTAGTTTTCCACTGTACTGCGGTGAGCAAGACATGATGCAGAGTGGCAAGGACATGATTTATCACCGCCGTGAACACATTCATTTGACTCACGGTATCGTTGCTGGTCATTTTAGTCTAAGTTGTAGAGGCAGTAGATGGAAGTCGTCGCTTGAATTGTGTGTTCATCAAAACTAAAAAAATCACCAAATATTTCAAGGAATATTTGAAAGTTACAGGACAGAGGTATCTAATCGCCATCAGATGAACGACGTACTTCCCTCTTATTTTTGACGGATTATGAGAAAAAAATCATCATGACCTATATCAGCCTAACTACATCTACTGCAAGGCAAATGCCTTTGCTGCGTTTAGGCAATCAACCCCGCCCTGTAATGTCTGCTGCCTAGTTACACCTGCAAACTTTTTAACCACCGACATAGAAAAAATATGAGACTTTGTGTGCTGTACTGTGAACTGTTACCACAAAGTCGAGGACAGACAAAAAATATTCAAAAAAGCGCACACTGGTATCTGAGATACAGCCGAGTTTTGGGGAGTAATTCACAGTCGGAATACCTAAACGCATTCAAGAGGAAGGAAACGATATCAAGTTCTAGAAGCGTTCCTAAGTTGCCTGGTGCTTGCAAATATAAAAATGAGCCAGCATGAATCTTCCTGAACTGTTACTGAACTAGGAGGTGCTGAACTAGAAGTACAGATAGAACAAATTCTACAGGCGGAAAACAACTTTTCCAAATAAATAAAGAAGACTCCTAGGGAGGCGAGGCCTTCTCCAGGTGACCGCAACTCGATTTCTGTTTCGTGAAGCTTGCCGGTAGGTCCCACGTTGAACACAGTTGTAATGTGATCTCGTCCAGCTATGCCAATATTCCACGCGAAGCGAGAAATCCGCGTTTCCTGCTCAGCGCTTCTCGAGGAAACAGAGGCACAGAAACCTAAAACATTAAAAAAAACAGTATAATATTCGGAGAGCATGAGCATTGGGCCGAAGCCATGACACCTCTCGCGTAAATTTGATAAGCTGCGCACAGAACACTCATTTTCACTTTTTTTTTCAAGAGCTCTGTAACATGGTCGGTGGTTTTTCCGCTGTCAGAATTTTCAGCGCTCCAGCCGCAATTCGCATCTTGTAGTACTATCTCCTCGTTACAGTAGAAAGCTTTTTTTTTTGAAACTATGCTTTTGGTGTGCTGTATTCATATTTTGGTACGCACGTATTAAATTCAATCAGCGCGTTCTCACCACACATCTACAACGAGGGGAAAGTCACAGGGGAACTACGCAAGTGAAAATATTGTTGAAGCAGAGTGCTTGTACATGGTTCTTATCTAAAAACAAACAAAAAACGGAGAATAAAAATCAGTGTGGTTTTGCGCGGTGAGAGACTTTTAAATTAGATTACCGTTTATTCCAAATGTTGTGCGGTTTCTTTTTTATGCAGGGCGAACAATGCGTGGGTCGTTCTGTAGAGTCACTGGGTTCAAACTTTTTTTAAATGTTGCTCTACGTTTCTTGTCTTGAAGAAAATTATTGGGGCCACAATGTTATACTCAGTTATTTGCGCTCGATATCCTGTTTAGCTGTTATTCAATCAGTGTAATATTCTACTTCTGCACGAACACTGGAATCGTGACAAAAAAAAATTATCTCTGCCTTTCTGAAGCCAAACGCTTTTAGTTCAGACTTGAACATTGCCGGTCGTGGCTTTCGCCACAGCTGTATTTTACTTACACCCACCAGGATAATTTCGCTGGGATACTTACGTTTAATCGCGCAGCATTTCAAAGACGTGCAGTCTCGCATATTTGGTGTCGGCGGTGTCGTCGACGCCCCCACTGCGCATGCTCGCTTCTCACGTCTCGTGCCAACTGTCGCTCTGCTTGAAAACACGGATATGAAGAAACGGACAAGGGTTGCCGCTGCAGAGCAGAATTTCTTACCCGTGTTTTCAGGTCACGTTGTCTATTAGGTAAATCTCAAATTTTCTAAGTAGAAAAAAAGACAAGCTCTTTTAACTAACCAATTGGTCAAAATAATCAGTTTTTACATTTTACATTCAGTTAGTGCATACGTATTACAATATACAAAAAACTGGAACAGTGAGACATCGATGACGATTTAATACAGAGCAAAACTTCCGAAGCTATTTAGTTAGCGCTCATTAATTAGTATTACACGTGTTTATAATCGACCACGATGAGCCTCGCCTATGTTACCGCTACCACCTTCACAAGTATTACTAAACGTTTGCACTTTGAATTCCCCATGAATATCACGCATTCTGTATCCGAGTGACGGACCACTCATTCTTGTTCACTCATACCCAGAGAGAAGTGGCAGAAGGATTCTGCTTTATTGAGTATACATGGCTGTCAGTTTGTCTTAAGGTGGCTGTTCAGTGTCCCTGGACTCATGTAGCATCCTCCGCCAAGCAGACAACCCAGAGCTTGTCGTTCAGCTGTTATCATTGGAGGGCTGTAATGTTGTCATTTCGGCGTTTTCTTTCTTTAGTATATCCTAAAATTAGGAGCACGGTATGTTGTGGAAAGTTCTGGCAGGCCTAATTAACTGAGCAGGAATTTATATAATTTCTTACATTCTTATTTCGAAATTGCCTTCAGTGTAAACACTTGACTAGTGCTAGCTTGTCTTGCTCCACCCCCGCAAGCGCGCTGAATGTGTGGGCGTGGAAACATACGTAATCTTCGTTTCCTCTGGCCCGGAGCAAACGTTTTTTTTTTCATATCTTCAACAACAGCCTCTGGGACTAACCCATGACGTGCCGTGGCCGGACCTAATCGAAGAGGCCTCACTTCCGCAGCGCTGCTGTTGCAGATGATAGATAGATAGATAGATAGATAGATAGATAGATAGATAGATAGATAGATAGATAGATAGATAGATAGATAGATAGATAGATAGATAGATAGATAGATAGATAGATAGATAGATAGATAGATAGATAGATAGATAGATAGATAGATAGATAGATAGATAGATAGATAGATAGATAGATAGATAGATAGATAGATACGCTCAAAGTCGCCGAAGTTCACTAAGAAATGCTTCGCATTTAGAACACCAGCAGCGCAAGCGTGACATTTGTTGTCCTATATTCTATGCATTCAGGTTGCGATTACTCCACAAGTTTAAAGAATATCAGACTCCTATCATAGCCTGGATGCACTTTCATTTGGTTGAACTAAAGTCTACGAAGCTGGTAGGAAAGATAACCTGAAGAACCAGCATTGATTGATATGTAAGGTTTAACGTCCCAAAACCACCATATGATTATGAGAGATGCCATGGTGGAGGACTCCGGAAATTTTGACCACCTGGTGTTCAATAACGTACACCCAAATCTGGGCACACTGGTCTACAGCATTTCCGCTTCCATCGAGAACGCAGCCGCCGCAGCCGGGATTTTATCCCACGATATGCGGGTCAGCAGCCGAGTACCTTAGCCACTAGACCACTGTGGCTGGGCAGCAAGATTCAGCATTACTTTTATTTCTATGCCACTAGTAATTAGGCGACCACTGTTTATTTGTTCTGAATTCGATATGCTGTTTTTGTAGACAAATAATAAAATTGGCAGCTTGAAAATTGGCGTTCATACCAGCAGCTACATTTTGGCATATTTTGTCTAACCGCACTGCCAATTTTCAGACTCAGAATAAATTGCTCATCTGTGCCACTTCTTGTACAACTCCCGCTTGATCAAACGCGAAAATAAGGCAGTCGATTTCAAAAAAGAACAAAGTGAGATATGTTCAAAAGAGGACAAAGCGTATAATTTTTATCGCCACCACACAAAATAATTTACAAGGAGCATCATTGTCATCATTTGATAGCTCGCGCAGTTTGCAGCAGGTCATAGTAAGCTTCTAGCTGATAGAAATAGGTTTTCTTTTATTAGATCCCGTAACGCCCGAGGGGGAAACCACAGTTACTGTGCCAGCTTGGTGTTCTGGTCAAAAACAAAAATTAGGAACGGTTTGGCCATGCTTATACAACCAACTTATTTAAGCATGAGGGTCTATCTCGAATTTCAATAAAGTGAATAAATGCGAAGCATTTCTTATTGAAATTCAGCGACTTTGAGCATATCTATCTATCTATCTATATATTTATCTATCTATCTATCTATCTATCTATGTATATGTCCATCTATCTATCTATCTATCTATCTATCTATCTATCTATCTATCTATCTACCTATCTATCTATCTATCTATCTATCTATCTATCTATCTATCTATCTATCTATCTATCTATCTATCTAGCCGCTTACGTTTGGATGTTCTCGTGGACCCGCCTTTAACTTGGCGTGAAACAAAATTAGCATAGGAGCGTAAGGTGGTCTGACGAATATGACGCGCTGGTCAAGACGTGAATCAAGACACAATCCTGTCGCGTTCGTCGTCAAACAATGCCCGCCAGACTGTGGCACATACCTACGGGCTGGTATGTGCCACTGTTATGTATGCGGGGATGTGCTTTAGGTGATTGAAACTTAGTATCTACCCAGGAATAATGAGAACACACATGGGCAATTTTAACGCGTGAGTGTGTAGAAATACCAGAGATCGGTTGCGTCGACCCGACTAATGCAAAAAATAAATGGAATAAACGGCAGGGTCCCAGCTGGAATCGAATCCAAGCATTCTGCGTTGCACTCAAGCATTTTACCACAGAGCTACGCCAGGTTCAGAACTACTTTTCAAATAAACGCTAATCTTCGTGAAACGTCAATACTGGTTGCAGTTCTGCCTACCGAATTTTATGAACATTACATATGTACTTCTTTGATACAGCCGTCACGTCGGGTTAACGTCAATGATGGTTACTTACCATGTGCTGAAGTTGATTTTCGTGGCCATGGCCAGGGCCAGCATCTTTGCGAGCATCATCGCTTCATATTACTTTTGCTAATACGCTTTTTCCAGTTGGCATTTTTGAGCGAGGTCGAACAACAGGTTATATACACATCTAGAACTCCTACATATGTCTGTGTGTGCAACATTTGTACATATATTTAGCGTCATTTCTTGACGTGTCGCTCAATAAAAAAATTGCAACATGGTCACCTTACCTCCACATGCTTCGCATAACGTTGATTCCTAGGTACGTGGGATCTGCCGAATTTCTTGCTTGTTTAACTTCTTTGTTATTTTAAATTTTGGCTTCGTAAATTGTCGGTTTCATTTTAAATATTAGAAATTTTCAAGAAGAAACGATTAGTAGTAACGCTCACTGGTGGTATTATTTTCTTTATTTCAAGTGGGCAATCACAATGTGTTTTTTTACTGCGAAGCATTTCTTGTAGAACTTCGGCGACTTATGCTTATCTCTTAATCTACCCGCCAGTGACTCTGTGCTCCCCAAACCGTATCATTAACGTACTTACACCAAAATTTGGATGACATAACATGACCCTATAAGAAACAAAAATGACCAGTCATACGGTAAAAATCATGACTAATTGTGCCGTCCATTGGCAGATTGGCAACACTTCCGGTAATGCTATTTCTGCTTCATGCGGAGCAAGTCTGTTTAATTGGCAGATTAAGATTGCTCTCTCTGTGTTTCATTGGCAGATCTGAAGCAGCTCTGTCACGAAATCCGCTCCACGGAGCAACTTCTCTTAATCCGCGAAAATGGGCAAAATTGATTGGAATTTGCAAACGCGCAGTGCCTTGAAACGGTGCCAACTTTGGGCGCACCAACGGACGCCGGTCGCCTCGGTTGTACCTCGCGTCGGAGCTCACGTTTTCCTAGCGCAGCATTGCCGTGCGCAGCGCACCCACTCAAGCAAGAAGAGAGACGCGCGTATCGAGTTTCATTTTCACCCTGCCATTTGCTCTAGAGGAAGCACTTGTGTTCCCTTGGTAATTTTCCTCCTATTGCCTGGCACCAGAGTGGAGCAGTCCGGCCCAGAGTTTGCCGACCACTCCAAGTATGCCAATCGATGACACTATAACTTGTCATGGACAGTTTGGTTTACACGCCATGGCAATGGTGCTCTTGAGTTGCCCCACCGCGGTGGTCTAGTGGCTAAGGTACTCAGCTGCTGACCCGCAGGTTGTGGTATCGAATCCCGGCTACGGCGGCTGCATTTTCGATGGAGGCTGAAATGATGTAGGCCCGTGTGCTCAGATTTCGGTGCACGTTAAAGAAGCCGAGGTGGTCAAAATTTTCAAAGTCCTCTACTACGGCGTCTCTCATATACATATGTTAGATTTGGGACTTTCAACCCCAGTATTAATCAACATCGTGCTCTTGAGTTTATTTAACATTATATATCTCGATTGGTAGGACGAGACATTTGCATAACACTCGTAATTGACAGGTGATAAGATCAATATCATGATGTTAATGTGATATACAACATAATTCAAATGTAGCGCTTATGGTGGGCTGACACTTCGTGAAATTGAAGCGCACTACGTAAATTCCAAACTGCATTAATTTAATGCCTGTGCCAATTCAGATAGGGCTGGTCAGAATGGAACGTGTTGCGCGCGCCTCCTTTTATGCGTGATTGAAAACACTGAGCACAGTGACATTACGCAATCAAAACGCGACCGTGGTTGTGTACGACGCGACCGGCGGGCACTCGGTATCGCGTGTCAACGCCTCGAGGAACCGATGGACATGAGCGTAAGACATTAATGGTTTTCCCTTCAAAACTGTGGCAGAAAGTGTTGAAGAAAGGCAATGACGTGAACGGGTGAACGTCGGGCCTTCGAGAATCAGGACGAGGCCAGGGGGGCGTGGAACACTTCGCGGCTAAAGCTACGAACCCCCGCAGCCCGTGTTGATGAAGAGCAGCACGGTAGTGCACGCATGAGCAGAGGCGTAGGTTACCGCATCACTGGATAGCGCACGCCAAGTCGTTTCTTACCCTAAATGATGACTCTTAATTACATGCTTCTTCATGTCATCTTTGCGCACGATTCACGATATGCGAAGTTCAGGTACACAATGAAAAGATCCCCTATCACTACGGTTCAATCATTATCAAGGACGTTAGTCGTCGGGTTGGAGATGTGCCACCAGGCGTCAACCAGGGTGCATCCACGTCAAAAGGTACTATAACTGCCAAATACATGTAGACGTTGTTCAAGCTGTCATACTATATACACAATAAGCATAAGTCTGTGAAGACACTTGCCCCTTACATGTTAATGCGATTCCTATGAGAAAGAGGTCAGCACTCTTTCTTTACGTCATTTAACTCTTAATGAACCCAGCAAAGAACTATTTCTTGTTAAAAAAACATTTTACCGATTCAGATTACTTAACAGAGAAAACCACTACCTCTCCGTATGCAACGTTAAGCTGCCAGGTCCTCTAGTCACTGCGCTAGCCAAGCACATGCACACAGACTTTCTTCTTATCTCTGACGTCTTCTCTCTTTTACGGTGCTCTTTTTTGGTGTGAGGGATGTTACCATAAATAAATATACCCCAGCCACTGGATTTTTCGAAAATGGTTGTCCTTCTTGGGATACTGCAATGCCCAAATTTTCGCCTGTCTGTCTACTGTTCAGTGTGTCCAACATCTCAGCCCTCATGGCGAACATTTAGGCCCTTGCTTAACCTTCATTCATCTTGAACTTATAGCTTGCTTCAGGCTTGTGAACATTATTAAAGAAAATGCAAATAATATGCATATTTCAGGCGCAATATCACCACGTAATCATAAAGCAGTGTTTTTTTTTTGAAAGTGCATAAATACGTAATTCTAAAGACAGCAGTGTTTATTTATTACGCTGCGCTTACCATGTGACGATATGAAAGAAAAAGTGGGTGCTTCCTACGCTTCGATAAAACACGATGGTTGCTAAACCGCCTTGGTGGGCTCGTTTGCTTGCATCGATGAAGTGTGCGTAAGCGCGAACAGATAAGGCCGCCGTACAAGAGTACTGGCACGGAGAGAGCGCTTGTTCGTGTCAGTACTCCCCTATAGGTCTGTTCGCGCCTACTCACACTTCAAAGAAGGTGGCGTCCACACGATACGGTGCAACCACCTACTAGTAGCTCTTCGGGGTAAAATAAACTCTCGTTTCTCCACATTGCTATCAAATAGTGCCAAATGTGACGCAGCACTCACCAATAAGGTTTGAAAATTAGCACTCGCCGATCTTCTTACGCTGATCGTCAATTACACGTTTTAGTCTTTCTTTCTCTCTCCAGACAGAAGACTATCCTCTTTCGGCGTCCTTTGCAGGGAAGCACGCATATACGTGGCCAATCTATCATCCAGTGGCCATGAATATACTTTGGTAAGGAGCTGCGACCTCAGCCTCTTCGTGGCGAGAAAAGGTTTGACCACTTGCCAGATAGCGCACCTGTGCTCGCTTCCACTAGTTAGGGAACATATGTAGTAGCCGCCTCAGAATAACCGTCGTATGTCAAATTTGGCGATATTTTTTTTTTCCTACGGAAAACTTTATTTCGCATTTGCACCATCCTCCTTGTCGGCACTACATCATGTCCAGCTGAGGAGGTGTATTGCGCTACAAGGAAAACCAGTAAAGTCCGAATAAGATGTGTTCTCTTTAAACATTTTTCGCACTGTGGGTAGAACACATTCATATGGTTTAGATTACGGTACCGGCGTTTAGATATAGTAATAGTTGTAGCAATTATTTTTGTAATGAAGCTTACTTCAGCAGCCGAATAGATAGCACGACTCAGCGTCACAGAAAGGGAAGCAGGAAATAATGGAGGAATCAGAAGAAGTAAAGATAGAAAAAACGGCAGAAACAGACGGGTAAGCAGCCGGGGTCTTGTCCATTCATGTGGTAGGCCAGAGGGGAAGTAAGTGTACAGCAAGTAGCGGGCGCCTAATGGTAGGAGGTGAGGCGAGTCACCTCCAGAAACTCCAACAGGCTGCGGAAGCCCGGAAGTTAGGAGACGAAGAGAACAGTAAGTCGTGAAGGTGCTCGCAGGGAGGTCCTATTGCCTGTAGGCTGTGGTGAGCCCTAAAGCGTACCTGTGCCAAATCTGGCACGTAGAAAAGGTGTTCGAATGCCTCAGGGTCGCCGCAACGTTTGCAGGGTACTGAAAAGGAGCGTCCCTTGGCTTTTAGATACACACGTATCTACCTTATTAATACATTGCTCTGTAGCCTAGTTGAGTAAAGAAGAAAAATAAAAGTTGTGTAGCCTAATTGTAAATGCTTTCGCTTTCGGAGCACAAGGGAACATTTTCAGATTTCAGCCTACAGAATAATGTTTTGTTGTTTTATGTATTCGTGGCGGAGACATTATCGGTCTGACTAGCCACTCTTGGTGCTGAAAGCAGCGCAGTAGCTAGGCGTCCGGGCACTACGAGAGTGTTCGCTCTCTACGTTAGTACGTTGATGGTGTCGCCGTATGAGTGTGGCAAAGGGATGTACTGTATCATGACCATAACAAGCGCTGAGAGGGAGCGCTTCGACGACGGCGTACGCATAAATTTTTTTTGAGGATGATACAGCTAGGTTCTTTGCTTTCCGCGTCACGTTAGCGTGTGACATCTTGCAGTCAGATTAGTGTTGCTTCAACATGCACCGAAGATGGGTTGCCACCGCCTACCGCGAAGAGTGTGCCCATGCCGGCTAATAAAACTTCTACGGCAAGCACCAAAGAAAGACAACGCCGTTGACAAATGAATGCCACGCAAGTGCTGGCATTGTTGCAGCAAGAACACGGCAGCTGGAAGCGGAACACCTTCCCGAGTTGACTCAATCTACGAGCACTGCCTCTGCCATTGTTGAAGCTCTATGGTGTATACATGATATGTACAGGTGAGCATTAGCTTATTCGCGGAGGGCGCACGCCTTGGCCTTGCTCTACTCTTATGAGGATGCTTTCAATGACAGCATATTGAGTGACAGTGTTTATTATAGGCTTGTTGACGTCATATTTGCCCACGGTTTACGGTATACTGTAATAATGTATATATTAACATTTTCAGCTACCACACCAGTCAAACAGTAATTATGCGCGTCAGTATTCCACACGGAGATGTGCCATATGGCACGAGCGTAGATGCATCCACTTCAAACGAACTGTACCTGCCAAACATAAATAGACATTGTAGAAGCTCTTATAAGTCGATTCAATAAACAATTCTACGAAGACGCGGCTCGTTTTTGTGTTACGCCAACTTCTAAGGTAGAGGGATCCACCTTGTTATTGGTGCATTACCATTACCGGAGGAATAAGGGTTCTTAAAAAAACTGGAATCACTCAAGCACAATGTCAGCTGAAAGTCAAACTATCATATTTCTTTACTCAGACGTTTAAATGTGATTGTGGTCTTAAGCTCTCAGCCCTTCTTGAGAAACGTAATCTCTGGTGTGCACATTGCATTAAAGAAATCGATCATATCTGCGATTATACTATCCGGCGGCGCCTTGTATTGTTTTCGTGGTATGATCGGTTATTCTTGATATCTTTTCGTGACAGCAAGGTGTAATTCTGCGTGCAAAGAAAAAAGTCAGGATATTGGTTAGAAACAAGCGGGATACGTAAAGCAGTATCGCCATCTCAACAGCGACGATCTAGCCCGTCTGTCTAAACCAAAGAGTTGGTTCTGTTTTTACATCGGCCTCAGAAGCCAACATGCTTTGTTCGCCAAACGAAAGGCTGGTTTCCAGTATACGTTCTTGGCGTTAGCTTGAAATCGCTATGTTACAAGTCGCACATGGTTTCGTTATAAGCGAAATAGTGAAGCTTGTGTTTCATGGAGCTACTTTTATTGCACACCGTGGCCACTTCAACGTTCACCATTAATCTCCGTTCATGTAATCTACACTGTATCAACATCGCCTTGCTCGTCTTGAGTCCGGTCTCGTTCAGAACGAATCACCCCTACGGTTCTCACCGCTCCTCCTAAGGCATGGCTTTGGCTCCGCAGATAGTGGTGTTCACGAGAGGAAAAGAGTACGCCAACCGTAATTTCCTTTTCCTGCTTCGATGACTGACCCCCAGAAATAAAAGCCATTACAAAAGTAACAGCACTCTCTGGAGAGTTTGTTGTCGATGACATGGAACAAACATGCACATATGTGCTGCTATATTTCTTCTAGAGCAATAACGTCTGCGCTGGATCAACTTATTTACTGTGCTTATCTCTTCATAAACGTACAGGCGAAACTAACGGGAGCCCACAATCATATGCTGGTTTCAAACCATATTGTCGCTCAACAGCAGACCGCAAAGATTTTGGCCTGCTGTTGAGCTTGCTCGATTAGAAATGCCACGATTCAACAAACAATCATCGAAGGTAAACGTAATATTTGTCTGGAAAAGACTGTTTGGCAATCATGAACACGCTCACTTGAACTATACACTAGCACATTACTGTGTTCGTAATACCGAAGAATGTTACATGTGTGGCTCGTTGGGGTAGCTGTACAATAACTTTTTATATATAGTGAAAACAAGCTCCAAAAGAGACATAACAATTGATCAGACACATCGTTCGTCTTTGGCCTTTATTCGCTAATAGTTCGCCTTCTCCGCCACTGCTTCCCCAAAAACGAAGGCTGTCAGTTTTCATGGTTCTTCAAAAATTGTTGTCATTTGTGTACATTTCAAACAGACGAAGAATGCTTATGTGTTAGCGGTTTTTTGTAGTAGTAGTATTGTTAGAAAAAAAGTTAAATGTCAAATACAGTTAGAAAAGTGACGGTATGGTTTGACATAACGGCGTAGGCAGTAAAATAAGGGTGGGAGAGATTTTTGGATAACAAATGACCTGTGTCTCAAAAAAGCACACCAGAGGTTATCAATAGGGCTTCACTGTTTCAAGTATGCAGGGATAAAAAATACACACTGTAATAAAAAAACGGTATGCCTGCGCGGAAGGTGCAGCATAGTCACAGCGAAAGCTATAAGAGCGACCTTTCAGAGCCTTTTCTTAACACTCATTGGATAAATACTTCAAGCACACATGCTCAATACCAACAAGGTGGTTAATAATAAATTTATTTGCGTAGTAGGTCGGCATTCGCTGGGCTATTTATCGTCATTCTTCTGAGAAGCCTGGCATCCATGAAACACTTCCGAGGCATTTTGTGCCAATTGTTCATTCAGTGGCTGGCGACGATCAGGAATTATGGCTGAAGTGGGTATGCGCCACAGATAATAGGGGATAAAGAACAAGTTTTAAGTGTGAATACACTTTATAAGCGACCCCAAACCATCCACCGCCGTCGGCGGCGTCCGCAGTCTTCTCTCTATCTTTAAAAGAAAGAGGACTTGGCGGGCCGCAGCGCGACGCTCTATCGAATAAGCCACGGACGCGACGCTGATATCGGTGTCAGTAACGCACCTTATACCCCCTCCCCCTTCGCTCGCTCCTCCGCTCGCTCCTCCGCTCTCCTCGCTCGCTGCAGCTGCACGCGCACCCCTCTCTCTCGCGCGCCCGCCTTCTCTCTCAGTCTCCCGTCGAGAGCGGGTCGTGAGGGGGAGTAAAGTTAAAATCCGTTGGCATTCGCCAGTGAGTTAACGTAAACTCCCCCGTGTGATCAAATTGCGATTCCCAGAAACCATTACACCATAAAGGCACCATAGTGTGTTTAATAAATATAATAGTGCGAATTAATAAATACCCCTCATAGCATCAACCCGTGTATTCACACCTAACCATGTTCACTCTCGAGGAAATGCTTGGGAGTTTTTTTTTTTTGTGATGGGTTGGAGCATTGGACGGCCTACTCATTACGCTATTCGCGTTGTTTCGCTGTTTCAAAACGCTTTGTAAGTCGTATTAACGTGATTTGCTTTCCCGACCTCAAGCCTGCCTAAGGCGAGCCTGCCTAAGACAAGCCGTGGTGTAGCTCAGTGGTAGAATACTGGGCTGGCACCCAGCGAACCGGGTTCGAGCCCCACTCTTTCATTGGCGCTAGGTCAAGCCTGCTTAGGCAAGTTTTACAAGTTAAAAGCCCCGGCGTAACTCCGTGGTAGAATACTGGGGCATCCAGTGGACCCATGTTTGAGCCCCACTGTGATATTAAATGCGAAGCATTTCTTGGGGAACTTCGGCGGATATGTGCATATCTATCTATCTATCTATCTATCTATCTATCTATCTATCTATCTATCTATCTATCTATCTATCCGCTTACGACTTTTAGCTCTGCTGGCCGTTTGAATAATGCTACGAATACCAAACCTAATATGACATAACATGGCAATATGGCGAACATAACCGAGCAGTCATAACAGGAAAATCACGACAAGTATGCCATAAATGTCATGATTTACATTTCATAATAATGCTGCTCTTGCAGTGGTTTCTTTCACATCACATGTTGCTAAACTGGTATGGTGTGACATACCTGCATGGCAAACACATGTGACAAACCCTAAAATGAAATCCGTGTCATATAACAACATGAGTACACGCCGCACTCATGATGTGCGCGCGGTTGTTTCGCAAGCTTTGCATATACCAAATTTGGTTGTACGGTACGTGAATGCATGACGAAGGTATATGCGAGATTGGTGCAAACATGATAATCATGAGATGTCGTGTCATGTAACAACATGACTACTTGCCACGCTCCTGATGCACTGGCGGCCGTTCCGCTAGCTTAAATTATGCCAGTTTTGTTATCACGGGACGAGAGTGGGTGGTGAAGGTATGATACTGGTGCAAACATGATAAACAAGAGATGCGTGTCATGTAACAACATGGCTACATGGTACGTTAATGATGCGCTCGCGGCCGTTTCGCTAGCTTCACATATGCCAAGTTTGGCATTACGTGACATCATTTGATGACGAAGGTATGTGGCTGGTGGAAACATGATAATCATAAGATGCATGTCATGTGAGAGCATGACTACATGCCACAGTCAAGGCGCCAATACATTTTGACGTGACATGGTGCGCATGCTCGCTGGCGTTCATTTCGTTGCGTCACGCCGGGCGCTAATCATGCCATATACTCGCAGGTGTGCGCCGCATTGCGTTGCTTTGACGCTTGCGCGTTTCAGTGTGCCCGGCGTCTCTCCACCACGAAAAGGAGACGCAGTGCTCTCTGGGCAAAGCGTCGGCACGCAATGCAGCATGTCGCATTGCGCCACGCTTGCCGCCGGGCCGCGCCGACGGACGCTGGTCGCGCCGGTCACGCCTGGCGTCAGACTATAGAGTGCTCGCGTTTTGCTAACTTAGCGTCGCTGTGCCCAGCGTGAGCGGGCGTCAACGCTACATTGGAGTATAGTGGGCCCTTCGTGATGCGCTCGCGGCCGTTTTGCGACCTTCATATATACCAACTTTGGTGTTAAGTGAAGTCATTGGATGGCGAAATATATTCTGATGACGTCAAAACAGAGGTCTTGCCGCAAAGATTGAGACACCAGAAGCAGGTCGGTTCTTTTTAATAGAATGCGCAAGAGAGTTCTTCTTTTTCATCCATTTTTTTGTACTTCATGGCAAATACACAACTCCTATTGTCTTTCTTTTTGACAAGCACGTGACATTTGCCTCCCTCCGAAAGAGGCATCGTCCCGATGCGCAACTTAGGCGCTCTACCAGGCATATGAAGTGGTCGCGTCAACTGGATAAATACGGTTTCATACGCACGACGTGTACGTCTTGGGGTAAATGATTTTGGCGCTTAGAACTACAGTCAGTGTTGGGAACAACTTCATAGTTCACGTCGTTCAAGCGTCGCGTGACGCTGTAAGGGCCAAAGTACCGTCTTAGCAGTTTTTCCGATAGTCCACGTCGACGTTTCGGAATCCAGACCCAGACCTTGTCGCCTGGTGCGTAGCTTATAAACTTGTGTCGGGGGTCGTACTGTTGTGCATCTTGATGCTGTTGATGACAGATGCGCACACGCGTGAGCTGTCTGGCTTTCTCGGCGCGCTGAGTTAACTCTTCGGCGTCTACATGGATGTCGTCAAACTTATGTGGCAACATTGCGTCCAACGTTGTCGTGACTTCGCGACCATAAATCAGACTGAAAGGCGTCATTCCAGTGGTTTCTTGTCGAGCGGTATTATAGGAAAAGGTCACGTACGGCAATATCTTATCCCAGTTTTTATGTTCCGCGTCAACGTACATGCTGATCATGTCTGTGAGGGTCCAATTGAGCTGCTCCTTCAATCCGTTTGTCTGCGGATGGTATGCAGTTGTTCTCCGGTGAGCTGTACCGCTGAGTCTGAGAACCGACTCCAAAAGCTCTGTGGTGAAGGCAGGTCCTCTGTCTGTGATCACTGCTGTCGGAGCGCCATGCCGAAGGACGATGTTTTCGATGAAGAACTGAGCGGCTTCAGCTGCTGTGCCGCACTGCTTAGCTTTAGTCTCCGCATAATGGGAGAGGGAATCAGTGGCCACGATTATCCATCTGTTCCCTGTTGTGGAAGTTGGAGAGGGACCCTAGAATTCCATTCCAATCTGGGTGAACGGCTTCGCTGGTGGTTCGACTGGATGTAAATAACCTGCTGGCTTTCTGGGAGGTGCTTTGCGTCTTTGGCAGTCGGTGCAAGTTCGCACGTGATGGTTAACAGCAGCGGGTAACTTTGGCCAGTAGTACTTGCATCGTAGTCGGCACAATGTTCGGGTGTAGTTTTGATGACGAGAAGTTGCTTCATCATGGCACGCTTCCATAATTTCTTTTCGAAGAGAGGCAGGCACGACGAGCAAGTGCGGATCGCTGGTTGGTAAGAAGTTTTTCTTATAGAGAACATCGTTTCGCAAGCAAAAAGATGGCAGTCCTCTAGCAAATAACCGCGGCACGTCTTTACGTCGTCCTTCTAAATATTCAATGAGTGGTAACAGCTCGATGTCACTGCGCTGCTCTCGTGCAATGATGGCCGTGTTGATAACTCCCAAGAATGCCACGTCGATGTTTTCGTCATCACGAGCGACAGTCTTCACTGGCGACCGTGAGAGACCGTCGGCATCGGTGTGCCGCTTCCCAGATTCATAGACGATGGTCATGTCGAAATATTGAAGCCTTAGGCTCCAGCGCGCCAAACGGCCAGATGGATCTTTAAGGTTGTTGAGCCAGCACAAGTAGTGATGGTCGCTAACAACCTTGAAGGAGCGGCCATACAAATATGGATGAAATTTGATGACCACCCTCACTACGGCGAGACACTCCTTCTCGGTGGTCGAGTAGTTCTCCTCCGTGCGAGAGAGCGTTCTGCTGGCGTAGGCTATTACTCTTTCACAGCCGTCTTGCCACTGCACCAGAAGGCCACCAAGACCTACATCGCTGTTGTCAGTGTGAAGTGCTGTAGGGGCTTTCTGGTCGAAGTGTACGAGAACTGGAGGTCTTTGCAGGCGTTGTCGTAGTTCATTGAATGCCATTTGCTGTTGTTCACCCCAAAAAAAGGGGACGTCCTCACGTGTGAGTCGTGTCAATGGCGCCGCAATAGACGAAAAGTCCTCGATAAATCGCCGGTAATAGGCGCACAACCCTAAGAATCGTCTCACGGCCTTTTTGTCGTGTGGTGCAGGAAATTGCGCTACGGCGTCTATTTTGGCCGGGTCAGGTCGAACACCCTCGTGACTGACGACGTGGCCTAGGAAGCTGAGTTTGTTAAAACCAAAATGGCATTTTTACGGTTTTAAAGTAAGGCCGGCCGAACGTATGGCTTGGAGGACGGTGAATAAACCGCTGAGATGTTCCTCGAATATTGCTGAGAATACAATAACATCGTCCAGATAGACCAAGCATGTTTGCCACTTCAGGCCTGATAGTACGGTGTCCATGAGACGCTGAAAAATGGCTGGCGCCGAGCACAACCCAAAACGAAGCACCTTAAATTCCTATAGACCATCGGGCGTCACGAAGGCCGTTTTTTCACGATCTCTCTCGTCGACTTCTATCTGCCAGTAGCCGCTTCGGAGGTCCATTGAAAAGAAATAGCGCGCATTACGCAGCCGATCGAGTGAATCGTCTATGCGGGGCAGTGGATAGACGTCTTTATTTGTGACTTGGTTCAACTTGCGATAATCAATACAGAAGCGCAAGCTGCCGTCTTTTTCTTCACCAAAACCACGGGTGATGCCCAAGGACTTTTCGAAGGTTGTATGACATCATCCGCGAGCATCTTTTGTACTTGCTTCTGAATCTCCTCGCGCTCTTTCGGAGCCACACGGTAGGGGTTCTGCCGAATCGGTCGCGTGTTGTCTTCAGTAATAATGCGGTGCTTGGTCAATGGTGTTTGCTGGACCTTTGATGTGCGCGAAAAGCAGTCCTCAAATTGGTGTATAAGCTCAAGCAGGCGCATCCTATCAGAGGGCGGTAGCGTAGAGCAGATATCCACCGACAAAGTTGTCGAGGCGGGGACAGCCGCGTCATCTGGTTGCAAGGAAAAACAATCTCTGGCTTGGTCTACATCGTCGTAGTAGGCAATCGCGGTACCCTTCTGTATTTGACGTTGCTCATTGCTGAAGTTCGTGAGGAGCACTTCTGCCTGTCCACCAGTAAGCACCAGGACGCCCCTCGCGATGGAAATGCCTTGCGTGAACAAAAGAGCGACTATGTGCTCCGCTATCACATCTTTATAGCAAGGACACCCACAGGACACCGACACAAGGCTGCAGGATCTCGGTGGGAGTGTCACATCGTCGGCTATTCGCAACGGCCGAGTGGTTCTTCGCTGCTGTTGTCGGCATACGGATGTGCGCAAAACGTCACCATATGCTGAGGGATGTTGGTAACAGCGCCATGATCTTGAAGAAAATCCATGCCAAAAATTAACTCTTTACAGCAGTCTGGCAACAGGACGAAAGTGGACACGAAGCTAGAATCCCCGATGCGAAGTCTAGTGGTGCATTTACCCGTGGGAGTCATCAGCTGACCACCAGCACTCCGTATGTGTGGCCCTGTCCATGGTGTCTATACCTTTCTAAGGCGATCGGCGAGCTCTTGTCGCATGATTGAGAAGTCGGCGCCAGTGTCGACCAGTGCTGTAACGTGATGTCTGTCAATTAGAACGCTCAGATCGGCACGTACAACTTCATCGGCATTAGTATTCGTCGTCGTATTCGTCGTCGTTGTCGCCATACCTTCTTGCGATGATTGGGGGAACTTTTCAGTGTATCGACGATTGGCAACCTTGCCCCCCGAGGTCGCATCAGTTAGTTTCCCAGGCGCGGGCTTGGCGAACGGCCTCTGATGACGTCCGCGTAGCTCGGAGGGAAGTCACGGTGACGCGCAGGTGATGGAGATCGCCAGCGACGCGGTGGAGTTACTTGGCAAGGCGACAGTTGATCGGCATCATGGGCACGACGGTGTTCAGAGTGGAAAGAAGTGGGACGAGAAAAGTTCCCGAACCCGCAATCTCCATGACGGCAATAGCGGGCAGTATGAGCGGGTTCTCCGCAGCGGAAGCAAATAGGTCGACGGTCGGCAATGTGCCATAAGTCTGTTCGCAAACTGGTGGTCGTCTCGTAGAATCCCGTTGCCACCAGTGTATGGCAGTGGGTCGTGGCTGGAAGAGCGTCGCCACAAATTACGGTGGAGGGTGGCGGACCACATCAGCGTAGCTCGCTGGATGTGGCTCAGGACTTGGCGCGGGTGGTGTAATGGCTTGCCTCAACTCCTGGCAGATGATTTCGGCAACAGATGCGACTGGCGGTTGGGCAAGGAGAACGGAGAGGGCCCGAAGTTCCTCACGCAGTATTTCCCTAATCATTTGTCGCAGGGAACTTTCGCATACGGCAGTGTTCTGTGCTGCAGCACTTACTGCCATGTGGTTCTGCAGGCGGTCAAAGTGTCGGCGTCGTTGTTGCAGTGCGCGCTCGATGACAGTCGCCTCTCTTATGAATTCATCTACTGTTGTAGGTGGATTTCGTACGATGCGCGCAAACACTTGTTCTTTAACACCCTGCATTAGGTTACGCACCTTCTTCGCCTCGGGCATGTCAGGGTCAGCTCGTCGAAACAGACGGATCATACCCTCTGCGTACATGGTGGCTGTTTCATTGGGTTTTTGCGCGCGGGCTTCAATCACTTGCTGTGCGCGATCTCGTCGGTCCGAGTTCAAAAATGTAGCGAGGAGCTTTCGACGGAAGTCTTCCCAAGATTGGAATGTAGCCTCGCGGCTCTCATACCATGTGCGAGCGCTATCTTCTAGTGCAAAATATGCACGGCCAAGTTTGTGCTGTTCGCTCCAGTGGTTGGATACAGTGACCCGTTCGAACTGTTCGAGCCATTCCTCGGCATCCTCGTACTCTTCCCCACGGAAAACTTCAGGAACGTGAGGATGTTCATGAGTCACCTGCGAGGGAAGAGTGGTCTGCGATGGCGGGATAACCGTGGATGTCGTAGGAGCTGCCATGCTGGAAAGAGGCGGAACAGGCATGGACTCGGGACTTAAGCCTAGTAGGCGCCGACTGAATCGGTTCACTGGAGTCGTGAGGAGGGGCTGAGTCTCTGGACTAGGTGAATGGGTCCGAGCAAGACTGTCCTGCATCAGGTTGTAGTCTCCAGCACCTCCACCAGTGTCACGACGTCAAAACAGAGGTCTTGCCGCAAAGATGGAGACACCAGAAGGAGGTCGGTTCTTTTTATTAGAACGCGCAAGAGTTCTTCTTTTTCATCCATTTCCTTGTACTTCATGGCACATGCACAACTGCCATTGTCTTTCTTTTTGACTAGCACGTGACAATATGACTGGTGCAAGTATGATAATCCTGACACGCGTGTCATGTAAGAACATGACAACATACCGTGCTCACAACGTACTCGTGGGTGTTTCGCTAGCTTCACATATACTAATTTTGGCATCACGTGACGTGAATACATGATGAAGGTAAACGACACATCCAAACATGATAATCATGTTACATAAGTCAAATACGGCATCATTTACCACCCCCTCGTTACGTTGTGCTTATTGTAAAGTGACATAAACATTACTCATTCAAGCTTCGCATGTCATCGATTCCCACTGTACGTGGGATCTGCCAATTTTTTCGGTGCTAGGTTTTTTTTTTTCATTTGGCGTATGATGGTTACGGACACCGATGTCTGCAAGGAACTGCGCGCTACACGAGTTGTGATCTCATAACAGCTTGTGATCTCATAAAAGAAACAAGAAACAATATAGCACCTATGAGTCCAACAATTATAAATAAATAATAAAAGTATCAAAACAACAAAATAACAGTGTCGTGGAGCTTATTGATCGCATTGTGGCCGTGAGGACAAAATGCAGAGAGAGAAAAGGGGACTGCATATCAAAGTTGTAATTGCAAAGAAGGGCCACTCTACTTGCTCCTTCTTGGACGAATTAAATACAAGATATCTGTGAAACATATGTCCTATTCCTGCAGAATAATGACTTATATACACTGTAAGGTAAGACCGCTGTAATAAAATGGCTGAACTTGCAATTCCATTTAGGCAAAAAGGCTCTAGGCCTGCGTGCTCCAATTTGTGCGCATGTTCAAGAACCCGACACTTACAAAGTTTGAGGGAGTACTGCAATAGCAGAGAAACTGCCTTACTTTCCGCGGAGTTCTTGATTGACGATTTATATGGGTGGTTTAACGTCCCAAAAATCACCATATGATTATGAGAGACGGCGTAGTGGAGGGCTCCAGAAATTTCGACCACCTGGGGTTTTTTAACGTAAGAGACTGCGAACACCCTGCAACTCAGGTGGAGTTCCCAGTCTATGCAACTCTTGTGCAGATGAGGCGTTAATGGGGTCTGGCGCTCCACCCTTGCTGATAGAATACAATCTAGCGCTTGCATTTTACCACCGACGTCGCAATGAAATATGTCTCGTAACCATACTCTTCTAATCATAGACGCCCTATATATGTAAGTTTACTGCGTCAAACTAATAGGATAACTTCGAGTGATAACAAAAGAATAGTTGTGTGATTAAGAACGTTTCTTTGCCGAAATGCCAACAGCAACGCCTTCAAAGCAAGAAACAGCGGCAACATCTAACGCGTCGCCAAAAGTTAGTTTTCGGCACAAAGAAATTGCACAAAGAAAGTAAGATGGATGCGAAAGAGATATGGTGAAAAATGAGACAAAAAAACTTGATAACGGGGTTCAAACTCTCCACTTGTATACGTATGATCAGGCGGGTACCACTACGCCAAGTCGTGCCATGCTCGCTGCGTGGTAAAACAACCTGGTAAAATGAAAACATGCCCATCCGTTTCATGGTTCGTTGTTTGAACACATACGCAATTTTCATTTCTAAGTAAAGCTTGCGTCTTCATAATATGCAAACTGCTGGCGTCCACGCATTAAATGCCACTGATGCCAAGACGCCAAGTTTCTTTGAGATTTCACAACATAGAAAACGAAATATACAAAGATTTCCGAGAACTTGGGCGGCGGATGATCAGCCTTTACTGCCGAGTGCAATAGCTGTTTCTAGCTTTCTTTTGCACGTCGATGAGCGCAGATTAATTTCTTTTGTAATGCTCGATAAGTAAGCGCATAGCTGTTTGAATATGATGTATTTTCTTGCGCAAGCGACGATATGCTATAGTGCATCGGCAGTGTAAGTCTGATTTACATCTGTAAACTGATAGCTTGAACTATACATAGTTCATTGCTAAAAGCCGAATTTCATGTGCACGAAAGTGTGTCATCGTGTTACCTAATGAACGTGCACCGAACGACAAGCCTAGAATGTGTTTCCACATTGAAGTCAGCGAAGTGCCGACGAGTACGCCCGGTGGCTTTCGGCAACGGCTTGGGTGCGCTGCGCCGAAGGCTGAAAGTGCGCCGCATCAATGCTTACCGCTCCTTATGTGGACACCATACGCAAGAAACAATGATTCATTCAAATGAGCGATGGCAAGGCTCTACTGTACAGTCATTCATCTCCTCGACATAGCATCAAACCCAGAAGCGCCGATGTCATGTAAGCTAGGCCTCATTCGCTGGAAGTTGTACGGTATACATTTCGTTGGACCAATCTCGGAGCAGTTGGCTCGCAAAGGTTCAAGTTTGAGCATTCCGCAAGCCTCTAATTGTTTAATTAAAGTGTAGACGAAGTAAGCAGATACTTACACATGCTAGATGTAGATTTGCTTTTCAAAACACGCTTTATAGATATAAAGTGGGTGGCGCTACAAGGGGGCTAGACATCTTGAGTATAAATACGGCTTGCTGTATAAATGGTTGTTTGTGGCACCAGATATATTTCAATTGTATTTAGAAAAAGCTTTTGATCTTTTGTTACATGATGGTATGATGAGTCTTTTGGATTTTGTAAATGTAGCTTGTTTTATAAAAAAGGAGGCTATGTCATTTAGGTGCTGTACAACGCGACTCATATTTATAAGTTGGTGCGGGCGTGAATGAACTTGCTATGCTCAGTGCGTCAGGGCTGCCCTCTTTCACCATTGTTGTTCTGTCTGTTTCTTGAACCTTTCTGTGGCCCCGCCGCGGAGGTGTAGTGGCTAAGGTACTCGGCTGCTGACCCACCGGTAGCGGGATCACATCCCGGCTGCGGCGGCTGCATTTTAGATGGAGGCGGAAATGTTGTAGGCCCATGTGCTCAGCTTTGGGTGCACGTTAAAGAACCCAAGGGGGTCGAAATTTCAGGAGCCCTCCACAACGGCGTCTCTCATAGTCGTATGGTAGTTTTGGGACGTTAAACTTCACTTATCAATTGAACTTTCCGTGTGAGGGCGATTAACAGCAGTGCCATCCGATAATTCAAACTGCTTGAGAATGATGATTACAAGCATATGCTGATGATGTGGCAGTTTTCTGTTCAGATTGCGACAAAATAACAAAGTATGTCAATATAGCTGAATAGCAAAACAGTTTTGTCAGACCAGTGGGAGTTCAGTAAACTGGCAAAAATGCTTTTGATATTGGCATGAGAATCGGCCTTCCTTTCCGCATATTTTTGCTAACGTGCCATGGGTGAATTAGCCTGCGAAATATTTGAGCGTGTATCACTATAGTTTTATCATGACAGTGAGCCATACTGGCGGCGGCATGCCGCCAGTACGGCTACGTGAAAGGTACGGCTGCGTAAACTGCGTAAAAAAAAAGGATTAAGGTAAAGGTTTGGACTTTTCAATTTTCACGTGGGCTACCGTACGTCATCTTTTCTTTGTCACCAAACTCTGGCACATTACAGGTTTTGCATTGCTCACGTCTAAACGTACAGAAGCTGCACCGAGTGCTTGCAGTATTTATACGGGGATCACTGTGGGAACGGTCTAGTCAAACAAATCTTTTTCGCCGTGTTCGGTTTGGTGGTGTCAGTCTGTGACATTTGCTTTAAGGCTGGTTGTTAGTCGTTTTATGTCTCAGCGAGACACAATGAATCTGTTTCTACGTGCAGTTATTCAGCTGAGGCCTGGAATAATTCTACCTTCACTCGTTGTCAACTCTGACTACGTGCATAGGGTGTTTTATGGTTATTTAAAAGAGGTCGTCGGTGCATGCAATTTGTTTATTTACACAATGTTCTGGTGAGTATCTAGCGGGAGTAAAACAAAAAAGGTTGTACGGAAGCCTTCCCGATATTGTTTAACTGGTACTACATTGCAGGAGTTTGTATCCTGGTTAACATGGCCGAAATATACTGGCCCGAGTAAACGAAAAATCACTGTCTCATCTGGTTCAATATAAATTTTTTAAAGCTCCATACAGAGACTCTAGATGTTAAAACGTTGATGCAAGAAAAGGGTCTGTTCGTACCAAGGGAAGGCACTGTTTTCTCTTTCCTAAACCACTGAACATGTCTTTCTAGATTGTTAGGAAGGTGTGTTCTTCTGAGACATTCTGCCGACAACCATAGAGAAACATACTTACATAAAGAGAAGACACTGCCGTAGGGCCCTGCGGCCCAGCTACTGTGCTGCTTTCAGCGCCACGAGTGGCTGGCAGTCCCAATAATACCTTCAGCACAAATAAAATAAGAAAAACTTTTTTTCTTATGCTGGGATTTGAACCTGTATCCTTATAGCTCGAAAGCAAATGTCTTACCACTAGGCTACATACCCAAGCTGCCACGAAGGGAATACATGTACCGCACATCTAAACCACATGAATGCGCACCCTTTGTGCAAAACAAATGTAGAAAACAACACTTTGTAGTCACACCTGACTGATTTTTGTGATAAAGCAATAAACGTCTTTGGCGCGACACAATGTAGAGCGCATATTGGAAATTGAACGAATCAATAAAATTTCTTTGCTAAAATTTGAGACGAAACTTTGGTTTTTGTTGTCCTCCTGAGGCGGCATTTAGATGTCTTCAAAAAGGAGTAGAAGCGAGCGTGTGAGCGCCATCCACTGGTTGGTCAGACTCTTTCTTGCTGAGCCGCGGGAAGGTTCGAGTGGCACTCATTGTTTATCTCTCAATGAGAGAGCTATCACAACAGATTAAACGCTAGAGACCTGTGAGACGATGGTTTTACCAGTTCATGAAGTAGACGACGGAGCACCTTATGATACTGTTATGTCGCTCGGCCTTCACACTATTTGGAAAATATACACGCATGGTAGTCTGCCATGCCGACCTCTGTACTCTGCCTATTTGAGATTATTTTCGTCAAATAATCATGAACTTTAATGAACACTGTAAAATGGTAGACCCAGTACCTGAGTGGCTCGAACAACTTGAGCCTCTTATTCGTATAAAGGAATTCTATTGACTATGTAACCATCCTCCTTGTTGCCTTTGTATGCACTGTCTATATTCACTGTATTATTGCTGTGCCATGAGCGAAAAGTAATAAAGATAGCGCAAGAGGTATTTAGATGCTTAGTGTTGCGTATGAATATATATATATATATATATATATATATATATATATATATATATATATATATATATATATATATATATATATATATATTGTAACAGACTAGAAAAGGGTAGAGAGGAGAAGCAGAGGAAGACGAAGAGTCTTGGCACGATCGCAGTGTGCTGCCGCAAACGACCATCGTTCACCTCCTGTAAATAAAACCATCTTATCACAGCTCGCTGTTACAGTTGTGGTGGAGGTGCTGGGTAATCGACACCCGAAGACGGAAGGTGAACCGCAAGTTCTTCGACGGAGCCGTCGCATTGCTGGACTTCCACCGAATCCATCTGGGCTGGACATGTCCCACAACGCAAATGAACACCGACCCCTCTCGACTCCTGCGCCGACCAGTTCGGCTCCACAACTGAGAGATGCTCGTCCCTTCGCCGGCAGACCAGATGAAGACGTCGAGGCTTGGCTCATCCATTACAAACGGGTGAGCGCCGCTAACAAATGGGATGCCGCTTCTCAGCTTTTGTACGTCGTGTTCTTTCTGACCGATACTGCATTAATGTGGTACGAGAATCGGGAGGAAAGGCTAACGACGTGGGACAGATTTGTTTCTGAAATCAAAGAGCGTTTCGGCGACCCAACAACGATAAAAAAAAGAGCAGAACAGACGCTAATGCAACGCGCTCAAGTGCCAGGTGAAACTTGCACGACCTACATTGAGGAAGTCATAAAGCTATGTAGGACCATTGACTCCGGAATGTCTGAGGAAGACAAAGTCGGGCACATTCTAAAAGGAATCGCCGAGGCTGTTTACAGTTTCCTCATCGCGAAAGACACCTTGACATCTGTCACCGATGTCATTCGTCATTGCCGCAATTTTGAGCAACTAAAGACGAGGCGCATCACGCCAAAGTTCGGCAGGCTGCCCAATGTGACGACCATCGCGAGCATAGACAGCAACCAGGCACTTGATCTTGCAACAACAATCCGGCAGATCGTACGTGAAGAACTCGGCCTGTACGCGCAAGTGGCAAACCGCCCAAGCACTCATCCTCCCTATCAGCCACCAGAGTTCGAGCGAAACGTTGCTTCATTCTCCTCGCACCGAGTGGCGGAGGTCTTTGAGGATTCTGATGCCACACCTCAGTATCAGCCACGTCTATACGATAGAAGCCCTGCCTATGACGCACGATCACGACGAGCACAGCCACATTATTATACTCAGGGTTCTCAGCCGGACTACGTCCCGTTGCGGCAAGGACAGTACCAACCCTACTACCAAGATGTGACTTACGACGAATACGATGAATTCCAGAGAGTGGCAGAAACCCGTTCTTTGCGTGATAACAAACTTCCTCACCGACAGCAGCGGCCCAGGATTCGTTCCATTCAAGATAGTATAAACCGTGACCCTCCCGTGTGCTACAACTGTGGTTTCACTGGGCATATTGCTCGGTATTGCCGCCAACAATGGCGCCAATCACGAAGGACACCAGCCATGTCTTCGCCACCAAGACCCGGTGCTTCATATGACCAGCGGACAACCGACTTGTTTACAAGGGACCGTTTTTCGCGCGAGACCAGACGCAATGATTCGCCAGCATCCGAGCGGAGTTTGACACCACCATCCAACCGTTCTCGTCGCTCGCCGTCTCCTCTGCGTCGTTCTTCTCCGCCGCCGGGAAACTAGCATCCGCGGCCAATGGAGGTGAGGTCGCCGGACGGTCTTTTCAAGATATACCTCTGCCTATTGTTATGATCAAAAACAAAGTGAATGTGTTGATAAATGGAATACCGACGATGGCGTTAGTTGACACTGGGGCGACTGTGTCTGTGATGAGCCTCGCCTTCAGAAACCGCTTAGGTCGCAAAGTTATGTTTTCATGGGACGATACAATCACCTTTCGTGGTGTAGGCGGCGAGTGGCTTAATCCTCTTGGTGTATGTGCTGTCAGTGTTTCATTGGCTGGAAAAGTATTTGTATCGGAATTTCTGGTTTTATCTCGTTGTTCGCACGATGTCATTCTTGGTATCGATTTCCTGGAACAATGCGGTGCTTCCGTTGACTGTGGTAGTAGGGAAATATCACTAAACAATTTGTTTCCACCGTCGCTTTCCGAAGAAGACTACCGTGGCGAAGACAGGAACACACTTAGTGTGATTGATGAAGTGATAGCACCATCTTGGTGCCTGACACCCGTTCAAGTCTCTTCCACAGCGATTGATGATGCTTGTGTTGACCTCGTAGTGGGGCCTCTGCGCAAGAATTGTTTGAAGAAGGACATACTTGTGCCTTGTTCTGTTGTGTGCATGACGAAAGGAGTAGCAACATTGTGGGCGCTGAACTGTTCTGCCACGCCGGTTGTGCTTCCTCGCGGGATGAAGATAGCTCTCTTTGATGAAGCCTCATGCAACTCGATAGCAGCAATAGCTACGGACCTCCCCACCTCTTCCTCTGCTTGTGATATTCGCCAAAATGAAGATCTAATGCTCGCTATGATCAGCAAGACTCTCAGTACGACGGAAGGGCAAGCGCTGGTGCAGGTCCTTTCCCGGCATGTTGCTGCTTTCGACTTCAAACATAGAGATGCACCCCTTCAGTTACCCTCGTTCCGCACTCGTCACAGAATAGACACTGGCTCTGCACACCCCATCCGCCAAAAGCCCTACCGAGTGTCATCCTCTGAGCGCAAAGTTATCGCCGAACAAGTAAAGGACATGATGAACAAAGGAGTCGTGCAAGAGTCGTCCAGCCCGTGGGCAGCCCCGGTAATTCTTGTCAGGAAAAAGGATGGTTCCTGGAGATTCTGCGTAGAATACAGGCGTCTAAACACTGTGAAGAAGAAAGATGTATATCCCTTACCGCGGATTGATGACGTCATAGATTGCTTGCATGCCGCTTCCTATTTTTCAACGCTTGATTTGCGGTCAGGTTATTGGCAAATACCTATGGAACCCGGCGACAAAGAAAAGACTGCTTTCATAACTCCGGATGGCTTATTTGAATTTAATGTCATGCCTTTTGGCCTTTGTAATGCTCCAGCCACCTTTGAAAGATTTATGGACACAGTATTACGTGGTCTAAAATGGGAGATATGCATGTGCTACCTTGACGATGTTGTGATCTTTGGCCGTACGTTTGAGGAACATAACAACCGTCTCAGTCTTGTTCTCGACTGCATCGAAAAAGCCGGACTGGTTCTGAATTCTAAAAAATGTCGCTTTGGCGAACGTCAAACTCTCGTGCTGGGGCACTTGGTCGACAAGGATGGCGTCAGACCCGATCCTCGCAAGATAGAAGCAGTGAGCTCTTTTAAATCACCGCAGTCCGCACGAGAACTTCGCTCATTTGTCGGCCTATGCTCATATTTTCGTCGTTTTGTTCCACGATTTGCGGAGATCGTGTATCCGCTGACAAACGTCTTGCGACAGGATGCAACCTTCAACTGGACACCAGAGTGTGACGCCGCATTCTCACAACTTAAGTTTGTACTAACGTCAGCACCACTGTTGCGTCACTTCGATCCATCTTGCCCGACTGAGGTCCGCACGGACGCTAGTGGTATCGGTGTAGGCGCGGTGCTTGTACAACGTCACAATGGCGCAGAGCATGTCGTGGCATATGCCAGCCGTTGCCTGAGCAAATCAGAACGCAATTACACAGTTACGGAACAGGAATGTCTGGCAGCTGTTTTCGCTGTACAGAAGTTTCGTTGTTATCTTTACGGGAGGCCATTTAAGATAATTACCGATCACCATTCGTTATGCTGGCTGGTCGGTTTGCGTGACCCCTCTGGCCGCCTCGCACGTTGGGCGCTGCGACTTCAGGAATACGACTTCACGGTGTCGTACAAGAGTGGCCGTCGTCACGCTGACGCAGACTGCCTCTCCCGGATTCCTCTTGCGACTACTGACTGCGATGCTGAGAATTTTGACGACTGCCTTGCTGCTGTTACAAGCACGTTCCCCAACGCAGCTGATTTCCAGAGAGAACAACGCAACGATCTCAACTTGGATCCTCTTTTTGCCGCCGCACGTGCTTCCCAACACAGCGGTCGCTTTACGGTCCGAGACAAGTTGCTCTATAAAACTAACTACTCTAGACCTGGAGCACGTTTTCTTCTAGTTGTCCCCGAGAGCCTTCGCTCCGAAGTTCTACGTGCCATGCATGACGATGCGACGTCCGGTCACTTCGGCTTCATTAGAACACTGAACCGCACGCAGGAACGCTTTTACTGGCCCAAGATGTACGAAACAACGAAGCGTTACGTCGCTAGCTGCGAGACGTGCCAACGTCACAAGCGCCCGGCCACCGCTACACCAGGTCCCCTTCAGCCATTAACACCACCCAGCGCACCTTTTGAACAAGTAGGAATTGACATTATGGGTCCATTTCCGTTATCTAACAATAAGAAGCGTTGGATAATCGTCTGCGTCGATCATCTTACGCGGTATGCCGAAACCGCAGCTATTCCCTCTTCTACCGCGGCATCCGTGGCGGACTTCTTGCTTCACTCCGTGGTCCTTCGCCATGGCCCACCGCGTGTTATTATCAGCGACCGTGGCCGCCAGTTCACTGCCGATGCCGTTGAAGAATTACTACGCATGTGCACGACACAGTTCCGTCATTCCACACCGTATCACCAACAGACGAATGGCCTCGTTGAACGGACAAACAGAACGCTGACCAACATGCTTGCCATGTACGTTTCTTCCAATCATAAGAATTGGGATGAAGTGCTGCCTTTTATCACGTACGCGTACAACACGGCAAAACATGAAACAACGAACTTCAGCCCATTTTATCTGTTGTACGCAAGGTTGCCACTAAGCCCTCTAGACACTTTCTTACCCTTCATTCTACACAATGACGACTCTGTATCAAACACCCTGTGCCTCGTGGAAGAAGCCCGTCGAATCGCTCGTCTTCGTACTCTGGCCTCTCAACGTCGTTCGAAGGAACGATATGACGACCGTCACGAACCGGTTTTATTCGAAAAAGGTGACTTGGTGTTACTTTGGACACCGCAACGCAAGCGTGGATTGTGTCAAAAGCTTCTGTCACGATATTCAGGCCCATTTGTAGTTTTGGAGCGTCTAAGCCAGCTCACTTACGTAATAGCTCGTCTTTTGTCCAATGGTCGACGATCGACCAGAACGCAGCTCACTCACGTGGCTCGCCTGAAACCTTTCCACCCTCCTTGCGCATCATAACTCGCCCTACGGGCTTCGTCTGCTTGCGGGGGAATGTAACAGACTAGAAAAGGGTAGAGAGGAGAAGCAGAGGAAGACGAAGAGTCTTGGCACGATCGCAGTGTGCTGCCGCAAACGACCATCGTTCACCTCCTGTAAATAAAACCATCTTATCACAGCTCGCTGTTACAATATATATATATATATATATATATATATATATATATATATATATATATATATATTGTAGGAATTCATTGGACGTCATCTTCCTCATCTGTCAATAACCATCATCAGTCTTGGTTCCGTTTCTCTTCATCATCGGCGCCATCTTGCTGTTGTTTGAATAAAGCGTCAGCTGAACCGTCGTATTTCAAGTAGTGGAGGTGCTTCCCGATCTCTTCGACCTCTCTCCATCCAAAGCCAGCTCCTGGAGCTCCGTTGGGGACGTCGCTTACGCCAGCAGAGCACCAAGGCGCAAGAGCAAGCCCAACCGAATCACCCGCCGGCGCAACCACCCACCGCCAACCCTAGCCCGGTCAACAACCCCCCTCGGGAGCCTCCACTCTTCTCCGGTCTGCCTGGTGAAGATGTTGAAGACTGGCTCGACAACTATGACCACGTTGGTGTCTACAACAACTGGAACGAGGCATCAAAATTAACACGCGTCCAGTTTTACGTCTCTCAGGTTGCAAAGACGTAGTTCCTAGATCATGATAGCGACTTCCGCAATCGGTCTTTCTTCAAAGACCAGCTCCGAGGCATTTTCTGCACACCAGAAAAAAAAAAAATATATATATATATATATATATATATATATATATATATATATATAAATATATATATATATATAAATATATATATATAAAAATAAATAAATATATATATATATATATATATATATATATATATATATATATATATATATATATATATATATATATATATATATATATATATATATATATATACAGTCTTACGCCGCAGCGTGGCTCTTTGATAGAACGCGCGACTGCCATGCAGACTGTTCTGCCTCGAATCTTTGGTGGTTATTCTTAGCACATATTAGAATATTTCGCTCAAAAACACGCCTGGTATTTTTGCTTACAACCATTTCTGTTGATAGCCATGCCCTAACGAAAACTTTCGAATCTCAGGCGCTTTATTGCAATCAAGGTAAAAACTGAAATCATCGCAGTGCCTATGCTTACCAAAGAAATCATTCGCATCCCTAATGAATCTCCCGCGCATGTGAGGAAATAAGGCTGTTTCAGTCAATATACGATGTTGCCGAGGTTACCTCTCCGCTTCTTTCCAGAATCAATAAAGCAAGATGCTTCATTGATAGCCCAGTGATTTTTTGTATTCTTTCCACAAATGTTGTTTGGTGAAGGTTTTTACTGCACGGCATAAGACATAGTTTCGAGAATGCTTTCCGCAATGCGTTTGGAAAAGATTGCGGTGCCACTCGGTCGTTCTAACGCG
This sequence comes from Rhipicephalus microplus, assembly GCF_043290135.1. Classification (NCBI taxonomy): domain Eukaryota; kingdom Metazoa; phylum Arthropoda; class Arachnida; order Ixodida; family Ixodidae; genus Rhipicephalus; species Rhipicephalus microplus. The sequence continues at coordinate 168,928,815 of NC_134701.1, read as the reverse complement.
TATCCTTCGAACGAAACTAAGTGCGCGCGTTTAGTCGTTCCGATGGGGAAAAAAAGTCAGGTAAATATGCCACGAACGCATTTTCCCGAATGCGAACGATTCCAGCAGTGGCAGACGCAATGAATGTTATCGTCAAAGTTTGGGACACACTGAAAAGGAGCATCATGCGTTTTTGTTGTATTTTTTGTAAAGTTTTCTGCTATATAGTGGTGCTCAGTATATATTAAAAACATAAACACCAGCATTCACAGATTTCGTATAAACGTGGTAGTATCCTAAAAAAAACGAGAGGAAACAACGTACTGATATCTCGATAGTCAGCTTCCTTTTTCAGCGTGAAAAAATCTTTCATTTTGGCCCGATTTCAGTACTGCTGCAGAAAATAAAGGCAATGAATCGTTATACCATTCTTATTGCTTATACCTTTAGGAGCCATTCACACGTTTATTTTTATAATCCATTTGGACGTGTGCTTTATTTTATAGTAGAAGCGTGTATTGTATAACCAATTGCTGAATGTAAGCTACGTAGCTGTTGTCGTGCCACGCAATAAGTACTCGTAATAATTACTGATTGCGTTTACCTCCAAATACCATGATATCATTATGATAGTTACCGTAGAGGAGGGCTCCGAATATTTTGACCACCTGTTGTTCTTTGACGCGGGCCTAAACCTACACCCCAAGCGTCAAATAATTAAAATGAGAATAAATGCTCTATAAAGTCCCACAACAAATAATTATTTCTCCCTTGAAAAATTGAAGTGCTGCACAAACTTGAAGAAAAACAAGAGAGACAGGAAAGAGCACAGACTTCGCACTAAGAAAGGGTCACCACTGTTAAGAGAACCAAGTATGCCTTGTAGGTACCGTGACATTACCCTTTGCCAGCTGCCCTTCTCCGACACAATGAGGCGTAGCGGGTAGTCACACTTGTGCGTCTTGCAGGTGAAAAACGACTGTAGCGTCACACTGCTTGCTTTTACCGTTTCTCTGCAGAGTGCTTTAAAGTTCATTTCTTTTAACAGTTTTTGTACCATCGTCTTCCGTTTCTTTTGACAGAAATGCACCTCCTTGAAGTTTTTGCACACTGCATCTAGTGCCTTGTCCTCGTACATCCGTTCAGGAAGAACCACGAATCCTCCCTCTTTGTCTGTGGTTAGAGCCATCAAATTCCTTTCTTTGAGTGCCTCGGCGACGAATCTTAGAGGAGGCCTAGGAACCCGCTGATCACTCACGGTTTTCACCAGGCACTCTATTTCATCACCGATGGCCCTCTGCTGGTCCTGCTTTTGTACACGTTGACCAAATCGATGCACGTGGAACAACATTTCAGGACGCGTTGAACGGGGCTAGAAACTGCATTTGGGACCCTTTTTGAGGACTTTCTCCACTGTTGCAGGAATCCTTACGTCTCCCAGGTAAGCGACACTACTGCATGTTGCAGCCAGTCGTGGTTTTGAAGTAAATGTTTACCTGACGTTCTGCCACAAGAACTCCACCAACTGATTCGCCTTTCTTTTGTGCTTTGCAAACTGTCTCTCTTGTTTTCCTTCAAGTTTGTGCAGCAATTCAATTTTTCAATTATGAGCCAACTAGTCTGCAAAAAAGTGTTAGAATTAGTTCTCAGAGGGATTAGGTGGAAGATGACGGTGCCGTCTGCGAACTGAAAGAACTTTCAGACGATATGCAGCCACGTTTATTCTCATAAAATACTCTAAAGCAATGGCGCCCCTCCCCTCTTATCCCTAAAAAAGAAAAGAAAAAAATCGCAGCACAGCATATCCACGGAGTGAATGATGATGAGTTGTGTAAAGCGTCCGTCTATCTGTTCATCCATGCACTTGTTCATGCTTCCGTTTTTGGTCCGTCCGTCCATGCATCCTTCCACCCGTTCATTCGTTCATCCATGCGTACATCCGGGCGTTCATCCATACGTCCATGCATTCATCCATCCGGTCCTGCTTCCGTTCATCCTTGGAAGTGTCGTCCGTTCATCCGTCGGTGCGTGCGTGCGTCCATCGGTGCTTCCGTGGATGCTTTCTTCCATGCGCACATGCATCTGTTCATGCTTCCATCTGTGCGTCCATGCTTCCGTCCATGCATTTATCTGTCCTATTGCACATATTTCTATTGTACCAATGTCATCTAGGAAACGAGACGACAAATGGGGATGATACAGTGCCATCTATTACACTATTTGGGGGATACTGCTCGGTACATCTGACGCAGGACAAGTTTAGACTAAGAGGAGCTTCGCCCCTAAAGGAACTCACGCCAAAGCTTTATCCATGCACGGCGTTCTGTTTTCGTCATACGTGGCTCGCGAACACTCGATGGTGTTATGGTGTGTTGTGGATGTGCTTTCGTTTCGTAGTTGCAATTGCTGTCTCTTATGGTGCACTGAATCATCTTCGCGCTAACGTAAACGTGATCCGCTGCTGGAATAAAGCGCTACGCTAACGAAAGGCAACGCGCCGACTGGGGCATTGCCTGAGAAGTGAGTGTAAACAAGCCTGCCTTTACTCCCTAAGATTAAGATTTTACTTGTGCGCTGTTGATGTACCATGGTTCGCAAGCTCCTGCTATACAGCGTCTTGACTGCTGCCCCGCCTGCTTAAGAAGTATACAAGCGTGTGGCTAAGACATCGAAACGTGGTAAACTCGGTGAGGGCACAACATTAGATGTAGCATGTACTACAGCTGTTCAAAAATTGTTGTGTTTTCAATGACGCACTGATAAGCGTTGTTTATCAAAACTTTTGTCAAAAAAAGAAAGTACACGTACAAAAGAGTTTATCAAAAAAGAAAGCACACGTAAACGCCGCATCATGCATTATATTACGATGTAAAAAAGTCAAGTGGTTGAAATTTTTCGCATCGCTATAGGCTGTGCACCACTAACACTGGCAGTCGGCGACCGCATCGGTGGCTTCGCTCGTTTCTAGCGATGGCAGGAATCATTGAACCTTTATATCTTTTAAATGAAGAGCTAGCTCTATTGATAAATAAGTGGGCCCTCAAGCGCAACTCTGTAAAAGGTTAAATCATTACACTCGAGGGCGGTGTGGTCGAACTTCATGACGCATGCTGGAGACTTTTAATATATTATGACAAGTTTTGTAAAGGAGAAGTATTCTGCTAAGTTTTATGCATGCAACCTTGCTAACAGGCGCCGTAGGACGTAACTAATTGATTGATTGATATGTGGGGTTTAACGTCCCAAAACTATCATATGATTATGAGAGACGCCGTAGTGGAGGGCTCCAAACATTTTCAACACCAGGAGTTCTTTAACGTGCACTCAAATCTGAGCACACGGGCCTTCAACAATTTCACACCCATCGAAAATTCAGCTGCCGCAGCCGGTATTTGGTCTCGTGACCAGCGGGTTAGCAGCCGAGTACCTTAACCACTAGATCACCTTGGTGGAGCGTAAGGCGTAACTACAAGTGCACAAATTTGAATTTGAATTAATTTTATTTGCGCCATGAAATTGCGAGGAGATCAGGCAAAAAAGCTGCACTGAGCAGCTTGAGCAGAACCTGGCCAACTCACACACTGAGCAGTTACAGCATTTAAGGCATGCTCTATACCTAATGCATGAACAGAACAGCAGACACCGTAAGCAAACACGGTAAGAAATAATCAACAAAGGTATTGTGTAAACAACTGAAAATTGAAGGAAAAATAGATTGAGGTGTCTTACCACTGCATTGTTGACAGAAAAATGATCTTTCCAAATGCCAAAATGTGTTTTCTTAAGTCTGAGTGCAGATGCAATAACGTTTTCTTTACCTTTGACAACGGTAATGTTTGCTGTAATTTGCCTGCATTTATTGTCACTCTTTTTGCCCAGTCTATAAACGCGTTCAGATTGGTTGTATTTCAACCTATCGTGAAGGGTCTCGGAACGGAAATTCCTTATTTTTGATTCAGATGCTAACTAGTCCTCACTGTGTGAGTGTTCTAGACCAAAATAAATCAATACATAAGGTTATGCGCATCCAATTTTCGGCATTATCGCATCTAAGTCAAATGTGACAGCTGGACAAAAACACGGCGTAAGTTGAATACAGTAGTGTTACATTCAGCAGTCTTCGTGGCAAGGTACTACGTGTCTCCAAGACTACTATACTAGTATTCAGACGCTTAATTTCATTTCCGGTGGTTGCGCAACTCTCTATATTACTCGATGAGTAGTCTGCCCCTTTACAAGTTTACAAATCTTTTCCATAGCTGAAGCGAAGGCATCCGACTCCACCTTGTTCGTGGGACCTGAATTACTTTTCACGTCACCGGAAAGCATGACCAGAAGGCTGGATATACAAGAACACAAGGGATTTTGAAATGTAAGGCATTGGTTCAATGGAGCAAGCAATCATGATGGGCAAAACATCAGATAAAAGCACTAATTAGGAGATCTCGTGTGATGGGCTTATTTCACGTAATGAACTTGGAACAAGTATGGTGGTAAGTGTCCTTAGTGCGGTGTCAAGCTCCATGTGAATAGTTCAGAGCTGGCACTCTTGTACGGCCGCAACTGTTTCAGACAAGATGCCAAAGTAACACTCAGATTGCTAATAAGCATAGGCTACATGGATGTCGCGGCGGGTGAACTACTAACATAGTCCAAAAGACAGCTGTGGAACGGTGTGTGCGAGAAAAAAGCGGCTTCGTTTGAGGTGAACCAGTGTTGTCGCCGAAAATGACCTCGGAAAATTTGTTCGTGAAGGGCCACGCAGAAAAAGGCCATTCTGGGGTGGGGGGGGGGGGGGAGGGGGGGTGTACACGAGATGCAGCTGTCCGTAACGGAACAGACTTCAGAGCACTGCCCAGGTAACCACAACTTGCAACAACAACGGCGGCAAGTGTGGCCTTTAGCTACCTTGAAGTTGCATTGGGACCTACTTTTTGAAATTTCTTTTGTCACTTGTTGAGTTCATAAACACCACGAAACTATATTTCTGCAGTTTTTACTAGATGACGCTATGCATATGATAGCCCACAAACAAAGGCCCAAGTTGATTAATCCTTTCTGTAGCTAGATAAAAACGCAGATTTTATTACGTCACAATTGCATGCAGCGAGAGCACAATCACTAACGTGCTTCGAAGATACAGTATAATTACTGGAACAAGCAGTGTATATAAAGGTTTTGTGCTCAGCTGTTCGATTTCACAGCTACAGAACATGGCAGAGATACTTATGATATGAATATTTATTTCACAGAAACTGTGAAGTTCTGCCACTATTCTTGTTCTTAGATAGGGCGGACTGGCAGGTGGCGATGCCATCACATTCAGTCGCGAGTGATAGCAGTCAGTGAGGCAGCCTAATGCATAAACGTGGATGAAAAAAGAAGTGGCGGCACCTTAGAAACGAACTTACATACTCATATTAGGTATGTGAATCTATCACCAATCAAAACACCCATGCACTATCTTCGTGTGCACGTATTTGGCTGTATATGGTGCGTAAATATACTAGTACTATTCGCGATAGTAATGACAGTGCCACAATCTACGTTCGTGCAGAGACTAATATCATTCTCTTTTTAATCCTTATTTTCAGTTATTTGTTTTGCATCTGACTATACCAAATAATGCTTAAGTTTACAAACTGCCCAATATAACGACTTGACTTGGATTGCCTTCAGCTCTGGAAAGTAGCGGTCAAAGCGACTGCAAGTTTGGAAGGCTAAATCAAGCCGACGTTTTGATATAAGTCCGGAGACTAAAACGATGAGTCCATTAGTTTCTTAAGGCTGGCCGGTTGCCCCGCCACGGTGGTCTAGTGGCTAAGGTACTCGGCTGCTGACCTGCAGGTCGCGGGATCGAATGCCGGCTCTGGCGGCTGAATGTTTGATGGAGGCAAAAATGATGTTGTCCTGTGTACTCAGACTTGGGTGCACGTTAAATAAGCCCAGGGGGTTGAAATTTCCGGAACCATCCACTACGGTGTCTTTCATAATCATATGGTGGTTTTAGAACGTTGAACCCCAAATATCAATAAATAAATTCTGGCCGGTGCGTCCCATATGGGTGCTAGTGAGGAAACAGTACCAGGGCACGTTTTTCTGTCAGGAGAATTCGACAAAAACGGCGACATATGAAAAGTGACACCTTTTTTCACCACGTTAAAAAAAGCAGAGAGCCATTTTTTTATTTTTTTAATGGAGATAAGGCGAAAGAGCAATCTGTTTACACTGCAAGGCGCCGAGCAAAGCGGCAGCAGCCCACGATTTCGCGGCACGCACGCTCGAAGGGGTGTTTACGCGGTGTCGGTCTCCGCTTGGCAGTTATCATTTATTCAGCGCCGCAGCTTTGACACCGCAATGTTGCACAAAAGGACTGCATAGCCATCATAGGATGGAACGGCGAGAGTGTGCAAGCGGAGAGAAGAAAATAGGCTCACGTTCAGAGAGCCGAGTTTTAGATAACGCACTTTGCGTCTGAAAGGGGCGATGTTCAGTGCGGGCGAGAATAAATGAGGAGCCCGAAAACGGGTGCCAGGAATGACCATTAGCTCTCTCGTAGGACAGCAACATGGCATGCGGCTCCACTTTATCTCGGCCTCAACTATTCTCGTCTAGGAGCGAGACACCGTCGCACGTGACAACTGGCCGAGAGAGAAAATTGCCGTAAAACGTTGGCCGCTTCTGCGAGCAGTTACAAACCACGCCATTAGCACATACTGCGGTGTAGCTATGCTTAAGAACGGTTTAAGTCACTCCCGTCAAGAAAGCCATTCCACTGACTATACCGCACGCTAAGCGAGCATTCGCCATGTCCGAGAGATAAAGGGGCTCGGAAAGCGCCACTTAGGAGGCTATGAGAGTGGGTTGGGGATGTCGGAGGGTAAAGTATCTCAAGCTTAAGAAGGAGAAATGCCCGGTCAAGCTGAGAGAGGACACTTTAGCGACACGCTGTAATTGCTTTAAGGCACGGTATTACAAATGCACCGTTAAATGGCTTGCGAGGAGATAATGCCTACGTTAGAGTGTACTAGAAAGGCTACCTGTGAGGAGGTTTTGGCCACTTCATTCGCACGGGAACGGAGCTCTAGCAGGGTGTTCGGGTACATCTATTTGAGGTGGGCGGGCACCCCCTGCGTTATCTGTATTGCATAAAGACGGAACAAAAGCAATAATTTCGATTTTTCTGGAACACTGCAAGAGAAATATCAAATGGATTTCTTCGTCCAAGAATTTTTATGTAAGTGCAGATCAGTTATTTAAAGGGAAGTTGAAGCACTTTTCCAAGCAAATGACTTAGCAGCGTGTAAGGACAGTTCTATTCCTGCTAAATTAGTAAAGCGATGTGAGAGTATTCAAAAGTGAATCCCAATAGCACGTTTTGGCTATGGTAACAGTGGCTGGCAACAGTGGCTATGGCCGCCTGGTTTCTTGAGACACCGAGCGAACACGGCGAAGTCATTCTCGGCATGTCGCTTCATCTGCAACAGCAGCACTGCTGAAGTGTGGCCTCTCCGATTAGATCCGGCAATGCCACGTCATGGCTTAGTCACGGAGGCCGTTGTTGAAGGTGAGAAAGAACACTTGCTCCGGGCCAGAGGAAACGAAGATGACGTATGTTTCCCAGCCCACACTTCCAGCGCGGATGCGAGGGCGAAGCAAGACAACCATTTATTTTGCCTGTTCTAAAGCTCCTGCTGCTACAACAGCGAAAAGAATTATGACATTGTCAGCAATAATTGCGATCCCTTTTTAAACACGAAGCTTCGTTGAATTCTAAAATTTATTCAGTTTCCATTTAAAATTGCTGATGTCTTCAGGAATGGGTGAAACATTTGTACACATCTTCAGAGTTATTTCGTAGCATTTCGCTAAATACAACACACCCACCTTCTTTCCGCATGCGTCGCATAACGCTGAAGGCCAAATTACGTGGAATCTGCAGATTTTTTTTTTCAGTAAACCTTTGGAATGAACCGGGCAAGCAGCCACAAACACCATCCTAGTCATAGTTAGTGCCACTAGCAAAAACTAAGTGTCTCCAAGAAAAACCTGGTATTGCTGAAAAAATTTGGCGAGACCAAACACCGGCTCTGATGTTAGTTACAGCCTTGCGCCACCAGTGCAAAGTACCCACATTTTCAAAATGTATATCCACCATCATCCTTCAACTGAACAAGGTCATGGCAACGTAAGAGCTCTTTTTACCTTGTTGATTATCGCCAGCTTGCCCGCACTAGTGGAGTAGCGGTTACATTGCTGGGTGCTGACCCGATCGGTAGTGAGTTTGATCCTGGCAGTTGTGTTCGCATTCGATCAAAATTTTAGAAGCCTGTGTACTGTGCAATGTCAGCGCGCGCTTAAAAAGGCGAGATTTCAATGTTTCTGAAGCCATACATTAAGGCGTCTCTGATAGAGAGAGAGAGAGAGAGAGAGAGAGAGAGAATGAATGTAGGAAAGGTAGGGGGGTTAACTAGACTATGCGTTCAGTTTGCTACCCTACGCATGGGGAGGGGGTGAGGGGAGTAAAAAAGAGAGAGAAGGAGAGACACATGTCAAATCACACACACAATGCTGAGTTTCACAGGCGGTCCCTCAATGAAGTGGCGTCTTTCATAATGATAACATTGTTTTGGGACGTTAATTACCGGAGAGTGTTAATAAAGACGATAGTCTTTCTTGGGACAGTTCTATGCAGAAATCTTGGCCTGTCGTCTGTCGGCCTGTCGTGTTTTTAACATTAAAGTGTTTTATGCCGGGGTCCATCACGATTTCAGCGACGTGTTTCCATCACAGAAATGACGTCGAAAAATTACACATGACCACAAAAAAGGATAGCAAGTTCTTTAAGCGGGAGTAGAACCCATGTCCTCTCGTTCTGCGACAACAAATACATAGCACGCTATCCACTGCGTCCCGTTCACATGCTTTGTTGGTTGCGGAGAACGGTCATAATTTTCAGCCCTACATCAGTCATTGTATTAGGAAAAGCGATGCCCCATACAACTTTCACGACAAGAAACAGAACAAAACAAGTTTCCGTGGTGGAATCAAGAAGCAGCAGTAAAAAGTCCGTTTTACCGCCACCGTTAACGGTTCCGGTGGTCCTGTGCAATTTCCCGCTTAGTTCTCAACATGGCGACCGGGCTTTGGTATAGAGATAAGGAGAAATAGAGTATACAAGTAAGTGGAATCGTAGAATTATCATCGGAAGATTTAAAGGAACCACAGCTTAACCATTATGTTGAAAAATATAGGTAAAAAGCCAATAAACAATTGAGCGGACTTCTTGTAGTGTACAATGCACCAAGCTCACACCCAAACACAAGCAGTGCGGTTAGTGTTTGCGTCGTTCACTCGTTCGGTATTCCGTAGAAATGAGGAACAAATAAAATATGGTTACGTATTTCGAGATACATTTCTTTTCTGAGTATCTAGAATTCACCTCGTATGTTCACAGCAATGAGGAACGTAGAAGTACTGAAATACACCATGTACAGTGGATCGAAGGTTCACCAAAAGACAAGAGTAAAACACAATCGTAGGTTGTCTGTATGGTATAAGTTAGTAAACAAGCTTATTCATTTCTAGTGTCCAAAGAAAACCTCTCAGGGTTTCTCATGCATTTACTTGAGATTATTCGAACACAAAATCCATGTTCTTTCCCTTCGTCACCGATGTTTTGATCTTATCTCGCCACCGTATGGGAAATTGCGCCATTTAAAGGGCCGCGATCACCTCCTGGGCCCTAGCGATGTGCCCACGTTAGTCAACTAGATCCTACATGTGCGGCGATCTTAACCTCGCGCGTCTCGGTGAGGAGGTTTATGTGTGCGTTGCGGGCTTAGTATTGATATGTTTATGGCGCCACGAGAACTCAAGTATTAGGTGTGCAAGTATTAGGATTCAGTATTAGGGTCAATTATCAGGATCCTATTTATCATCTCCTCGATCACTTGAATTTTATACTTTCGCGAAGACGAGATGAGAGTCGCGCTAAAGCCCTAGCTCTTTTTTTTTCTTCAATTTCGCGTGTGTGTTAAAGTCATCTCACGCCAAGACTCGTGAACGTTTTATGTTTGCTCACGCCCAAACTGCAGGACGAAATAACTGCACCGTGTTTTCTGCAAAGCATTACCACTAAAACACCTCCCGACAAATCTCCCTCGTTTTAACTGGTCACATATCTGAGCTCAAGCGTATGCATGTTCTCGCAATACGGCTTTGTCTAATTTCTGCGGTGCATGTAATCTGCGAGATTGCGCTCACGACACCATTCTATTAGTGCTGTTCTATATTTCTGCGGAATTTCTCCGCAGGCAGAACCTTTCACATCTAGCTACAAAACACCCTTACGGCAACCACTATGACGTGCTTGATTATGCCAGATAAGTTGAGTACCAACGCAGCTTCATTACTATGTAAGTTAACTGGTCGCGGTAAACAGTGGAAGACATTTGGGGTTGATTTTCAAACAACATTTCATGCATTATTTTTGCGTGGTTTCATTGATGTGGTGCACTTGGAGTGTTGTTCGCTTGCACTTGGCGAGATAGCACACAGAGTATTGCTGAAAGCCATCGAGCAACTACACTTCATTGAGACGGTCTATGAAAAAACACGAACGCTCGGCTTTACGCCGGATACCCGGATGTCTGGTATACTACGCGGCAGTGCGGAAGCGCTGTAGCAGACGCCCGAAAATTGGAAGCTGAGAAGAAGCAAACTGCTGGCTATCATCGTATACTTTCAATGTTTGACGCTTCGCGCGCTACATTGCTCTCATCGGCACACGATTATTTTATTTCTTGTGCTTTCATCGGCTTTCCTGTATCCTCCTCGTCCTCAAAAGTGTCAAGTAAGTCAAATTAGTACCATTACTATTGTACACCCTCACGAAAAGGGAATTTTTTACTAAGAAAATGCCAAGCCAAGAGAAAGCTTTGTGAATTCCACCCGGTAGGCCTAACAACTGATATCACCTGTTCGGGGTATTTTCATGCTTAAGTTTTGGGCGACAAAGTTGTTTAATGAGCGGCAGTTCTCTTGCGATGAAATACGCACGTTCACGGGTGCAAGATGCCTCTTTGTTTTAATGTAGTTAAAATAAATGTAGTTTAACCATGGAGTAATATTATTTGCCTTAGTTTGAATTTGTTGAGTATTTGGGTGTAGACACCTGTACAAAGGACGACGGTGCATTAAAACTGTAATAACGTACTTGCGATAAGTCGCATCCATGTTGCTTCACATTTTAATTCATCGCGCTTGAGTGGGCCACAACGTCATAAGGCAGGAAACCACGCTATTATGACACGGTAACTATGACACGATAACAATGAACATTATTAGTAGACATGATTTATAAGTGGGCACGTCGTTCAAGTCAGCAATATTTTGAAATAGAAATTGATGGGCATTTCAGTATTGCAATAGAATAGTCTTAGCCTTTTTCGAGAAGTGCCCGATCCAGCATTTTTTTTTTCTCTCTTTAGACATGAATGCACAGTGTTAAAAGCTGGAGACGCCCTGTCGAGTTTCTAACATTCAGGTCAGGCAAACGAACCAATACGTCGCCCCCGGAAGTCGACAGTGCCCCTACAGAAGTCACAGATTCGTACCTTTTGTTTCCTTGCGTCTCGTTCTTAATTTAGTGGCCACAGCAAAGGACGGTCACGTCCATCAGCTGTAAGGTATTCAGTGATCGATGCTCGCCTTCAACCTTCTCCAGCGGAACAACGCCGTTTATTCTTTTGGATTTCCCTTTTACATTTATAACAACCACTTCTTTGCAAGCGTGGCAAGATTGGCTACGTCAAGAACTTACTTTCATAATTTGTTTAAGTTAGATGGTTTCAGTTTCAATAGAGCAAGCTTTTAATTAAGTCGAACAGTGGCTGAATTCAGCAAATATCTGCTCATTTACCAGGTCCTCTTGCCAAGCTGAGACTGCGACCTTTGTCAATTGATCTGACATACAAACAAATAAAAAATCCCGTCTTTCTGCGAAAAGGGAGGCTCCTACGACTGACTGTGGACTTTTGGCAAAGACAAAATCATGTTTATCGAAGACCGCATGGAAAGGAAGAAAACGCACACATCGCATACGGCTTTCGCAGTCGGGCGGCTAGCTAAGCTAATGGAATCTGGCTGTCCGCTTCCCCTCGCTTCCAGCACCACGAAGCTACCATCTCATTAGGCACTGTGTGTCTTCGAGAAAGCTTTTCTCGCTTCGTTCACCACAACATGCACTTGCTTGTGTCTTCCCGCTTTTCCCATGCATCTTCTCTCCTTCTCGGTGTGCTCTTCTTTGAAGCCTGCTTCTGTTGTCATTCTCTATAGGTTTCCTCAGCTGTGTACTTTGGTATTCCCATTTTAATCCACTGTGTTAGTTGCATATTTATGAAAGCCACTTCTACACGACTTAGCTGTATATTTTGCAGACTGAGCTGAAAAGACCACATTGGAATGGCAAATACCTCTGCTATGAAAATGTGCGTTTGATTCCACCTACGGTGGCCACTTGCACTTCATACCGTTTAGCGCTTCGACGAAGTACTCTGTTGGCACTTATGAGGAGTTGTATTTGTGTCCCATCTTTCTTTCTTTACCTCAGACCGAGTATGGGAATGGAGAAAGACATGCGATTGCGTCCACGTGGACGCCCAGACATTGCACCCACGTGGGTGCAAGTGCTGCTCGCAAGTTGCGAACGATTATGATACACAAAAACAACTGCGATTTAAAAACATAAGTCCATGTGAACTTCATATTGCCGGAACGGTCGTTACACCCAGAAAGCGAAGGTACCACGCACAAACCCAAGACGGACACATTTTGCGTGATATGACCCACAACGTAATGCAAAACTGCATGAAATGGCATTAGAGATCGTGCAATGCAACTATAAAAACGTGTGCGGGATCGCAATGTGCCAAGCGGATGAGGGAGAGATAATCAGAAAGACCTAAGGCAGCAGAAGTGACCAAAAGAGTGTAGTTTGTTATAGTGCACAGAGAAAATGGGTATGTAATGACGACAGACAAGGATTCAAGGAATTGATTTGATTGATTGATATGTGGGGTTTAACATTCCAAAACCACCATATGATTATGAGAGACGCCGTAGTGGAGGGCTCCGGAAATTTCGACACACTGGGGTTCTTTAACGTCCACCCAAATCTGAGCACACGGGCCTACAACATTTACGCCTCCATAGGAAATGCAGCTGCCGCAGCCGGGATTCGAACCTGCAACCTGCGAGTCAGCAGGCGGGTACCTTAGCCACTAGACCACCACGACGGGACAAGGATTCAATGAAGTGTGCGTTGATGATAATATTGCCGAAATTATGCTGTGTAATGGGTAATAAATTGAATGGCATAATGTATTTTTCATTGTTATTTAAAGAAATTGTCAAGTTTCTAGTGTATTTTAAATGTTTGCTTCACTTTAATAAAGATTTGTGGCGAGTATTAGTTCTTCATCCACAACGCTCAACTTTTTAAACGTTGATCGAATGCGTTTTAGGAAAGCTGTACGCTGAATTGAATACGCTGTATTATCTCGAAGGCGCATAGAAGGGGGGCATTTGGGAAGAGCTATTGGTTTCATCTCGCCATTATATGGATTGAGGTCACAGTTTCGAGGTAAAGAAAGACGCTATATTTATACAACATATAGTGAAAGCGTGGTGCCACGTCCTGGGGAAAGAGGTAATTGAGCCGTGCTGGCATGATATATAGCGCCACTTTCATGCATGAAATTCACTTCACTCTGAAAGATAGAACCTACAGAAAAGAAGGATTCGCCTTCTCGATATGTGCACACATACGAATAACCGAGGGCCAAGATGCGGCGATATCTCGTGGCGAATAGAGTTTGTTGGTACCAGGGGTCCTAGGTATTGAGACCAGCACCGTAAGTGCATCGGAGGCATACACAATATCACCACACCACTACTGCGATCCTTTTACACAGCAACATTTTAAGGTCTGCGTGGAAGATTTTAGGCGAATGTATAGTAATAGTGTTTCTATGTTTCCGAGGCTATAAAGTCACGGCTCTGAAAGTATAAAAACAAAGCAAATAAGAAAATATTTTAAAATAAGAAAGTTGTAACACTGAAACCGAACCCCAGATGACCAGTATTTTATTCTCTGTGCGAGACGTATAAGATTTTAAATACTGAAAATTGTGCAAGACAAGCTGGTGCTGCCGGCGGAGTGTATACATGCTGCGCGGTACGCCAAAAGCGGATGACCAGTGGAATGGTGACCACGCCGCAACAGCCGTACCATATCTGTGCTAGCCATGCCGCATGCACAAGTTCCTCGGAGCTGTTCGATATTGACAGTAAGTTACGCTATACCAACTCGGGGGCGTAACGCTAACCATAATAACAGCAATTATATGGACAGTTCAATAAATGCAAACGTTTCTTCACCTCGAATAACTCTCGCAGCTATCTATAGAATTCACACTAGAAGAAAACGCGGCTAGTAATCAAGTGGCGCAAGCTTCGACGCTCGCGAACTGCAATGAAAATGCAGCTCTTCTAGCCAGAGCCCATAGCCGACGACAATAACCGAATATTCCGCATCGGGTCACTATTTTGCCATTAGTAGCGTCACCATCGTGGTGCAATAAGTGAATAATTAGGCTATACATAATAAGATCTCTCACGTAGTATAATACTGCTTGGTTAAACTTTAACGATTGCCTCTTCGTCATTCTTTGCATCTCACACAGTAGCGAAAATCAATTATCAATTGATCAAGCAACACATTAGGTGTCATATTTATTGCCTCTTCACGCAAATATTGTAAATAAAACTGAGATATCACACTGGCTTGAAGCAACTGACCGATTAGGACAAGTTGTTTATTAACTAATAACAAGCACGTTGACATAATCTGACGTGTGGAATACTTCAACATGTTTTTGAATATACTGTTGGATTTTTTTCATTTAACGACCCGGTCTTTTCTCGTAAAAAAAATATATTTTGACGACATGGTTCACATGACCCAATTAACAGCTTGATAATGTAGACATGAAATGAAGCAGTTGGACATGCATGTGGTCTTTGCGTTGATGGAAGGACGCCTCTCTTACAACTATATTCTACCCTTTTCAGCTTCCCTCAACACGAAGTACTGCGCTGCTTCCAAGGCTTCTTGCCATACTGACGTCACGAACATTTATTCATCTTGTTTATGCTAGCTGCTCTCGTCATTGTCAAGTTGGCCCAGCTCTCACGGCTGTTTGCGGTGGAAGGACGCCCTGCTTACGACTGTGCTCTATCTTTCGCAGGCTGACAAAAGAAAGTTCGCTCCTGACTGAGGAATTTTCATGTCCTATATTTTTCCCACAGCCACCGCATGCCACCGTATTCCTACTCGTTTTAGTGTCAAGTGTTTTGGCGTTGGTATTGTTTGCACTACGTGTACACTTGGTGGACCAATGAACACTCAATGCCGGTCCTGATACGACTACTTTCTCGCAGATGGACACTTCTGAAAGCATTTTGAAGGTGAGTACGGCTACCATTTCGGCGATTCTTCTGGTTGCAGTGTAGCAACATATAAGAGTGAAGGCGAGAGTGACAATTGCACAAGTATGAACGCTAAATGTTTAGCAACTTTGGTGGGCGCTGCGGATGGGGTCGGCCGTTTCGAGTACCCGGTGCCGCTAAGAGTGGAAAAACAGACAAATGTGCAGACAGACACAGACAGACAGACCAAAAGTTTTGCGTCGAAGGTCCCCAAGAAAGAGTATCGTCTTTAAAACATGCCCGCACAAAAGCGGGAACTACTGCGCGACGTGAGAGAATGGGTAAATGCAAACAATTATCGCCTTGAGTGGCATGCGGACGAGAAAGTTCTCGTTCGAAGGAAAGGAAACAAATCGGTGATTGTCATCTGCTGCATGACTTACCTTGATAAACTGCACAGCGCTTGATTTCCGACAGCCAAAGTATCTTCTAGACAGCTTTGGTTTCTGCCCCGCCGCGGTGGTTTAGTGGCTAAGGTACTCGGCTGCTGACCCGCAGGTCACGGGTTCGTATCGCGACTGCGGTTGCTGCGTTTCCGATGGAGGCGAAAATGTTGTAGGCACATGTGCTCAGATTTGGATGCACGTTACGAAACACCAGGTGGTCAAAATTTTCGAAGCCCTCCACTACGGCGTCTCTCATAATCATATGGTGGTTTTGGGACGTTAAACCCCACATATCAATCAATGCATGTTAAAGAACCCCAGGTGGTCAGAATTTCCGGAGCCCTTCCTGTCCTTCTTGTCTATGTGTCGTCGTTTTGTTTTCACGCTATAACTATCGCCATGCCATACCAACTAGCCCAAGCTGCCACACCCCTCGACTACGTCGTCTTTCGTAATCATATGGTGGTTTCGGGACGTTTAACCCCACATATTAATTAATCATTTTTTGGTACCGGCCAATCAGGAATAATTTGCATTGTATATACATTATGTGTTAGAATATGTTAACGATAAGAATTGTCGAATAGTTCTTGGAGGGGATCTAAACATAAATATGATTACACAGAATAAAATAAAATTCTCATTAGAATCTTTCGTAACTAATTATCTCTGCCAAAATTTCAAAACGTTGTCTGCGTGAGTTACGGCAACATGTGATACTGCATCGGACTTGTATGTAACTGACTTCAATGTGTCTTCTGCAGAAATCTGTGTTTCAGTATACTCAAGTAGTGACTGCTTACCTGTCTTTATATTCATTGTGACCTCATTTGATAATCAAAAACGAAAAACTGAGGTGTCCTCTCATCGGCTCGTAAATACTAACACCTTGCGTGCTTTCCGAGAACGCCTTGCCAGTTCCACGTTGAACGATTTGTATAGAGGTCAAAACACGTGTATAAAGAAAAAAAGTTTATACGAATATTTATAAAAATAAACCGAAAGTGTTGCAAACCATCAATATATTAGCACAACTTATGCTTATAATTATTAGACAGGATGTATATTTCGTTTAATAAAATTAATTCACTGGAAGCATTAAAATCATTTAAAAATGCAGAAACTGTTACAAAATACTAAACGTCGCTAAGAGGTACCACCTCTTTATTCTTTTCAACTCATGTGCACGAGGTCCCGATAATATTCGGAGGACACTAGCTTCAATAGCTCGGAGTGGTCTTGAAAAAGCTACCAGCCCTAAAAGAAGACAACGAACTAAAAACATTTGAACTTGCTAATGTGTTCCAACATATTTGTTTTTTAGTCACGCAGAGTTTGGTATTGACCTCTCGTAGATTAACTTACGTCATAGCCAGACATTATTACTTAGGGCAATTAAAAAGCAAAAAGTTATTTCTTCCTTTCTGGTATTCAGTAACAGCAGATCCACTGATGCAGTTGGTGTTATAATAGCACCGGCGAAAATCGTCGTACACATAATTGCGTCCTGCCTGGAGTACATATTTATTCGACGTCTGTCAACAGGCATTTTCTCTTGTAGAGTGCAGATGGCAGAGGTCACACTAATACTCACAGAAGGCGACAAGATTTATCTCTGATATAGCTACTCAGTATCACGAATAACTGTTTTTTTAAGGTGTCGATGTAATTTTAGCATGGTTTCGTTTGTTTACTGACAACTTTAGTGTCATAGGTCCCGCGCATATCGATTTTCTAGCAACTGGTATTTTGAATTACCTTGATGACTTCAAAGTGTTTATATCATAAATATTTGAGAAGACTGGTGGGCTTGGTATTTTGTGCAATTTTCATAAGGCCATTACCTTGTCAGTCATGTTTTGCCTAAGAAAACTTGAGTGCTTTGGTAGTCGAGCTGTACCTCGCAATATGATTGCGTCCTACCTGCAGCACAGATCCCAGTTCATAGCTAAAGCCGGGGACCATTTGCTCCGCTGCGGTGGTCTAGTGGGAGGTACTCGGCTGCTGACCCGTAAGTCACGGGTTTGAATCCCGGATGAGGCGACGGCATTTGACTCTTGTAATAAATTTTGTGAAAAACAGAACCAAATATGGTGTCCAAATGCTACAGTTTTATTAACTGACTGCTCTAAATTATTAAAAAAAATTGGTTGACTGTATCTACTTTTTCACTAAGTGGGCTACGCGACATATTTGTGTGATTGCTTGTGCTGCCATAGGTTCATCTGTCTTTTTTTTTATCTGTTCTAATCACTGCAGCCATTTTTACAGTGAGGCCTATTAAGGATCTGAATAAGGGTCACGTGCACCGTAGTTGTCTGCCGCCGCCGTCGTTTTCCATAACCACTATAGGGCCAAATAAGAAACAAAGAACTTAGCATGAAAATAAAACACCAACGACATATAGAGATTTGAACACGGTAACCACTATAAGGCCAAATAAGAAACAAAGAACTTAGGGTGAAAATAAAAACACCAATCACATATGGAGATCTGAACTGGCTCCCCTGCGTGCCACTCCAGTATTCTAACGCAGAGCCATGCCAGCACTTGTAACTCCTTTACAAAGTACCCTCAGGCAAGGTTAATGTTGGGAAAGGGATCGCGTTAATATCAGTGATAAAGCGTTTCAAAACAGCAAAGGAACAGCCAGGCTTCGCATACTGTGAACTGCATAACCAGTGAGCCGTCGAATGACCCAATTCATCACAAAAGCTTCAGGCATAATTCTTCATCGTCGTCAGCCACAGCATCAGAAAGTTCAGAAATGTCCTTGCGAGTGTGTAGTGGGTACCACACTTCCCTGAAGAATGATGAAAGGTGCCACAATGAATACTTTCTTACCTAACAAAATTATGATTTGTGGCATAGAGGGTACGTTGCAAGTGTGCTTGTATCAGTTACCAAAAGTGTGTTTAAAAAAGACTGTGAAAGACTGCTCTTCCAGCTTTTGCTGTGACTGCACTGCACTTTCAGGGAAGGCCTGGTGGTCTTGTTTACATTTCTGCAATAAGCTGTTTTATAAAATCTGGTCACATTTGCTTACTGTTTTTACTGTTTTGGTTAGTTCATACGGTATGTATACCACGTCCTTGCGTTTAACCACTGTGAAGCTGCCCAGAGTAAGAGATGTTCAGGTTTGTTTCAAGGTAGTCAATGCAGCTTTTTGCCTGGTCATCCTCGCAACTTTGTCATTCAAGACATTTCAATTAAATGTGATAGAGATCAGTAGCTGGGGAGACGTCGCGCTTGTATTCATGCCCACCTACGGCACGAAAATAAAGTTGTTTTTTTACAGTCAAGAGCGTTTATGTCCGAAAAAAGAACCGGAAAGAAACATCAAAGCACATTGGACGCCACAGTTTCGTTATTTCTTACTATAAAAAAATGTTATCCAAATGAGTGCTGCACAATTTGGAGATACGGAAGTAGCCATGGTAATATGAACCTCAACCTCTCCACAGCAAGACAGTTAGGTCAGTTGAAAATAGATGTGCTCTAATACACATTACAAGCAAGTGGTTATGGCGTTAAACGCATTACAGACAATAATTATTGATATGTTGCAAAAAAGTAGAATTAAAGAAGATTTTGCAGCAAAAAAACTCAATTTGGCAGCTTGAGCGAGTTTTCAAGGCACTTTTCTCTATAAAGGGAGACAAAGAAACGCGACAGTGCCTTCGGCAGCTGACACGCTGGTCACGGGATACAATCACGGTGGTGGCAGCCGTAATTCCAATGGAGGCGATAATAATGTAGGCTTAAGTGCTCTGATTTGCGTGCACGTTACGAAAAGTCCATTAGGTTGCTATTTCTAAAGCCCTCTACTTCAGAGTCTCTCATATTTATATGGCTGTTTTAGAACGTTAAGCCGAAACAATTACAAAGAAGACAAAAAATATTTCACTGAAAGACGTTTAGTATATAGTTTATACTATACGGCGTTTTGTATACGTTTAGTATAGTGTTTAGGAAGTCGGAATCGCTTTGCTGGAGCACGTAGTATGACCATTTAGTGCAGGTTGTTCGGCAAGGTTTCATGTACGTGAGATTACAAATTTGAAACGTTCTACGCCTTCTTGACTACTATAGGGTGTTAGAGTAAACCGTTAAGCAGGTCGGGTGAGCACCAATAGAAGGGTCAGAAAATAAATAAATGCAATGGTAAAAAAAGTGGTAAGTCCAAGACTCTTCGCGGTTAATGAAAGGGTCGTTCCTGTATTTCCTACTACACATAAACTGCCTGATACTTAAGGACTACAAGTTGTCACCGAGGATCACTTTTTGAAACTTGTCAGAAAATGGGCTGAGTTATGACGAACGTTTACAAATGACCAGCCTTTCAGTCATAGGTGTCAGTACGAAGCCCGAAGGCGAGTCGACGAGCGTGTGCGAAAATCGGGCAGCAGGACTCGTTCCCAGCACGGCACGCCAGCTGACGGTAAATATGTCCCGAGTGACGTGAAAAATGTGCCACACTTTATTGACGAGACAGGCGTACCCTTACACTGAACAAATGAAAAAAAAAGAGGAAACGTGGGGGAATGCCAACTTGCCAAGTCCACATCAGTGCAGTGGCCTACTAGGACCAAAAACGAGGGAGGTTGTTCTCGTTCAATTTTTGTTGTTGCAACGACAAGATTGCAGAATCAAGTTCGTTCGGTACTTTCGACACAGCTTTCGTTTCGGGCCCTAACATTCGGCGTAACCGATCGATTTCCACAGATGTTATTGATAATATAGCATGCTTCTTGGGCAATATCATCAAGAATGTGATAATAAAATACCATTTGGCGTATGCAGTGGAAGGCCTGTACTGTCATTTTTCTTAAGAAACGACTGCGCACATCAAGTACGCGATTCGTTTTCGGAGTAGGTTCTCTAACACGCTCCGGTAGTTCGACGTGGCGTATGACTTATATCTGGCCACATTTACGAAGCCAGCTTGTGAGGTTTCACTATCGCGACTGTCATTTTCTGTTGGCTAGCTGCAATTGTATAGCTCACAAAATACACCACAGCGCGTGAACAACATAGCCATCTCATGCACTCCTGAACAATTCTGACGTTAGCAATTTATTGAAAAGCAGCTTGGCATTGTTTCTATACAAAAAATCGAAAACTTGCGTAATGAATTTCAATTTCAATTTATTTACCGGAGAAACAACCTGAAGGGGGAGGGGGGGGGGGAAGGCGAGGCATCTAGGAAACAAGCTGTCGCACCAGCTTGACGAAAGCCCAGGGTCCCTTGCATGGCAATAGTACATACATGACACATGGTACCAAGTATTTTTACATAACATTTGCATCGACAGCAATGTACATACAGATCAGCATACATCACATGTATACATGAAATGTAACAATGACACTTCGTACAAGATAGCAGGGTAATGACTTACTATATAGATGAAATGTAGTCGCACAGGTGTTTTTATTTCAATGTGTTTGTACTGGTTGAGTATGGTTGGATTATTATGAGTCAGTAATTGCACGCTGTAGTTGTCCCGGGAGCGAGGTACATTGCATACTTCAGCATTTCATGTGTGTCTCGTGTCGTTGTGTGGTTCTCTCTCAGCGAGCGATGTAAAGTAACTTTTAGCATTTTTTGATTAAAAATATTTTTTTCTAATAATCTATATTCATATAGCCAGTCAGGGCGGTGTAATTTGTGTTTGAGAAATAGAAGCATGTGTGACTGAAAGTTGATCAACGTTTTCATTATAGAAGACAATTTTTTTTGTTACAAGTTTTTGCATGTTGCATTTTAAAGTTGTTGCCCAGATAAAGTAACAGTAGTGTGCATATAACAGAAATAGAACATAATGAATTTGCAGCTTTGCCTCGGGCAAGAATGCGCGGCAGCACGCCGTAGCACCGGTAACCACTGATAGCTTATTGCAAAGATAATTGATGTGGGTATCCAACGTAAACCAGAAGAAATGTATACTCCAAAAATTTTCAACTCTCCGACCAACCTAATACGTTCATTCTGAGGGTAAATATTATTGCGAATGACGTACGAGGGGTTCATTTTAAGCGCGAGACACGATAACCTTTGTTTTCTTTGAAGTTACCTTAAGCCCATTCACCTGAGTCTAGTTTCCTAAACTGACCAAAATTTCATGGCATTTTTTCGGCAAGTTTCTTGGCATCAGCACCTGACACAATGTGCAATCATCTGCGTACATAATAAATTTTGCAAATTATAAAATTTTAATAAATATATTACACAAAATTGGTCCAAAAATACTTTCTTGGGGCACACCACATACAAGAGGTAAATAGGATGACTTGTGGTTATTGACGAAGACGCACTGACTTTGTTCTTCAAGATACGACTGAAGTAATTCTAAGGGTCTGTCACAAAATCCTCATAGGGAAAGTTTGGGAATCAGGATGTCATGATCAAGACTGTTGAAAGTTTTACTAAAATCTATGAATATAACGGCTGTATTAGTTATGTTCAAAGCTCTGTAATACGTATTCCTTCAGTGTTGGGAGTGCCGTTTCTCTCGACCTGTTTTTTCGGAAGCCATACTGTGAGTCAGTAAGATTGCTCGTTTTATTTAAAAAGTCCGTCATTCGAGTAAATGCGAGTTCTTCTATACCCTTCAAAAAAACTGGGAGTACAGATATCGGTCGGTAGTTTGAAGCATATTTCTGATGACCACTCTTATGAATAACTGAAACCTTAGTGTATTTCATCGCGTTTGGGTAAATTGCAGTCTCTGAAGTTAGGTTGTAAATGTGCACCAGTGGAAAAACAATGAGTTCTAAAACATAATTTATGGGCTCCATCTGCAAGTTATTCACATTTAAGGCTCTACTGTTCAATCTCATGTACACACTGTATACTTCACCATCATCGGTAGGCGCAAAGAATACACTTTCGCGAATCACATTCTAGCGGGCCGTTTCCTTCACGCTGCCGTTGCCGCTGGTGGTATCACTTAGAGCAGTTGCAAAATGATGATTGAAGTAATCGGCAAGGGCCGTGCCTGGCACCTCACGCAAGTCTAGCTTTATCGATATTAGGGGTGTAACCTGTTTAGGGCGACCTAGAACAGAATTTGTCGTTTGCCGTGCGATCTCTGGTCGTTGCCTCGAGACATTTGCGAATAATTGGTAGCACATTGCCTTTGCCTGTCTTAGTTGAGCATTCAGTCTTGATTGATATGTGGTGTTTAACGTCCCAAAACCACCAAATGATTATGAAAGATCCCGTAGTGGAGGGCTCCGGAAATTTCGATCACCTGGGGTTCTTTAACGTTCACCCTAATCTGAGCACACGGGCCTACAACATTTCCGCCTCCATCGGAAATGCAACCGCCGCAGCCGGGATTCGATCCCGCAACCTGCGGGTCAGCAACCAAGTACCTTGGCCACTAGACCACCATGGCGGGGCCAGTCTTTTTCTAAATTATCTAAATGTTTGTAACGTTAGGTCGAACAATGTACTTAAGAAACAATGGTAAAAGTAATTTTTTGTTTTATCAATTTTACAAGCTCATGTGTAACCCAAGGCTTCCTAATTTTTTTGAATGCTTGGCTGTTAATTTTGGAAAGTTTCTTGCATATATATCGACAAATGTTCCAATGAAATCATTGTATACATTATTTGTACCTGCTTTTTTTTAACATGTGACCAATTGTGGTCAATGACATAGATCTTAAATTGCTCTTTTTGCTTGAGCGATGCATTCATAAGTTGCCTTCTGACATGCGTGAACTACGTTCTTTGAGTCATCAGGGTATAAAATAAAGATAAAGCAGTGGTCGCTTGGGTCACACACTAATGTGCCTGTACTGCATACAGTAGCTGTAATACGACTATTAGAAGGCCAAGAAGAGAAGGCGTACTACTAGGTATACGTGTTGGTGTAATGATTGTATTTAAAAACTTGTAGACTGAAGACAGGTGTTCAGTGCTAGGGATAAGTTAGGTTGTTCGAGCATATCTAAATGTATATCACCGCCACACACAAGTTTCAGATTGTTCACTGTTACATGATCCAGGAATGTATCAAAACAATCTATAAAAGCAATGGTATTTCCGCTAGGCGGGCAATATACCACCGAAATATTCTGTTTTTATTCTTTACCGTGAATATTTTGTTGTCTTTAGGTACTTTCGTATATTCTTCTAACAATTCACACTTAGCATCTTCTGCAACAAAAAGCGTGACACCACCAGCCTTAATACTAGGGCGAATAATAACAAAGCAATGAAAGTAATTTAAAGTCAACATAGCACAGTTATTGTAGTACCATGCTTGCGAGATCATGATCACATTAAAGCTAAATGTAACGTGTGAAAGAAACTGAATAATATCGTCATTCTAGATGCATGCAAAGCGTGCGTTGAAATGCGAATTGGACGTGCTTATTTTACTGTGTCTAGAAATTTGATGTGGGTGAGCAAGCTCCTGGTATGCCATATTTCATGAAAGTTAAGAAGAAAAGTTACGTAGCACGTATGCTCTTGCCAATGCGACTTTCTACACCAGCCCTAATATCTTCTCAAGATCATCCTCTCCTCATATACGGAGAGCGGGCGTGTCATCGTATTTTCTTCCAGAGATTTAGCCGTTAAATGACCACACTGATTTTCAGTGATGCGTGTGTTTTCTTGTTACAACCATTGCGAGAAGCTTCTTTATAGCAGGGCAAAGGTGTTCATTCACGTACACTGAAGAACCCTCCCGACCAAAGTCAGTGTTTGTAAGACGCATCCTTTTAGCCGTCCGGACAACGCTATTTCTCTTCGTGCGACACTTGAATTGGACGATTATGTTCATCCAATCGTTGCTACGTGTAGGTACCCGATGACGCGTTTCAATGTCCTGTACAGTGATTTGCTCATTGATTGCAGAGCGAAGCTTGGAAAGTACATCGGTCAAGCACTAATTTTCCGTCTTTGTTACACCTTCAATCACAAGGTTGGCTCTACGGGAATATTGCTCAGTCTGTGTGAGACGATTTCCCGGAGTTTGAACTGTATTTTCGAAATGAGAACATTTAGTTCGTAGATCCTCGCTTTCGCGCTCACGTTCGGCATTTTCGGAAGTAATATCCATCAGCTTTCTTTTCAGTTCATCAATTGTTTCAAACGCAAATGTAGAGATCTTTGCCATGTCAGTTGGCTCATTTTTGAGTTGGTGGGTTTTTGTTTGCAGGTCCCTTTATAAGACCTCCCGAAACTATTTAAATTCATGCCTCATTTTGTATTTCATTTTAACAAACTCAGGCTTTAGTTCCTCCTTCATCTTGGCCAGTTCTTTCGACATCAGATGAAAAACAAGAAAAACAACCTGTAATCAAAAAGTACAAGAAAACAACGCTGTATTTAGCAGCTGCGACGAAAAAAAAAAAGCACGGATATTGCAATTTAAATAGCTTGGCACTAACCTTCAGTGTACGCAGAAAGCAGAACAATGCTTAATGCCCTGAAGAAAACTTTCGTCGAAAGTGTCAAGTGAATCTGTTACCACTTCTGAGTTTGTATTGAATTCAGTGAAGATGGAGATATGACCTATATTTTCTTAATTATTTATAAACCTTGTGTCCCAAATTTCATGTCTCAGCATTCAATTGCCTTCGCTAGCAGCCAGTAATAAAGCGCAGTGTCACACTTTTGTGTCACTTTTATGTCACCTCAAACTGATGTAATAAAGGCAGCGTTTTGAGCTTCAGATGCGGAGGAATAGTTGCCGACAGTGAATTCTTATCTTCAATCGCTTGGTGCAACAGGGCTACTACTAAACCCTGCCACGGAGGTCTAGTGGCTAAGGTACTCGGCTGCTGACCCGCAGGTCGCGCGATCGTATCCCGGCTGCGGGGGCTGCATTTATGATGGAGGCGAAAATGCTGTAAGCCCATCGGCTCTGATTTCGGTGCACGTTAAAAAACTCTAGGTGGTCGAAATTTCCGGAGCCCTCAACTACGGCGTCTCTCATAACCATATGGTGGTTTTGGAGTGTTAAAACTCACATAATAATCAAAGGCTACTACTAAACCGTTCTTTCTCTATGGGATGCAGAAGCAGTCTTACGTTGACGTTTCTGACACAGAATTCGCATTTTTTTTTATGTTGCCATGGCGCATGCATCTTTCTCCTATAGGCGAGGTCGCCAAGCACTCCAGTAGGGTCATAGCGCTACTTTTCATATCAGAGGCCCGAAATAACCCGAAGTTCCAAGGGACCCGGATGTCTCAGATTAATCGGCAAAGTTTCAATGCGAACCAACACCACGGAGAGCAGCGCGAGAACGTAAAAAAGGTGATTGATGAGTAGTCACGACAGAAAGGTGACTAAAATGAAGCTGCTGACGTTTCCGTGGTTACAGACGCTTGAAATGCAACCAAAGATTGCGACATGACATCGACATAAATGCTAGAGAGGGATCGGGTTGATCAGAAACGAAATGTGCTTGCACTGTTGCGCACGAGGTATCACTACAATTGAGGGCAGTTGATGCGTTTGTCGAGATGCATGCAGTGGCTGCCGCCAACACATGCTCGCAAAGAGACATCAGCCACCATGAAGAACGAAACATACCGGGCAGGCAGGTATTTGAAAACCATCGCCCTACAAGACGGAAGTGCATCCCTCCACATCTTCACTTAAACATTTTAGCCCACGAGCTAGAGACTGCCACTGCCTCTAAACTAACACATCAATCACATATCATTACTAAAGGTGATTTTTTGCAAGTTTCCTTATCAGCCTCACTACGCCCACTGCAGGACAAAGGCCTCTCGCATGATCCTATGCTTGCTGCTGCCACTTTTTACCCACAAACTTCGTAATCTCGTCTGCACAACTAACTTTCTCTCTCCCCCACTTCAGTCCTTCATTTTCGTTCTTCTAGTTACTTCTGCCGTTACTAGCTGTCCTAAGTACACGCATACTTTTACAGCTTCAAGCTTACTGTTACCTCTCGAACCGCTGTTCTCTTCCCAGGTGGTTGCACATCACTTTCATTTTCTGCAGATCAATTTTAAGACCTATGTTTCTGATGTCCTTGTCTAATTAAGCAATCATGAATTGCAGTTCATTCCCTTAGTTCCTTATCAATGCAGTGGTCTAGGCGTAGCACAGGTTACTAAGGTACTCTCGCCGATATAAACAGCAATTGGAAATGCCCCCATAGTGTTGTGAAGACAGAGCCACATTTACACAAATAACGTACTTACCAATGTACGAAGCGGCCACCGCATGAAGTATCTAGGCTAGTGTGTTCACGGCGAACACTGACTATTCATGCGAACTTGCGAGGCACATTTTTCCGTTATGGCACTCAGAAACTAAGTTGCGATCCTAAAAATGGCCTAAAGAGCCATAGCGGCCAGTGGTGCTACAAAGAGGAATTCACCGGAATCGACTGCGGACTCTCACTTTGAAATAGTTCGTTAATCTTCTATGGTGTCATGCGCTCAATGTCAGTGAGCCCATAATGTACCTTTGTACCACCCTGTGCAAAGGAAGGCTGGCATCGAGGCACCCTAAAAAAGCGCGCCCTTCGCGCTATCTTACTCGTGATTGCGAAAAAGCTGAACCACCACAGAGCTCTGCGCGCTGTTAGCCCTAAATGGCACATATAAATGCTCGCCGTTAATATATACTGGGTAAAACACAAGGTTACCCAGTATATACATGGTTACCTTCTTGCAGTGAGACACGCGAGTGGACAGCACGCATTCGCCGCTCATGCTACGAGCTCTGCCTGAGGGATACCTTGAGCGCTGTGCAGTATATATTGTTACGTGATTTCGTCTGACTGAAAGAGGGCATAGTGGGGTATACCCAAGTAGGTGCCTCGGACTGAGGGTAAAGAAGTGGACGTTGTGAGTGAGCTGCGTTGTGTCTGCGGACCGACAACTGTTATTTTCCACGTAACATTTTGGTGGAAGTGCTGGGTGCTCTTCTGACAACGGAGCTACGCAGTGGACGCCTCCTTAAGTCTGCTACCATGGCTCCGGGTGAGGATACGGCTTCACCACCTACCTCAGCAACGACAGCAACCCGGTACGTCGCCCTAACGCAACCCCGTGATCCCGGTACCTTTACTGGAGATGACAACGTGAATGTGGACAAGTGGCTTAGCATGTACGAGCGCATCAGCAAGCAATATGGCTGGGACCCAACCGTTATGCTTGCGAATGTCATTTTCTATCTTGACAAGACCCCTCGCACCTGGTTTGAGACCCACGAGCACGAAATCACAAGCTGGGAAATGTTTAAACAACAGCTCCGCGACCTTTTTGGCAACCCGTTTGGTCAACAACTTGATGCCCGAAAGCAATTGGCTGTCCGTACACAGACGTCCACTGAGCCCTACTTGACTTATATTCAAGACGTCTTAGCGTTGTGTCA
Source organism: Rhipicephalus microplus (assembly GCF_043290135.1). Taxonomy (NCBI): domain Eukaryota; kingdom Metazoa; phylum Arthropoda; class Arachnida; order Ixodida; family Ixodidae; genus Rhipicephalus; species Rhipicephalus microplus. Next base: position 168,900,519 of record NC_134701.1, on the reverse strand, counting down.
AAGGGCCGATCCCAACATGACTGAGGCCGACAAGATTTCGCACGTGTTAAAAGGAATCGCCGACGATGCGTTCAGTCTACTTGTATTTACCAACGTAACGACCATGGACGCCGTGATCAAAGAGTGCCGCCGTCTCGAGCAGGCGAAGAGTCGACGCATTTTGCAGCAGTTTCAGCGCCTACCCAACACCGCGGCAACGTCGTCTTGCGAAGCCACTCCTTGTCATCCGTCTACAACCGACGACGTGACGCGCATCGTCCGACGTGAACTCGAGGCCGCTTACCCGGCTGCCAACAAACCGACGTTGCCCGACGCCTCAACGCCAGCTGTCGCCTTGATCCAGGCTGTTGTCCGCCAGGAATTTGCTAACCTTGGCATCCTGTCCACTGCATCCACACTGGATAATACTGGCCCCTCGATAGCTTCTGTGGACATGAGACGTCGCCGTCCGTACTCTATCCGAACCAGGAACCCGTCTGAATGGCGAACAGCTGATGATAAGCCAATTTGCTTCCGCTGTGGTCGCGCAGGACACATCGCTCGTTACTGCCGCAGCCAATGGCCATCTATGTCTTCTGGCTCGTACTCCGCTTACAGTAACTCATTCCGTCCACCAAACCACCGTTATCCGACCTGCACCGAGTCTACAGCATTTACTGCCCCTGAGGACTACGGCTACCGTGCCCCGTCGTCGCCACCGCCTCAAAGCCGCCCTTCTCGTTCAAACACGCGTCGCCGCTCTCCCTCGCCATCGTTCAACCGCCGCGCGTCCCCGGAAAACTAGGCTGCGCAGCTTCTGGAGGTGAAGCTGCCCTGTCGACCTTACCCAAAAATCCTCTGTTGCCCTTACGTTTGAACCGGAACACCCTAGAAGTATATGTTGATGGTACACCTGTTGAAGCTTTGATAGATACGGGCGCTCACGTCTGTATTATGAGTTCGCGTTTTCGTCGTCGCATGAAGAAGGTCCTCACGCCCCCCTTGACCAGTGTCGTCCAAGTTGCAGATGGTGCAAAAGTCCCTGTCGTCGGTATGTGCACAGCTCAACTTACCGTAGCCGGTCATCAAGTGGTCGTCCTTTTTACCGTGCTTGAAACATGTCCCCACGACCTCATACTAGGCCTCGATTTTCTTGCCGCCAATTCTGCTCTGATTGATTGCTCCGCTGGTGTGCTCCGCCTTGAACTGCCACAAATCAGTGCCGCCCCGTACCAACCTACATGCCGATTACAATGCAGCGATTTTGTTCGCCTGCCCTCGAAAACTGTGACGTACGTCGATTTTCTGTGCTCACCAGCTGTGCCCGACGGTGACTATTACGCTACGCCTCTCACCGACGTACTCCTTGCGCACAATGTTGCAGTGCCCTATACGGTGCTCAGCATCACAGATAACAAAACTTGTCTACCTCTTGTCAATTTCGGCTACATGAATCATGTGCTTCCACAAGGCATTTCTGTGGCCCACCTGTGTCCGTTGCTCGATTCACAAATTGAAGTGCTTGCCTTAGACACACTTGCTTCACCGCAGCGCACATCACTCGCAACACATTCGGGCAGCCGTCAAATTGTAGACATGATCGCCACAGATCTTCCGCCTCCGCAAGTTGAAGCCCTACAACATCTTCTCGAGGCCTACCAGGATATTTTCGATTTTGGTGACCGACCTCTTGGGCAGACGTCCTTTGTCCAGCATCGCATACACACAGGTGATTCCAACCCTGTTCACCGCCGTCCCTACAGAGTGTCTGCTTTTGAGCGGAGCATAATTCAGAAGGAGGTGAGCAAGATGCTAGCGAAGGACATTATTGAACCATCCTCCAGTCCCTGGGCATCCCCGGTGGTATTAGTTAAAAAGAAGGACGGATCGTGGCGATTTTGTGTGGACTATCACCACCTTAACAACATCACCAAGAAAGACGCATACCCTCTGCCCCGCATTGATGACGCCCTTGATTGCCTCCATGGTGCCGCCTACTTTTCTTCCATCGATCTTCGTTCTGGTTATTGGCAGATTGCCGTGGACCCCATGGACCGAGAGAAGACGGCTTTTGTAACACCCGATGGCCTCTATCAATTCAAAGTCATGCCTTTCGGCTTATGTAATGCCCCCGCCACCTTTGAACGAATGATGGACTCCCTGCTCCATGGATTCAAGTGGTCTACGTGTCTTTGTTATCTGGATGACGTGATTGTGTTTGCTCCCACTTTTGAAGCGCACCTTGAGAGACTGTCAAAAATTCTTGATGTATTCCGTCTCGCCGGCCTTCAGCTGAATTCATCTAAGTGCCGGTTTGGTCGCCGTCGCATTACAATACTTGGACATATTGTTGACGCTTATAGTGTACAGCCTGACCCAGAAAAAGTTCGAGCTGTGAAGGACTTTCCTGTGCCGAAAACCGCCAAAGATGTCCGCAGCTTTGTGGGGCTCTGCTCCTATTTTCGGCGGTTCATCAAGAACTTCGCGGAAATCGCTCGGCCCCTAACAGATTTACTCAAACCGGATGAGACGTTTACCTGGGGTCCCTCGCAAGCAGCAGCATTTTCCGACCTGACCACTTGGCTCACTTCTTCTCCTGTGCTGGCTCACTTCGACCCTACGGCACCGACGGAAGTGCGCACCGATGCCAGCGGTTACGGAATAGGCGCTGTGTTGGCTCAGCGACAACGTGGGCAGCATCGCGTGATAGCTTATGCCAGCAGGCTGCTGTCCACCTCGGAGCGTAATTATTCCATCACAGAGCGCGAATGCCTAGCGCTGGTGTGGGCAGTCGCGAAATTTCGCCCTTACTTATACGGCCGACCATTTATAGTTCTTACCGACCACCACGCTCTCTGCTGGCTCGCCTCCCTCAAAGATCCCACAGGTCGTCTCGCCCGCTGGGCACTCCGCCTCCAGGAGTATTCTTACACCGTAGTGTACAAATCAGGAAAACTGCACAAAGATGTGGATTGTCTGTCACGCTACCCTGTGGCCGACTGCGATCCTACGAGCACTGATTCTGTGGGCTGCGTCCTTTCCACCTCCCAGCTGCTTCATCTCGGGGACGAGCAGCGTCGCGATCCGGATATCAGCCGCCTAATACAACAGCTCAAATCTTCACCGCAAGACGCTTCCGTTCGCATGTTTACCTTAAAGGACGACACCTTATATCGGCGTAATTTATCGCCCCATGGTCACGACCTACTTTTGGTCATACCAAAGCACCTGCGTTCTACAGTCCTACGCGAGCTCCATGACGCGCCAACCGCGGGTCACCTTGGTGTCTCTCGCACATATGACCGTGTACGCCGCCGCTTCTACTGGCCTGGCCTTTCACGTTCTGTACGTCGCTATGTCAACGCTTGTGAAATTTGCCAGCGTCGCAAAAAGCCGTCGAGACTACCTTCCGGATATCTTCAGCCCATCGACATCCCATCGGAGCCATTCTTCCGTGTTGGTTTGGACCTTCTCGGTCCCTTCCCAACATCCGCCTCCGGAAACAAGTGGGTCGCGGTGGCTACGGATTACGCGACCCGTTATGCAGTTACGCGAGCCATGCCAACAAGCTGCGCTACAGACGTCGCTGATTTTCTACTACGCGATCTCATTTTAGTGTATGGAGCCCCTCGTCAACTGCTGACAGACCGAGGCCGTACGTTCCTTTCGAAAGTGGTTGACGATATCCTGCGTTCCTGCTCTACCCAACATAAGCTCACGACATCGTACCACCCCCAGACAAACGGGCTTACAGAACGTTTAAACCGCACCTTGACAGACATGCTATCGAAATACGTCTCGGCCGACCAACGTGATTGGGACCTTGCACTACCCTACGTGACGTTCGCATACAATTCCTCCCGGCATGACACTGCCGGGTACTCGCCATTTTACCTTCTGTTTGGACGCGAACCAACATTGCCGTTGGATACCTTCCTGCCAGCCGCTGCGCAGTATACTTCTGAATATGCACGCGACGCTATTACCCGAGCTGACCATGCTCGTCAGCTTGCCCGCAGCAGATTAATGGCGTCCCAAGACTCGCAGAAGCATCGTTACGACGAGCGGCATCGCGACGAACACTTTCCAACAGGCTCCCTCGTTCTTCTTTGGTCCCCTACGCGACATGCAGGCCTGTCAGAAAAACTTCTCTCTCGTTTCACAGGCCCATACCGCGTGCTTAGACGAGTGACCGACACTACATATGAAATTGTCCCTGATAGTCCATCAACCTCTTCCGCTCTGCTGTCAAGGGACATCGTCCACGTATCAAGGCTCAAGCGTTACCACACTGCTCCTGCTGTGGCCCCGTAAACTCGCCGGGTCGGCGCTTTTGCCGCCGGGGGTCGTGTTACGTGATTTCGTCTGACTGAAAGAGGGCATAGTGGGGTATACCCAAGTAGGTGCCTCGGACTGAGAGTAAAGAAGTGGACGTTGTGAGTGAGCTGCGTTGTGTCTGCGGACCGACAACTGTTATTTTCCACGTAACAATATAGTGTATACACATCGGCAGAAACATAGGCTACTCAGTCTCTCCAGAGCACGCACCTTCCTGTTTGTGCAATGAAATGGTTTATTCACGTTTTTAGCTTCATATTTCAGTATTGTAAATTAGCGAATGGGACTGTTGTATTTGTCGCATACTGGGAAGCAGCCCCCGCTTCGGGGGAGCGTTAATTGAAAGACTCCGCGGCGAAGAGGGGGAGGAGGGGCAACTCGGAGGGACTCGTTTTCGGGTGGTTCGCGTGACGGGCAATGCGAAAGGAGCGAAGGGCGTCCTTGACATCTGTTTTACCTACAAGCCCAGCCGTGAAGGGAAAGGGGGGGTGAGGGCCACAATGACCCTTCTCGAACACGCGGAAAGCGTTTTGTCCATCTGTCCTTGAAGACCGTCGCACGTGCGGGGTGCGGAGGAAACTCTTTGACAATACTTGTACTTCTCTGTTTGCTTTTCCTTTTTTTTTCTTCCCCTCTCTACGACAGCGGTACATAGCGAACGAATAAACCAGTCTTCGTGATGCGTTCAAACTGAAAGGACGTGTTTTTTCTCTGTCGTCGTCTCACTAGAAAAAGTCTGCCTCCCTGCTATTCCGCTACAACATTTTTTGGCGCCGAAACCCGGGAATAAGGGACCCAAAGATGGACATCGACAGGATGAAGCGCAAAAGGGCCGTGGTGCGAACGTCAACAACAAAGCTGCTCAATGACATCGCTACCATGGAGGACGACGCGTCACTCGGTGAGCTTGAAGAAAAGATCAACCTTCTCACCCTTAAGGAAGACTCACTCAAAGAGCTAGATCGGGAAATTGAGATTGGCGTAGAAGATGATGCATTAGAAGAGGAAATTGCATGCTCCGAGAACTACAAAGAAAAGATCAACGTAGCAAGGACTAAAGTACAGCTCATGCTACGTGAGCTTAGCTGCACTAACGCCGCATCAGTGAGCGCTTCGCTAGATCGCACCTCAAGTTCCTCAGATCAAAGAGAATCTAGCCGTAACATCCCGCAAGTAACCCCCACAGTAAAGCTGCCAAAACTAGAGATAGCAAAGTTCAACGGCGAGCTTCGACAGTGGCAAGGCTTTTGGAGTCAGTTCGACACGACAATAAACGCTAACCACCACCTGTCAAACGTGGACAAGTTCAAGTACCTGAACAGTTACTTAACAGGAAAAGCAGCGGCTGCTGTTGCGGGTCTTGATTTGTCCGACGGAAACTACGAAGTTGCTCTCTCGCTGTTAAAGGAAAGGTTCGGTCGTAAAGAAGCCATAATCGAGGATCACATGTCCAGACTGCTCAATATCAAGTCAGTGCGTGACTCGCGGAACCTCAGCCAACTTCGGAGCCTCGTTGACGAAGTAGAGAGAGGTGTACGGAGCCTCACTTCTCTTGGCGTCGGTGTCAGCACGTACGGAGCTCTGCTCCTGACAGTAGTAAAGAAGGCGGTGCCTGCGGACCTTCATCTCGAATACTGTCGACGAAAGGGCGCTACTACAGGAGGCAGTGAACTGGAGGCATTTGCGCATTTTTTGAGAGTCGAGGTAGAGGCACGGGAGATTATACAGCGGGCCGAAACACCAAGGGGCATGTGTGTAGAATCGTCTGTCGAAAACCGTAACAGCACCTTTAAGGCGGCGAGAATGTCTTCAGCCGCTGCACTGCATACCATGACCAAGGAGAGAAAAGGGTGTCTGTTTTGTTCGTCAGGGTGCCACGAAAGCGGTGACTGCGATGCAGAGATGTCGGCAGCTGATAAAAGAGAGATGCTGAAGCGTGAGAATAGGTGTTTCCGCTGCACAGTAAAGGGGCACACGTCAAGAGAGTGCCGTAAGGCCAAATGGCTCAGGTGTGCCAACTGTAGCGGAAAACACCTCACGGCTATGTGTGATCCTGATTTCAGAGAATACCGTGGCAGTGGTGAACAGAATGCATCCTCTCCACCAGCGACAGGACAAGCCACAGTGCTAAAGTCTTCTCTAGGCTCAGAGGAGAAATTTATGTGCATGGAGGGGCATCAGTTTCTTCTGCAAACAGCACGAGCTTGGACAGTGGGACCGCACAAAAGTACGCTTGTCAGGCTTCTCCTAGATGGTGGCAGTCAAAGGACGTTCATCCATCGCAAGTTGTCTGAAAGACTGCAGTTGAACGTGCTTGGGGAAGAGGAACTTAAAATCTATGCCTTCGGCGACAAGTCCGCTATAACCCGCACTAAAGCGCGTCTGGTCGAGCTGTGGCTGCAAAGCCAGTACGACGGGAAAAGGGCGCGAGTGGAGGCCCTCGAAGTTCCCTGCATCTGCGCAGATATAATGGCTGCGCCTTTAAAGTCAGTTCTTCTGGAACTTTCGAAATTTGGCTTGCCAGTCGCGGACGTCGCGCAGGGTGACGGAAGTGAAAACATTGATCTTCTGATCGGCGCTGATCATTATTGGGAAATTGTCACGGGATCCACTAAGCGCCTAACCTCCAAGCTGATGGCAGTAGAAACTGCATTTGGGTGGACAGTCCAGGGCCAGGTAGGCGCAAAAAGGTCACCAGGAGTCTGTCCCTCTGTTGCTGGCGTAATGCGAGTAGCAGTGAGCGAACAAACTAACAAAGAAATATCAGCGCAGTTGAGGTCATTCTGGGAGCTCGAACACATTGGTATCAAGGAACACGAACCAGCTCGCCACCAAGACGCAATCCAACAGCACTACAAAGAAACCGTCAAATTTGAGCATGGGCGGTACACAGTGTCTTTCCCCTGGAAGCCTATGGTTGATGAGCTCGACGACAACTACGAGTGCGCCGCGAAGCGTCTTAGAGCCAACACGACGCGCCTTTTGAAGGGAGATTCCTTGATCGTGGAATATGACGCCTGCATCCGAGAATACATCGAAAAGGGCTATGCAGAGCCAGCCAACAAGCATTGCAGCGCTTCGGAAGGTCCGGTGTATTACATGCCACATCAAGCAGTTGTTCGACAAGAAAGCCTGACAACAAAAGTGAGGGTGGTGTTCGACGCATCATCAAGTGCCAAAGATCGCCTCTCACTGAATGATGTTTTGGAAAGTGGTCCAAAACTTAATCCAGAGCTCATTGATTTGTTGATCAACTTCCGCACTTACAACATCGGCATCGTCGCGGATATTGAAAAGGCATTCCTTCAAATATCTCTGTCAGAGGGTGACCGGAACGCTGTGCGGTTTCTCTGGTATGCTGCCACTCCGAAGAAAGGTGAAGAACTTCCAGCGGTGGCGGCCTACCGGATGACGCGCGTTCCGTTCGGTGTTACATCCAGCCCATTCCTATTAGCCGCAACATTACGACACCATCTTGAAGGACTCCCAGAGCAGTATGCTGAGACTGCGAACATCCTGCGCAGCCATCTCTATGTTGACGACCTTGTGACAGGGGTCGACACCCTCGAACAGGGTAAAGTGCTATGCCAGGAATCAAGCGATATATTATCTCAAGCAGGAATGCGGCTCCACAAGTGGATGTCTAACGACCACGATTTAGTCAACTTCATAGAGGATGGGAACGTGGCGAAGAGGAATGCAAATGCCGAACTTCCTGCAGCCACCAAGGTATTGGGAGTAGGTTGGAATGCTCATACAGATAACTTCGAGTACAATCTGACCTCACTTCTTGAATTCCTCACCACCAGAGCCGACAGCAAGAGATTCGTATTGCAAGTCTCAGCCAGAATTTTCGACCCCTTTGGGTTTATCGCTCCTACAACACTGTACGTAAAGACAATGTTCCAAAGGTTGTGGGAGTTGGGAGCGGGTTGGGACGACCCCTTGCCAGAATTGATGCAAGCGGAGTGGAAGTGCTGGTGTGAAGAGCTTCAATGCATCAAGGCGGTGTCCATTCCGAGGATCATCGCAAGGGATTTCCGAGATGAAAAGACAGAGAAGGTGTTGCACATTTTCTGCGATGCCAGCCCAAAGGCCTACGGTGCTGTCGGATACGTTGCATGCAAGTCTGCTCAAGGAATAATCAATATAAGCCTAATTATGGCCAAATCAAGAGTTGCCCCTTTGAAGCGCCTCTCGTTACCCCGACTAGAGCTGATGGGGGCCCTCATTGGTGCTCGACTGTGCCACTACGTTGCCAAGGCCTTGAACCTCCAGAATGCTGCTGCCATCCTTTGGACCGATTCCACAGTGGCTATGCACTGGATTAAAGGAAACGCTGCCAGATGGAAGCCCTTCGTGGCAAACCGAGTATCAGAGGTTCAGGCGCTGACTGATCCCGAGGATTGGAGGCACTGCCCAGGACTAGACAACCCCGCTGACCTAATCACTCGCGGTATCCTCCCATCAGCCTTGTTAGAAAGCGAATTGTGGTGGAGAGGACCACACTGGCTTCACAAGGATAAGACGCATTGGCCAACGACCGGTGAGCAGAGCCCAGGGGCAGTAGAATGTCACCTGGAAGAGCGAAAAGTGACGGTGATGCCCGTAATATCATCGCCGTTCGAGGCAGTGCTGAAAGTAGAGGAGTTCAGCTCATGCAGCAGAGTCGTGCGCTTAACTGCGTGGGTCCGCCGCTTTGTCAACAATTGCCGCTGCGGGAAAGAAAGGAAAGGTGGTCCGCTACGAGCTGAAGAGGTGATCGATGCTGAGAGGTACTGGTTGACAACAACTCAAGGAGAAGCATTCAGTGACGACATTTCCAACTTGAAAGCCCAAAGACCACTGCACAAAGGCTCTCCTGTTCTGCCACTCAGTCCGTACCTTGACGGGGAAGGTCTCATGCGAGTTGGTGGACGCTTGCAATTCACCGACAACCACGAAGAGACTAAACATCCCATCATTCTACCTAGCACTCATCCCTTCACGCTACTGCTCATAAGGAAAGAGCACGTGAGAATGCTACACTCAGGGGTGCGCGACACCTTGGCGTCATTGCGAGAGTCGTATTGGATCATCCGAGGGCGCCAGGCCGTAAAAAAGGTTATCAAGCAGTGCCTCATCTGTCGCAAACAAAGTTGCCCTCAAGCCACGGAACCAGTGGCACCACTTCCAGCTGACAGAGTAACAGAAGGAAATCCGTTCGACACTGTCGGCATCGATTTCGCAGGACCTTTGATTTGTCAAGAGTCGCGCGGTGCCCGAAAATGTTACATCGCAATTTTAACCTGCGCTGTGACACGTGCCGTCCATCTTGAGCTCGTTAGCGACATGTCGACTACAGCCTTTCTCCTGGCTTTCAAGCGCTTCGTGGCTCGCAGGGGAATCTGCTCGACTATTTATTCGGACAACGCGCTAACCTTCAAGAGAGCAGCAAAAGATCTGAATGCAATGTTCACGCTACTAAAATCAGAGGAAATGCAGTCATACTTCGCCGGAAACCAGATCAGGTGGAAGTTTATTGTTGAAAGGGCAGCTTGGTGGGGCGGATTCTGGGAACGGTTGGTGCGATCGGTGAAGGTAGCGTTGCGCAAGGTGTTAGGTCGGAGCAGTTTAAGCTTTGAAGAACTCACAACTGTCTTGTACGAAGTCGAGGCCGTAATAAACTCACGCCCATTGACTTTCACCTACGATGATGCTCAAGAGCCAGAACCACTGTCGCCGGCGCACTTCCTCGTCGGAAGAAAGCTGACAACCCTTCCTCCACACCACCTGCCAGCCGAAATTCCGGGCGGTGACGCGCATATCTCACGACGCTGGAAGTACCGGTCTGCCATGGCTGAAGGATTCTGGAGACGGTGGCGGAGAGAGTACTTATTGGAGCTTCGATCGGCGCATCTGTCCCGGCCAACGACATCGAGTGACCTAAAGATAGACGATTTAGTTCTTTTAAAGGAAGATCATCTCAAACGACACATGTGGAAGATCGCCAGAATCAAGGAAACGTTCAAGGGCAGGGACGGCAGGGTGCGGGCCTGCAGTTTGAAACTAAGCGGGGGAACGGTGGTGAAACGACCAATACAGCTGCTTTATCCGCTAGAAGTCGACCGACAATGAGCTCAAGAGTTCGCTCATCCGGGGGAGGTTGTTGTATTTGTCGCATACTGGGAAGCAGCCCCCGCTTCGGGGGAGCGTTAATTGAAAGACTCCGCGGCGAAGAGGGGGAGGAGGGGCAACTCGGAGGGACTCGTTTTCGGGTGGTTCGCGTGACGGGCAATGCGAAAGGAGCGAAGGGCGTCCTTGACATCTGTTTTACCTACAAGCCCAGCCGTGAAGGGAAAGGGGGGGTGAGGGCCACAATGACCCTTCTCGAACACGCGGAAAGCGTTTTGTCCATCTGTCCTTGAAGACCGTCGCACGTGCGGGGTGCGGAGGAAACTCTTTGACAATACTTGTACTTCTCTGTTTGCTTTTCCTTTTTTTTTCTTCCCCTCTCTACGACAGCGGTACATAGCGAACGAATAAACCAGTCTTCGTGATGCGTTCAAACTGAAAGGACGTGTTTTTTCTCTGTCGTCGTCTCACTAGAAAAAGTCTGCCTCCCTGCTATTCCGCTACAACAGGGACCTCACTGAATCAGTTACGACCGAAACTCAATTCGAATGGTTCTCCTTCTTCTTATGTTATTATTGGTGTTTCTCGTATTCATGTTTCTCGCTTCGATAGTCGCGCGCGGAGGCAGCTGCCGTAAGCGTAATGCACGGTACAGCTATATAAAAATATTGCGCTTGTAGTCGCAAGATGTGAACAAGAATGAGCGAAAATATATCAAGTAGCTAACGAAAACTTAATTGTTCCATGCGCAGTTCAGAGGGGCTACGTTTTCTGCACAGAAACGACTAACTGCTTAGCCAGTCAGTGCGAATGCCCATCATATGACCGGTTACTCTCTTTTATTTCTTACTGCAAAACGTGACTAAAGTTTTTCTTTTTCCTATTTCACAAAGCACAAAACAAACACATGAAACACGGGAACATCAGTCCGTGTGGTTGTCACACTTGCGAAGGCACCGAAGTTTGAACTTCTAAAGAAAAAAAAATGCTGACAGATCAACAATACTTATTACGTGATGAAATCAGTGCACAAGTGCCGTTATGTCCCGCATTAGGTCTTCATGCTTGTAGGTCTTCAGAGCATACGAAGGTCACGTGTGAATGTACGAAACGCTGAGCCCGAATCTCGATTGATCAGCGCCCATTTTTGCAACATTTAACGAGGCTGAGAGAAGTGCTGGAACACCGAGGGACAAGCGAAGAACTGCTTAGTATATTAGACACACTCAAAGCGTAAACATGCATAAGAAGATACAGCCAGCCTTATGCGCGCTTGTGGGTGATGTGTTGCGTGTGTATATATGTATAAAATGCATTCACAATGGAATAAAAGAAAAAAATCTTAGCGTGGTGCTGCTGTAGTGTATAGGGCTCACAATCTGATGTGCGTATAGACGTCGTCAGTCTGAGTTGCCACTTGGCGTTCTTTTTTTAACGTTTCTTTTGTGTTTTTTTGTAGTACGTGTTTGTAGCCGTAGTTACACCCTGCGTGCAAGGAAAACCACCAAAAAGAATTGCGAAGCCTGATTTCGGTTCGAGTTTAGCTATTTCTTACGTGAGGTGTATCACAAGTCCCATCGGTGGGGTGATCCTACGCTGCTTGGGGCAGCTTTACGTTATTCTGTTTAGGTGAAGTACTTCGACCTTTTTTGGGGGAATCACTATGCTCTGCCTCGAAAAGAGGTGGTTTACTTGGGACAGGAAAGTGAAATATTGGAACAGAAAATTCTCTTACGAAGATAGCATTTTTTTAGTGTTTAGAGTGTAGCATTCATTGTGGAAGCTCTCCTTTCTCATTTATCAATGACAATGAACACTTGTCTACTTTTGTAAAGACGCGTTTCACTTTCTTGTTATACCAAGTCGCGTTACGGAAAGATGAAGCATGCTCTTGCTTTTTTTTTCCCGATTCACTGAACTTCAAAGTCTCAACGAAATAAAATATTGTTTAAATGTTTGCAGTAGGCCTACGCAATTCATGCACCTTTGTGTATGTATTGCGTTTACTATGGCATCTGCATTCATTATGTCTTGCGAAAGAGACCAATAAGCCTGATTTAGGGGTTGTTATTTTTTGCAATATCACATTCAAGTCACCACCATTTCTTCCAGAAGTTTTTGTAAGCTGTTATCATTGGATGAGTTATGATGTGAGGCTGCCAACATGTTTTTCTATGTGAATGTTTCGCTATTGAGTCTATTCAAGGGTCCCCGTGTAGCCTGCACCTTTTTTTTTTCAAGTGTAAGCGGTGTTACAGGAGATGATAGAGGCTGTCAGTCCTTTTACGTTGCATATAGAAGTGAATAGGTTATTCAGGTAGAACACGTTCAGGAGATAATGAATTAAACCCCGAACCACCGCCTACCGAGATATGTCATCTTTTCAACTCATCAAATGTTATGGATCTGAGCGGGGCTTATGCAAAATATTTGCTGTAGACGCCTCGTCTTGCACTTGATACCATAAATCACCTATTTCTACTTTTTTTCGCGATACAGTCTGTTCATTTCCACTGCTCAAGAGCTCATTCTTTAACGTAATTTCTCCTTTGACCGGGTCGGCACTGATTTATATAAAGCTTTGCCGCTAGTGCTTTCTGGTCACTTATAAAACATCACTCTAATTGTGCATTTAACAAGATACGGTTACCAACCGTTTCAATAATGCAATGTGTCGAAGCTCTTTGGCATTTCTAGATATGCGATCAAACAAGGGCGCCTTGAGAAACATTGTTTGGTGATACAGACATTTCAATGTTATATTGCGTAGGCAATGCAGAGTCTGAAGAGACGATATAAAGTTCGCAGACCAATTATTAGGACGCGAGGTGAAAGGAAGCAAAACGTAGAAATGTTCTGGATGCCTCCCTAAACCTGACTGCTTGAACACGGCATTGGCTGAGATGATGAGTATTCCACATTTCTACCACCCTTCTATCTTCCTTTAATTCCTACATGTTTTCTACAATCATTGCGCGTTTATTTAGCATGTAAAGCTAAAAACTTACAGATATACGATAAAAAGGTATACGATAAAGAAAAAGTTTCACAAGTAAAGAGCGTAGCGGTGAATGCTCGTATATCCTTCCATGTGTGAAATTTCATAGCAACGAGATTTACAGGCTAAGAAAGCAGCCGGAGCTTAAGTCTGCCAAATCTTTCAGTGAGCGCAACCTCTGGAAAGCAACCCAATTCTTTTGTTATAAGTCACACTGACTTGCTCAAGTACACACTCCAGCTGGAACATAATAAAGAGACACGGCTTTCCCCGAGATTGAGACATGCGTGCTCAGGCTTTCTTCTCTCCGAAAAAGTCTAAACCTAGGAATGTCGCCGATGGTCTATGGCTCCCGTTCAGGCTATGTTTTTAAGGTCTTTATTAAGAACACCCACACATATACCCGGAAGCGAGAGCGCACAGTTTTCACTTGTGCGTTGTAGCGCAGCCTGAAATAGCTCTAAGGCAGCAGTTATTGGTCCCTCCTAGGACTCGCTTCTGTGTGAAGCGTACGTGGTATTTCCGGTTTCATGTGACTTACAGACTTGGTCAGAATGCTAACGAACTCAGGTTAATAAAGCGGATGCTATACTCGACCCAATAAGTTCTTTGCAACACTACGGCAGAAGCAGTGCTAGCAATGCTTGCACTGCAAAACGTGCTGTGATATTGAATGGCCTTATTATTGCTGAAGCTGACACAATTTATTTGTTTGGCAAGTGCTACCTGACAGTGATGCGTGATACGGTAATCCAGCCTCACATGTACATTGTATGCCTTCATATATTGTGCTGATAACTGGCCGTCATCGGGCCTACGATGCAATATGGCAGTGCTCATGCAGCCATTGCAGAAGCCAAGGATAAGTCACTACCCGCGTTGGTCCGAAATTCTGCTCCCTACTTGCCCACTGTCAAAACAAGAGTATATGAACATTAAGGGCAACTAACATCTCCTATCGTCTTACGCTTAGGAAAAAGCACAAAAGTTCATTTTCTTCATATCGGCTGTCTGTTCAGCCATGCCAGCGTGACGTTGTACCTCATAATTTGACCGTGAACATTTTAAATAGCGCGAAATAGTGAGAAACGGTGTGTTATTGAAGGATCACATAGAAAATATAAAGCAATTGCAAGAGTTAGTTTGCAGCTCCCAGACCAAGTCACGACGATTTTAATTTCTATGAGGAGTGAACGGCCACAGCTTCGGTGGATTCCGCATTGTTTTTCCAGGGCGTAGCCACTTCCTTGCTTTTATTTCCCAACACATAATCGCGGACCTCATGTGGAGACTGAGCCGAGGATGTAGCACATATGATTACATCGTAAGAAGTTTTAGCTGGTAATATTATCTAAACAGTGTCGTAAATCTCTTAGTGATGGAACCATATAATTTGCAAAAATAGAGTGAACATACTTCCCACGTCGTTTGATAGAAACTATGACCAATACCTTTCGTTGTTCATGGTTCCCAACTCACCAGCCATGCTCTTCAAGAGGGCTAATTAGTTAAAAAGAGTCTGTTCCTCCATCACCACCACAAAAAGTGAGCACGTAGTTCGTAATTACAGCCCTTCTATACTGGATTTCTCGCGATTCATAGTAACGAAGATTATGCAGGGGCTATGCTATGCGGCTTTCGGCGATATCTGCTTGTCACCACGAGACGTACAGAAAAGTGCGTCGATATAGATAAGTTTGTCACTTTAGCGCTTTGCTTCATCGGCCTTATGCAGGACAGCACTCCTCTCATGCTTCAAATGACCATGTCATTTCTCAAAATATGGTGCTCGAGAGGAGAGTGGCGTCTCTCAGGGCAATAAAAGGCAGTGGCTGCTCTTTATTCCTCGCTTTTCTCTGATTCGCGGAAGCACCGGCCATTCTCACAAAACACGATCGTCCGTCCGGCAGATAAAGGCACTGATCCTACAGTTTGCCGAAGGTTAAGGCCGGAACAAAAGGAATCTGTGTAAAGGGTATGTGTGGTGACAACGAAGGGACGGCTCTCAATATGCGGTATACGACAAATCTCGTGGCGTATTTGAGCAGCTACGTGTACTACAAAGACAACAAAACTACGGCAATGTGTAGTATTTGTGAAGAGCGTACCTCTTTATTCCAATTTCTTTAGTCCAAAAAATCTCTTCAGGCTCCACCGCGGTGGCCTAGTGGCTAAGGTACTAGGCTGCTGACCCGCAGGTCGCGGGATCGAAACCCGGCTGCGGCTGCTGCAATTCCGATGGAGGCGTAAATGTTGTAGGCCAGCGTGCTCAGATTTGGGTGCACGTAAAAGAAACGCAGGTGGCTGAAATTTCCGGAGCCCTCCACTACGCCGCCTCTCATAATCATATGGTGGTTTTCTGACGTTAAAACGCACATATAAATCAAAACAGCTCTTCAGATTAATGATACTCACTACTTATAGGCTGCTCATTCCGAGTGGTGTAGGAGAAAAGCTATGATATGCGCCTCTGCAAAAGTTGCTTACTGAGAAACAAGGGCAAGAAAAAGCTTCACACCATCTGTAAGCCCTCAGACTACACTGCTACGATTTCCCCATGAGTTCTGGGACGAAAGGAAGGACACTGTTCCAATATGCTGCAGGAAAGCAGTTCATTTCGGCCACCTGTCTGGTGACAAGGCCGCCCTCAAATCACTTTCGAAAAGTTGTGCGTAAAGTTGAAGGCACTAGTTTTACAGGACGAGCCCTGCCGATTGCACTCAAGGAAAAGGTGGATATCGAACGGTAGGAAGTCATTGCCGAAAAATCAGTGCGCAGGACATCAACCAAATTGACAAGGTGGAGACGTGATATGTGTACCCGTCTCGGGTACACACACAGTGCGCAATGGCATCGTATATATTGCAGACACAGTGTTTTAACGCGATAGCGTTAGAGAGCTCGCGTCGCAGAAATCCCGCGGTCGGCGTCAGCCCCCTTGGTTGTGAGTGAAAAATCGTCCGTGAGCAAAAAAGCAAGTTACAGAGTTCGCCGTGGGAGGCCACTACTTGTCCACGTGTGCGCGCGCTATCACACTGAAAAAAGAAAAACCACGCACTGAAAGAAAAAAGTGCTCAAGGTCACAAGGTGCGGATAAAGTAGTTTATTTGCCCCTGCCACCTTTCCCTGCTTAGCTTCCAGCGCTTTCGCCGGGACGAGAGCAGAGATAATGGAATTTCAGCATGCGACAAACCTTTGTAACTCCACTCGCACTGGACGGATTCTTGAAATTTTCGTGGCGTTGAATTCGTGAGGCAATAAGCTTTTCTAGGGAATTTATTTCATGGTTGCTTGATAAAATGTTTCAGGGCCCCATTAACGCATTTTGTTTGACAGGTGTCATGACGAAAACGAGCCCATTCGGCAATTAGTAGGCGCATTTGAAGGCCTCAAACTACGTCAAAAAAGGCCGGCATAGTGCAGTCGTCGTCGCTAAAAACACACAGAAACTTTTAAACAGCTCTAAACAAGGACAACTATGGCGATCTAGTGGAAAACATATCAACCCTTTCCAGAGGCGTTGATCAAGCAAACAGCAAACACTAGATAATGGGCTGCTATCTGTGAGGCATTATGAGACTCTTTATGGCCTCAAAGATGGCGAGCGCGCGGCGTGTGTTTTAAAGGCCATGCGACTGTTGCTTTAGATCAAAAACCTGTATGTACCGTTCGGCCGCGCACGCGCGCGCGTGCTGGTACAATTTATTGTGTGTGTGTGTGCATGTAACTAAACATATTATTAGGTAGCACTTAGCGGTTGAAGGGCGAAGTAAGGGCCGTATTTCACTATCGCGTTCAACTCTTAAAGGCGAAGTTTAAGGGTACCCCACTTTCTACCATACGTTTTCTGAGAGAACAGAACTTAGCGAAAATGCGTCCATTCTGGGTGAGATATATAGCTTTACGCTAAAATTTCATATACTCTGAAAAAAACTTGGTGGGCGCTCAAACTTCGCCTTGACGAATACAGTGCAACAGCCTAATCGCATCCAGTTCGATGTCTTACAATCATGTGTCCAGGAAAGCAACGTTTGTGGGCATAACATTGGTCATTTCAAACCATCCTATAGAATGCTTGCCTAGTGGAGCTGCGAAATTTTCACTACCACACATTTCTTCCTTCTGCGAATTGGTGAGGTATCTAGTACGCGTCTGCAATGAGCACCTGCTCAAGTGCTCACTTTTCAATTGGTGCACAACATTACTCCACTCACTCGTCATGCACGCTTCACAACATATTAGAGGTGTGCACGGGATCCGGGTAGCCCGAAAGCCCGAGCACGTGACTAAATATACGTAACATAACGTAACATCTGGTCAAGTGCCTAAAATCACGTCGCACCCCACGACCAGTTTTCACGTGGCTAAACATCACGTAATACTAACGTTACTAAAATAACGAAACAAAAATCACGTGACAAAAATCACGTTACAAGTCCCGTCATTCGAACAATGTACCACG
The DNA here is from genome assembly GCF_043290135.1 of Rhipicephalus microplus. Lineage (NCBI taxonomy): Eukaryota > Metazoa > Arthropoda > Arachnida > Ixodida > Ixodidae > Rhipicephalus > Rhipicephalus microplus. The sequence continues at coordinate 168,882,628 of NC_134701.1, read as the reverse complement.
TTACACGCACGAATTAATAATTATACTTCGTGGTGTTATGTGTTTTTAGTCGTGTGACTATTTTTCCTTGCCTGTTACATGTTTTATATCTTATGACTAGTAGTTACGTGATGATACGTGAATTTCGTCAAGTAACAGGCAAGGCCATCGTATTTTCGCTAATGTACGCTGTAAATATAGGCGTATGTGTTGCGGAACCAAACAAAAGCCGGTGAAGAGAGTTTGTGCCACTTGACGGTGATGGTAATAAAATTCCTGTTCGCACTACCTGGTGTAACGAAAAGCTGAAAGATGTCAGCAATTAAAACTCTCCAATCACCTTTTTGATGTTCGTAAAATTTAAGGAAAATAAGGGTTAAAGACCAACTGGTCACCTGCATCTGTGGGGCATTCCTTAAATTGTGACTATTATATTGACTTGCTCAGACCAAGGTTCACTCGCGACTAGTGCTCGAATGAACATAAATAAAAAGAACTTTTTTTCTCTACAGACCAGCGAGAACTTTCGGGCAACATACTGGTGAGTTTCTGACTTTTCAGGAATCTTAGGCGACACACTATTTGTTAGTGTGCATGAATTAGTCCTACTCATGTTCACCGCCTACGCCCGCAAAAAAATATTAGATATGAACATGTTGGTTCAGTGCATATATCAACGGCAAATTCCATATAAAGAATATATTGAAAGCCGTTTAAGTGTGAATAATCATAACAAATGTATAACAAATCAAGGGCACTGTACAGAACTCTATATACGTATGCATATGTAGGAAGAAAACGGGGTGTTCTAAAAAAGCAAATTTGTCCACATTTCTTTTCAAAACAAGAAGCACAGATGCACTGGCAAGCAAAAATAAAATATTTAGTTATAATGCAAATAAGCTATGAGTTGCTTTTATGGGGATATCTGCAATTGTAATTATCACACGAAGTCGCAGTGTCTGTTGTGCGAGTGTTCTTATATAGTGTTAAAGGAATAGCATATGGTCCAATTATTTAATAAAACTAACAGCTTCCCAGCATCTTCTGAACCTGGTGTTGTGTGCGCACTCTGTTAACCAGGACAACTATCGTTATGTGTACACGGATACTTTAACACAAGTTAAGCATTTTCAATAGCTCTGACTACGAGTAAAAGTTACAGAAATGATGTTTTCTTAGGTTGGTCCTCAGTACTTTGCCTGCTGCCCGTCTCTTGTATCATTTATTTAATGTATCGTTTATCGACAAAGCAGCATTATGAACTGTAGTAGGTAACATCAAAGGCATCCCTACTACCCTAGTGCAAAGTCACATGCACAGATCTTCTAGTATGCCACACGAAATTATTAGTCTTTTGCCTTCACTAAATACTGTGGCGATATGAGAAGTTCTGTAATGATTTTTGGGCTACACATTCAGAAAATATTTTGTAGAAGTCGGGAAACGAGGAGAAGTTATAATGTAGTTTGCAGGTTTTTCACATAGGAGTAAATAGCCTGCGTGGGCTTAGTGAATAAGAACGAGCCATTCAGTTTCAAATGTAGAAGGCTCTGAAGAAGGCCTAACGTACGGAACTATATTTACATTCCAGACCGTGAACCTGCTTTATTAATGAGGCCAACTATTTTTGTGAGCAGTGGCGTCGGAGGCGAGCGCTTTCAGAATGACCCTTGGCCTAATGTCAAAATACAGTGTGGGACGCTCATAGGTTTGTATTTCAGCTTGGCGAGCGAGGCTGGTACTCTTCCGGTATTTACTCCCGCACGTTTGCATACACACAGCCCCGACTTTCGATATAATATGACCTTCAGGGCTTTCGTACCCTTTGTGCAAACTGACACAGACAGCACCAGACTCCAACAGCAGAAAGAAATCCAACCAATAATCTGGAGGCAAGAAGCGACCGCATATTATGGTCTAGAGCTTTCTTTATTTATAGGCCACGTGTCCCCTTCTAGAACAGAAAGAAAGAAGCAGCAAGTCGGAATAAAGTGGAAATGTTGCGGCTGCGGCAAAGGCGCAGCAGAGGCGCAAATTATAGAGAACACTCACCCCCGGATGAGTACTCACCTTCACCACAGTCGGATGCTTTTTATACGCACACACAGGCACTCAATAGCTGTCAACCAGGCCTAGGCATTTGTATGAAGGCTCCCATACACCTTTGTCTTGATGGTATTAACTTGGAAGCCAATGCTTCTTGGACACTGGAGGCAACTGTACGACGACAGGACATATGAGGAATTTGACAGAGTTCGCTATGCTAAGGAAGATGCCAAACACCATACCTGCCGATAGAGGTGCTCGCGAATCCTTCCCCCTTATGAGGTATGCTTCACGTAATTACACGTAAGAGATTTTGGTTTCACAGATTTTGTGAACGTATGTGATGCTTATTCATTCATGGCAGATACCAAATTTCCAGGCCCAGTTCCCTACTTGCAACACGACAGTTTCGTGCTGTACAAGTTAGATGCAGGCAATATGTGAAACCGGGCCATTGAACGATGACTTAGCTAATGCATCCGCCATTTAATTGAGGAGGGATCCCTTATGCGCTGGTAACCAAACCAGTAAATTGAACAGAAAACAGGAGGCCGATCACGCGACACACGAACGTCATCGTCTTTTCTCTCACTGGCGCAAAGGTGGCGCTGATGTGCACCGGTACAACTTTTTCCCGTAGAAAAAATCGCCGTCCTCGCGACTTAAGGAGCAGACGCTTTAGATGGGCCGTAGCGGGGTTTAAGTCACGTGACGTGAACTATTTTGCGGCTTCCGCTGCGATGATCGGGCCATTGGTCAACCGGCTCGATGACGTAGTTTTGTCTGCTCAATTATACTGTAAGGAGCTTGGTACCGTGACAGAAGCTTGGTGGAGAGTCCGAAAGTTGTGAACGGGACCCAGAGCCAAACAAGCGTCCCCGGGGACTAATGGGCCTCAGTCGTAGAGGGGTCTTGACAGAATTTTTGGCGCGACTGATTTTGCGTGGTGAACGAGCGAGCCAGTTTTTCGGGCATTCTTCGGCGTAAGCACAGGTGACTATGACAATTACGTTTATTTCCATATCAGTGCCATGTAACGACAGCGAACGGAACAGCCGTTGATGAATGCAGTCTGACTCGGACTCGGTTGAAAAGCAGCCGTCAGTGAGAAATAGACACTTAAGTCTCTAGCTCTGTACATGACTGTAAAACAGAAAGCAAATGTTCTCCAGTTCGCCCGTCTGTCGAAGCAAGGTCCCTCGTCTGTCGAAGCAACTCTCGCTTGTTCTCGTTTGGTTTTTCTTTATTCAGCATTCACTCATCTCTCATTCTTGCATGTTTCTTTTTTTCTTCGTGTACGTATGAAGCATCGCCGAAATTCTAACTCCACTTCAATCGTAGGCTTCTATAGTCGTCCTCTTGCATTAGAATTACTGAGAAATACAATATAACTCTGCACAAATCTAAATGGCCGTTTTTTTTTGCTCCCCCCTTTCATTTGTATGCTGACAAAGAGTCATTGTACCTCTCCGACTGAGCCTCGCAACATATAAAATAAAAAATAAAAGAGGAGAAAGCAGATGAAAACACACCAACGGATAAAAAACACAAGAGCAATCCACATTTGTCACCGGCTCTTCGGAAATAACTTTGGCTTCGTGGAAAGTAAGTGTGCAGTAGGCTGCACTTTTGCTTTTTTTTCTCTTTCTCTATGTCGCTGTATGCTCGCTCACTGCACTTTCTTAGTTTTATTGTTTTTATGACAATGTGCACGTTTCCAGTAGTGTCTTGAGCAGTATGACGTCTTACTTATGGCCTGACTGTGGCATGCGAAATGAGTTTTGTCCTGACCAAAAGTGTGCAAAATATATCTTCGTTTCTCTCCATCACAGCGTTCCTTTATAACTTATTTGTGTCCGTGCTTTCCTTTTGAGCGTATTCAGCCCTGGAACTTCTTCGCACCGGCTTTAGTTTCGCCTATGCAAAACGTCCTGTGGCAGCCGCTATGCGCCGACTTGATCATCATATTAATTTTCAGCCAAAGAAAGAGACACATTTTCGACAGCTATTCCTGGAGTGCCAGAAAAAAATAAGCGTAGCTTCACCGGGACTCTTGCAATTTTCGGTGAATCGCGCTTCCAAAGAATATTCTTTGCTACGTTATTTATATGCTAGCTCATCCGATTGCTAAACGCATAGTGAGTGATGAAAAGCGAGGTGGCTATTGCTTCAGCCCACGACGTTCAAATTGATATGTGCGCTTGTTGTGGGAGGCTCATTGTGAAAGCCTCCTCCGTCTGCGATGAGAAGGAAGTTAGACCGCAAGGCACGCCACAAAGTGGTGCCTCAATATTCGAAAAGCGATGCCCTATGGGTGAATCCAAAGACGCTGGCTTTTGTAGACAATTTCTACCGGAATTCATGTCTCCAACGGCGTTTCCGTAACTTGAGCCGAGATGAGGTCCCCGCGTTGGTAGCACGAGTGCAAATAACTGCAGTATGACTCATAGCAGTAGAATGCGTAATAAGTGTTGACGAGTACTGTCAGCGCATTTGAGGCGTGCATTGAGGAAAGGGTGCTCAAAGTACTTTATATGAACTCTGTTGATTTTGCTTCTGAGGGCACTGGCAAGCTGCTCATTTTTCGAGCAAGAGAATCGGGACACAACGTGCGACGCGTTTTAAGTAAGGGTAATCTGAACAACAAATGGTGAATTCTTCAGAGGGAGAAACCTTTGCATATAAAGCAGGAAGTATTAGCCTTGCTATTACCCTGTCATGTTATTTCATGTGTTGAGTGATAATTATGATGTACATACATTCATAGAAACATAACGCACACTCTGGCACACATTAGCGAAACCTTGTTTACAAAGTTTTGCTAACGCTCTTGGTTTAACAAATTGTGAACAGCACTTTCGAGGTGACTTCCTATTGGCTCAGATAATGACGCGTTTCTAACCAAGGATCATGTTTGTAACCAAGAACCGCGTTTCATCCGCGTTTCAAGAACCGCGTTTCAAGAAACGCGTTTCTAACCAGGAACCGCGAACAGCACTTTCGAGGTGACTTCCTATTGACTCAGAATCATGCCGCGTTTTTAACCAAGAACCAAGGAGTAATGCAGCCTTCACATACTGTCAATTTGATGCGTACCGCCTGCAGTGACCAAAACTTTCCTTTCCGCATGTTTTCTATGGCGTTACATTAAACGAATATTGCTTCGTGAGACGGCCTAATCTTGTTCTTGGAATAGTTGATATAAGCTACTCATCATCCGAACTGGTGTGGAGTGGTTTGAGCCTGTCTCTTGAGGACACGCTGTATGCGTAGACACAGCGCAGGAAGCGCCACGCGTGTGCTAATACGGCTGTCACCACGTCTTTTCTCGACAACTATATCGATTCTTTCTCTTTTGGCTTCGTGTCCAGCTTTCGCAGTACAGTCAGCCTTGAGGCGTCGTTGTACTCTGCATTAGACTGGTATCCAATGCAAAACAACGCAACAATGGTGCACCTTTTTTCATACATTGGCATTTGTAACGCGTTATTCCTTCGTGCTTGGGTACTTCAGAGACTGCAGAGCTGCTCACGAGTGACTAAAGACAATCCAAGACGTGTGAACTGTGTGTTTGAAGAAACCTGAAGTACAAGCCATCATGTGACTGTGCTGCGGGCTGCTTCTAACTATCGATGTGGCTGTAGATGAGACATGGTGACTGATAGTAGCGGAGCAGTGACTGAAAGTAGTCATTCAAAAACGTGATCCGCACACCATTATCAAATATTAACGCAGCAGAGCCCTCACTGTAAATATGACTGTGAGCTTTGTAGCTTTTCTAGTGAGGGCTTGGAAATGCAGAGAGGTTAGCTCAGTTTCAGTCGCTTGAAAGCGTCCTGACATAATTGCTGGCACAATTTTGGGTGCTGTGATAGAAGCCTCAAGTAGTGCAATAAATCACACATTTCTAAATAAGCTTTTTTAATTTAAACTACTTAAAGCAATGGGCTCGTCTTATCGACGCGCAGTCTAATGGAGTTTGTCACTTTGGTTATTGTTTAGGCATCATTAGGTGAAATTTAGCGCTCAGAGTACATGCACATTGATTCAAAGGATCGAAATTCCCCTGAAATTGGAGATTCGCCGAAGCATGAGCTGCAAAATCGCGGTGCATGCAAATGGGCAAGTTATGTTTCATTCATAGTTTTAACGCTTAAGAGAATATTTATTTTAAGATTAGGTTCAGTATAACACCCCTAACGCTCCTTCGACTATCCAACTTACTTCATTCCTGGAGAATGATACAGTATATATCTACTGAAATACCAGGTACAAGTAGAACTTTCCGCTGTTTCAAAATGCGCGAAAGACTTCACAATAGTTGCTGCTAACAATATACTGATTTTCTTAACCACGGAACACATATAAAAGATACCACAATTTTGTAATCAAAGGCTATATTTTGTATATTTGCGTTAGTACAACAACTACCCGTCTTGTAGTACATTCATACAGCACTACTCGTCACGAAAGTTCTGCATAAAAAACATCTATTCTGTGTAATGTTTCCTTTTTAGCCTTCAATGCATATTTCTTCTGGAAACAGAAGAGTTTTAAGCAGTTCCTCATAACCCAAACGTGTGGAATGTTGATAAACCGGCCATTCAAACGGGACCAGAATAAGTTTATTTGTCCACTTTATGCAATGTCCTATGCAACCTTCAGCCTCGTAGCTGAATGCTGCACAGCAAATTTACATGAATACATTTCAAATAGCTAAGGTATGTGTTTTTCTAAGCCCTTTTAAGAAGAAAGTGTGTTGAAACGTGTTAAAGCACTAGCAGGCCCTGTATGTATATATTGTCACGCAGCAAAGGACGACGCAGTTGTCTATAAGGGAAACAAGTTTATTGGAGCGAACCTGTGCTCCCCTAACAACTGAAAGAATACACAGGCGGCGAAGCAGCGGCCGGCAAAACGACGTGCACGCTAGTGAGCGTCGGCGATCGAATGTCGCGGCATCGGCTGTGCGGGAATTTATATCCCTCGGCGCGAGGGTTTCTCGAATACTCGAATTGTATCGAGAACGCCGTGATAGCGTTTGTTCGAAACGCTGTTCGTTCGGACCGCTCGAAGCGCTGTTCGATAGCGTTTGTTCGAAACGCTGTGACAGCGTTTGTTCGAAACGCTGTGAAAACAGTGATAGCACAGGCCGGCGCAGCCAGGCCGAAAAAACAAAACACAAATAAACAAACCCAATGCATTGTTCGCGGCATTACCCCCCCACCCTCTAAGAGTGCATCGACCCGATGCTAACATAAGGGACAGTCCAAACAAATTAAAATAAAAGTTCGTCATTGTCCGTAGAAAGGTTTTAAGCGAACCACATGGACGACTTCGGGCCGCGTGCGTCGTCGTGATGTACGGGAGTCACCATCGGGGATCACTTCGTACGTTAGTTCGCCAACACGTCGTAGAATCCGGTAGGGTCCGAAATAGCGTCGTAGAAGTTTCTCACTGAGTCCACGTCATCGAATGGGAATCCAAACCCACACACGATCTCCAGGATGGTACTCGGCGTCTCGGCGTCGGAGATTGTAGCGACCGGCATCCACCAGTTGCTGGTCCGTTATACGAATTCTAGCGAGCTGGCGGGCCTCCTCCGCACGTTGGAGGTATCCTTGGACGTCGGCGTTGAGGTCGTCGTCTTCTACGTGCGGAAGCATGGCGTCGAGCATCGTAGTCGGCCGTCTTCCGTAGACGAGCTCGAACGGTGTCATCTGCGTGGTTTCTTGGATAGCCGTGTTGTACGCAAACGTGACGTACGGGAGGACTTCGTCCCACGTCTTATGTTCAACGTCGACGTACATAGACAGCATATCCGTGATTGTCTTATTCAGCCGTTGCGTTAGTCCGTTCGTTTGGGGGTGGTACGCCATCGTTCTTCGGTGATCTGTGTTGCTGTAGCGTAAGATTCCTTGCATGAGCTCCGCAGTGAAGGTCGTTCCGCGGTCCGTGATTAGGACCTCAGGGGCTCCATGTCGCAGCACAATTTGGTTAATAAAGAACTTTGCAACTTCTTGTGCAGTTCCCATAGGAAGAGCGGTGGTCTCTGCGTAGCGCGTCATGTAGTCTGTCGCTACGACAATCCATTTGTTCGCGGATCGGGATGTAGGGAACGGGCCCAGAAGGTCCATTCCGATCTGTTGGAAGGGCCTCGTTGGGACGGCGATCGGCTGCAGAAGTCCGGCGGGTCTCGTCGGTGGTGTTTTTCGTCGCTGGCAGTCACGGCATCTCCGGACGTAGTGGGTGACATCGGATGTAAGGCGGGGTCAGAAGTATTTCGCCTTGATTTTTGTAATCGTGCGAGCTGTTCCGAGATGTCCGGAAGACGGGTCGTCGTGGCACGCTTCCAAAATTTCGTCACGAAGGTCTGCGGGGATGACAAGTAGATAATTCGTTCTCGTTCCGGGGTTGAAATTCTTCTTCACTAGGATGGAGTCTTTGAGGCTGAATGCTGGTAAGTTGCGCTTGAACGCCCTAGACACGGCGACGTTGCGTCCTTCGAGGTAGTCGATCATGGCGTGCAGGTCAGGGTCGGCACGCTGCTGGGCGGCTAGGTCGCTCTCTGTCACGACTCCGAAGAACGCGCTGTCTTCATCGGAGTCCTGTGGTGGTGGGTCGACGGGGGCGCGGGACAGGCAGTCGGCGTCGGAGTGTTTCCTGCCGGATTTGTAGAATATTGTAACGTCGAACTCTTGCAGGCGCAAGCTCCACCGCCCAAGACGGCCAGAGGGGTCCTTAAAATTGACGAGCCAACACAGCGCATGATGGTCTGTCACAACCTTAAACGGTCTACCATAGCCGTATGGGCGAAATTTTGAAATGGCCCATATGATAGCCAGGCACTCTTTCTCGGAGGCAGAGTAGATTCTCTCCTCCTTCGACAGACCACGGCTTGCATAGGCGATTACCTTTTCGTAACCGCTTTGCTTTTGGACGAGGACGGCACGCAAACCGATATCACTGGCGGTTGTGTGCATTTCCGTTTCGGCGTTTTCGTCGAAATGAGCGAGCACGGGCGGGTTTTGCAGGCGTTGTTGCAGCTCGCAGAATGCCTTCTCTTGGTCGTTTTCCCAGCTGAAAGGGGTGCTTTCTTTCGTCAGGCGCGTGAGTGGCTCTGTTAGAGGGGGGGGGGGGGGGTAATGCCGCGAACCATGCATTGGGTTTGTTTATTTGTGTTTTGTTTTTTCGGCCTGGCTGCGCCGGCCTGTGCTATCACTGTTTTCACAGCGTTTCGAACAAACGCTGTCACAGCGTTTCGAACAAACGCTATCGAACAGTGCTTCGAGCGTTCCGAACGAACGGCGTTTTGAACAAACGCTATCACGGTAAACGCTGCGTCGTCCTTTGCTGCGTGACATCTAGATGTCACGCAGCAAAGGACGACGCAGTTGTCTATAAGGGAAACAAGTTTATTGGAGCGAACCTGTGCTCCCCTAACAACTGAAAGAATACACAGGCGGCGAAGCAGCGGCCGGCAAAACGACGTGCACGCTAGTGAGCGTCGGCGATCGAATGTCGCGGCATCGGCTGTGCGGGAATTTATATCCCTCGGCGCGTGGGTTTCTCGAATACTCGAATTGTATCGAGAACGCCGTGATAGCGTTTGTTCGAAACGCCGTTCGTTCGGAACGCTCGAAGCGCTGTTCGATAGCGTTTCTTCGAAACGCTGTGACAGCGTTTGTTCGAAACGCTGTGAAAACAGTGATAGCACAGGCCGGCGCAGCCAGGCCGAAAAAACAAAACACAAATAAACAAACCCAATGCATGGTTCGCGGCAATATGCAAAGGGCTGGCTTGCTAAGGTGTACGGAAACAGCTTTTTCTCCACTGTGTCCCCCCATCTCATAAATATACCTCAAAAAGATGGCAATAAAACAATATTATTTTAAGGCCTTTAGCACAGATGCAGCATTGGTGACCACTCTGCTGGGTTCTGACTTGAGCACCAAACTCTAAGCTATAGCACGAGTTGAAGAGGCCGCCATCAAGCATCGCTCGACTGCCATCGGGCCTCTTACAGGTCGCACGACTCTTCACGCCTAGTCACGCCACCAGCGTGTATAAAAAAAAACACTTGCATTGTCCCTAATACGTTTTCTTAAGAAGATTTCATTGCAAAAGTTTTTTTTTTCTATTTTCAGTCGAAATATTGATCTTCCCTTTTCAAAAAAACTTCCTGCACCGCATGTCAATTTGCAGTGGTTGCCGGAACGGAAGCAATACTTGCTTCTGTACTTCGCCTGGTTTCCCACTGCCTTCACGATCGCTCCTCTTTATAGCGAGCGAAGATCACATGCGACGACACTATCACGCGAAGTCACTTTATGTGAGTCAGTCTGGCGTCACAATTATGTGACGATGCCACTAGTTGGACGATTTGTGACGGCATGAAGTGTTATGGTCTATTGTTGAGTGGCCTGTGCGAAATCCTGCTTGTTGCTTTCGTTGATCGGAATCAAATGTTGACTTATTTTATAGGCTAATATATTTCTAAATATTACGTTGAGGACAACGTATCCAGCAATACAAACGAAAACTATATGTGTAAGCTTAAGAGACAGGAATAGAGCCGAGTGGGCCAGAGAAAAAAAACAGAAATAAATATATCACAGTTGAATTAGAACTCCTCTGCACCTCGACTGTCTTGTCCATATTAGTTATGATATTGCCTTCCTTGTTCCTTAGTGCAAACATCTAATTTTTCCCTATGCACAAGTTTTCCTTTGCAGCTCTTGGGCGTCGCCATTTTTTTACAGCCCGCTAAGTTCTCTCCATGTTATACCTTCAGACGTCGGCTACCTTACGTCTATTGATTAACTTCGAAAGCCCCACAAGCTATATTTGATTGGTTGCATTTGAGGTTTTCATGATTAGTTGTCTCTTAACAGCATTTCTCGTCTCTTGAGATAGTTCGCCAGTGCTCTGTCTAGTGACTGTACCTCCGACGTCCAGTGCACACAACTATGTTGATACTAGTAAGAATATCGTTCATTCTGTGAACGCCAACGTGTTTCCTCGTTTAGTGCGTCAAATCTGTTTTGAACCAAAACACTGAAGTTCATTAATTGGCTTCTTGCGAATCAGTTTCTCTGGTTTTTTTTTTATCTAGCCGAATGCGAGCTCTTACCATTCAATGGTCATTGCATTGGATCCTGCCAACTACTTCAACATCCTGTATGTTTCCTGGGTGTGTACACAGAATGAAGTCTATTTCATTTTTTTTATTTAGCCATTAGGACTTAGCCACGTCTACTTACGGTAAGCCCGCTTCCTGTAAAAGGTATTCAACATCCATAAATTACGTTCTGCGAACTCTACTAAAACGGATCCCCTCTGGCAATTCTAGAGCCAGTGAATATTTCCTCACTGCATGGTATCAGGCCTCTTTCTTTCCTACTTTGGCATTGAAGCCTTCCCTCAGAATATTGTACTGTGACTTTACTTAATTAATGGCCAACTCGACGTCGTCAAACAACCGCCCAAGCAAATGATCATCATGGGTCGATGTAGGTGCGTAAGCCTTTAACACCTTTTGATTAACTTATTTATGATATTTGCCACTCTCTCACTGATGCTGTAGTATTCCTCTATGTTGCCAGAGATACTCTTGTGTATGAGAAATTTCACCCCTAGTTCTTTTCTGCCAACTAATCTATGGTAGCATAGGACGTGTCCGTACTCCAGCACTGTATGAGCCTCACGTTTCCTCCTAACTTCGCTGAGCCCAATTACATCATATTGAACACCTTCTCATTCCTCGAATAGGACAGCTACAGTAGCTTCACTAGATAGTGTTCTAGCGTTGAATGTAGCCAAGTTCAGATACAAACGGCGTTCTTTCCGGACGCAAATATTCTTAGCACCCTCCGCTGCGTGGCAAGTCTGACCGCCCCGGACAGTTGCTTCGGAGCCACTGGGAACTGAGTGCAAAGGGTTTATTGGTGTAGTCATGGTAGGTAGTAACATACCAATGCTGCTCTGGTGAAGAAGTGCATTACTTGCAAGTGGTCGCCTGTGCGAAACAATTTCTTTACCACGCGTTTAAAATAAATATACGATTAGGAATGGTCCGGCATCTGCATTCAAACCAAATTTCGTGATTTTATTCTAGGCTGCAGTGTTGTGTCTAAGTAGGGGGTAGTGTTCCACGTCCTTATAGCATTGTAAAATATCACCTGACAACCTATTAGTTCTCAACGCCACCATACACATAGCTCACCTCCTCTCATTTGTCTGAAAGTCCATTAAAAAAAAACACTCGGCGCTGTTTCGAACCTCTGTCCTTGCGAGCTTATAGGCAAGCTTCGTGCCTTGGATGACCCTCCTACTCCCGCGTTTATTCTCTTCTCACTTCTTCCTGCGTCGCTAACATTTCACAGTATTCGTTTTAGGTGTCCGCAATGTCTTAGTTTTGCTGATTCCGAGGGCTGGCACTGCCACTTTGGTGTTTCCTCTCAACTGACGAGTCGCGCGTCTGTTTTGCGAACTAATCGGCTACTTTTGTGTGATTGTTGCTTTAGGCATATACGTCACAGGTGGTTGGAGTGTATGACAACAAACGCGAACAGTTTCTAACTTCTTAACAATAGGCAAGCGCTGCCTTTAAGGCTGCATCCTACTTTGTTGGCGCTGTCGAGTAGTAATTAAAAGCTCTGGTAAATAGACATAAAAGTAGACAATGGCCCTCTGTTTGGAGTTAAATATACGTACCAGTAATTACGTCTACGGTTAGGCTAATAACGTTAAATAGTGAAAGCAAAGGTTAGGAGCAAACTATTTTTACTTCTAGAAAGCGACGAATTGCAAGAATCTTCGTACGAAAGTCATAACTCACCACAAAACTAAATTGCTAGACGCCGACACGCTGACGACTGCCAGTACCATGCTCATACGCAACAATGAGTCTACGCGACACCGACGTAGCGGGCACCCTAATCTGAGTACATGGGCCTACAACATTTACCTGGTTATAATGAATTTAGGCAGAATAACAGCCAGGTATATTTACAGCTGCGCCTTTTATTATGCCAAAGATAACCCATTTGGCATTTATATAGTGGCTAGGAAGCAAACGCCTTCCTTAGCTCGGCTTCCTTCTATTATAAGCACTCAGAGCTTGCATAACCGAAGCACAGTAAGCGTAAAGCAGGCGGTTGCGGCTAAAACAACGTAAGCTTTTCAGGAAGATTTCGTACGCTTCGACAAAACTGGCACGATAAAACTGAGTCGTCATCAATATAAATGCTGTGTCAAAGTTACTTATGTTCGAGTTTCTCATAAAACAATCGAGCGCGTGTGGAATCATATATAAGGATCAGTGCCCTGGGTATTTTAGAGACTGAGCGTATGCTTTCAGTGCGGTTTTAGTATTTCTCCACTCTTTGTAGTTCACTCGGCCGTGGTGTTCTAGTGGCTAGTGTACTCGGCAGCTGACCTGCAGGTCGTGGTATCGGATCACGGCTGGAGCCGCTGCATTTTTGAAGGAGGCGAAAATGTTGCACGTCCATGTGCTAAGATTTCGGTGCACGTCAAAGAACCCCAGGTGGTCGAAATCGCCGGAGTCCTTCAGTATGGCGTCTCTCATAATCATATTTTGGTTTCGGGACCTTACACTCTACATATCAATCAATGAATCTACTCTTTGTAGTACGCCAGTAGGCACTTATTATGTAGCGTGCCTCAAATAGCTCATTGAGTGAACGATATGGCAGATCCGTGAGAAGTGCGATAGTAAGTAGTTTTTTTTTTTGTGGGGGTTGGCAGGCTGCTAAAACAGGGAAAGTCTCCACGTGAATGCATATTCATTCGCGCACCATGACGCGCAGTAGGAGTGCATACTCCGATGAAAGCTCAGCAATGCCTTAAATGCGATAAAAACAAGCAATGGCACACATTCACACCCTACGACACACGTGCTCCCAAAGCAGACGCTTTGACCTGCTCAGTACAAAGTGACTATATATACAGCGCCACCGCTACTGTTACCCGCCGGGGAAAGAGCCGAGATGTGGCCAAGGAGACTTAAAAGAAATGGCAGCATATCCACGTGGTGAATGATGGAAAGTGTGGCGAAGCATCCGTCCGTGCATTCGTTCTTTCTTCCGTCCGTCCATGCGTGCGTCTGTTCGTGCGTCCGCATGTCCATCCGTGCGTCCGTCCCTGCGTTCGTCCATGCATCCACCCCCGAGTCCGTTCATGCGTCCATCCGTCCGTGCAGCCATCCGTGCGTCCGTTCATGAATATGTCTGTGTATCCATTCGTCCATCTAGTCAACACTCCAAGTACCACCATCTCACATCTGTTCATCCTTTAACTTCCTTTTATTCAACCGTAACAATATATTCCGCATATAGAAGCACCACCATCCAGTGGACATTCCAACGACTAAACAAGAGGTGGCACATGCACACTTTCTTACGGCTTGCATTTCGTGTATACATCCCACCTTTAACCACCTCGAGTTTATTGTACATACTAGTTCACTGTATTCATAGCACTGCGGCCCAACGCTCGCTAAACCTTTCTAAAACCAAGTAGGTTGCATCCAGCGAGTATAAGGTAGCAACCCCTTCATGTCAGATAGTGCTCAATGTGCATGCCAATGGCTGCTAATGGGGAATGAGAAACAGGTGATTTTGGCTTTTAGTTAACGTGCACACTGCGAATTTTTTTATAGTTCAACAACGCACAAGAGAAATATCCCACCGGCACCACCTTGCAGATCAAAACGTAAGACATGTTACGCACTACTACGAGGGACGAACGGGTGCCACTTTAAGGAGCTTCGCCCTTAAAAAAATTTTTTAACTTCTTTGGAAGCGGCGCGGCTGCATCGTTCGTCCGATTGTCCCTTTCTAGTACACTGTAACTCTACTATGGAAAAGCTGAAAGCCATCCCATGGGCCTCACACTTGATTTACAAGGCAAGCCATGTGTTTAGAAAAAGTGTATAACAATTTAGAGTACCAGGTACCGTACTATGAGAAAGCTGAAAGTTGTCCCGTAGGCCTTATTGACAAAAATTATATTGATGAGGCCGTATAAACAGAAATGAAAGAACATAAACAGAAACTGAAAGAGCACAAGCACTTAAGAATATGTCCGGCCTCAATGTATGTGAGGTGACATTGAACCACTACTGGCACACCTGGTTCATACAGTTCTTGAAGTGTTTAGAAAAAGCTATTATCAATTTAGAGTACGGTCTACTCGACTATGGAAGAGTACAAAGCCGTCCAGTGGGCATCATATTTATGTTTAGAGAAATTTATTCTCACAGACAGTGAACATCAATTACAATCCAACAGAACATTGTAACAGAACACAACATCCGCAGACACACCAAAAGTTGTTACAAAAAGATAAGTTTACATATGTAAACGGAACACAACATACACAACTACACAGGAATTGTTACAAAAACAATGTCTACATATGCAGAATACATGGTAAACGAAGAACACACAAATAAAATGTAGATATGTGTAGATATCTAAAAATCGACCTTACGAACGGCGTTGTTGAGGCACTTGTCTAGTACCAAGCAAGCATTAGGCCATCAAAAAATGCCTTCGTGCTTGAACTGGTAAAATTGCAGACTTCGGGTGTCTGTCCGAATAAGTTTGCTTGTAACTCAGGCAATAAGTAATACTTCAGAAAAGGAATCAGTTTTTCATGTTGCCTTTTAAACAAACTACGAGGAAGAGACAATGCTTCCAGTGGTGCCGTTCTAATGCCTACTTTGAATGCCTCGCCAAGCTAAGGCAAGGTTCAAACAAAAGAAGTACTGTAAGGAGCCCTAGGGACCGTGATTGCTTATATCAGACTAAAACGGCCACCATTCTTGACGGGCCGCCGTGTTGATTCTCAGCGCTCGCTTGTTTACATTGCGGGTAGCGTCGCTTTCAATGAGAGTGGGGTGATTTTTTTTACATGGCAATTTTTGAAAGCTGACGGGTTGTTCTTTGAAGCTAGCCGCTGTTTTATAGAACAGGAAAAAAGTTTGCAGCATATCCACGGAGTGAATGATGGAGAGTGGGACGAAGCATTCGTCCGTCCATGCGTCCGTCTGTGTGACCGCCCATGCGTCTGTTCGTGCGCCCGTCCCTGCGTTCGTTCACGCATCCGACCCTGCGTCCGTTCATGCGTCCATCCATTCATCTGTCAGGGTGTCCGTTCATCCACCTATTCAACACTCCAAGTCCCACCATCTCACATCTTTTTATCATATATTCCCCATATAGAAGCACCGCCATTCAGTGGACATTCCAAGGACTAAACGAGAGGTGGCACACGCACACTTTCTTACGGTTTGCGCTTCGGGTCTACTTCCCACCTTCAGCCACCTTGAGTTCATGGTATATACTAGTTCACTGTATTCATGGCACTGCGGCCCAATGCTCGCTAAACCTTTCTAAAACCAAGGAGGTTACGCCCAGCGAGTACAACGTAGCAACCTTTTCCTGTCAGATAGTGCTCAATGTACATGCCAGTGGCTGCTAATGTGAAATGAGAGACAGGAGGATTCAGCTTTTAATTTCTTACGGCTTGCGCTTCGTATCTGCTTCCCCCCTTTAACCACCTCGAATTCATTCATGGTATATACTAGTTCATTGTATTTATGGCCCTGCGGCTCAACGCTCGCTAAACCTTTCTAAAACTAAGGAGATTACACCCAGCGATTATAATGTAGCAATCCTTTCTTGTCCGATAGTGCTCAATGTACATGCCAATGGCTGCTAATGGGGATCGCAGCGTGCGCGTTGACTAAAAGCCGAATGCTCCTGTCTCTCATTCGCCATTAGCAGCCATTGGCATGTACATTGAGCACTATTTTTTATTGTTAAACAACGCACAGAAGAAATCTCTCACCGGCATCACCTAGGAGGTCAAATGTTATACCTTGCAGGTCAAAGCGTAAGACTGGTTACATACTACGACGGGACGCGGGACGAACGGGTGCCGCTATAAGGAGCTTCGCCCCTAAAACGTGGTAGTTGACTCGAGTTTGTATAACATACCCTTAAAACAGCTCGTTTCTCGCAGCTAGTACACCCACCGAATCGTCTGAGTGAAAATATTTATGGAGCCCATAGTTTGGAGGGGGAAAACGCCGATGCCACTGTGAACAGAATTCAATGTCTGCGTGGCATTCCTGAAAAAAAATCATCTTATCATTGCAGACACCCCAAAGGTCTTTTACTGCAGCGCTTGACATCGTGATGCATTTTATGACGGTATCCGTAACGACGGGGAAGGCTGATCAAACAACAGGCTAGTTCACGACGTTCGCTGAAAACCGCATAACTCCGCTAACCTGTTTCTCATACTCTAAAGATCGCTTTTGTCCATATTTTTCTCAGGCAAGTTTACTTCCTTCGAACTAGTCCGTATAATACACTGCTTAAAAACATAACAAGTGGTCAGCATCGCCAGAAAAAAGTAGGGCACTCAATCATATTAGACCAACCCCCCCCCCCCTCCCGCAAGCCTGTATATTCAAGAAGAAAAGCCAAGGAGAGCAACAAGGGACAAACTTTGATATGATATGCGTGCAAAAGATCTTCCGTTCTCCGGTTCATGCGCGGTAGCGAAAAACGATGATCAGGACACCGGTGCATGTGGAAGAATGCGCCAGTGTGGGCAGCTTGGTAGGGCGAAGACGATGTCGAAGGACATCGGCACGAGGGCGCTGCTTCAGAGGCATGAGAGGAAAGTGGCCCAATCAGCAGGTGCCACGTAGATATCAGGGGTCAGTCAGTTGTCCACGTGGCAATTCGCAAAGCCCCAACGGGAAGCTGACGAGTCTACCCGAGGGGCCACAGGTAGTCAGCAAGGGTTCGTTTAGGCAGAACCAGGGCAGAAGCAATTTGCTATCGTCACGGTCGTGGTGTGCCCCGAGTGCCTGGCAGAGGTGAATCGTTGGAGCGGGCTGCTTCACTTGACCTCTAGCTTCGACGGTCCATGGAGCCAATGGGAAGCTACCACAGCCACAATGTCCACTGTGAGGCGTTAGCTTGAGTGCTTGACTGTGGCCCCTGGTCCGCGCGTCCAAGGAGAATACTGCCTAACTTCGTCGACCCTGTCTTCGACACCTACCCTTTCCGTCGTGCCTTAATCTGAGCTTCGACCAACTCTTCGCCGGACTCGTCAGACGACGGCCTCCCTGTGCACGTATCTGCTCGTCATAGACGCCTGCGGCACCACAGTGCACTCACTGGTCAGACTTTCGGTCACGGCTGGACTAGAGTTGTTTTCGCGACAGCTTAGACCTTTGTACATAGTTTGTAAGATGTTTTTATTTCATCAGTGCGTATTGTGTGTTTTAAGTTCATGCGCTATTTTCGAAAAGTGGAAAAAAAACAGAATGCAACCTTGCCCTCTTTCTTTCGGACGTTGTGGTCAATTACACAACAAAATCCGTCTAATCGATATATTTCAAAGAACCACATCACACAAACCAAGTTTTTCCAGGTCAGATTTTGTTGCAAACGGCATTCGAACAGAATCTGGCCTTAATTCCTACAATCCATCTTGCCTCCATTGCTGGAAGCTTGTGTCCTCGCAACAGGCCCGCAGTAAAGCAATAAGGCAAAATATCATGCATAGTGTTGCGCATGCCTGGAAAGCAAACGAAGGTGGGTAAACGCCCTGGCCACCCCGAGCTGGAGCAAAGGTGAAGACCATGACACTGCGATCATCGACCCGTTGGCTGCTGCGGCGCTTCACCAAAATAAACGGCCCCTTCAGCCGTGTACGTCCTGGTCGTCTCTGGCGTAACATATTGGCAGAGGTGCTGGGTAAGACAAACCCAATGACGGGAGCTTCACTACCAGGACTTCGCCGCAGCCGCTGCCTTGCCGGACTCCCGCCTGCGCCAATCGTGGTCGCCTAAAATCAGCCATCTAATGCTTCAAGGCCAACTTCAATGGATTCCGTGCCATACTACCGAGTCCCACCAACCTTCGGAAGAAAATTTGGAGATGTCGACGCGTGGCTCGTCCAGTACAAGTGAGTTAGCAAGTCCAACGGCTGGGATGCCACCACTCGGCTCATCAATGCGGTCATTTGCTTTACGGATACTGCACTCGTGTGGTACAAAAACCACGAGGACAAACTGACGACGTGGGACGTTTTTGTTGCAGAGCTGAAAGCGTGTTTCGGCGACTCGAGCATCAAAAGAAAGCGGGCTGATCAGACATTTTGTAAACGCGCGCGGCTTCCAGGTGAAACATGCACCAGGTATACACAGGATGTGCTGAAGCTCTGCAAGGTGGCTGATGCTCAGATGTCACAAGACAAAGTAGGACATTTGCTGAAAGGAATGGCTGGGGATGTCTATAATTTTCTCATCGGAAAAGAGAACCTGAGCTCGGTGTCCAACGTCATTCAGCATTGCCGAACTTTCGAGCAGCTCAAAATGCGCAGGATTGCTTTAAAATTTGGTCGGCTCACAAATGTTACAACGGTTGCCAGCATCAACACGAGCTCCTGCCCAGACTTGTCCTCGACGATTCGACAGATTGTTCGCGAAGAACTTTTTCGCTATGGAGAGCAGACACATTCAGCAGTCGATCACCATTCTGTATACGACCAACATTTGGTATATGTGCCACGTGAGGCTGTGACTGCGCCGTTGCCTTCTACGACCCCTTGGCTTGTGATGGTTAGTGCAGCAGCTGCTGAGGACAGTGCACCCCCACAGTCAACGAGAACACCACGCTTGCCAGCTCCTCGCCATGACCGGCGCCTTCAGCGTCCGCCTTCTTCACGACGCCCGGTCTATCCCTATGATATATGGGACGAACCAACCCACTACGCCAGGGAAGATAATGTTCGATTCATCGCAAACAGTGTTTCCACCTTTCACAGTTTGCTACTCCTGTGGTGTCCCAGGACATATTTCGCGATTTTGCTACCATCGACGTGTAGCCCCACGGTATGGCCACACACCACACTTTGCACGACCTTCTGAACGACTTAGCGACGACCCGCGAGCAACGTACTATGGCCCACCACAACACTTTATACATCATCGTCTGCTCGACCACACGACGACCCCAGGGCAACACACCTGCTGCCTCACGATGACTACTGTACACGCAGCCTTCGGAATCACTCTTTTGCATCTGACAGAAGTTTGACGCCTCCACCGCCTCGTGTTTCCCGTTTTCCTTCACCATGACGTCGCAACACGTCTCCTTTGCCCCAGGAAAACTAGCAAGCGTGGCCGATGGAGGTGAGGTCACCGGAGATGTGCGAACATCAAAAACACCTCCTGTGTTGATGCCCAAAAACAAAGTGCGCGTTTTTGTAGACGATGTGCCTGTGATGGCTTTGGTGGACACGGGGGCAACAATTTCTGTCATGAGTGCGTGTTTTAAAGATACCTTGGGACGGAAGGTTTTATTTAGGTGGAATCAAGCGTCGAAGTTTTTTGGAGTGAGTGGTGAGCTGCTCCATCGTGTTGGTGTGTGTCAAGCTGACGTGTTGCTCGGAGGCAACGTTATCCCAACGGAGTTTGTGATTGTTCCGAAGGCGACACATGATGCTATTTTGGGCATGGACTTTTTGAAGAAGTGTGGTGCGACTGTCGACTGCCTCACAGGGACGATATTCTTGAGCGATTACGTTCCGCCAGCACCCTTTGAAAATCCTGTGGATAGTGAGGCGGCGTTGTGTGTCTATGGCGACACTATCATACCACCGTTACCGACCGTTCGTGTACCTGTTGGCTGCAGCGACAGCAATTCCGCCAACTTTGATGCGAACGTAGAACCAGTGTACACCTAATAAGGGCTGCAGCGCGAGCACGAAGGTGCTAGAAGAAACGTGAAACGGAAGGCGAGGCAAGGAAAGCAAAGAAGACAACACGCCTCGCCTGTCCTCGCCTTCCGTTTCACGTTTCTTCTAGCACCTTCGTGCTCGCGCTGCAGCCCTTTATACCATGAATTCCAACCAACTAGCCCAAATAGCCGTTCTTCTTCAGTGTACACCTACTGCATGAAAAATAATGCGTTGATCCCACATTGTGTGGTATCGATACGACATGGACGCGCTGGTTTATGGACTGTCAATTGCTCCACAGAGCCCGTGATGTTACCAGGTCTAAAGTTAGCCGTCGTCAGTGGACAACACGAGGTCTTACTGGTGACCGAGCTTAGAGATGCGATGGAAGAGCATCGTAGTCGCAGTTTGGAAACAGCTCTTCTGTCAATGGTGAATAAGTCGATAAGCACAAGTGAACGCCGAACATTGGTGAATGTAATTTCGAAGCACGTCTCTGCATTCAACTTTGCGCAGAAAGGCAAAGCGCCCTTAATCTCTGCTTCTCGGACATGTCACACCATCAACACGGGCTCGGCCAATACGATTAGACAAAAGCCATACCGTGTTTCACCATCCGAGAGGCGGATTATTAATGAGCAGGTGAGCGAAATTATTCAAAACGGAGTCATTCCAGAGTCGGAGCGTCCATGGGCAGCTTCAGTGATTCTCGTTAAAAAGAAAGCTGGATCCTAGAGATTTTGCGTCGATTATCGCCGATTAAATGCTGTAACAAAAAAGACGTGTACCCAATTCCACGTATTGATGATGCGATCGACTGTCTACATTCGGTTTCTTACTTTTCCTCGGTAGACTTAAGATCAGGCTACTGGCAAATTCCCATGCATCCTGAAGATAAAAAAAAGACAGCCTTTGTAATTCCTGATGCCCTTTTCGAATTCAACGTGATGTCATTCGGGCTGTGCAACGCACCGGTGATGTTTGAGCAATTAATAGACACTGTTCTTCGTGGCTTGAAGTGAAGCAGTTGCCAGTGCTATCTCGACGACGTCGTCATCTTTGACCGCACCTTCAGCGAACACACTTCACGTCTGGATACTGTACTGACTTGCATAATAAAGAATGGCCTTGTTCTTAACTCAAATAACTACCACTTCGGAGACTGACAAACCCTTGTTTTCGGACACCTAGTCAATCAGGGTGGCATCAGTCCAGATCCCCAGAAGACAGCAGCCGTTGAAGCGTTCAGTGTGCCGCGCTCTGTTAAGGAGCTGGAGCTCCGTAGTTTTTTAGGGCTTTGCTCTTATTTTCGCCGCTTTATACCTAAATTTTCCAATGTCGCGTATTCGCTGATATGTTTGCTACGGAAGAATATTCCCTTCGACTGAACTCTGGAGTTCAGTCGAAGAGAATATCCTGCGGCGCCTCTTTTCGTCAACTGAAGTTCCTCCTGATGTCGCGGCCTGTTCTTGAACACTTCAACCCATCAGCTCCAACAGAACTGCACACGGATACCAGCGGCATAGGAATTAGTGGCGACCTAGTTCAACGCTGCGGTAACCGCGAGCACGTGATCGCATACGCAAGTCGCTCCTAAATAGGCCCGAGCAGAATTATACTGTCACAGGACAAGAATGCTTTGCGGTAGTATTTGCGATTCAGCGGTTTTGCTCTTAGCTATATAGACACTTTTTATAGTCGTCACCGACCACCACTCATTGTATTGGCTCGTCAACCTTCGGGACCCTTGCGGCCGTCTAGCGCGCTGGGCACTATGACTCCAAGAGTATAGCGCCATAGTCTTGTATAAAAGTGGTCGACGACACGCCCATGCAGATTGCTTTTCGCGCATGCCACTGAGCACTACAGAGTGGGACGCCGATGACCTTGACCACCTCGTAGCTTCTGTGTCACCAAAGTTTCCCAACCTCCGTACTTTCAAAGACGAACAGCAAAAGGACACCAAGCTATCATCGCTCTGCACAGCTCCTATAGCATGCCATTTCTGTGTACGCAACGGACTCCTCTGTAAAAAAATTTTCCAGCACTGGTGAACGTTTCCTCCTGGTGGTGCCGGAAAGCCTTCGGACAGCGATTTTAAGTGCTATGCACGACAAACCTACGTCCGGACATTTAGGTTCTGCGCAGACGCTCTACCGTGCTAAGGAACGCTTTTATTGGCCGGGAATGCGACAGTCCATCGCGGTGTATGTGGCCAGCTGCACGAAGTGTCAACGCCACAGACGCCCATCTACTGCTCCAGCTGGTCTTCTGCAGCCCTTGCCACCTCCAAGCGCACCTTTCCAACAAAGGGCATTGACTTTGTAGGCCCTTCTCCAAAGTCGGCTAAGGGCATTCGCTAGATAATTGCATGCATTGATTACCTCACGCGCTACTGCGATATGGCGGCAATACCAACCGCTACTGCCAGTGACGTCTCTGTGTTCCTGCTGCTGCACATTATCTTCCGACATGGCCCACCTCATGTGATCATCAGTGATCGTGGACGACAATTCACGGCAGATATAGTAGAAGAGCTGCTTCGATTGAGTGAGTCCCACCTTCACCACTCGTCATCATACCATCCGCAAATAAGTGAGCTCACGGACCGCACCAACCGAACATTTGCAAAGATGCACTCTATGTATGTGGCATCTGACCACAAGAACTGGGATGACGTGCCACCATTCAGAAAGCATGCGTCCAACACCGCTAAGCACGAGACAACAGGCTATGGCCCCCTTTTCTTGATGTACACATGACCGCCACGGCACACACTCGACACAGTTTTGCCATTCTCGGCGCACGAGAACCTCTCTGTTGCCGAAATCATCTGCCTTGCAGAAGAGGCGTGTCCTATTGCTCGTCTACGCACTTTGGCATCACAGAAAAAATCGAAGGCACGCTATGACGTCTGCCATGGGCTTGTAATTTACCATTCAGGCGACTTTGTGTGGTTCTCGACTCCGGTCCGAAGACGCGGGTTATGCCAAAAGTTATTGCCCACATATGACGGGCCATTTGTGTTCTCAACAAAATCATGGAAGTCACGTACACAATAGCTCGCCTCAAGAGAAGTGGTAGAAGAGCCGCTAAATACCAAGCAGTCCATGTCACTCGGCCTAATCAAACCACCAAGGTGAATTTATTACCTCACCTGACGGGCTTCGTCTGCGAGGGGAGGAATGTTGCACATGCCTGAAAAAAAATGGCCGCATATCCACGGAGTGAATGATGGAGAGTGGGGCGAAGAATTCGTCCGTCCATTCATTCTTGCTTCCGTCCGTCCATGCGTCCGTCAGTGTGACCGTCCATGCGTCCATCAGCCCGTCCGTGCGTGCGTCTGTTCGTGCGTCCGTTCATGCGTCCATCCATGCATCTGTCTATGTGTCCGTTCATCCATCTATTCAACACTCCAAGTACCACCATCTCGTATCTTTTCATCATATATTCCCCATATAGAAGCACCGGCATCCAGCGGACATTCCAAGGACTAAACGAGAGGTGGCACACGCACACATTCTTACGGCTTGCGCTTCGGGTCCACTTCCCACCTTTAACCACCTCGAGTTCATGGTATATACTAGTTCACTGTATTCATGGCACTGCGGCCGAACGCTCGCTAAACCTTTCGAAAACCAAGGAGGTTACGCCCAGCGAGTATGACGTAGCAAACGTTTTCAGCCAGATAGTGCTCAATGTACATGCCAATGGCTGCTAATGGGAAATGAGAGGCGGAGAATTCGGCTTTTACTTTCTTACGGCTTGCGCTTCGTATCTACTTCCCATTTTTAACCACCTCGAGTTCATTCATGGTATATACAAGTTCATTGTATTCTGTTCTGTTCTTTTTAACTGTTTTGCTGTGGAGAGGTTGAGGTGCCTATTGCCTCGGCTACTCCATATCACAAAGTTCTGCAGCGAAAAATAAAATAATAATACAGAACGGTACCCAAAAATTAACAACACGGAAAAGAAAAAAAACACATAATAGGACACTGAAACCAGTTCAAATAACATGCCAATACACAGTTTTCTTCACGCAGTTCACACAGTCATAAACTACTTACACGCACACCTTACTAATCTAATGTCAGTATATACATGACCACATTTTACATAATACCCATCTCTGGCTGTCAGTCATAGGCGCTTGTCCAGTCCGGTCTCCACTAAAAAGTCTGTCAGCAAGATTATTGCCTTTTTCTGGAGATGCATCTCAGGCCATGGTCCAAGTAGTTTATTTATTGTGAGGGGCCGTCTGTCCAAACTTGCTAATTTGTTCTGTAATTTTTCTCTTTCATTCGCATATTTAACGCACTCCAAAAGAATATGGCGAACATTTTCTTCTGCATGACCACAATGGCATTCCGGTGAGTTGGATCGATGTATCTTGTGCAGGAAGCTGTTTGTGTATGCTACTTCCAATCTAAGTCGGTGGATCAATGTCTCTAGGTGTCGTGGGAGGTCTGTCGCTACGGAAAATTTTCTGTGTGGATCAACTTCATAAAGTACCGTTTCCTTTGATTTAGGGCTCTCAAACCACTTCTCCATCGAACAATGGTTAGCTCCTTGCGATATAAAATGTCGAATATCCGCCCCAGACATAGGGATTGTGCAATCCCGTCCTTCCTTCAATGCTTTCTTCGCGAGACTATCAGCATCTTCATTTCCCTTTATTCCAATGTGGCTGGGTATCTATTGGAATACGAAGTTGTGACCCTGCGATGAGGCATATTCCACAGTTTCTGCGATACATTGTGCTATTTCACCATTTTTGTAAGGTGATCTCGCATTTCTGATTAGCTGAAGAGCAGGTTTGCTATCAGTGCATATCACCCATTTTTGTGGCTCGGGATTCTCGCAGATAAGCTTAACTGCTTTAATGATAGCCACCAATTCTGCTGTCTTCGATGAAGATTTGTGCGATAATTTGTACATCTTCTTTTTCTGAATTTCGGGTATAAAGACCGCACAGGCTGACGCTTCTTCTGTGCATGATTCGTCTGTATATATCTTCGTTTTTTCATTATGCATTACATGAAGCTGATGAAGTACCAACTGTGCCGCTACTAGAGGTGCCATGTCTGCTTTCTTCTCTATGCCGTCTATTTCACGAATAACGTTGAGAAGTGGCAGCGTCCAAGATGGTTTTGAAGGTTTCCATTGTTTAAATTCTGGTACTACTGCTTGAAATGATGATATACTATCCTGTAGTCTCGTTGCCGTCCTTCGTGTTAGTGCACCAGATAAAAAATGACTTTCATGTTGCGTGAAAATTCTAAATAAATTTCGAGATGTTTCTTTAGTTCGGAGTACTGCCAAAGGTGGCTCTCGAGCCTCCGCATACACTAAAGCACTCGAAGTTGACCGTGGTAAACCCAGACATACCCTCAAGCTCCTTTCCAATAACAAGTGAAGTCTCCTTTCGGTGGAGGCTGGGAGTCCATGCAGCAGAGGCAGTGAGTAAGTTACGATGGGGCGTATCCAGGCAACATGTAGGGCTAATAACGACTCCGTAGTACCACCCCATTTGGCCCCGCAGAGATGCCGGAGGATTCGAATGGCCTGATTCACTTTTTGTTCCAGGGACTGGACATGAGGCGACCATGTTAGTCTCCGGTCTAAAATTACTCCCAAGAATTTATGAGTTTTAACCATTTGAATAGGCTGATTTTGCAGAATAATCTGGAAATTTCCAGGTCTTTTTAATGTAAACAGAAGTGTGGCTGTTTTAGCCAGACTCAGTGCCATCGCTCTTTTTTTAGAAAACGGTCTACATAATCCAATCCTTTTTGTAGAGTTTGTTGTACATCCAAAAACGATAGACCAGACGTCCATATACTTATATCATCAGCATATACTGAACATCTGATGTTAGGTGGAAGATTATACGGGAGCTGCGCCATGACTGCATTAAAGAGAGTAGGGCTTAGTACGCTGCCCTGTGGCACTCCTTGGTTGACGACATGTTCTGACGTTGGGCCCTCCTGCGTAACTACAAAAATTTTCCGGTGCTTCAGGAAGTCAGCGATCCAACGCAGTATCTTGCCCTTGAATCCCTGTAACGCCAGGTCTCCCAGAACGTGAACGTGACTCACTGTGTCGTATGCTCGGTGGACATCAAGGAATACAGCGACAGTGATGTTTCCTTGCGTTCGTTGGTTTTCCACATCTGTGACCAAATCCAGAATGCAGTCCATTGTGCATCTACCTCTTCTGAAGCCGGCTATGCTTTCTGGTAGTAGTTGTTTATGTCTTGCCACCATAAAATTCGTTCATTGATTATTTTTTCCATCACTTTTGAAAAACAACTTGTCAAACTAACCGGCCTAAACGAGTCCAACTGCATAGGGCTCTTCCCTGGCTTTAGCAACGGTACTACTTTTGATATCTTCCAACTTTCCGGAACTTTTCTTCTTGCCAACTTTTATTATAGATGTCCAACAGGTGTAATTTTCCTTTTTTGCAAAAGTTAGCAAGAGCAGCGTATGTAACTCCATCTGTTCCTGGTGAACTTGTTCGTTTTACTGAAGACAGCACATATTGGAGCTCCTCTGGTCTGAAGCTGTCATCCAGATCTGATGAACTGATCGCAGAGAACTTTGTTTCAACCGCCGAAGCTGATTCTGCTGAGGATTTATATTCGCTAGTTTGGGTGGTCTCTCCATTTCTCAGTATAAGATCGCAGAATTCTTCGGCAATCACACGTTCGCTAACTCCTCGAGACAGCGCTAGAGTCTGTAGTGGTCTCGAGTGGACTACTGGCTGTCGGAGGGCGCGTACCATGTTCCACAGTTGAGGCGCCGAGGTAAATGGAGAAAGTGAGGCACATTAATCTTGCCACCTTTTGGTTGAAAGCTTCTGCAGTTGGTTACGCATTGCAGAATGTACTTTCTGTGCAACATTGAAATCTTCTAAATTACCCGACCTGCGATATCTTCTTTCAGATCGGCGTCGTATTGCCCGAAGCCTCTCATACTCAGCGTCAACACCCGAATACCCATCTGCAATGGGTACTGCACGAGTTGCTTTTGTTAGACATTTTTTTATCTTCGATGCATACGTTTCTGCGTCAGAACAGGGTTCAAGATTTTGTCTCTGTAGTTCTCGAAAGATTGCCCAATTTGTAATTCTTGTTGTGCGGTTATTTCTCGTTTTCTTCAACTTTGGGTGATATATGAATACTGGCAAGTGGTCACTTCCTCTTGTGTCAGCGTCTGCAGTCCAGTCTGCTCCAGCCGCTAATTCAGAGGAGCACACAGTAATGTCTAGTACGCTGCAGTAGTTATGCCCCCGTAGAAACGTCGGAGAACCATCATTTAGTATAGTGTAACCATAATCTTCGCATATTTTTACTATAGCAGATCCCCTTACACTACAACGCTCACTACCCCACAATTCATGGTGCGCGTTAAAATCACCACATATAATTATGGGATCATGGCCAGATCTACACACTGCAGCCAACTCTGCGTATGAAACGTTTGCTTGAAGGTGCACGTAAACACTAACTACAGTTACAGTAACGTTATCAAAATTCACCTTGCATCTAACGAATTCCGGCGCATCTGTTTTTCAAGTAGCCACAAGTGTCGACGAAATATCGCGTCTCACACACAACATCACTCTGCTTTTTGCAGCAGGGCGTTCTGCTTGGTACACCACATAATTGGACAAGCGAAAGTTAGTCGATACTCTTGTTTCGGAAATACACAAAATCGGAAACCCGTGCTGAGCGACGAATTTCCGAACATCTCCACTCTTATTCTGCAAACCGCTGCAGTTCCACTGGACTATTGCACTTCTTTTGTACCAGTTAGATAGTCCGGTAGCCATGATTACGACAAGAGAAGATGCTCAACATCTAGCAGCAATTTCACTTCTGGTAAAGAACCTGCTTGTGGCAGGGATCGTAGAATTGCTTTGAGAGCCGCAAAGATTATTGGCAAAATGACTTGCTCGTTTCCGGCTGTCTCCGCCGATATCGCATTTCTTGAAGAATTTTTCCTTAGCAAGCTGCTGTGACCCTTCCCTTTGGTAGTCAGTGGCTCCATGGCTGTGTCTGGCCCGGCAGAAAGTTCCACTTCAGCATAATCCTGGGCCCGGACTTCTTTGCCAATGCGATGTTTTGGAGCTGAGCGCTTCAATACTTCCGAGTAAGAGTTGTGGCGCCACTGTTTTGCATTTCTTTGTGCCGTAGGAACGTCTTCGACTATATCCGCATTGGGTGCTGGACCTCTTTGTATCTTATGGTACCCTTTTACAATTCTCTCTCTTTGTGCCGCTGATGCCAAACGGTTTCAAGAGCAGCCTGAGAACGACGCCGGATGTGGTCCAGCACAGTTGGCACACTTAGGTTGACGCTTCGATGTGCATTCTTTGTAATCATGTGCGCCCGCACATACCTTGATCTCTTGGTTCCCCTGCAAGTCTTAGCCTTATGCCCATATCTCTGGCAGTTGTAACCCCTTACCGCCGGCTCAATGTATTCCTCGACAGTGTGAACCGTAAAGCCGAGAGCAACTCTTTTTGGCAATGGCATGCCATGTCTAAACTGGAGTATTACATTACGTATGGGCTGCATTGTGGCACTTCCATCTTCATTTCTTACCCATCTCTTTTGTCGTGTGACTGAGATTACTCCAGCATCTTTAATATATTCCAGTAGGTCATAATCACTGTATTCGAGTGGAACATCTCTTATCTTTGCTAGGGTCTTCATGTAAGACTAAGGTATTATCACATGTACAGGCAATCCAGCCAAACTCTTGATCAGCAGCAGCTTGTTTGCCGAGTACAAAGACCGTACTCCAACACAAAAACTTCCGTCTCTGTTGATTCTTGATGATGTCACTTTCTCATTGATAGCAGAGATTATCTCAGATACTATGCGATTGGGATTCACCTTCCAGAAGGAGTCCTCGGCAGCGATTGGTCTGAACACCACCGGTAACCTCGTAGCTCGGTTCTTGTGATGGGTGACCACCATGTAGGCTCCCTCGTCTTCCTTGGGTGCTTCTGTATCCATCTGTGTCATGTCCTTAAGGGAGTACGTCGATGTAGCGTCATCGTTGTCAACCTCTTCTTCCTCCTCTGTACGCCTCTTCTTGCACTGCGAGGCCTCGTTGTTCTCTGTATGGGACGTCGTTATTGTTGCTGAGCCTGCAGCAACTTGAAGTCGAGCGGGATGAATAAGTGGTGCTCTGCTTGGCGCTAGCGGCATCTCGTTGTCCCCCATACCAGGGCTTTGCCAGGTATGAGGCACGGGCCCGCTAAGGGGCAATTCTGATCGCGATGCGTAGTGAAACTCCGACTCACCGATGTTTAGCTGCCACTCTGGAGACAGTCCACCCACCGCACACACTGTAAAAAGATCCTGAACTCAATATAATAACTGAATTAAGAGAGCGAAATGAAGCTACGGGCTTCTTCCATTCACTTCTTCATTGTATTCATGGCACTGCGACTCAACGCTCGCTAAACCTTTCTAAAGCTAAGGAGGTTAGACCCAGCGAGTATAACGTAGCAACCATTTCTTGTCAAATAGTGCTCAATGTACATGCCAATGGCTGCTAATGGTGATCGCAGCCTGCGCGTTAACTAAAAGCCAAATGCTCCTGTCTCTCATTCCCCATTAGCAGCCATTGACATGTAGATTGAGCACTATTTTTTATTGTTTAACAACGCACAGAAGAAGTCTCTCACCGGCACCACCTTGGAGGTCAAAATGTTATACTTGTTACATAATACGGGGGACGAACGGGTGCCGCTATAAGGAGCTTCGCCCCTAAAAAACGAAGATGTGTAAACGTGCTGGCCAGCCCAAGCGTCGTCGTCCAACCCAAGCTGGACGACGACGCTGCAATCATCAACCTGTTGGTCCCTCCAGCGCTTCTCTTCGCGACCAAAATAAACGTCCCCTTCAGCCATGTACGTCCTGGTCCTCTTTGTGCCTAACGACAGATACACTGTCCATACACCCTGTCTCTACACACGCTGCCCATATACACGTTGTCTCTACAAGCACTAAATAAAAACTAAGTTCAGAATATCAAATCATCTTCGTGGCCTGTTATAAAACCAATGCACGGCAACAATCCCAACGCAGCACCTGTGGTCAATGACAGGATGCAGCAAGAAGCGCGTTCACTGTGTCACAGCGCGAACAAAACCCATACGGAGAACTGGACATACTACGATGAACGACACGAGACGCCATGGCTAGTTGTGTAAAACATATTAGTGCACAACGTTGTCGGTTTAGTAACACGCATCCCGCTTGCTCTTTTGTTGTTCCCTCTATGTTCATAAAGGTAACCGTTTATTCTACGACTCATTTCGTTCTATTATGTTTCATTTACATCTATTGACCACAGCAACTGAATTCAAACATTCGATTTTCGATAAAAGTTTTCAACCACCTAGGAGCTGCTTCAGGAACATAGGCGAGGAGGAAAGGAAAAGTTGTCGCTACCTTGGATACTTGTCTCACCTAGGTACCTTAAGGTGATGTAGAGGGCCGCCGAGCGGCATGCACGCAGGGTGGCGGCGGCTCGCGCTCGAAGAAGCAACCCTGCCGGGTGGGCGTGGAAGACCGAAGCTAGCCGTGAATATGCGCTGCGGGGCCGCGAGGACCCTGCACTACGAGCGCGGGAGGCAGAATTGGCGCGGCAGCGGCGTGCGGGCTCAGCTTCACCCCACACTCTATCATTCACCCTATGGATATGTTGTCATTTTTATATGCCACTTTTTGTTTGTGTGCTTATATGTGATAATCATTGCCTTCGCGAAGAAGCAAGAAAACTTCAGTCAGTCAGCGCGTGTGTCTATGTTTCCTAGGTCAGTCCTCTTCAATATGCGCTATTTTTACCCCTGTGTGATCTACCAACTAGCTCGAAATGTATTACTCTTCCGCCATTAATGCGACACCCTGCTTGAAAAAAATGAAAGAATGGTACCACACTCGAAGTATACAAGAAATCTCAGCGTGATCTGTGTAATTCAATTTTGTCCAACAAACTTGGTTATAAATGGATGCTTTGTAGCGGATTCAGTCAGTGGAAACAAACGTTCTAGTTTTTGTCATGCAAAGCAAGTAAAACACGAAGTAGAAAGGAGGCTATAACATAGTTATGTAAACATCAGTTCTGCTTGAACAATATATTCTTTTTTTCCCATATTTTTCCTGTGCTTCGTCGTTCGTTTGAGATAACCCAGGTTGCATATTACTTGCACACACTTATCGCAAAAGCAGCAAAAACAAAACTATTAAAAAAGCTTTCTATTCTATCAAAGAGATAGTGCGCAGAAAGGGCGCTTCGCAACTAAAACGCTGTTCATTTAGATGGCAGAAAACTGCTGAGGGAGTTTCATAGTTTATTGTTATGGCAAGCGAAAGTGAGAACCCGCTACTAGTCTTATCAAATTTATGCAAGAAATTTCGTTCATGCTGCCCGACGTTAAATATCACGAGATGTTCATTTGGATACTTGGTGGTCGTTTGATAGCTCTCGGACAAAATTTTAAATGCGAAGCATTTCTTCTAGCGAACTTCGGTGACTTTGAGCTCATCTATCTATCTATCTATCTATCTATCTATCTATCTATCTATCTATCTATCTATCTATCTATCTATCTATCTATCTATCTATCTATCTATCTATCTATCTATCTATCTATCTATCACTGTAGTTTCTGTTGCTCTTACTCGTCCCGAACGTTTCTTTAAGCACATCACGCGTGTTCAACGACACGTCACTCGAAGCACGTGTTTTCATCGTGAGTTTTCCGAATCTCGTTCCCAGACGTCATCACGTCAGTATGCGTGAGTGCAAGAGGGAGAGGCCACAGCCTGTTACATTAACAGTTACGCAGGGCGGAACGCGCTAGCGCCTGCGAGTCATTCATCGGTGTTGAACCTAGTTTAGAACTAGGTGTTGAACCTAGTTCCAAAACTAGGTTCAACACGTTGGTTCATCGCGCGCCGGCGGAATCTTGTTCTCCAACGCCATCACATGATTGTGGAAAGAGTTCAAAGCGTAGAGGCCATAGTGTGTGAGCGCTTGCTGGCAGTGCTTGGGCCAGCTGGTGCGCATGCACAGTAAGGGTGTTCACTCCCCCCTCCCCCCCAGACTGAACTCCGCTATAAGCTGATTCGTATATAAACACTGACATGGCTCTATCGTTGACGGCTGATCTGCCACTGAGAGGACCCAGGTTCTATCCGCATTTCATGCAGGATATTTTTTTCTATTTCGTGTGATAGTTGTTTAGGACGTCGACAACGTTGGCGAGCGAAAACTATATAGGGTACCTTTGTTGGCATATCATAAGAGTTTTTGCTATAAAAAATAAAGGGGCAGCGGAACGGGAATAACAATATCCGCAGTATTCTTTGCATGTAGATTGTGTTCATGCACTATAACACGTGAATGAATGAATGAAACAAAGTTATTGCCAGATCCAGCTAGTTTCGGGACTGGGTCGGACCACTATACAACGCTCTGTGTCTTGGGACAAGGATCACAGTGTCACATAAATCCTAATACAGTTTTTCTAAATGCGAAGCATTTTTTTGCGTACTACAAGCACTTTTGGCTTCTATCTATCTATCTATCTATCTATCTATCTATCTATCTAACCACTTACGTCTGGGTGCTCTCGTGATAGACCCCTTAACTTGGCGTGAACTAAAATTAGCATGGGAAGGTAACATGTTTAGCAAATACAACGCACTGGTCAAGACATGAGTATCACAATCTCGTCACGTACGTTGTGAAACACTTCCCGCCGAAATGTTGCACATACCAGTGGTCTAGAATGTGCCACTATTATGCAGGTGCCGCAGGTGACACTGGGTATTTACCCAGGAGCGGCGACAGCACATATGGGTAGCTGACATGGCCAGTGTGGACGCGACGAATGAAATGAATAATTTTCATGGTCCTAGCAAGAATCAAACGACATCATTCTGCGTGGCAATCAAGTAAGTATTCTACTACCGACCAAATCCAGGTTTCGGTACTATACATTTCAACTAGGCCCTGATATTCGTGAAACGTCAATTGTGGCTGTACTGGTGGCTATCCAATCTTATCAACCTTACAAATGTACTCCTGTGACAAGGTGGTAGATGTACCTAGATAAAATATGGACGCATGTCTGTGCATATTGAAGACAAATTACTCAGTGAGGGTTAGTCATAAATGATATGTCACTAAGGCATCCTCATATGTTAAGTTTCTATATTTACTCTAAAATGACTGCGAGCGAATGCCAACTCATGAGTATTGAAAATATTCGATACAGTAGAGCTAAAAGTATTTCGTGCTGGCTACAGATTGGCGCGTACCACATCAACACAGCTCATTTACTTTGCAGCTGCTCTGTTTGGTGGCGTTCGTGACTCTGATATGAAAGCCACTAGAAGACGCCACGCTACTTGCTGGGAGACTCTCCTAAGTCATCTGTTCACGGTGTTTACTATTGCCAGTAATGAATCTCGTAAAGAAAGAGAGGATGAGTATTAGCAAAGTAAAGGTAGGGAGATACAACAATCTTGTGTGGAGTTTGCCTCATAGAATTGCAAATTCCTGCCTTTATCTCTTTATATTTGTTGTTACGTGAAATGTTAGCACTTTGAGCGGCGAACAACGGCTCCAAGCAAACTCAGTGTCGCTCATGTTTATCGCACATAAACAGAGCACCGTGACAAAAGTTTCCGACACCTTCCGATGCCACTTTTCTTTTCCCCTCAAACTTGAGCAAGCGAACCCTATAGTTGGGGTCAATGAGCTATAACGTGAGCGTGCGACTTTTAACATATAATGGTGTGAGGGACAAAACATTGATGGTGACAACAAAGCTTGTGCTCTCGGCTGCCTTGATACAGCCTTCGATGCACCGCACTTTCCTTTTATATGGTCTCTCACTGCATCTTTGTCACTCCCTGTAAATTCCAGGGCCCTGATATTTCTCTTTTGAAACAACGGTTATGTATACGTGACATCTGCTGTCTGCATCAGTGAACCGATTGTAAATTATTCGAAACAGGATCGTATAACATGAACACTAGACTTCGCACTAGTCTTTAGGCTGTTCGCCGCAAGATCAGCCTGTAGTTGGCCTCGTCATCGCTCCATTAGTGTGGATACATGGCCTTCATGGTGTGAGGAAGTTTGCCGCGTCGTTGTTGTGATAAATTTATTCTCCTAAATCAAGGCTGTCGATAGCCTTTCAATATCCATGAGCAAGTTTCGCATTTATAGAACCTTTCACTGTTTTTTAAACACACGTATTTGATGACATTTGGATTCCTCCACCCATCTGCTTTGATAGCTTCGTTGGGCAAGAAGAACTTTAGGAAACAGCCCGCTCAATTTTTACTTTTCTTCCCTTATATGGCAAAATATATTTGAATTATGTTGTTTTGAGCTACATAAAAACTACATTATGATCCCTTGAAACTTAACACGTGTTTCTTTATGTGGAAAACTGAGAGACTTTCCTTTCCCTTGAAAAAAAAACTTGAAAACGTGCAAGAGTGGAAGCTTGGGCTAGTTGGTGCGTAGTCATATTTGCAAGGTGTTTCAGCGCGCGAACAAAGGAAAAAAGGACAGGGTAGACAGAAAGAGCGCTGACTTCCAACTAACTTTATTTCGCAGAGTGGAAAGAATTTATACGTCTAAAAAGGAAGATTACAGAGCATGAAGGTAAAAAACAAGCCCAATCTACACATCAGTAACAGCACGTGTGACAGGTCCTCTAATGCCTCAAAGCCCAGCCAGGTAATCACGTTCAGCCTGGATAAAGCAATAGACGACCCTTTTTTGGTGCAAAAACTCTGACGATGTTATTGACATTACTGGGCGAACTAACACAGGACTCCAGGCAATGTCTGTGGATATTAAGGACTTGTATTACTCTTTGCCGCACGATCAACTATTAAAATGTGTAGAGGAATCCATAGACAACTTCGGATCATCAGCGTTCCAAACGCGCACTGGAATTCATAACAGCAGCTTATTATAGTTACTCAGCTTCTATTTGAAGGCCACTTTTGTATCATGGGATGACAAAAAAAACTACTTACAAAAAGGTGGAGTATGTATTGGTTCATGCTTGGCACCCATTCTCAGTGACATATTTCTAGCACATGAGGATCGTGTCTTGTCAAACAAACTTGATGACTCTGTGGTTTTTAAAGTCTGCCGTTTTGTTGATTATTATTTAGTGTTGTTGAAATGTGACATTCAAAGTTTTCAGACCATTTCCTCTCACGTGTTGACTGTTTTCGGAGAGTGCCTGAAACCATTAGTTTTAACGTATGAATCACCCACTGATAACAACCTGAAATTTCTAGATCTGAAGCTTTTACTAGAACCCCGACATGTTTGCTGGATTGATTGATTGATTTGTGGGGTTTAACGTCCCAAAAACACCATATGATTATGAGAGACGCCGTAGTGGAGGGCTCCGGAAATTTCGACCACCTGGGGTTCTTTAACGTGCGCCCAAATCTGAGCACACGGGCCTACAACATTTCCGCCTCCAATGTTTGCTGGATGTATGAACCAAGAAGCGGCAAGCCACTTCTGCTTTTCGGCTCAGCTCACTCTAAATTGGTCAAGCGGGGCATTGCTAACCTCTGCCTTGCCAACGCCTTAAAGAAGTCTTGCCCCCACATGGTACACCGCAGCTTTGCTCTACAAGTGGAGCGCCTCAGCAAAGCCGGTTACCCCGCACACGTTCTCGTTTCAGTGGCGGAAAAGCTGGTCACTGTCGTGAAGCGAGGCAACAAACCAGATAAGCGCAACAGCGTCAGAAAGAGCCGGCCTGTCGTACTACCGTACGTGCACGACGTCTCACACAGGCTAAAAAAGATTGCTCGAGACGCCAACGTTCTTGTTGTTTTTTCAGCACCGGAAAAATTGCAGAAGCTTTGCAAACGGGTAAATACACCTCGCGCAACTTCTGCAGCGTGCTCTGTCGCGCACAGGACATGCTACGTCCCATGCGCAGTGGGAGTCGTATACTTGATTCCACTGACGTGTGGGTGCGTCTATGTCGGCCAAACCGGCAGGTGCATAAACGACCGCCTGCGAGAACACCGAAACAATGTGCACAATGTGGTACAAGGGCATCCGGCATTCATTGCCGAGATTGTGGGTGCACCCCCCTCTTTGATCAGTGCTCTATATTGGCAAGGCACAGGGACCAACTTACCCGAGAAATTATGGAAGCCGAAAAAATACACGTGCTAGGAGATAAATGCGTAAGCACTTCATCGGTTGCTTTATCCCAGGCTGAACGTGATTACCTGGCTGGGCTTTGAGGCATTAGAGGACCTGTCACACGTGCTGTTACTGATGTGTAGATTGGGCTTGTTTTTTACCTTCATGCTCTGTAATCTTCCTTTTTAGACGTATAAATTCTTGCCACTCTGCGAAATAAATTTAGTTGGAAGTCAGCGCTCTTTCTGTCTACCCTGTCCTTTTTTCCTTTGTTCGCGCGCTGAAACACCTTGCAAATTTGAAAACGTGCTTTCAGTTTCGACGTTAGGAGCTGGTAAATGAGTTGAATGAAAGTTTTGTGGGTAAAACGCTTGTGATCTTGAAACCAGAAATAAGTGGGATATCGCAGCATGTCCTACCTTCCCTGTATCCGGCAGATAATATGTGTCAAATTAGTGACGTCATATACAGGGTATTTCAAGAAATATGTCCAATATTATTTAAAAAATCAGGAAAAGGCGTGATTTGCCCACAGTCTTGACAAATGCTTTTTCTGCAGCAGAAGGCGTCTTAAAATGGTTCAAGACGTCATTTTTACCAACAATTAGGAAAGGTATATTAAGTAAATTTTTATTTTGTGAAGTTGGCAGTTAGGTCTAATGAGAGAATTGAAGTCCTTCATTTCAATAACACATTGCCACTTTGTGGTTTTGAAAAAGTGGCCTCGAGCACTAACTAAAGGACACACACACACACACACACACACACACACACATATATATATATATATATATATATATATATATATATATATATATATATATATATATATAATGTTTGTGTGTGTGTGTGTCTTAACAAGTGTTTGCCTTTGGTTGATGTTTAATAAAGTTATGAGAGGTACACTACAAGAAAAATTTCTTACGTCAGTCGACGATCAGATCCTGGCCTTCACGCTGTAGATATAGCTCTCGCAGCAGCGTGCTGTTTGCGTCCAATTAATAGTCACTGAAAAACCACTGCATTCGCCGCAGAAGCTGCCACGGTGGGCGGTCACTGAGCTCCTCCTTGTTTAGAAGCTGCCTGAGACGCCTGTAATGCTGACACTTGCGTTGAAGCATCGTTGCTTTAAAATGGTCATTAGGGTTCTTTTTCGGGGCCCACCCACAAGGTCGTGGAAATCCGCAATCACTTCCGTTAAGAACAGAAGGGCAGCGTGGCTATACTTCGCTTGCTGTGAGGTAATGCGCCGAAGGGCGACTATCGCCTCCACGTGCGTAAACCATCACCTCCACGCGCGTAAACCTGCGGCCAAAACGACGGCAGGTGAATCCGCACCGTGCCAATGCGTACTGGTCTGATCGTCGGTCTTTGGCACGTGGTTTCGTCCATGACGCAGTGGTCGCCTTGTGATTGTGTGCGAGTCATCACGTAGTAAGAACCGAGGTTACATCCTCTATAACAATGCGGGTGGCGGTAAGCGAAAAACTGTGAATTAGTTCAGGCCAATGACAGGAGCACAATGATAGTGCTTCATTTTTTTTCGGCACATGGGTATGTGCATGCAGCTTAGCGTGCCATAATAAATAGGCGGCCACTAAATATGACGATGGCCGCTAGAGTGGTGTTCAAAGTGGGATATCGATCTAGTGGTGTTACGAATAAGCAGCCATATGACGTCTCTGTTAGTTCTGCTTACGAGAATTCGTTGAAATGTGCCAGCCTACTTTTGTGCACATTTTTTCACAGTTGGAACGCAAGATTGAAAACATGCCCAACTTCTGAGTGTAACTACAGTGTGAAATAGGCCAAATTTAGTATGGATAAATGACCAAACAGTCAAAAGTATGAAAAGGTAAGTAAACAGCCCAGCAAAAACAAAAACAAAAACTAAGTCGAGGGCTCATTTTAAGATTATTAGGCTATGCACAGCTTCAATTAAATATTGTAGAGGAATTGTTCAAACAAAAGCATGGTCCTCCCAGGTCATTGCTGTTTTGTGTTCTGCGCGCTTCGAGATGTCGCTCAGGAAGATCGCTTGTTTGGTCTCCAGATCACTCTCAATTGGTATCATTCATTGACAGATTCGGTGCACTTCCGGTAATACTTTCTTCTCCTCCAAGCGGAGCAAGTCTATTGCATTGGCGGATTGGGAGTGCCCCCTGTATGCTCCATTGGCAGATCTGGAGCAGCTCCGTCACGATATCCATTCCACGGAGCAAGTTTTAAATGCGAAGCATTTTTTAGCGAACTTCGGCTACTTTGGACGTATCTATCTATCTATCTAGCCGCCTACGCTTGGGTGCTCTCGTGGTCACCCCCGTAACTTGGCGTGAATCAAAATTAGCATGGGAGGGTAAGATGGTTTGACGAATATGACGCGCTGGTCAAGGCATGAATAATGTCGCAATCACGTCGCGTACGTCGTCAAACACTTCCCGCCAGACAGTGGCACACACTCATGCGCGGGTATGTGCCGCTGGTGAGCCGGTATGTGCCACAGGTGATTGACACTTAGTATCTACTGATGAACGAAGAGAACATAGATGGGCAATTTTAACGCGTGAGCTTTAAACAATACCCAACATCGGTAGCGTCAACCCGACGAAAGCATAGAACAAATGTCAGTGTTAGAAAAACCTCACATAGGCAGCGCATACCACCCGACGAATGCAAATAATAAATTACAGGGTCCCAGCCGGAATCGAACCAAAGCATTCTGAGTGGCAGTCAAGCATTCTACTACAGAGCTACGCCAGGGCTTGGACCTACTTTTCAAATAGACGCTAATCTTCGTGAAACGTCAATAGCGGTTGCAGTGCTGCATACCCAATTTTATAAACATTACATATGTACTCCTTTTATACAGCCGTCACGTCGGGTTCAGGTTGATTGGGGCGAGGTGCCATGCGTTAAAATTGATTTATGTAGCAGTGCCAAATGCCAGCATCTTCGCGAGCATCAGCGCTTCATATCACCTTCTGGGGTTGCTAACACGCATGTTTCTGTTGGCATCGTAGCGCAAGTGCAAACAACTGGTTATATAAGCATCTGTAACTCTTCAACACACATTCTTTTCAACATATGTCTCTGCGTGGAACATTTATACATATATTTAGCATTATTTCATGACGTGTCGCTCAATAAAAAATGCTACATGGTCACCTTCCCTCCATGTGCTTCGCATAAAGTTGATTCCCAGGTACGTGGGACCTGAAGAAATTTTTTTCTACTCCGCGAAAATCGGCCGATTCGACCGAATGTTGCAAGCGCCCCTCGCTTTAGAACGGTTTGAATTTCGGGTGCGCCAACGGAGGCCGGTTGCGTCAGTTGAGCCTCAGTCGGAGCTCACGTTTTGCTAGCGTAGCGTCGCTGTGCTCAGCGTGCCTACTCAAGCAAGAAGAGAGACACGTGCATCGCGTTACATTCTAAACCTGCCATTTGCTCCAGAGAGAGCGCGTGAGTTCTATTCGTAGATTCTATTTTGTTGCCCTCCGCCAGAGTGGAGTGCTCCGGCGCAGGGTTCGTGGGTCACTCCTAATCCGCCAATGGATGACGCCATATGATAGGTGACACGTACGAAGTGAGCGGTAATGACGTAACTAATAATTGAAAAGGCAAAGTAATAACTGGAAGTAATTGCTGAAGTTGTTCATTTAAGAACGTTTGGATCACCATTCCCGCTCGAAAATTCTGAGTAGTAAAATGAAAAAAGGAGAAAGGCACACGGAATACAGAAAAATTGCTGAAGTTGTTCATTTTAAAGGTTCGCATCTCCATTTCCCCTCGAAAGTTCTCGGTAGTAAAATGAAACAAAAGATAAAGGCCCACGAAATACAGAAAAATTGCTGAAGTTGTTCATTTATAAAGGTTTGTATCACCATTTCCGCTCGAAAATTCTGAGTAGTAAAATGAAAGAAGGATAAAGGCACACGAAATACAGAAAAATTGCTGAAGTTGTTCATTTATAAAGGTTTGGATCACCATTTCCGCTCGAAAATTCTGAGTAGTAAAATGAAAAAAGGATAAAGGCACACGAAATACAGAAAAATTGCTGAAGTTGTTCATTTACAAAGGTTTGGATCACCATTTCCGCTCGAAAATAAAATGAAAAAATGATAAAGGCACAGAAAATACAGAAAAATTGCTGAAGTTGTTCATTTGTAAAGGTTTGAATCACCATTTCCGCTCGAAAATTTTGAGTAGTAAAATGGAACAAAAGAGAAAGGCACACGAAATACAGAAAAATTAGTCGCGTCTCTCAATTATTCCTGCTGTCACGGCCGACTCCCTTAGAAAATGATTAAAAAATGAGTTGGTCCGCCTTTGACATTCATTCATTTTGGTCTTCTTATTACCGTCAGCTTCAATTTAGCGGCAGATATTTTAATGTACAATCCAATTCACTTTGTTCGAGTGACCCAGCCTCCCTTTGCAATATATCAAGTTGAAAAAGCCTGGTCTGCGGCACTCCTAATTTCGGAGAGTATTATTTGCTTTGTGCACTCGGGGTTTGAATAATGATACTTGCCATTGAAAGCTGGAAGTGCTAATGATGCATTAATCAGGCTGAAATGTGTCAAAGTTTTCAGAAGGAGTAAAAGGGCACTTCACTATTACTATGCTCTATTTATTGTAATTCCGACCCTGTATTGCCAGCTGTGAAGAAGGGTTACCGAATGGAGAGCTGGCCTAGTTAGTCTTTATTCATACTGAATTGATTTGTGCAGTGCAAAGTACGAGTCGGAATTCAAGCAAGCCAGGATATGGGGGGGGGGGGGTAGATTAGAAAAAAAGAAAACGTGAGATAAGAATGCTAGCCTTAATGAAATATGACTGTGCAATTAAACCCGCACCGCAAGCTCAGTCATCACTTTTGCAACTGAAGTAATTTATATATTCCAGTGTCATTCGGCTGCAGATGTATTTGGGTAATTCAAATGCGCGACTCCATTGTACTGCAAAGCACGAGATGAAACGTGAGCAAATGAGCGATTATGAAATCTGACTTCACACTGCTAAAAAAGAGCAACCTAATGTTTATTAATAAAGAGGTTTCAAACCAAGGGTTCAAAACTCGTTCCCAGCGTACCCCAAGGAGTCCACGGTGCAATTTTTTGTGGTTTACAAAACCCGTCTTAGAAAAAATGATGAACTAGAAGCGCGTTTGAAAGACGCCTGTCTTTTTTGTGATACTTCAACGCAAAAATTTTTGTCTATCTGTCTGTCTGTCTGTCTGTCTGTCTGTCTGTCTGTCTGTCTGTCTGTCTGTCTGTCTGTCTGTCTGTCTGTCTGTCTGTCTGGCTGTTTGTCTCAGGATTCTGCATTCATACTTGTCTGATTGTCCATTAAAAAGCAAACATTGCGCGTATCTGAGGCACCATATCTACATGTCATTGCTCTGTGGTGTGTTTCTTTATACTAAAAAAGTCATTCATGCGTAATTTTTAAAACTGTAGTGTTTATACGCTGCGCTGACATTGCGACGCTATGCAAGAAAAGGTTAAGTTCTTACGATTTGCTGTGACAACGCGGTACTGCCACTTACTTGAAACCTATAAACTAGGACCCCGAAGATTGTGCGCGCACGATGAGTGCTCACAATAACGAAGGCCATCTTTTTGTTTTCTGAGATTATCGCCAGATGGCGCTCACGTCTCACGCAGCGCCTTCAGAATCCAATTCACCGAGTTTCTCCTACATAACATCAAAGAAATGTTCGATTCGATTCACTGTCTTCCGACAGAGGACTATATCGCTTTTCGACGATATTTGCAGTCCAGATACGGGGCCAGTGTTTTAATATGGATGGATGCTACAAGTGACAGAAACACTTAAAATAAGATCACCTGAACGTGTATTGGGGCATTGACAATATTACACTTCTGTTGGAAACGCTTCGAACCGGATGACCACTTAGAAATGATGCGTTAACGAAACTAATCGCGTATGCCAAGGTCATATTGCATGACTGCACTATACAAAGAACGCTATTACAGGACACTGGTAGATATA
This sequence comes from Rhipicephalus microplus, assembly GCF_043290135.1. NCBI lineage: Eukaryota > Metazoa > Arthropoda > Arachnida > Ixodida > Ixodidae > Rhipicephalus > Rhipicephalus microplus. The sequence goes on along the minus strand of NC_134701.1, from coordinate 168,839,558 downwards.
AAAGGCGTAATTTTTTTGACGCATCATGTGCAATGGCAGCAACCTCGTTTTATGTTTGCTACGTGTCACTGTGTAACAAATTTGCGATGCGTCCGACGTGACTTGAGGGTATACTTGAGACAACGGCCGAGCTTTGTTCAAGTTTGCTGTGACACATGAAGGTGATGATATTTCTTCTAGGCTTGATTATATTGTTACGTAGATGTTACGTAAAATGACACGAGGCGTGTCTATTTAAAATCTATATTCAAACTGATGCGTATGGCGTCGACTAAGATGGAAGACAGCACGCACAACAGACAGACCACTTCCTCGTTGTCGTCTTCTGACCACTGATATGTCAGCTACGTAGCATTACCCCCCCCCCCCCCGGCGGTAAAAGCGCCGTCTCGGTGCACATTAACTACGGTCTTCAGTAGCCAGGTGGTAAGGTTTTAGCCTGCTGACGTGCACATCACTGGGTGTGGTTGCAGGCAGGCTTGTGGTCTCAGATTCAGGAATGATCTCATAAGTGACGTCGGTTACCTGGCGGATGATACGGTAAGGACCCATGTAGCGAGACAACAACTTCTCTGATAAGCCAACTCGACGAACTGGGCACCACAGGAGAACAACAGAACCGCGTGAGAAGTGAACGTCAGCATGCCGGCTGTCGTAGATGGCTTTTTGGGTGGCTTGCGAAGCCGAAAGTCTAGAGCGGGCGATCTGACGTGCGTGGTCGGCACGAGCAATAGCGTCGCGTGCATATTCGGTTGACGGCGTTGTAGTGGTTGGAAGTAGGGTGTGGAGTGGTAACTTCGGATCACGGCCATAAATCAAATAAAAGGGTGAATAACTAGTAGTGTCGTGGCGTGAAGAATTATACACGAAGATCACGTGAGGTAGCGCCAGGTCCCAGTCATGGTGGTCGGAGGACACATACATCGCGAGCATGTCCGTTAGGGTCCGATTTAGTCGTTCGGTAAGGCCATTTGTTTGGGCATGGTAGGAAGTGGTCAGCTTGTGGTGCGTCGAGGAAGAGCGCAGAAGATCGTCGATTACACGGGACAAAAATGCGCGGCCGCGATCCGTGAGTAATTGGCGAGGAGCGCCATGGTGTAGGATGACGTCGTGGAGCAAAAGTCCGCAACGTCAGTAGCGGTGCTGGTGGGGAGCGCTCGAGTGATGGCGTACCTAGTCGCCTAGCCTATAGCAACGGCGACCCACTTGTTGCCCGATTTCGACTCGGGAAAAGGACCGAGAAGATCTATACCAACACGGAAGGAAGGTTCAGTTGGGATGGAGATCGGTTGAAGAAGTCTAGCTGGGGGCGCAGTGGGTCGCTTCCTACGTTGGCATTTATCGCAGGAGGACACGTAACGGCGAACGGACCGGGCGAGACCGCACCAAAAGAAGCGGCGACGCACGCGGTCGTACGTCCGAGATACACCCAGATGACCAGCAGTTGGTTCATCTTGAAGCTCGTGCAGCACGGTTGAACGCAAATTATTCGGCACGACAAGAAGGAGCTCAGGGCCATCTGGCTGGAGGCTACGACGGTACAGCGTGCCATTCAGGAAGACGTACATGCGAAGTGATGTGTCGTTCGGAGCATATTCGAGACGGCCAATAAGTTGTCGCAGAGAAGCATCACGACGTTGTTTATCACCAATCTGAAGAAACTGGGACATTGACATGACGCTGAGGCTAGGCTCGATGCCTGGTTCGTCGGGCTGATCAACAGGGTAGCGGGATAAGCAATCGGCGTCCAGATGGAGACGTTCAGACTTATAAGCAACCGAGTAGGAATACTTCTGTAGGCGTAATGCCCAATGACCAAGTCGTCCAGTGGGGTCCTTCAGAGAAGAAAGCCAACACAGCGCGTGATGATCTGTGATGACACGGAAAGGGTGGCCATACAAGTAAGGACGGAATTTCGAAACCGCCCAAACAAGAGCAAGACATTCCCGTTCTGTTATAGAATAATTACGTTCAGACTTAGAAAGCAGACGGCTTGCGTACGCGATTACACGGTCGTTGCCCCGCTAAATTTGTGCCAAAACTGCACCAATTCCGTGACCACTCGCGTCTGTTCGCGCTTCTGTAGGAGCATCGGGGTCGAAATGTGCAAGAATAGGAGGTGTCGTTAGAGTGGTGATTAGCTGAGAGAAGGCGTCAGCTTGAGGAGGGCCGCAAGAAAATGGGACGTCTTGTTTGAGAAGGTCGGTGAGTGGCCGTGCGAGTGCCGCAAAGTTTTTCACGAACCGGCAAAAGTAGGAGCAGAGGCCCACAAAACTGCGAACATCATGGACAGAGCGTGAAACTGGGAAGTTTGCTACAGCACGTATTTTCGCCGGGTCTGGCCGTACGCCGGCAGCGTCAATAAGATGACCCAATACGGTAATCTGACGAAGACCGAAGTGGCACTTGGAGGAATTAAGCTGCAGGCCGGCCCGTCGAAATATGGATAGAATGGTCGAAAGGCGTTCAAGGTGGGTTGCAAAGGTAGGTGAGAAAATGATCACGTCGTCCAGGTAACACAAACATGTCGACCATATAAATCCTTGTAGGAGCGTGTCCATCATTCTTTCGAAGGTCGCTGGCGCGTTGCAGAGCCCGAATGGCATGACCTTGAATTGGTAAAGACCGTCAGGGGTAACGAAGGCGGTCTTTTCTCGGTTCATGTCATCTACAGCAATTTGCCAGTAGCCAGATCGGAGGTCGAGAGATGAAAAGAAGGTGGCGCCATGGAGCAATCAAGGGCATCGTCAATGCGTGGTAGAGGGTACACGTCTTTTTTTGGTACTTTTGTTCAGGTGGCGATAATCAACGCAGAAACGCCATGAGCCGTCTTACTTTTTTACTAATACCACGGGAGATGCCCAAGGGCTCGTTGATGGTTCGATTACGTTTTTCGTAAGCATTTTGGCCACATCTTTCTGAATCACTTCTCGCTCGGACGCTGACACGCGGTACGGCCGACGGTGAATGGGCGCAGAGTCACCAGTGTTGATTCGGTGAGTGACAATTTTAGTCTGGCCCAAGGGACAATCGTCGGTGTCGAAAATATCACTGTATGAGGCGAAAACTTGGCAGAGAGCGTCGGCCTGGTGAGGCGACAGCTCCGATCCAATCATGTTTCGAAAAACCATCGTCTGAGCTGGGTGACCGTGAGACTGCGCTTCGATCAAGAGCAGATACAGCGACAACATTGACATCGTCCTCTGTTATGGCAGTTAGCTTGGCTAGAGACATCTGGCAGGACAACACTTGAGGGGTGAAACCAAAGTTATGGAGCGGAAGTAACACACAGTTATCCGCTATGGTCGCGATGGTATAGGGCACAGTAACACTGCACGTCAGCCGAACGTCAGTAATTGGCGTAACGATATAATCACCGTCAGGAACGGGAGGGGTCGATGACAAAGACACGTACGTGACAGCTCGAGGTGGCAGGCGAACGAAAGTGGTTGGGCTCAAGCAGCTGGAGGGCTTTGCAGAGTAGTCGGCAAAGATTGGTAGATGAAGGCTGAGGGTACCAGATGAACAATCAATTAAGGCCGAGTGCGCCGAAAGAAAATCAAGGCCAAGTATGAGGTCATGAGGGCAGCAGGCTAGCACGGCAAAAAGGACCATGGCGTGACGACCGGCAATGCTGACACGAGCAGTGCACATTCCGATTACTGGCACAGTACTGCCATCGGCAACACGTATTGCCTGCGTCGTAGATGGCGTCATAATCTTTTGTAAGCGGCAGCGTAGAGAAGCGCTCATAATATACAGGTGCGCACCTGTGTCAATAAGGGTGGTCACAGGAACATGCTCGACTTCTACTTCAAGCAGGCTATGGGGCGTGGGAAGCGTCAGTAGAGGATTTTCGGCCGTCATTGGTATTGCAGCTTCACCTCTATAAGCTGCAATATCTAGTTTTCCTGCTGCGGTCGTCCAGAGAAGCTCGGCGAGGAAAAGCGCCGAGGTGGCGGAGAGCGGGACTGGTGACGTAGCGGCGACGGGGAGCGAGAGCTGCGGCGACCGGGCAAAGGGGCGTCAGTGGAAGGCTCGTAAGATGACGACGAATAGAAATTGAAGGGTGCGGCGACTGAACGTCGTCGCACCCTTCAATTCGTCGGATGCATGAACGTCGATGCAGAGAAAGTCTGACGTGGTTGGTTTGACCAACGGTGGCGGCAATAGCGAGAAACGTGCCCAGGCTGGTGGCAGGAAAAACAAATGGGCCCGTCGTCGGGTGTTCGCCATTTCGAAGGGTTACGGAAGGGCATTGTTGGAGGTGAACGGCGAGCGTGTCCTCGGGAGTAGGACGGGTCTTCAGGGCGAGTCAAGGGACATGCTGATGGAAGGCCGAGGTTCGCAAACTCCTGCCTCACCACAGCTTGTAATAACGCCACTGACGGCTGTTGTTGGTCAGAGGCGAGCGTTGCGAAAACGGGTGGCTGAAGAGGAGCCGGACAGGCGGCTTCGATTTCCCGACGAACAATGCGTGTGACGTTGTCATACGTGGGGGACTGGCGGGTGGCTTCACACGATGAGGTTGTGGCCGTGTTGGGCAGCCGGGTGAATCGCTGAGTAATACGGCGGCTCTTGGCTTCTTCGAACCGCCGGCACTCTTTAATGATGGCGTCGACGGTGGCAACGTTGTTGTAAACTAAAAGAATTAATGCGTCGTCTGCTATGCCTTTCAGCACATGGGCCACTTTCTCAGACTCACTCATGTGCTCGTCAATCTGGCGGCATAGGGCGATGACCTCGTGAATGTACGCGACGTACGACTCCGTCGACGTCTGTGCACGAGCCGCCAGTTGATTCCGCGCTGCGATCTGCCTCCAACGGTGTCGCCAAAAAGGTCGCGAATCTTCTCTTTAAAGGAGTCCCAGCTCGTAATCTCCGCTTCGTGCGTCTCGAACCACACTCGCGGTGGGCCATCGAGGTAAAGAAGCACATTGGCAAGCATAAGAGTCGGGTCCCACCTATAGCTTGCGCTCACCCGTTCGTACCGGTTGATCCCTTTGTCGACGTCAAAGCCATCCTGACCGGAAAATACACCGGGATCACGAGCAGGAGGTAGAACGACGTATGTAGAAGTCACGGTAGGGGCAGGTGGTGAAGACGATGGTTGTTGAACCTGTGACATGGTTGGACCTATGATGATGCGGCCGTTGCGGAGCTTCGTGATGAAAACGGAAAAGTACCCAGCACCTCCACCACAAAGATGTTACGTAAAAATGACACGAGGCGTGTCTATTTAAAATCTATTTTCAAACTGATGCGTATGGCGTCGACTAAGATGGAAGACAGCACGCACAACGGACAGACCACTTCCTCGTTGTCGTCTTCTGACCACTGTTATGTGAGCTACGTAGCAATATGAATAGTAACCATAGGCATACAAACAAGTTCCATGCGGAATGCACAGCTTAATCACATGCTGTGCAACTTTATGTGGGGTACCACTTTAGTTTTACATTCATTACCCGCTGAAAATAAAAGGCACTCATCTCATGCGGCAGGTTGCTTTCTTTTTTCCCTCTCACCGCATGAGACCTCTCATCAATTCTAGCAGCTAACAATGTGTCACAAAATACCCGTGACAAAACCCACCCTGTTCGACAGACCGTGACAACCACAAAAAATGTCATCCAATACTCAGACCATGTATGCTAGCCAATCATATGACACCTGAATACAGTGTACAGCTTGGACAACATCACCTGATGGGCTGAAACGCACCAGGCCACACTGTGCAACGTTGCTCAGTGTCTCACAGCGCACAGGGAGTTGTGCACTGGTCACGTACTACAGCGGCTGTCCACGGCACAATGAAAGAAACTGGGTTTGCTCGGTGGATCGCGAGATGTCAAGTGCAAAATTGTTTTATTGTTTTCAAAAGATTTTTGTACTCTTTGTCTTCACTGTTAGGCGATGGATGTGCGTGTACGCAGAGGCAGTCACATGTCGACTGCATGCGTGCGTGTTTTCTCTGAAGTGGGATCGAGTGTCGTCGAATTAGTTTATAAACCAAATCGAAACAAGAGATCATTTGCAGCACTTTATGACAGCAGTATAAGACGGGTAATCAAAATTACCCTGCTCAAGTAGTCATTCCTTTCGTATCGGCCCACAGTAAGCCGCACGCCACCGGAAGCAGTTGGGTGCTGCCACACCCAATCTCGGCATTTTCAGGCTGTGATTTGTGTAGTGGAAGGTGAAAATGTTGCCTCGCTTGAAATACGCATAATAAAAGTACATTTGAGAGCTACTAGACTTATCGTAATTTAATTCACCGTGTTCTACCCACCAAGGCTTACGAAATACGGCGCTAGGCCTAACGGTTCTTACAGTGAGAGTGAACTCTTGTGGCTGCAACATGCGGAACACAAAGTACACACAATATGTCCAACTGAGTCACTAAAAACAACCAGGCCACCTGCGCGGAACACGCAGCACTGTCACTGCGAAAGTTGGAAGAGAGGTCTTTCAGAGCGTTTTATTTTTAACACTGTTCAGGTAGCTGCTGCAAGAAGACTTGCAGGACATAACTCGTTGTGTAGTAGGCAGGCATTGTCCCGCCTTGGTGGTCGAGTGGCTAAGGTACTCGGCTGCTAACCCGCAGGTCGTGGGATCAAATCCCGGCTGATGGATGTGAAAATGTTGTAGGCCCACGTGCTTAGATTTTGGTGCACGTTAAAGAACGCCAGGTGGTCGAAATTTCCAGAGCCCTTGACTACGGCGTCTCTCCTTATCATATGGTGGTTTTGGGACGTAAAACCCCGCATATAAATCATTAGTAGGCATGCATTCACTTTGGGATCGTTCGTCATTCTTCGGAGAAGCATGGTACTCACTGTGCACTTGCAAGAAATTTTGTGCATTTTTCGTGCTGGGTACGACGGCAATGAATATTTACGCCAGAAGCTCTTGTAATCCCCCCACAATCCACAACAATTGGTATATGGCACTTAGCAAATTAAGAAGACGCTGTGCCGTGGGTCCCAATTTGATCAGCAATCAAATGCTGACAAATCTACCATATGAGCGAAAAAGGGCCATTTTGGACATATTTAATCATGTCTGGAGCACGGGAGAGATCCAATTTATTGGAAGACTGCATGGGTGGTGCCAGTCCTAAAGACCGGAAAGGATCCTACGAGCCTCGCGTCATATCGACCGGTATCTCTTAGATCATGCGTATCCAAGTTGGTGGAAAGATTAATATCTACAAGATTAACTTGGTACCTTGAACAAGGAAGACGATGACCATCGTGTATGACCGGATTTCGCCCACGACTGAGTGCCCAGGACAGTGTTTTGGACCTATTAAGCCACATCGAGCACCACCACGTCAGCAGACTCTCGACACTCGCCGTCTTCATGGACGTTGCCAAGGCATATAATTGTGTGCTTCAGGCAGGCATCGTGAACGGGCTCCAAGCCATGGGTGTGTCGGGAAATGCTCTTCGGTTCGTACATGAATTTCTCAGAGACCGCTGTGTCCGTGTTAAGCTTGGAAATGTAACGAGCGAAGAGAGACGCGTTTTCCTCGGCGTCCCACAAGGAAGTGTTCTATCTCCCTTGCTTTTTAACGCTGCCATGGCCAGCCTTCCCGACTCTCTGCACTTAGCTCTGAAAGCAGTTAAAATATTCATCTACGCCGATGACATCTGCATTTGAATCTCAGGGTACCAGCACAAACGTTTGGCCCGGATAGCACAGAGCGCTATTTCAATCATTGAGCGTCACTTGTTGACACTTGGCCTATCTTTATCAACGGAAAAATCGGCTATCATGCTCTTCCCGGGAGCGCAACGGAAGTCAACACGTCTGTCGCTGAATATTCGAGGCCACTCGATTCGTTGTGCAACAAGTGTCCGTTTCCTGGGCATTACCATCGACAACAAGCTATTATGGCGACGTGCGGTTGATGGTATAGTCACTGCATCAGTGCAAAGGATCAACGCTCTTCGTCGCATGGCAGGGGTCCGTTGGGGCAACAATCCTACGTCCATGCTTAAATTGAATGATGCGCTTATAACGAGCCGCATTCTTTATCAGCTGCCCCTGATATCACCATCACCAAGCCAGTTCGAACGCCTAGAGGCAGTGTACAGAAAGGGCCTTCGCTTGGCGATGGGAGTCCCTCAGGCGGCTTCAAACACGAAGGTCACCAATGAAGCCGAGTCTCTTCCGCTCCGCCTTTTGGCGTCTCAGGCCTTATTGACGCAGCTGTCAAGACTGGGCGAGTCCTTCGCAGGCACGGCGCTTCTCCGGTGGCTAAGAGCAAGAGCTGGCTCACATTTCAACGCGGCGCTAAAGACATTTCGATATTTAGGCTTGAAACTGCCTAAACGGCGCCCTATGGACCCGCCATGGTCTTTTTTGGATGTTGCGTGTAACTTCAGCGTACCCAGTCTACCAGCGAAGCGCACCATTCCAGCCGCGGAAGCAAAATTTATTGCGCTGGACCACTTGAGCACCATGTACCGCAGCCACCTACAAGTGTACACCGACGGATCAGTGTGCACACAAACGGATAGCTGCGCAGCGGCTTTCTGCATACCCTGCCTTGACGTGTCATGGTCGGGCCGCCTGGATCGCGTGGTTTCGCCCACAATGGTAGAAAGCGCTGCAATCACGGCGGCTTTGGGAAAATTGCGATCTTTATCTGCACGAGATGTTGTAGTGCTGACGGACTCCAAATCGGCGCTACAAAGACTGCATCGTTTTGCGTGCCTCGAACACTGTTCATAAGACCACTTCTAGCTACCACCCGCAGACCAACGGATTGACTGAACGGTTTCATCGGACCCTATCGGACATGATCGCCATGTACATTCACCCCAACCACACGAACTGGGATGCAATTCTACCCTTCGTGACATTCGCCTATAATACGGCTGCTCAACGCACTACCGGCTTTTCTCCATTTTTTTCTCGTCCATGGTCGCTCGCCGAGTTTCGCTCTGGATGTCTCTTTCCTTTCGGCCCCTGCACCCTCGACGGCTCCTTTCTCTGAAGAATTCCTATCTCGTCTCGCACACTGCCGTCACCAGGCCCGTGTTAACACCGGCCTCTCTCAAGACACTCGAAAATCTCGCCACGACGCGTCTCGCCGTGTTGTGAGTTTTTCCCCTGGTGACGAAGTTCTTCTATGGACTCCACTACGCGTCCCCGGCCTATGCGACAAATTCATCAGTCGCTTCATTGGGCCATACACGGTGGTCGAACAGACATCTCCTGTCAATTACCGCGTTTCTCCTCTTAGCGCTAGTCCTGATCATCGTTGCCGAGGAACAGAGATAGTGCACGTATCTCGTTTAAAGCCTTATGCGCGACGCATTTCATAATACTGTCAAGCGACCAGGCGGCCGCTTTCACCGCGCGGGGGAATTAGTGTGAGCGCGACAAGCGAATGACTCTTTATTCTCTTTGTAATCATCATCACCTGTACATCTTCTTCATCTAGGAATATCATCACCGGCGTGATTTGAGCTCGAGCCTGGCCGAATAAACCGGTTCCTCACAAACTCAAGAAAAGTTCACCAGGCAATCTCTGGCACTAATGAAACACCTAAATGGCAAGAGTTTTAATATAAAGTTCCAGTGGATCCCATCCAACGTTGGCATTGAGGGCAATGAAAAGGCTGATGCCCTTGCATGCGAAGCACGTACATCGTTTCCAAAAGTAAGAACTCCCAAGACTTACCAGAACAACACAGATGTGATACGCAATCATTTTAAGGTGATCTACAAGTTTCCACACCAAGCATGTGTAATTCATGGACTTTCTCGTGAACATGCGACGCTGTTGTACCGCATAAGAACCGGCTCCGCATACACCCCGGCCTGGTCATTCAAGACTGGGAGATACGCTTCCCCGTTCTGTGCCTCTGTGGTGACATCGGGGATATTGAACATTTCATTTGGCTTTTCCCGCAGTTTGATGTGCAAAGGGCAGTGATGATCCGCACCTTGCGAAAAGGCTGTCATAGGCACCGGAAAGTTGATGACGTCATCTTTCCTGAAGGACCCGCGGCAACTAGGATGAACGTGCAACGAATTTTGTTAGCCTTCCTGCGAGACACTGGGCTGTCTGACACGTGGTGACATTTTCCAAATTCAGGAGATGCTCAGGCGGAACAATTGCCTGCCATGCAGGCCAGGCTAACCCCGCCTGCTGCAACACCACCACCACCACCACCACCACCACGGGTATGTGCCACAGTTATTGGGTGAACAAGATTGAGCTTTTGTAATGGGGTGGAGCATTTGACGACTCACTCGTTGCACAGTCCGCATTTTGTGGCACCTGGTTGTTTCTTTGCTGTTCTAAAACGCTTTATTACTCACAATAACGTGATTCCTTTGCCGACATCCATCCTGCATAAGGCCAGCTTGCAACGGAGTTCCAAGAGTCAGTGTGGCTCAGTGTCAGAATACTGGGCTGGCATGCAGGGAACCCAGGTTTGAATTCATTGTGCCCTTGGTGCTTTTCTTTACTTAGCTCTTTTTCGTATTTTGTATGATAGTTGTTACAGACACCAGCGGAAGCGGCGGAAAACTACGGCCCACGCGACCCTTGTTGTTATCTCATAACAGCTTTTGCTGTAAAACTACAGTGTTGCATAAGCAGTTCTGATGCACTATGTTTTTCATACAGGTTGTCTACGCGATCGACGCAACACCATCTGCCATTACGCTAATAAACTTTGATGCAAAGCGGGTCAGATAGGCGTTCTGATCCAGGAAAGTCGATAAAAAGCTAATAATCGGCACTAAGGTGGTCGTGAGCACGAAGAATAAACTATACGTTTCTAAGAAAAAAATAAACACATTGAATACAGTAATTATAAAATTATGAAACAAAATACCTGCAATATCGTCAACGAGCAATTTTTGCTGAAGGGGATAAACAGAGTGCAAGGGAATCCTGCCATCAAGTCATGCTTTTGTAAGCTTCATAAAGGTACATTATCTGTGCGGACATTTCAAGTAGACTGTAGCTTTCTTTTCACCGTAGGGACCGGATTGCCTTATCTTTAAAAATCGAAAACCTGACCACTATCGAGCTATGAAGCATGTGGCTCAGCATTCCAATGTGCGTGCATGCTTAGAAATATTGCGAGGTATAGGGATTGAAACCAAATTTACCGTGAATAAACATATGAACAAAACCCTCAATTGTAAAAACAGAACTACGTTGTTAGCGCACATCACCTTGAAAAACAGCTTACAAATATTCTAAATTTGTTTCTCCTGTTTACGACACTCTAGCTGGCTATTTCGTCACACCCAAATTGATTTAAGGCCACTCATTACGAAATGTATTGATGGCACATCATGTATTGAAATTGATTTACATGAAAGTTCATAGCCCGATTGAATGGTTATCAGCGCTGTATGTATTATTCAGCAAGCTTCTTCTCTTTAGAAGCGCGTTATAAAACATAATAAAAAATGAATGCCGCGTGAGGTCGCAAACTGTTCGGGTGGCTGTAGCAAATGAAGCGTTAGCATGTCTCTCGTGCAAGTGACACTACAACATTGACAGTGCTAGCTCGATGAGGGAAAGTTCGGAGAGGCAGATCAGTATGAAGGCTGCTGTTACTTCGCTCGCACATGCATCGACTGGCAAGCAGTAAACTTTTGCACGCGCAGCAATGCGGCCTTCCTGCAACTACACCATGCGCCAGGGGCAAAAAACAAAATGTTCGGCTGAAACTGCTAACCTACACGCCTCGTCAATGGCAAGCCATGAAGCTGGAGCAGGGCCCTCGGCTGGAATGCAGATATCGTGTTGGACCCAAACAGAGCGAAAATGCGTGATGCGCATTATGAGGAAAAAGTATATAGAAAATGATCGGCCACTTCACGACAGAACGCTCCCAATTAGTCTTGCATCTTTTCTGGGCTCTATGAGTACTCAATGAACTTATAGGGAAAAAAGAACCCCGTTGCTTCCGGCTATCAAAAAGTTGGGGTCAATTTAGCCTTATGGTTATGCCCCCCAACTTTGTGACAGGTGACATAACACAGTTGGTTGGATATTCACACATCTCGTTCATAGTCCTGCCTGTAGCAATTATTTATATGTAAGGTTTAACGTCCCTAAACCACCGTATGATTAAGAGAAACACCATAGTGGATGGCTCCGGAAATGTCGACCACCTGGGGTTGTTTACGTGAACCCAAATCTGAGCACACGGGCCTACAACATTTCCTCCTCTATCGGAAATGCAGACGCCGCAGCTGGGATTCGATCCTGTGATCTGCGGGTCAGCCGCCGAGTACTTTAGCCACTGGACCACCACGGCGGGGCTGTAGCAATTATTTGCGCTGTGATCAAAGAAGCTGTTGAACGTAACTGTAGGATGGTTTTTGGATATTACATAGTAACAAGAAGTGCTTGCCATATATAGTGACATAGTGAGCATGCTTGACGACGCAGTAAATGTTATAACGTCGACAGCATATCAGTGCTTGGCGCAGAAACAGGGAAGTAAACAGAAAAGCTTGCACTTACAGACTCCATGATTACCGAAGATCATTCAGAAATGAACAATGTTAGATTTCTAAGTGAAAGCGTCTGAATTGATTTAGGTAACTTACATAAATAGTCTGTGTATACCTATATATTAGATGAGATGGAAAAACATGAAGCTGTGTAGCTTACAAACAGTTAAAACAAAGTGGGAAAGGGAGCAACTTCAAGCAGGACAGATAGACTGAATAACGTCACAGAGTACATAGGTGAAGCACGGAGTCAGGCTATTAGTTACAAAGCATGAAAACAGCCCCTACGCGTGCGTGGCAAGAATTACATTTTTTGTTACAATATATGCTGTTCTTTGCTAAAGTGCTCACTTCACCCACCTTGGTCCTATTGGTTACGGTTTGGCGGCTGACCTAAAAGTTACAGGTTCATTCCCTGGTGGAGTGGTCACATTGAGGCTATGGTGGTTTGGGTACGTAAAACAGTGGTTTCATTACTAATGTTTTCAATTACTTTATTCAAATTAAAAAAGCTCCTTGTACAACAGACGTCATCGCGTATCAAACTCTACTGATAAGAATCATTCGATGAAGAGAACGAAAACACTGTGCATAAAGCTGCCATTGGCTCTGTAATTCCCGTTACTCTCATAAGCGCTGCGTCGTTTCTCACAGGCCACTCAAATTGTGCGTGGTAAGTGTGAAGACTGCCTCACTTTCTTCGTCTTCATATTTATACTTCGAAGATTGATGCTTCATGCTTATTATCACAACTTTCGTTGTTTTATGAGCGAAGCCGATAAAGACATCCGCACTCTTGGTGGCCTGTCCTCAGCGGCCTGCGAGGTACGTGCCAAGTTAATAAAGTAAATCAGGATACTCAGTATTTATCCGCTAAAAAAACGCAAAGCTTGTGCTACGCTGTAGAATCCGGAACAGCGAGACTGCACAGTTCTGAATTCTAATTTGTTCCTGTCAGATTGTTTTTACTTGATTCCCAGTGCCAACAATCGCAAACACAATACACGCATGTTATCGCTGGCGCAGGCCTTGCTATCACTTCGGGCTGTTCTTGCAGCCGCCGTTGACTTTGCCATTTTCTAGTATGTACTCGATGTCTTCTGCTCATCATCATCGGTTCTCGGTGGTTTGTCGGGTAATTGTTTTCTTCCTCTCGTTTAGGGGAACACTTTCGTGCAGTGGGATTAACCCAATGTCTTCAGAACATACTGGTCTACAACTATGATAGTTTTTTGCACGACATGAACTAGATGTGATTTGGAAAACATGCTCGTGTAGCTCTTGAATGTAAGGAGGCAATGGTTTGCTCAACATTAAGCAACCGGAAAGACAGTGGAGGCTGCAAGAAGACCTCGAAGCTATGGGAGGGCTACACTAACGAATAGTTGCCAGTAGATGTTGTGATAAGTGAAGTGCGCGTTTCGTGAAGTGCGCGAGTGCAACCAGTGCTCGGTTTAAAATGTGCGCGAGTGCACCGGCATATGAAAGAAGACGACGACGACCGATGGTGTGGACGCGCGCTTTCGCGATGTATTCGGTGAGGAAGACGATGGGCAGACGAGGCGCGTGAAGTTCGGACCAATGAGAGGCCCCCACGCTGGTTTGGAAGAAGCCCGAATGAAGAACGGGGCAGACGTGGCCGGGACGTGACGGAGGCAAGCAGGTTACCAGGGCGCGGGGGTGGCGGCCGAGTTCCTGAGGCAAGGCTGCTGCGGGCTCCCACCTGGTCGGGCACCCGAGCATCATCTATCGTCTGGCGTTGGCCAGGCCGCTCGTCGTCTGGCGTTGGCCAGGCTGCTCGTCGTTTGGCGTTGGCCAGGCTTCTCACCATCTGGCTTTGGCCAGGCTCGTCCCGTTTCCGGGGCTACGTCCCAGCGTCGGAGGACGAACGCTGAGAGGTCACTGACCTTGGTGCGCCCGGAGCTACCTTCAACCACGAGCAACGCTTGGACCTCTGATCTACCTTGTCTGCACCCCATCGCATCAACCCTCGCCGTCTACAAGAGTGCCGCGACCGAACGGTGACAGTCGCTTTTGCTATTGCGGAACTTACGCATCCTTAGCATTTCGCGGTCACTAGGTTAATTTCTCCTCGAATTTGTGTGCTTTGTTTGTTTTTCCTCTTATTCCTTTCTCTTTATCTAGTTTATTGAAAATATATTTAGTTGTTTTTCTTGTGCGCACAAACGGTCTCGTGTTCTCTTTACCGATGTGGGTTTTCTCATCGGTTTGTATGCACAAGAACCTACACGAGAGCTTGTGGGTTGACTAGCCTCGTGACAGATGTATGCGAAGTGCAAACGCCTAGTTTAAGTGGCAATTTCTGTCTCTGTAGTTTGGACATCTTTCTGGCGTTTGTGACTGTCTGTGCATTACATCCAATCTATTCGCGCTAAGAACCAACGTAGAAGGAATCTAGCTTATTCAAACGAAAGTTAAGGAACAAGCTGGAACTAACATAAAAACACCTGTCTAAGGCCTTGAAATAACGAGATTCGTCATCATTATCCTTCAGCTTCGCAGTGTCAAGCCTTGTGCGACCTGATGCAAGCTTCATCCATATTTCGATTCCGTAAAAAATATAGAAAATATAGAGCATAATAAACAACCACGGTATTCTATTCTGGTGTGTTATTGCGTTTAAAAGCACTCTCAAGTACAACAGCAAATTAATTTGAATGAATGAATGCTGTTCAATGCTGCTACAAGAAATGAGCGTCTGCTCGGGCCGCTCATTTAGCAGCAATGGTAGGCGGCGCACTTCGACCGCTTACGTCATTCGTTGTTAAAATAGAGCTGACTAAGACTAATCTGCGTACAGGCGCAATGTTTACAATAAGCATAGAGCTGCGATGTAGCGCAACTGGCACGCAGAACTTTGCACAGCCCATTTCTCATGAACCGCCACAAGTGGAGCCTTGCGTCACTGCGTCGCTAAACGGGAAACTGCAGCGCAGTCGCATTACCAACAGCCGACATACGACTGTGTGCAATTTTGTGGAGCAGCAGAAGGCCGCTGCGAAACCAGTCACCTCGCCACTGACGTCTTCTACTCATCGCACTTTTCTCGCTATCGCCATCTTTCACTATCCGCGGGGCTTGGCTTTCGCTCTCTTTTGTTCTCGTTCACTCTGCTGGTTACGACCACGCTGATTGCGCTCAGCGCTTCAACAGGGCTTATAACAATGAACAATGTAGGTTTATTAAGCTTCATGAAAAAGCTTTTCGGTAGCGAACAACAAAGACGAGTGCGCGTAGAAATAAATGACAGATCACATGGCAACGTGCAGCCATAAGAAGCAGTCCGCTAACTTCGTATGGCTCATTTGGCATCATATGAAGAATAGTCAAAACTGTCTACAATGTTAAGTTTGTTCACCTGTATCAGTTTTGCTAACTTATACAAAAATTGAATTTCAATCCACTTTTAGCCAGCATGAAAGCAAGGTTAAAGCGGATACCCTTGAGTTGTCCAAAACACCTTCCATGTAGTTATTCCTTTCCGCAAATTCCGCCGCCAAATTCTGTTGAATTTACCGCTCGTACGTGGTGTTAGTGTCGGTAACACAATCCAATCAATTGCCCGTGCACGAACTGTAGCTTTCTGACTCGGGGCTCTCGCATAACAAGCGGCAGCGGTGGCGCCAACAAGCGGGCAAACGTGATAAAGGGAGTGCGTCACGCCAATTTCCAGTTCACTCTACCTATTTCCCCCTCCACGGAGTCACTCCCCCTCTGATTTCACTCCGACTCTCTCATTGGAGCGCTTGAGTCCCACCCTCACTTAGTGCTTCAAGGACACTGGCTCCGCAAAAAGCAGAAAAACTTGCTCTGACTCCGCCATTAGAATTCCGCACAGGTTCTTTAAACGAGCACCAAAAATCACGCGCATGAATCTTCAGCATATCGTTTTAAACGATATACGCCCGCCGATGCCAATAGCTATGCGTCGAATTTTCAGTTAGCAGCCAAGTACCCAAACTACGTCGTATCAGCTTTACCGTCATCATGAACACAATGAAAGGAAACTGTGCGTTAACCAACAAATTTCTATCGGCAGCACATCAGCTGCGTAAAACCGGAGTTGTAGAAAATGTAACAACATCGTTGTGTTTACAACTAATCGGGATAGTAACATTGTTATGAACAGCGTGGTGCTGTTACAGTTTCTACAACTCCGATATTTAGCAGCTGATGTGCTGCCGATAGAAACTGGTTAGTATTACTTTCCTGTTCTTTTTCAAAAGATATTCTGAAAACATGTTTTCCGACAACCTATTCATTTATTCCTGAAAGTTAGTTTTATACTTACGTAATATCATAAGAAAAAGTGAAATTACCTGAGCAGGCACTGAGCCGCGTCAGGCTTGGTCACAGCAAAGGTTGTGGGCACCTAGTTTGCCCCAAGTTGGCCAGGCTTTCACAATTTTACGTCTCTTTTTTCCTAATCCTACATTATTACTCTATACAGGGCTGTGTTTGGTGAGTTTTTTTATATGTGTTTTTTAGTGTGTGTGTCTTGCTATTGCTTTCTATCAACGCCTCTAGGTAAACATAATGAAACCTCAACCACTGCTAGAGTGCGTACTAGAGAGCTCACTTGCCGGAGAAATTGAGCGAATCCCTCTGTTCACCAGACCAGATCACGGAGAATTTACAAGGACAGCAAGTGGGTGGCGTACATAGATTAACGGTTGCATGTTCTGTCTGCTAATTTTTTCCATCTGTACCGAACATTTCAGTGGTGATTAGGTGGGAGCCTGCTCATGATTTTCGTCGATGGATATATACGACGCACGGTGGATTAACACAATGACAGCTTTGCTGTAAAGCCAAATAGTAAAATGCACAAATAAGCTTGTGTACACAGATAACATCTCGAACTGCGTCCTTGAAGTATTTTACTTAGGAAAATAGTATCGTAGGTGACTTCACAGTCCACGTATGTCATTTTCTACTCGGTACTCAATACTCGCGCAGCCATGTTCTGAACGTACATTTAGAAACTGAAAAGCTTGGTCGGAAAGCTCCGCCGAGGCCGCGCTACACGCCGCAATGCGTTGCAACAGTCCACGCGCTCGCCGTTCGATCGCCAGTGCCGCTAATTAAGTGGTGCCCCCAATAGGTCCCCGGCGGGGGTAAATAAATGAGGAGGTGCATTGAAGTGGCGGTGGGAGCTGCTCCCGGCTTTCGAAACAAAGCACTTTCGACAGAGTTTACGATGACCATTTTTTTTGGTGGGACAGAAGTATCCCCTGAATGGCTTGAGGGCATCACACTGCACGATGGTGTCAAAGTATTTATACTAGGGTGATAAATTTTATATCGACATTTTCTTAATCAGTTCGAATTTTCCTGGCGGTGGTTTATAGTGCCGCTAGCGTGATGGCCTACGGAATAAGCACTTGTGGTCTTACATCCACTTCCACTGTGCATTTCTAGTCTAGTATTGTACATCCGGCTTTGATGTCAGCCTAGTCATGTAACTCCTTTAGTGAATTAGTATCAGAATGGATCGCCGAGGTCTGTTTTCCTCTAACTTATCATGCTGAGAAAAGATCGAGGTGCACAGCACCTCGGCTACTCCAACGGACAGAGGGATGAACGTACGAACGAATGGACCTCCTTGCCAAGGACTGCATTGTGCAGCAGATGCTATCTAAATACACACTCAGATGTGTCCTTATGTAACGTACCATGATCAGAGCGAAGTGGTACCATAGCTTCTCTGGCCACCGACTTTCCCCAGGTGGCTTCATGGCACTCTGAACCTCACTCAATCCGCGTAGTATGGTCTCCTAGCCACCCGGGTCTCCCCAGTAACGAAGCGGCTCATGGCACTGACTGCGTTTCTCTCTCTCGGGCACTTACCTCTTTTGACCCCGCGTCTACCACAGGCCCCTCAGCTCTTACGCAGTACCGTGAAATCGTCGATTAATATCGAAGCCATCTTACTCGGGCCATGATAAGTTGTTGGTGTTCGGTGATTGAGAAGGAGCGTTTTCCTCACACACGCAACGAGTTTTACGTCGCAACCTTTTTGGGTCAGATAGTGCTCAAAATGCGTCCTTGTGTTACTAGTTTTTTTAGTATGCCTCCAATTCAAGGCGAAGTTGGTTAGAGAGTAAGTCACCAATATGACTCTCTGCAGATTATTTTTTCGGAAACAACTATCTTTCAATTTGTAAGTAAAGTAGCCTTAAGACGAACCAATCAAATTCACTTGATCTCTAAGTGGGCACCACCAGAAAATAGTATGTTTCTGATATCTTTGGAGGGCATAACCTGGCTTCACTACTGCTAGCAAGGCATTGCGGGAGGTTCCACTCCAGCAATTTGTTTAGGGGCGAAGCTCCTTATGTCGTAAGTCGTGCGTCCGCGATGTATGTATTAGTAGTAGTCGTCGTCATCGTAGTAGTAGTAGTAGGTAGCCACCTCTCGTTTAGTCCTTGAAATGTCCGCTGGATGGTGGTATTTCTATATGATGAAATTATGATGAAAAAATACGAGATGATGGCAACTGAAGTGTTCACTAGATGGATGGACGGACGGCTGTATGGACGGACAGACACACAAGCAGATGAACGGTCAGATGAATGGACAGACAGGCGAATGCACGGATGGACGGACGCATGAATGGACGCACGGACAGAAGCACAGATGGATGAATGAATGCACGAAGAGACGGACGAACACATAGACGTACGCACGGCCGCACGGAATCATGGACAGACCGATGAACGTACGCGTGGACGAACGCAGGGACGGACGCATGGACAGACGCATGGACGGAGGGACGCACGGAAGGACGCACAGACGCATAGATGGACGCACGAATGGACGGACGGAAACGTGGACGGACTGACTGATGCTTTGCCGCACTCATCATACAGTCCGTAGATATGCTGTAATTTTTTTAAACCCTCTTGGTTGTATCCTACTCAGACCGCTCGAGTGCATTCGGGTGTACACGAGTGGTTGTGTGATAGGCTGGGTCCTTTCCCCCTTACGCTCTCAGAAACTATGTGATGGCGTCTGGGAACGAGATTCTGCAGACGCGAGCGGAAACAACGCGTTGTATAATCAGAACGCGCAACCTCATAAGCAAACCTCATAAGCGTGAAAATGGACGCGACAGCGATGAGCGATGCTATGAGCGACGAAACAGGGCGTTCGCGCGACGTGTCGTGTGCTCGTTTTTGCGCGATCGCTTGGTTCTCCATTTTTGGAAACCGTCGCTCATCGACCGGAAGTGCTGGGCTCAAGCAGCCAATAGCAATAAACCGGAAAAGACAAAGACTACATAGGTGCACGTGACCCTGCCCGAGGCACGTATGCGCAACAATAAATAACGCAATGTTTACGCATGTGCACATAAAAAAAGTGCTGTAAGGTAGTAATAAACACTTTCCGTTCCACTACACAACAATATATCTTATTTTTAAATTGCATACCGCTCGCTACGCGGTTTTCTTGGTGCCACTAGACGGCCTCATGCCAGCAACAGTGGAATTCGCTCGCCGAAGCCGTCGCGTGAATGAGGTTCGCCTGCGCTAGCGACTGATCGCGCGAAGACGATCTACGTCGCGTCGCTCGTCGCTGTCGCGTGCATTTTCGCGCTTATGAGGTTTGGCCCTTACACGCTCTAGTGCGATTCCTAGGAAGACTCCAGCGACGAGTCCGGCCTGCTGTATGAGAGCTCGGAGGACCTCGGGAGGTTTATCGCGGACAGCATCATTGCACACCTACTCGTTACGTAAAGGGTGAAGGAAAGCAGGTAAGGGAGGATAGATGTTCGTGGTGCACTCAATCTAGACATGGCAGGTCGTGGGCGAGTTTCCACAGCTGGAGAGTCGCAAGTGCGCCGTGCCTTAAAGCAGTGCCAACTTTGGGCGCGTACACGAACGCCGCTCGCGTTGGTTGAGCCTCGTGTCGGAGCTCATGTCTTGCTAGCGTGGCGTCACTGTGTGAAGCATACCCACTTAAGCAAGAAAAGAGACTCTGCCGTTTGCTCCAGTGGGAGCGCGTGTGTTCCATTGGCCGACTCCCGTCAGTTACCCACCGCCAGAGGGGAGTACTACAGTGCATAGTTTTTCGGCCACTCTGCATCCGCCAATGGATGGCACCATAAGTAAAGTGGCTGTGTAAGCGGCTCTGATCCTTCCTCATACACGCTCTCAGCAATCACGTGATGGTGTAGGGGAACGTGATTTTGTAGACGAACCATTTACCTAGGTCCTCCATCAAGGCATGGCGATAAACCCGCATGGTACTCATGGTTCCCTTTTGTGGGAAATGGTGTAATCTTTAGAGTAGCTATTAGTTTCAATTGAATAAGCACCGAATTCAGTACGGTTGAATCGTGATTAGTTTCGAGCACTATGTGCTCTACTATTGCAGGGCTGCATACAGCCGTCCCGTCATTAAAAAGAGGGTGAATGTAAGTCGGCGTTCCGATCAATGTACGTTCTTAACAATATATGTGTTTAGAAAAAGTGGTTCACGAATTTACTATGCAAGCGATCCTAAAAAGTGTTTAACGATCTTGAGTACTCCGTACTCAACTATCGGACAGGAGTGAGCAGCCCCGAAAGCTTTTGGATTGGATTGGATAAACTTTTATTTGGTCCTCCAAAACACAGATCACTGTGTTGCGGGCAGCTCCCACGTAGGGACTGAGATGCCAAGCTCCTCAGCCGCCTCGCGTGTTGGTGGACAGCCCAGAGCTGATCTGCCAAGGATGAGCTGCGGATTGCCGCCTCCCATCTGGCAGAGGTGATGTTCGATATATGAGCGAATTCAGTGCACTGCCAGAGCATGTGTTCTAATGAAGCTATTTCCCCACAATGTGGACAAAATACTTGGGTATAGGTCAGGGTACATGATGTGTAACATTTTCAAAGTAGGGTACATCCGCGTTTGCAAAAGCCTTAATGTAAGTGCTTGGGGCCGGGTTAGATTTTTGTGAGGTGGAGGGAAAGTCTTTCTAGACAGGTAGAAATGTTTAGTGAGCTCGTTATATGTTGTAAGAATTTCCCGGTTATCCCTTCACCGGTAGAACGCATCCCCGGGGAGGCGCGGTTGGAGAGTTCTCGCGCCGCCTCTAAGCTGCTTCATTGAGATTGGGAGGGGAATCGTTGATTTGCGCAAGGTGAGCTGGGAACCAACTCAGAAGATGATGCGTTATGTTCTTGCCTTGCAGTATTCTCAGCGTTTGTTCAGAGACCGTCCCCTTGGCGAACGCCCGTAGTGCTGCCATGGAATCCCTGTAGACGACTTCAATGTTATCCGTCTCGAGTGCTAAGGCGATGGCCACCTGTTCCGTAATGAATGGGTCTTTCGTCCTGACCGTCGCTGAGTTGACGACATGGCCAGCCCCATCAACCACCACGGCCACAAATGCTTTCCCATTGGCGTAGGAAGCCGCGTCAACAAATACGACCCCTCGTTCCTCGTTTGAGACTTGACGAAGTATAGTCCTGGCCCTCGCTACTCTTCTTCCGACGTTGTGTTCTGGATGCATGTTTCTTGGTATAGGAGACACCATGATATTCTCCCTGATGTTGTCGGGGATATCATTGTAATTGTGCCTGATTGCCATTGGGTGTTGGCCCAGCTCCTGCAGGATCATTCTCCCCGCCCTTGTTGTAGATAACCTTGCAAACTGTGCTCTCTCTTGGGCTTCTGCTATTTCTTCGAGCGTGTTGTGAATGCCAAGCTCAAGCAGACGCTCAGTGCTGGTATGTATGGGTAGGCCCAGGACCTTCTTGATAACTTTCCTGAGGAGCACATTCAGTGTCTCGGACTCTGCTCTTGACAAGTTGTGCATTGCTGCCTCGTACGTGAAGAAAGCTTTTGTCTGTTTTTAGAAAAAGTGGTTATTGATTTAGAGTACTTCGTACTCTGCTATGGGAGAGCTGAAAGCTGTATCTTGGTGCGTGAACTCGTGTTTAGAAAAAATGGTTAACGATTTATAATACTATGTGAGACCTAAAAGCCATCCCGTGGGCCTCACATTTAACAGCCGTGTCGTGTTTAGAAAAAGTTTATTCTCTCATGGGACGAAACAAAGCTAAGGGACAAGCGTCTGTATAACAGGCACAATGATAAACAAAAGACAAAGCCCAACATACATTACACATTTAAACAAAAATGTCCAAGTCCGTAAGATGTCCATAGTCCATTGTACTAATAACTTTACATACACTACATAAATGCACTAATCACAATATGGACAATGTACATGATGATATATGTGCAGAATTTACAAGACTTGGAGAAGATGTTAGAAAATATGTACAACAGGTATCAATATTCTTAAAAGTTACATAACTTACAGCGTTAGAATGAAGTGCATATATAGAAGAGCTCACACCCATATGGGACATACACAAACACATAAAAATAGTAAACACATACTGATTACATGCACCAATCAGACATTGACAGGTGGAAGACTAATCGAACGCGTCTGTTAACTACGGAAAGAAAGCGGCACGACCCTTGTGGCAGAAATTCTTCCTCCCCAAGGAATAACAATTCCTCCGACAGAAACGATAAGAGTTTAGAGTAGAGGCGTTCCAGAATCGGAAAAA
This sequence comes from Rhipicephalus microplus, assembly GCF_043290135.1. NCBI lineage: Eukaryota > Metazoa > Arthropoda > Arachnida > Ixodida > Ixodidae > Rhipicephalus > Rhipicephalus microplus. The sequence goes on along the minus strand of NC_134701.1, from coordinate 168,816,459 downwards.
TAGTACGACGACGATGACCTGCCGCAACAGCTTCGCACCTATTACGCCATAAACAAAAAGCTCCCGCAGCTATTAGAAGGCGTGCAAAGCGACTACGCGAGCAGCGACCAGATGTTACAAAGCGATTAACACCTAGGCCAAAAAAGCTAGTGTTAACTGACTTCCGAAACACCTTTGCAATGACACATTGCTGCAGCATATGCTGGTTAGACTCCTGTAACGGGCAGTTAGGACAAGTGGAAGATGGGACCATGCCCCACCTCTCCAGTCTGTCCCGTGTTGGGAGTACTCTCCATCCAAGACGCCACATAAAGTCACGGAGGTGACCAGGCAAAAACGATGCCGTTATCGCGCTCCACGAGACATGTCTCGATCGTGCTAGACGGGCTGGAGGAACCAGAGGAAGCAGAAGAGCCGCCGTTGTACCTATATAGCGGCTTTCAAGAATGTACACATCGGGACAAACCTGCCGCGCGTGTCGATAAAATGCTACTGCCGTTGAGTAAAATGCAGGCACGTTAAGTGTTTGCGGTGCAGAATTAAGCCGTGCATCTGGTAGTAAATAGCGTAACTTGGTGCCTAAGAAATAACAGGCAAGATCACGCGCGGGGCACTGATCACCATGCAACAACCGAAGTAAGAATCGTAGGGCAAGCAGCCGGCAGCAAACAGAGATGGATGGGAATGCGAATCCACCGCAGTTTCTCGGTTGCCCAAGAGCTGCTCGGCAAACCAGCTCTGTTCCACCCGACCAGAAAAAGGAGCCAATGAGGGATTGCAACGACCTGGTGATTCGTAATGGGGGCTGTAAGACATGAGACATGTACCATGCACGGCCGCAAAACACCGTCTGTGCTAAATACCTTCTTTCGAGCATCGGTAAATCATACTCTTGTGCTTCCCGGACGTGTCGTTTTACATCTTCGACTACTGAATTCCACAAGGAGGCTGATATGCCGTAGCATTGTCGTTATGCCGCAGCCGTGTCGTTGGGCACCAAACTGCACGGAAAGCGTATTTTGTAGGAGCCATAAGGGCGAAGGCACCGTTCGGATGCCATACTGCAAGGCGACAATGGATGCTCTCTCTACTTGACGTATCTCTTGTCGCTCAGTTTGCTTGAATTTTCATGGAAACTTTACACGAATAATTGCAATAAAAAGGTATTCGTTAAGCACCTATGTCTTTTAACACAGAAAACAGAGAAAGTAAAACATTCTGTGATAACTGGTCGAATAGCGACTTTTCTAGGCTCTTGCTTCTTAAGGCTGGTGCACACCGGCGACTAGCAGCAGTTGCGCGACCATTTGCGACTGGTCACCAAAAAGCGACTGATTTCAGAGGCTGCATGCGAGCGACTAGAAGTCGCGAATCCGCAGAGTCACGCCCGGATGTCGTTATCAGCGAGAACTCTAGAGACCGGCGCCGACCAGCTGATCGCAGCCAGTACCGTGAGCGGAGCCAACCGAGCAGCCGCATTGATGCCTAGTTCACACTGAAACATCCGCTTTCTACAGCGACCGAAATTCCCCTGCCGCCGAAACGCACCGTCGTTCGCACTGGACGCGCCCCGCGCCGCCGAATATTCCATCTACTACGGGGCGAACGCCGGATGGATGCGCTGTCACCCGGTTGTTGTCGCGGCTCGCAAACGCTACTACGCTATCCGGTGGTGTATACTTCGACGATTCTCGTACGCAAGAAGCAGGAAAAGACAGTACTGCTTACTTTGCTGGCAAGTGGCTGTCTTGTAATGCACGATGAGCAGAAAAACCACCGACGCCAGCGGCGTTGGTGTGTTCGTTTTGCTCTGCAAGACCGCTACAAGCTCGGTCACGCCAACAGCAAGCTCGGTCACCTCTTTCACGAAATACGGAGGCGAAGTAGGCGCAGAGTAGGTTAAACTCCCGTTGGTTTCAACATTCAATTACGTGCACTGCGGCATAACAAGTGAGTAGGGCTTGGCCGCCATTTTTCAAAATTCCTTGACTAGCGCTTCTATTGGTCCGCGGTGACCGATTCGACGGCAGACGCCGCAAAAATCAGTCCGTGAGCGATCGGCGCGGAGAGGGCCCTTTCGGCGGATCTCGCCGCCGCCGAACCGGATTCGGAGCACTTTCGGCAGCCGGAATGCTCAGTGTGAACGCGGCCTTATTGTTTTCATCCGTTCTCGCACAGCGTTCCCAGCAGCTTCAAGGAGTTGCGACGAACAAGAGATTGTCATGGCGCTGATGCGCTATGGCATGGTGTCAGTGCTGTCAGCACAGAAACCTCTAAATAAATCAAATGGCAGATCCCACGTGCAGTGGGAGTCGAGCATACACAGTAAAAATTTTTACACCCAGAAGGGTGTAAATGAGCTTGTCCCGTGGACGACACCCTAAGGGTGTTAATTCAGCACCTTCCAAAAAGGGTGCTTTTTCATGCACCCTTAGAATAGGGTGTACATGTAAAAAAACTGTAGGGTGTTACAAAAACACCCTTAAGAAAGGGTGCCTTCGATGTCCATCACTTTTTTAGCACCCTCTGAGGAGGGTGCGAGAAGGGTGCACAAGGGTGTTGAGTGCCCATGGCAGGGGTGCCAGTATTCTTTTAGACTACACTAATAGATATCAGCATGCACTGATTACACACTACTTGAAGAAAGTGGTCCTGATTATCAATGGTGTGCCACCTGTCGAGCTCCATTCATTGCGTCTGGGCAAAAATATAAACGCGTACTATCGTGTATGAACTTGTGCTGGATCTATATATACTTCACAGTATATGCATAATGCGCGTTACAGAAAATGAAGCCTTGCTGCCCTTGCATATTGCGTTTATTTAATAGGCAAATAAAACATAAACTTTTCTTCTGCCACACAACTTTTTCACCAGATATACGTTCACGTATACGTACACTACACATGCAACACCTCAAATGTTTATTATATTTATTCAGTTTCACTTCATTGACAATTCTTTGCAACATACAATTACACTGGTTTCAGTTTAGTATACTACTTCAAGTACATAGAGACTACAAATGAAATATACGCTAATATATCCCTATAATTCTTTCAAGTATCTACAATCCCAGTGGTTTCCAGTTTAATACTCCTTCATGTACACAATCGGTTAATAGGAATGAAATACAGGCAAATATGTACTTATGATTCTTTCAAATATATAAAATAACCATGATTTCACTATATACGCCTTCATGTACACAATTGTTTCCAAGAATTGATGCACACAAAAATATATATGGATAGTGTTTTCAAATGTATACAATCACAGTGGATTAAGCTTTGTATTCCTGGATGTATAACAATTGGTTATGAGAAATGATGTACATGCAAACATATACGGGTTTTCGCACATATAACTTTAACGAATACTTAAGAAACCAATACAATGATCAGAAACACAATAAGCTAAAAACGAACACAAAACTGAGTCAAAACACACAAAAAACAAAGGTAATGCATAATTATGGCTAATGACACAGCTGGGTCACTTTATGCCAAATGTCCCAGCCATTTTGGCAACCATCTCAAATGTATTCAAAAAACTCGTGCTGCATTGAAAATAGTGAACTTCTGGAATATTTAGGAGAGGAAAAATATTTGGTCACGTGGCTGCCCTCTGAACTTCCTGGAATGCCGTCTAGGTGCTGTATGTGAAAAAGTTTATTTTAAAAGCACCGCTCTTTCTTTCCATACGAAACTCGGTCTACGTGTTACGTAACAAGAGCTTAATTTGGGAGAGTTGGTTCATCGTGGTTGTGTGCTAGTCACAGCGCGACAACTTTACGAAGAGACAGAAAGGACAGGAACGAGCACCGACTGTCAACTGAATTTAATGAATGTGCTACGAGCGCTTTTATACGGAGTACAAGAACCGTGTTCATGCACGACGACACGTGTGAGCACTAAAGAATAATCTTAACTGTGAAAAGAATACTCCCTCTCGGAAAGGATAAGTGAACGTGTAGTGATGCACTGATCATTGGTTTACCTGATAAAAAATACTTCTACAAATGTTAAATTGGCATTAAGTAAACCTCTTCTCGTGACGAATGGGGCAAGATTGACTATTCCTGTTGCTGTTTAGTACACACACTTTTGAAAGCTTGCAAGGGGTGGAAAACAACACGCTAATATCATATCTGCTGGCTATTTTTTTAATTGTGAGACACATGATGTGGTATAACATGCAAAGGTTTTGGTCATTGTTTTTTGTTGGTCCTGTCTTCTTTAACTTTACTTTCTGCAGGAGGGTTTCGCAAACGGGTGTGATGATTCTGTTGGGATACCCAGCATCTTTTAGTCTTTTAATCTGGTTTTTAAACCTGACCTCACCCTTGTGTTAACATGACTTCTGAAGGGTGGCCTGAGTACATGTGGTTCAATTCCTCTTTCTACTAATTTTGAATGCCCACTATGAAAAGGTAGAACATTCTTAGCACTCCTGGGCTGATAGCACCAGCCAATACCCCAACAGCATCAGCACACTTGTTTGCGAAACCCTCCTGCAGAAACTAAAGTTAAAGGAAACAGGACCAAAAGAAAAAGAGAATGACCAATCACCTTTGCATGTCACACGGTACTACGTACATAAGGTGTCTCACAATTTTAGGAACAGAGCCAGCAGATATGACATTGTTGTTTTCTACCCCTTGCAAGCTTTCAAAAGTGCATGTACTTACAGCAACAGGAATAGTCAATCTTGCACCATTCGTCGCTAGAATAGGTTTACTGAATGCCAATCTAATGTGTATGAGATACCGCTAACACGTGGAAAAGTAAACATAGGACAAACTGGGCAATGCTTCAATGATCAAGCAAGACAGCATGCTTTAAATGTTAAGAAGGGCTATAGTAGTCTCATGGCCGGGCACCGTAAAGAATGTAAGTGTAGTCCTAGGTTTCATAAAACACGGTTTTTGAAAAAAAAGCAAGCAGAAAAATGAGAGATTTTAGAACTCTTTATCAGGAAGGCCAAGAATCAATTCATCAGTACACCTTCACTTATCTTTTCCGAAAAAGAGTATTCTTTTCTCGGTTAAAATTATTTTGTCGTGGTCACACATGTGTTGTTGCAGATGAGCCCTGGTCTTGTGTTCAGTATAAAAACGCTCGTAGCACCTTCAATAAAATTCAGTTGACAGCGCCCTTTCCTGTCCTTTTTGCGATACGATTTTTATTACAGAAAAAATTTCATTTTCTTACAATTTAGGTATAATGATGAGTTTTCATTGTATCACAACATGGAGCAAATTGCATCTCAATACGGACAAAAATCACAATTTTGTGAAATTCGTGATATTTTCTCGTATATTTCAGCAGCTTGAGAAGTCTAAAGATATTTTTTACTCATAATATACCTTCTGTGGAGTAAGTATTCACTGCTCAGATATTCATACAAAGTGCAATATTGCAATAAAAAATGTAAACATAACACATTTTGGCTTTATTCTTGGAAGCGAATGTGGCAAAAAAATTGCACTATTATTATTGAGCTTCAAATACCTTACAGAAGCACATTTACTTAACAGGTAGACCGAATTTGCTTTAGAAAAAATAAGCGGTAGTTTTAAAACGAAATTTTCCACAAACAGCACACAGACGGCATTATGCCAGGAAGTTATAAGCCAGCCACATGAACAAAACTTTTTTCTCGCTGAAATATTCTAGCAGTTCACTGTTTTCAGTGCAGTAAGTCAGCACTTTTTTTTTTCAAATACAATTCAGATGGTCGCCAAAGCGGCTGGGACGTTTAGCATGGAATGGTCCAGCTATATTTAAGCAAAATAACTTACACAAATAACAATGTTTGTTCATCTACAATGACCACACCAGAAAAAGTTGTTCAGGCATTGTGACACTAAAATTTTCAGCGTCGTACTGGCTGAACAACTTCTTTGATAAACTCCAAACTCACGCCGAGAAAAAGCCGCTCAATCACGGTGGATGTTAAAGGCCTTGCGCCCGTAGACAATGTTGAAAATAAAAAAAATCAACTCATCAGTGATGTCACTCCTTCTTCGTCATTACTGACACGGAAGATTTTTCGGTTATCCATGTGGAGGTTCAGGAAGTAGGCTTGCTCTAGGCTGGGGCCGGGGGGTAGACTACGCAGGACGTCAGGGGCACCCTCCCATCCTGTAATAAGAGCAAATATGACTTCTCATGAAAGGATGTTCGCGCTGTTCTGGCAGCACCATATATAAAGAATGTGTAGTGTGTATCCTTCGAAATGGCGTGTAATTGAAATTACACTGAACTCGAAGCATACAACCCATACATTCCAATAATTTCGTATGATAAAAATAAGAGTTTTCCAGCATACAGCAAATTCCCGAAATGAGGTGAAGTGTAAGACTACAGCTCAAAAATGGCACTTACGAAAGCCTGAACTCACCTAAGAATCAAATTCCTTCTAGGGTAGTGAGCCAGTGTGAAAAACAATTCCTAAAGTACAACGTTCAGAACATGTAACATTAATCAAAATGCACAAGAAACTTACCTCTTCATGTACAAACAGTGAAGACATCTCTGCTTTCTTTTTTACATGAGAACAAATGATCTTGGGCGTGGCACTAGCGAAGAGGTCTGCAAAAAAAAAAGTAAAAGATTTACTGACTTTAATCACGCCTCTAACAATCTGAGGAATTGTTACAAGTCACCAATCAGTGCAATTCTGACTGCCTCTATAAGGGCATCAAAAATGAACAATTTTCTCGTTCTTTCTACTCTCACAAGACGCTCCGTCAATGGAATCTAATCCAAATTTCACGCTGTGCTTCCTGTTTGCCTGCTTTCTAGACGTAGGGCTGCGAACATGTGTTTTGTGCACCTAATCTAGCACAGAAATTCGTCATCTATAATTCAATCATCTTAATTCATTGTAATTTGATAAAAGATGTGATAGCTCGTCCAGTTTTTAAAGAGTTGCGGGCCTGCAATAGGCACTGCCTTGCACGTATGAAAGTACTTCTTTTTTAAAAAAAAATTCTAAGCTTTCTTTCAGAAAAAGCGTCTGGCATATTTCGACAACCAAGCCCATCCTCTGATGGCAGTCAGGGGCACGCTATTAGCGATTATTGACTACGGGATTTACAAACGTAACCCGTGCCTAAATACTCAGTTAAACACAATCACGCAAGTAAGAGCGCTCGAACGACACCAACGCGCGCGGACGCCGACTACGTTGCAGCAGCCATGGCTTATGCTAGAGCTACCGCACATAGCTCCAACAGTCACGTATCCTCTCTCGATTCTGTTATAACGCCGAACATTATCGCAGATGAAAGCGAAACACAAAAACAGCAAACAGAAACGAGAGAAAACAACGCACGGCGATGGCCACAACAACGCGCCTTTGGAAGTCTGCTAGATCTTTCCCTGTTGCTGATGGCACTTGTCCTAAATAGCTTAAAAGACCGATGCGCACGTGCTGGGAGCATCGCGGCATATCAGCACCTCCAACTATACCGTCTTTAAGCAAAAAAAAAAAAAGCCATTTCGTACAGTGCGCCTCTGTACATAATTTTTGCTTTTTCTTTCTTTTTTTACGCTTACACCTACAGAAGCACGTTGCACATTTGAGTATTAATAGAAATGTTATTACAATGTAGCCCAAAGCACATCTTAAAACAATATCAATCACTTTGTGCAGTGTAGAGACAATGTGCGATCAGCAACTAATCCTGCCCTTGTTAAGTGATCACATCACTCACTGTATGAGTGATGCAGGCACTTACACAACATCGCGCATAGCAGTGTGAACTTGTTAAGTCACACGTTTAATCGGGCATCTGCAACAGGCCCGCGAACGCATGCTGTTGTAAATGGCTGGAAGCCTACTTCGGCAGAGCTGCTGCAGGCGCCCAGCTAGCGCTGTATGATTACTACCTACGAAAACAGTACACTCACCGTTAACAGGCCCACGTTGTCCGTGTCCGCCACTCCATGAATATTCCTTAATCCGAGCGTCACTTCGAACACGGTGTCATGCGTGACCACCATTGAATATGCGCCTGTTTGCTAGAACACACACAGCGGCCAAGACCCCAGACCAACGCAACGCATTTGAAAGACGATGAGACAGAGAGAGCGACGTTGAGAGAGAAAAGGAGGAGGCACTGGCGGCGGCTAAAGCGCCGCGGCGGCGCCGCAGCTGTCGACGCAGGTGTTTGGTGACGCAACTATTCGCTTATCTACGCCGCCGTTGTGGGAGCAACGCTGGCCGGGGTGAGTGGGACGGGGGGGGGGGAGGAGCTTGAAACCCGCCAGGACGGCGCCGAAAGGCAAACGCTATGGCGCATACGGCGGACGGCCGTTCGGTGCGGAATGACTCCTTGTAAACTGCGACTCTCCTTCCAGCCAGTCGCACAGCGACGCAGGTTATTTCCCAGCCTCGGGTTCTTTGAGTATTTTGACGGAATGCGATTGCAGTGGGCGAAAAATAGTGAAGCAAAACTTGCGGAAAACAAAGTGCACCATGGAATGGGCCAGAAACAATAATTATTTCGTCCTCGGTGGCATTAGCGGGAGAGCATCGCTACACCTTTTTTCCAGAGAAATTTCTTTTTGCATTGTCTGTGTCTGGCACTTCCGCGTATGGTGCCGCAAACACTGAATGCGTAGTCGAAGCTGGAACAAATTAATCCACAGTCGCGGATGTTTAGAAGGCTTGTCACGCACCACGAAACGTGCCGAGGTTGTTATAACAAACTTTTTGCTGACCACATGATCAGCACATAATTCCATATGGTTGCCCAATGAGCTAGCTAAGCACCTGTAGCAAAGGCAGGGCACGTTCCTGTTAAACGTTGTTAATATAAACGATGGTTGTGCATAAGTGCAGTGACAGCTTTCCGTGGGAATTGTTCATAACCCACGTTTTCGAGCGTAGAAGCACCTCAGCGTACCTAATCAGCTACCACAGCAAGTTCGTAAGCAACGATCAGGTACGAAAATGTGCAGCTGTTTTCCATGTACTGAATAGTCCGTGTACAGTGCGTTGACCACCGCCATTCCTTAAGCCACCTCCCATATAGACTCCCAGTCTGAACATGTGTGGGACCTTAAACAATAAGAAGCAGTGCCTCCCCCCCCCGCACACACACACACACACACGAAATTCGAGGGCGCACGGGCTGATACACACGCATACTTATTCACAGGCGCTCACACATACACGTATACACACATACGGCCACACACACACGCGACCGTAAACGCACGCATGCATGGGCGTAACATGTGCACAGGCACGCTTAACACAAGCACGGACTCGCACATACACGCGCACGCACACATGCGCGGGTGTACACACAATCGCGCTTACACGCGAACACATGTGCAGGCTCACGCACACACACCCATACTCGGGCGAACATTATGTTCCTGTATATAATCCACAGCAAACATGTAGCTTATAACCAACGCTAAGGTGAGCTTTCGTAACGTGAATTGCAGTTAATCGCCATTATAGATGAAACGCGATTTGCTTCTGCTGGCATTCTGCTGTATTCGGAGAGCACCTTCACACATTCTAAGTCAATTAGGCCGTCATTTAACGCAAGGTCCACATATTCGTGCAGTAGCTGCACTGCTCGGCCGCCAATCCGAAGGTCGCGGGTTCGATGCCGGCCGTGGCAGTCGAATTAAGGCGGAGGCGAAAAGGTAGAAGCCTTTGCACTGTGCGATATGAGCGCTCATTAAAGAACACCAAATGGTGAAAATCGCTGCAGCTTTCCACTACGACGACCCTCATAATCATATCGAGGTTTTTGAGACGTAAAATCCCAAATATTATAATTATGTGTTCGTCTTATGCTGCATATTCCATCTGATGAACCGGCACCTACACCCTTCTCAGGCACAAAAGCACCCTTAGAGCCTATTTTAGGGTGCTATTGAGGCAAGCACCCAAACAAAGGGGTGCTTTTTTTCAATCGACCATTTATGGGTGTTAAAGGGTGTTGCAAAGGGTGCTTTCTCGTAAAAGCACCATTTTTACACCCTTTTGGGTGCAAAAATTTTTACTGTGTATGCAAAGCACGAATGAGGAAAGTTGATAGGTCACTTCAAAATAAGCACAACGTTACGAAAGGGAGGTAAGTTATGTCGTACATGACTTCCATGTCATGATTATCATGCTTGGACGTTTCATTTACCTTCGTTATCTATTAACGTCACCTGATACCAACTTTGGTATATATGAAGCTAGTGAACCAGCCCCGAGCGTGCTATGAGCGTAGCATGTTATGTTCTACATGACGTCTATATCATGCTTATCATGCTTGGAGATGTCATTTACATTTGACGTCAATTTACGTCATGTAATACCAAATTTGGTATATGTGGAACTAGAGAAACGGCTGCGAGAACGCTATGAGCGCAGCATGTAGTGATATTTCCCATCAAACGGCTATGATTATCAGGTTTGGACTTGCCTTCGTCGTCTATTCATTTCCCGTGATACCAAATTCGGTACATGTGAACCTAGCGCAACGGTGGTTAGCATGTCGTGAACGGCCCAATATACTCCAACGCAACGTTGACCCACGCGCAGGCTGAGTGCTCTGACGCCACGCTAGCGAAACGCGAGCACTCAATAGTCTGATGCAAGGCGTGACCGGCGCGACCAGCGTCCGTCAGTGTGGCCCGTTGGCAACTGGTGCGATATGCGACATGCTGCGTTTCGCGCTGACGACGTTACTTGGACAGTACCGCGTCTGCCTCTGTTTGTGACGGAGGGACACTGTGTGCGCTCAAACGCGCATGCGTCAAAGCAACGCAGCGTGGGCCTGTGAGTACATGGCAGGCAGATCCACAATGTAGGTAAGTGGGCGGATCCATATAGGTCAGTGGGCAGATCTACTGATCTCTACTAGCGGGATATTGGCGCCTGCCGTGGCATTGACGGAGTGACGCGATGAAATGAACGCCGGCGCGCACGTGCACCGGGTTACGTTGAAGTGTATTGGCGCCTGGAGTGTGGCGTGTATTAATGTTCTTACATGACACGCATCTCATGACTATCATGTTTGCACCAGTCACATACCTTCGTCATCCATTCACGTGACGCAATACCAAATTTTGGCATATGTGAAGGTAGCGAAATGGCCACGAGCGCATCATGAGTGTGGGACGTAGTCATGTTGTTGCATGACAAACATGTCATGATCATCATGTTTGGACGTGTCATTTACTTATCTCATTCGTTCGTGTCACGTAATTTCGAATTTGGTGCATGTGAAGCTAATGAAACGGCCGCGAGCGCATCATGAGCTTGGCATGTAGTCATGTTGTTACGTTACACGCATCTCACGATTGTCATGTTCTCACCAGTCACATACCTTCGTCATCCATTCACGTCTCGTAATACCCAATTTGGTATACGCAAAGCTAGCGAAACGGCTGCGAGCCCATCATGAGCGTTGCATGTAGTCACGTTGATACATGACACGCATCTTATGATTCTCATGTTAAGGTCTGTAGCTTGTGTTCGCCATGCAATCATACCATACCGTACCAGTTTTGCAACATGTCTTGTGAACGAAACCACCGTAAGATCTGCAGAACTTTGAAATGCAAATCATGACATTCATGACATACCTGTAAAGACTTTCATGTTATGACTAGTCCAATATGCTCTTCATACTGTCATGTTATGTCGTACCAAGATTGGTATCGGCACCGTTATTCAAACGGCCAGGAGCGCTAAAAGTCATAAGCGGCTAGATAGATAGATAGATAGATAGATAGATAGATAGATAGATAGATAGACAGATAGATAGATAGATAGATAGATAGATAGATAGATAGATAGATAGATAGATAGATAGATAGATAGATAGATAGATAGATAGATAGATAGATAGATAGATAGATAGATGGATGGTGGGATGGATGGATGGATGGATGGATGGACGGACGGACGGACGGATGGATGGATGGATGGATCAAAGTCGCCGAAGTTCGCTAAGACAAGCTTCGCATTTTAAAAAAAATTGGCAGCATATCCACGGAGTGAATGATGGAGAGTGGGCGAAGCATTCGTCCATCCACCGTCCGTCCATGCGTCCATCCGCCCGTCCGTGCGTGCGTTTGTTCGTGCGTCCGTCCCTGCGTTCGTCCATGCGTCCGTCCCTGCGTTCGTCCATGCATCCGCCCCTGCGTCCGTTCATGCGCCCATCCATGCATCTGTCTGTGTGTCCGTTCGGCCATCTATTCAACACCCCAAGTACCACCATCTCGCATCTTTTCATCATATATTCTCCATATAGAAGCACCGCCATCCAGTGGGCATTCCAAGGACTAAACGAGAGGTGGCACACGCACACTTTCTTACGGCTTGCGCTTCGTATCTACTTCCCACCTTTAACCACCTCGAGTTCATGGTATATACTAGTTCACTGTATTCATGGCACTGCGGCCCAACACTCTCTAAACCCTGCTAAAACCAAGGAGGTTACGCCCAGCGAGTATAACGTAGCAACTTTTTCCTGTCAGATAGTGCTCAATCTACATGCCAATGGGTGCTAATGGGAAATGAGAGACAGGATTGGATTGGATAAACTTTTATTTGGTCCTCCAAAACACAGATAACTGTGTTGCGGGCAGCTCCCACGTGGGGACAGAGATGCCAAGCTCCTCAGCCGCCTCGCGGGCTTGGTGGACAGCCCAGAGCTGATCTGCCAAGGACGAGCTGCGGATTGCCGCCTCCCAAATGGCAGAGCTGCTGCAGTGAAGGCGATGGCAACTCAAGTTTCAAGACAAAAAACGATTCTGAATACGGAGGGAGATAGTGCACAATCCATTTTCTCTTTAGTTTGACGGTGTTAAGCATCCTGCGAATAAGGCCAAGTAAATTCGACACTTTCCTTGAGCTGCTGCTCCCTGCCATCTCCAAACCAAATAGTCCGTGGTGGCCATGGTGGCACAGCCCCAGACGAACGCATTCGTTTGTATCTGGCGGCAGAAGGCCAGCGAATTGAAAAAAAATAACAATGAGCCTTTATATAAACAAATTATGCCGTCACTTCTCGGCATCACTGATTGGTTCGAGCAGCTTTGCGACTGCAGTCGCACGAAAAAAAAAAATCGTCCAGGAAACGACTAGTCAAAGCAGTCGCTTTGCGACCATTTGCGACCGTTTGCGACGGTTTGCGACAAATCCCAAATGGTCGCGCGCCCGCTGCTAGTCGCCGGTGTGCATCAACCTTAAGAGCCCCTGAATAAAATAAACGTAACGGTATCTATTGGTATTAAATGCGAAGCATTTCTTAGCGAACTTCGGCGACTTTAAACGTATACGTCTATCTATCTAGCCGCCTACGACTTTTAAATGCGAAGCATTTCTTAGCAAACTTCGGCGACTTTGAGCGTATCTATCTATCTATCTATCTATCTATCTATCTATCTATCTATCTATCTATCTATCTATCTATCTATCTATCTATCTATCTATCTATCTATCTATCTTGCCGCTTACGACATTTAGCTCTCCTGGCCGTTTTAATATTGGTATCGATACCAAACTTGGTATGGCATAACATTACTGTATGAAGAAGATATTTGACTAGTTATACCATGAAAATCATGACACGTATGTCATGAAAGTCATGATTTACTTTTCTTGATCTTGCCACTTTCGCGGTGGTTTTGTTCACTTGACATGTCGCAAACTGGTATAGTATGGCATGATTGCATGGCGAACGCAAGCGACAGACCCTAAGATGAAATCATGACATGCGTGTCATGTAACATGACATGCGTGTCATGGCTACATTCCACGCTCGTGATGCGGTCGTGGCCGTTTCGCTAGTGTCACTTATACCGAATTGGGTATTAGGGGACGTGAATGGATGACGAAGGTATGATACTGGTGCAAAAATGATAAACATGAGATGTGTGTCATGTAACAACATGACTAAATGCTACGCTCATGATGCGCACGTGGCCGTTTCGCAAGCTTCAGATGTACCAAACTCGGTAATACATGACACAAACGGACGACATAGGTAAATGACACATCGAAACATGATAATCACGACATGCGTGTCATGTAACAACATCCCTACATTCCACATTGCTGACGCGCTCGCGGCCGTTTCGCTAGCTTCACATATGCCAAATTTGGTATTGCGTGAAGCCAATGGATGACGAAGGTATGTGACTGGTGCAAACATGATAATCATGAGATGCGTGTCATGTGAGAACATGACTACATGCCACAATCAAGGCGCCCATACATTTCGACATGATGCGGTGCGCGTGCTCACCGGTATTCATTTCGTCGCGTCACGCCGGCGTTGCCACGCCAGGCGCCGGTCTTAGCAGGCGCGTGCCGCGCTGTGTTGCTTTGATGCATGCGCGTTTCAGCACGTCCGGCGTCGCTCCATCATGAAAACAGGGAGACGCACTGTTGTCTAAGTAACGTATCGGTGCCAAATGCAGCATGAAAAAAACCACAACATATCCACGAAGTGAACGAGGACGAGTGAACGAAGCTCCGGATGATCATTAACCATGGGTTCCCCCGTACATTTCCGGCGCTGCCGTTTCACTGCAGCAGCGCGAGCCCTCACCGCCCCTGAATCAGCTTGCCGTCGTTTCCGTGCCGCTGCAGCTTCGCGAGCCTGTAGAGAAACATACTTACATAGAGTGCGGACACCCCCGTAGAGCCTTGCAACCCAGCCACTGCGCTGCTTTAAGCGCCACGAGTTCCTGGTCAGACCCGACAATGTCTTTTGAATAAGTAAAATATCAAAACTTTTTCTTTAGGATGCGGGGATTGGAACCCGTACTCTCATGTTTTGAAAACGAGTGTCTTTACCACTTCGCTACACACCCATCCGTCCACGAAAGTAATACACCTAAAACCCATCTAAACCACAAGAATTTGTACCCTTTGTGCAAAATAAATGCAGAAAAACAACACTTTTTCTCAAACTTTACTGATCTTTGTGGTAAAGCATTAAACGTCCTCCTTGGGACACGTTGTAAAGCGGATGTGGAAAATGGCACAAATCAATAAAGTTTCTTCTTTGCAAAAATTTGATGCCAAACTTATGTGTCCATTGACCTCCTGAGGCGGCTATTATGTGCCATGGCAGAAAAGTGGAATCGGATATGCGTACGCCGTCTAGCGATTGAATAGAGATTATCTTGGTGATTTGGCTTCTCACAAAACTTCGTCGAGCTTCTCAGAAACGCATACCGAAATATACGCAGCACGTTATTTCTTGATGGTTTAGAGAGTGCGCCATTTCCGGTTACCCGTGGTGTTCGCCAGGGGTGTCCTTTATCCCCTGCACTTTTCGTATTCAGCCTCGAACCATTCCTTCAATCGCTAATCGCTGATCCTTACGTTAGAGGCCTTCCACTTCCAGGTAGTGGTACCGTGACAGTGACAGCATTTGCTGATGACATCACGTTGTATTTGAAGAATGAGGACAGTTTATCCCGTAGCCTACGACTTTTTACTACGTATGGCACGATTTCAGGTGCTGCGTTAAATTTTTCCAAATGTCGATATTTATTCATTGGTTCACCAGACGCAAGTCTAAGTTCCTTTTTCGGTCTTCAAAAAAGTGACTCTATTCGCATTCTGGGGCTTGATTATACTTGCTACGGGATATCAGCCTCCTTGTGGAATTCAGTAGTCGAAGATGTAAAACGACACGTCCGGGAAGCACAAGAGTATGATTTACCGATGCTCGAAAGAAAGTATTTAGCACAGACGGTGTTTTGCGGCCGTGCATGGTATATATCTCATGTCTTACAGCCCCCATTACAAATCACCAGGTCGTTGCAATCCCTCATTGGCTCTTTTTTCTGGTCGGGTGGAACAGAGCTGGTTTGCCGAGCAGCTCTTGGGCAACCAAGAAACTGCGGTGGATTCGCTTTCCCGGCCGTCTCTGTTCGCTGCCGGCTACTTGCCCTACGATTCTTACTTCGGTTGTTGCATGGTGATCAGTGCCCCGTGCGTAATCTTGCCTGCTATTTCTTAGGCACCAAGTTACGTTATTTACTACCAGATGCACGCCTTACTTCTGCACCGCAAACACTTCACGTACCTGCATTTTACTCAACGGCAGTAGCATTTTATCGACACGCGCAGCAGGTTTGTCCCGATGTGTACATTCTTGAAAGCCGCTATATAGGTACAACGGCGGCTCTTCTGCTTCCTCTGGTTCCTCCAGCCCGTCTAGCTCGATCGAGACATGTCTCGTGGAGCGCGATAACGGCATCGTTTTTGCCTGGTCACCTCCGTGACTTTATGTGGCGTCTTGGATGGAGAGTACTCCCAACACGGGACAGACTGGAGAGGTGGGGCATGGTCCCATCTTCCACTTGTCCTAACTGCCCGTTACAGGAGTCTAACCAGCATATGCTGCAGCAATGTGTCATTGCAAAGGTGTTTTGGAAGTCAGTTAACACTAGTTTTCGTGGCCTAGGTGTTAATCGCTTTGTAACATCTGGTCACTGCTCGCGTAGTCGCTTTGCACGCCTTCTAATAGCTGCGGGAGCTTTTTGTTTATGGCGTAATAGGTGCGAAGCTCTTGCGGCAGGTCATCGTCGTCGTGCTCTTTTTCCGATTCTGGAACGCCTCTACTCTGAACTCTTATCGTTTCTGTCGGAGGAATTGTTCTTCCTTGGGGAGGAAGAATTTCTGCGACAATGGTCGTGCCGCTTTCTGTCCGTAGTTGACAGACGCGTTCGATTAGTCTTCCACCTGGCCTGGTTCCTATAGCCAGGTCACCTGTCAATGTCTGATTGGTGCATGTATTCACTATGTGTTTACTATTTTTATGTGTTTGTGTGTGTTCCATATGGGTGTGAGCTCTCCTATATATGCACTTCATTCTAACGCTGTAAGTTATGTAACTTTTATGAGTATTGATACCTGTTGTACATATTTTCTAACATCTTCACCAAGTCTTGTAAATTCTGTACATATATCATCATGTACATTGTCCATATTGTGATTAGTGCATTTATGTAGTGTATGTACAGTTATTAGTACAATGGACTATGGACATCCTACGGACTTGGACACTTTAGTTTAAATGTGTAGTGTATGTTGTGCTTTGTCTTTTGTTTGTTATTGTGCCTGTTATACAGACGCTTGTCTCTCAGGTTTGTTGCGTCCCATGAAAGAATAAACTTTTTCTAAACAGCTGCGTAAAGGCTGGAGTGGCATCTCCTTTGTCCCGCAAGTCTGGATCCGCTTGTTTGCGCTGCCGTGCTGCGGCCACCCTGCGAGCGCGAAACTCCGGACTGCGTTGCCGCGCTGAGTACTCCAAGACCACTGCTGTCCAAAGAGAGAGAGAGCCGGGCCCCTAACGGTCTTCTTTCAAACCACAGCACGCGCCAAGAACAATCGCTGGCACCACCCCGCCCTCTACCGGGCGCTTCCAGTACTAGAGTGTCACGCCGACAGACAGGGGACATGGCTCGACCCTAGGAGCTTCGCTCCTAAACAAATCACCGAAATACCATCTGACGAGTGCGAGCGCTAAGTGGCAGCAGCGTTTACTTTCATTAAGGGGGTTTAATGACGTTGGACGAGGAGAGCGTCTGCTTGCTATGCACCACGTAAGTGGAGACATGGTCGAAAGAAGAGAGTGAACGCCGGCGCAGGAAGAGGAGAAAGGAGTTTTCCTCACTTTTATTTTAATCGGGAGCTTTACAGTCCATCAAATATGGGCGCCATCTGGCAGTGCCGTCGGGAGACATGAGCTTGGGCGGAACCCAGGGCCACTGCCTGACGGCAGCAAGCAACATATCTTCGGCATAGCGCTTCATCGTTTATGGCGCCGCATCTTTCGCGCAGCGTCAAAAAGACCCGCTATTTCGTGCATAGCGTCACGTCTTCAGCGCAACAACAGAAACTATAGGATCTTTAGAGTCACGTATATATGCACACCTCAAATACTTCCGAAACAATAGCCTTTTGATCAACATTGTTCACAATTATCAACGCAGCTACCGGTCGGTTCAAAATGGCAGCGGGTTCAGCAAGTGCTTAATTTTAGGGGCGAAGCTCCCTATAGCGGCACCCGTTCGTCCCTCGTAGTCGTAGTTGTAGTGTGTAACCAGTCTTACATTTTGACCTCCAAGGTGGTGCCGGTGGGAGATTTTAGGGGCGCAGCTCCATATAGCGGCACCCGTTCGTCCCCCGTAGTATGTAACAAGTATAACATTTTGACCTCTAAGGTGGTGCCGGTGAGAGACTTCTTCTGTTTGTTGTTGAACAATAAAAAATAGTTCTCAATGTACATGTCAATGGCTGCTAATGAGGAATAAGAGACAGGAGCATTCGGCTTTTTGTTAACGCGCAGGCTGCGATCAGCATTAGCAGCCATTGGCATGTACATTGAGCACTATCTGACAAGAAAGGGTTGCTACGTCACACTCGCTGGGTGTAACCTCCTTAGCTTTAAAGAGGTTTAGCGAGCGTTCAGCTGCAGTGCCATGAATACAATGAACTTGTATATACCATGAATGAACTCGAGGTGGTTAAAGGTGGGAAGTAGATACGAAGCGCAAGCCATAAGAAAGTAAAAGCCGAATTTTCCGCCTCCCATTTCCCATTAGCAGCCATTGGCATGTACATTGAGCACTATCTGACTGCAAAAGTTTGCTACGTCATACTCGCTGGGCGTAACCTCCTTGGTTTTCGAAAGGTTTAGCGAGCGTTCGGCCGCAGTGCCATGAATACAGTGAACTAGTATATACCATTAACTCGAGGTGGTTAAAGGTGGGAAGTGGACCCGAAGCGCAAGCCGAAAGAAAGTGTGCGTGTGCCACCTCTCGTTTAGTCCTTGGAATGTCCGCTGGATGGCGGTGCTTCTATATAGGGAATATATGATGAAAAGATGCGAGATGGTGGTACTTGGAGTGTTGAATAGATGGACGAACGGACACATAGACAGATGCATGGATGGACGCATGAATGGACGCAGGGGCGGCTGCATGGACGAACGCAGGGACGGACGCACGAACAGAGGCACGCACGGACGGGCTGATGGACGCATGGACGGTAACACTGACGGACGCATGGACAGACGGAAGCAAGGACGAATGGACGGACGAATTCTTCGCCCCACTCTCCATCATTCACTCCGTGGATATGCTGCCATTTTTTTTTCTTGAGCCTCTTTACTAGTGTACAGCCACTGGGATGTTTTGTTTGCCGTTCAGGCTCACTACAATTTTAGGGGTGAAACTTCTTGTAGCGGCACCCGTTCGCCCTTTTTAGCCGTTGTAGAATGTAACGAGTATAAAATTTTGACCTCCAAGGTGGTGCCGGTGAGAGAATTCCTCTGTGCGTTGTTGAACAATTAAAAACAGTGCTCAATGTACATGCCAACGACTGCTAATGGGGCATGAGAGACAGGAGCACTTGGCTTTTAGTTAACGCGCACGCTGCGATCCCCATTAGCAGCCGTTGGAATGTACATTGAGTACTATTTGACAAGAAAGGGTTGCTACGTTATACTCGCTGGGTGTAACCTCCTTAGTTTTAGAAAGGTATAGCGAGCGTTGAGCCGCAGTGCCATGAATACAATGAACTGGTATATACCATGAATGAACTCGAGGGAGTTATATGTGGGAAGTAGATACGAAGCGCGAGCCGTAAGAAAGTAAAAGCCGAATTCTCCTCTCCCTCATTTGCCATTAGCAGCCATTGGCATGTACATTGAGCACTATCTTACAAGAAAAGGTTACTATGTTATACTTGCCGGGCGTAACCTCCTTGGTTTTAGAATGGTTTAGCGAGCGTTGGGCCGCAGTGCCATGAATACAGTGAACTAGTATATGCCATCAGCTCGAGCTGGATATAGGTGGGAAGTAGACACGAAGCGCAAGCCGTAAGAAAGTGTGCGTGTGCCTCCTCTCGTTCAGTGCTTGGAATGTCCGCTGGTTGGTGGTGCTTCTATATGACGAATATATGATGAAACGATGCGAGATTGTGGTACTTGGAGTCTTGATTAGGTGGACAAAAGAACACGCAGACAGATGCATGGACGGACGCATGGATGGCTGCATGAACGGATGGATGCATGGATGGACACAGGAGCGGATGCATGGACGAACGCAGGGACGGACGCACAGATGGACGTGCGGACGCACAAACAGACGCACGCATGGACGGGCGGATGGACGCACGGGCGGCCACACAGACGCACGCATGGACGGACGGAAGCAAGAATGAATGGACAGATGGATGCTTCGCCCCACTCTCCATCATTCACTCAGTGAATATACTGCCATTTTTTTTGGCCGGGTGGCTGATACGTGTGACGGACACAGACACAAATTTCTGGTTTCAGGTGTCGTAAGAAAGACTATCATCCTTAAAATTTCAGGACGCTTGAGCTTCGCTTTTAAGAGCAGATCGCTATAGCATAATTGAGTCACGCACGGATCGCCTTCCGAACTGCTTCTCTGCAGTGATCCTCTGCGCATGACCCAACAGGGACCTTACCCGCAGAACGCCTGCGCATGTAGGCGTTTGGTGTGTAGCGACACCACGGACCCGAGATAACGGGGGAGTTTTGACTCCCTCCCATGCCTAGCCGTGCGTGGCTTTGCCGTGTCCGGGGTAAAGGGAATCCTGGGGATGAGCTGACGCTGGGTGATTAGACATTCCGGCAGAGGCGACACACCCCTTTGGCCCCGGCTTCACGTAGACGGCACCCCTCGGCTGACCCACCCAGGGGAAATCGGCAGTCGCCTCTTCCTGTCTCCTTCTCTCTCTCCATCTTCGTCTTTTCTACTACTTTTGATCTTTCCTGTCCTCTCCTCACTTCTTTTTACTTCCACAATTCTCGGCGGCAAGGGTTAACCTGGTGTAGATATCCAACCTGGGGTAGATATATTAAATTATAGCGGCCATGTACGGCTGGCGCTTGCGTTTCCTTCACGTCTCACAGCGTCCCCTTGTTGGGCTCGGTGGTGGGTGGCTGGCATGGCCGCCGAATAAGCTACCAAATTCATGGGAACTCCTAGACCTCTCACAACCAATCGCCCCTCCAAGAGGTGGCGCACCGATGCAATTTTCGAATATCTTCCAAACAAGAAAGATAACTTCCCGAAATACCACATCATCCACTGTGAAAGTACAGAAAAAAAAGCTAGAAGCATTTCACCTTTCCTTGTGTCCAGATGCCTTATAGAAACACTAGGAGCAGGCTACAAAGCCACAAAGACTGCCACTGGTGACCTGCTACTCGAAATAAAAGACCACGCACAGTACCAGAGACTGCATAAACTTACATCATTTGGGGATCAGCCTATCACAATCACACCGCATCGAACCATGAACACCGTGAAGGGTGTTGTATCAGATGGAGACCTAATGGACCTCTCTGATGATGAACTTCTAACAGGCTTGAAAGAAGAAAATGTCATTGAGGTGCAGCGTATCAAAATAAGAAGAGAAAATAAAGAAATCCCAACGAAACACATCATACTCACTTTCGCATCTAGCACTCTCCCCACTGAAATAGCAACAGGATATCTCAAACAGCCAGTCAGACCATACATACCCAACCCGCGGCGCTGCTTAAAGTGTCAGAGGTTGGGGCACGGCTCCCAGAGCTGCCGAGGACAGCTTACCTGCGCGAAATGCGGCACGAAAGGTCATACCGCTGACGATGACTGTCAGCTACAAGTCCACTGCGCAAACTGTGAGGGTGACCATCATGCATATTCCAGGTCATGCGTGGCCTGGAAAAGGGAAAAAGAAATTATAATTACAAAGCTTAAATTGAACATAAGCTTCCGTGAAGCGTGGCAGCGCGTTTCCCCGCATTTTGCTGAGAACACATCGTATGCCGAAGTGGTGCGAGGGGGGTCAGCACCACTTCGGTTTTCGGCAATGCGTTGAACCAGGCCCAGCGTGCTGAGGCAAACGCCACAAGCCCCCACGGGGGGAACAGCCTCGGCTGCCCCACCCTTTGAATACAGCCCCACCGAAGGCCCCTGTGAACCCTGGCAGCAGCCAGGACACCACACAAACTAAAGAGGTCCCGTCGACCTCGAGCCCAGTGGGGTCGAAGGCTCCGTCTGTCACGACGAAGCCTTCAACGAAAACAACATTGTCTGTCGTCTCTCCTGGGGCGATGGACACATCAACTGCACCGGCACAGACTGCGCCAAAGAAGCGGTGGGATTCCCTCGACCGCTCTAAAAAAGACAAAACGGTAACTACAGGGCCTTCTAAAGGCTCTGTAAGGTAAGTCACTTCTCTCCTTAGACACCAGCCACACTCATTTCGTACACACAGCACTTCTCTACTCCCATAATGGAGACACAAATTATACAATGGAACGTCAGAGGACTACTTCGAAACCTCGTTGATGTCCAAGAACTTCCACACAAACATTCTCCAAAAGTGCTGTGTGTACAGGAAACACACTTAAAATCCAAGAATACAAATTTTTTGCGTCAATATGTTGTCTTCCGAAAGGACAGAGACGATCCTGTGGCGTCATCTGGTGGTGTAGCCATTATTGTTAATCGAGGGGTATCATGTAGTCATCTACCACTACAAACATCCCTAGACGCAGTGGCTGTTCGAGCAGTTCTATTGAATAAGCTCGTCACCATCTGCTCTCTATACATACCGCCGTAACACCGCCTGGAAAAACATGATTTTCAGTCTTTGATATATGAGTTACCAGAACCTTATCTAGTTCTAGGGGACCTGAATGCGCACGGTTTATGGGGTGACTGTCGATGTCATGTACGAGGTCGTCTCATTGAACAGTTCCTCTTTTCATCAGGTGCTTGCCTGTTGAATAGGAAAGAGGCAACATATTATAACCTTGCAAACAATACTTACGCCTCAATAGACCTCAGTATTGCGTCTCCTTCACTTCTACCCCTACTCCAATGAAAAATTATAAATAACCCCTACGGAAGTGACCAGGTTCCTGTCATTCTGAGTACACCAACATCGTACCAATGTTATTCACAAGTTCCCAAATGGCTGACATACAAAGCCGACTGGGAACAGTTTTATACCACTACTCTTTTAAGTTGGACAGACATATGTGGGTTAAGCATAGATGAAGCTGTGGAGTACTTCACATCTTTCCTTATTGACGCAGCAGCCAAGTGCATCCTGCAAACATCTGGACTGACTGGCAAGCGACGCATCCCATGGTGGAACACCGAGTGTCGTAATGCGCGGAAGGAACAGAACAAGGCATGGAGGTTGTTTCGGAATTCACCGACAGCCTAAAATCTTGACAGCTTTAAGAAAATAAAATCTCAAGGCAGGAGAACGCGCAGGCAGGCCAGAAGAGAAAGCTGGCACAAGTTCTTATCAGGGATCAATTCATATACAGAAGAGGCCAAAGTCTGGAACATGGTTCGTAGGGTAGCAGGAAGACAAGTACATACACTCCCTCTCGTTAACACACAGTGTGACAGCCTGGAAGATCAGGCAAACTTCCTCGGTGCCCACTACGAGCAGCTGTCTAGCTCATCACACTATACTCAAGCTTTTCAAAGATATAAAGCAAGGATAGAAAAGCAGAAAATAGTACACAAGTGTACAAACTACAAGGCATACAACCAGCCTTTAAACTTAGCTGAGCTACAAACGTCACTAAACTTCTGCAGTAATTCTGCCCCAGGCCACGATCGTGTCGTCTATGAATTGTTGAAAAACCTGCCGCTCGAAACGCGAAAAACGTTACTCTCCCTATACAATGCTATCTGGTTTTCTGGCGTCATCCCCGCTTCTTGGTAAGAAAGAGGCTATAATTATTCCCATTTCAAAAGTAGACAAGGACCCTTCCTCAGTTTCAAGTTATAGGCCCATTGCTCTTACAAGATGCCTTTGTAAACTTGTTGTAAAGATCATAAACCGCCGACTTTTACATCTCCTTGAAACACACAGTCTGCTCGACCGATTCCAGTGTGGATTTCGAGAGGGTAGATCTACCACCGACCATCTGGTGCGTATCGAGGCACAGATCCGAGACGCTTTCGCCCACAAACAATACTTCCTCTCTGTGTTCCTTGATATAGAGAAGGCTTACGACACAACATGGCGTCTTGGCATATTAAGAGACTTGTCGCACCTGGGTGTGCGCGGTAGAATGTTTTCCATAATCGAGAGTTACTTGTCCAGTCGAATATTCCGTGTCCGTGTAAGTAGTGTTCTCTCCCAAACATTTGTCCAGGAGACGGGAGTACCGCAAGGTGGTGTACTTAGTTGTACACTTTTTATTATCAAAATGAATTCCTTGCACCTGTCCATCCCCGCAATATGTTCTATTGTACATATGTCGACGACGTTCGGCTTTGCTTGAAGTCATGCAACTTGGCAATATGTGAGCGGCAGGTTCAGCTGGGTTTAAACAAGGTTTCCAAAGGGCAGATGAAAACAGATGTCGACTTAACCCCCAAAAAAGCACGTGTGTCTTGTTCCCTCGAAAGAGAGGCATCCACTCGGGACCTGACATTCGACTGAACGGGCAACGTCTGTGTGTCAAAGCCAAGCATAAATTCTTAGGCTTAATCTTGGACAACAAGTTGACCTTCATACCACACATGAAGTATTTAAAAACAAAATGTTTAAAAGCCATGAACGTTATAAAAGTGTTGTCATGTACTACGTGGGGTAGTGATAGGCAATGTCTCATGAACATGCATATAAGCCTCATTCGCACCCGCTTAGATTATGGGGCTTTGAAGATGCTGGATCCCGTGCACCATTTGGGTATCCGCCTTTCTACGGGTGCTTTTCACACCAGCCCTCTAGAAAGCCTTTACGTTGAGTCAAATGAAAGGTCACTTCATCTACAAAGAACTTACATCTCCTTTGTATATTTTCTTAAGGTGAAAGCAGACAAGAAGCACCCCTCATACTCTACTATTAATGATTTGTCGGGCTCCATTCTGTTTCAAAACAGGCCTTCGATGAGGCAGCCCTTCTCAGTTCGCCTGAAGGGTTTAGCTGAAGAAACTAGAGTGTCACTTGAACACAGTTTAGTGGCTCCTGTAGCATACCCGCCACCGTGGCAGTGGCAGACTATAGACTGCGATGTGTCTTTCCTAGAAGTTACAAAACATGCGCCTATTGCCCATATCCGAACATACTTCCTGTAACTTCAACACAAATACACACGTCCCGAGTTCTTTACAGATGCCTCCAAGTCCAACTCATCTGTGTCCTACGCTGCTGTCGGCCCATCCTTTTCGGATGCTGGCCCTCTACATCCAGGCACAAGTATCTTCACAGCGGAAGCTTACGCGATACTTGTGGCTGCTAAACACATCAAACAACTACAAATACAAAAAGCAGTAAATTATACGGACTCCCTCAGTGTGGTAACGGCTCTGCACAATGTTAAAAAACAAAAAACCCTGTCCTCGGCTCACTTTACTCCACTTTATGCACACTCTGCACACTCAAACAACATGTTGTAGTGTGCTGGGTGCCAGGGCACCGTGCGATACAAGGCAACGTGATGGCGGATCAGCTTGCTGCATCCGTCCATGAAAGCAGTGCCCCTACACCCATATCAATCCCAGCCCTTGATCTTAAGCCATTTCTCAAACGAAAGCACAGGGACTACTGGCAGAGCAAGTGGGATAGACACACACAAAACAAACTACACTTTATTAAGCCACACCTTGGCCATTGGCCGCCAGTATCAAAATCACTCATACAGAGGTAACATTAACGAGGCTCAGGATAGGACACACATACACGACACACTCACAACTTTTGTCCGTTGGCGATCCACCATTGTGGGACAGATGTGGTGAAGCACTAACAGTTCTTCACATTTTAATCCAGTGCAAACAACTAGACACTCTAAGAAAACAACACTTTTCATTACCCTACCGACAACATATACCTTTACACCCTGCAATGTTTGTCGGTAGGGAACCACTTTTTACTCATAAATCGGTCCTAGCTTTTTTAAGAGATGTTCGCTTTATCATATTGTCACGGGGTCTTGGTTGGCGTCGGTGTCTTCTCCGCGACGGGGGCTGGGTTCACGGCTTGACGGGGGCGTCCGGTACATGAACGAAGCAGCACCTCCACCAGATGTCACGGGGTCGTGACGTGGCCGAAGACAGGAAACTTCGTGTTGGGATTTAACTGTTTATTTGGGCGAACCTGTGCCCGGTAAAGGGAAAGTCTAATTACAGCAGCAGTCTTGCACAGATAGCAGTCTCGGACTGATAGCGGCAAACGCAGCGTCGGCCTTCGATCAACCACTACTGACAAGTGGCGAAGCGCGTCGGCATTTATACTCTTGCCATCGAACGTTCTAGCGTTATCGCTGGCGGTGGCGTAGGTTCCAGAACAATCTGTACCGTTCGCACAGTGGGTGTGATCTTATCGAAATGATCTACTACAGTCCGGAACCTTCTGGAAAACTGCAGGCGCGGTTTGCGCTGAGAATCGTGTGGTGTTTTGGGACGATAACGAAAACTTGGGAAATGGAACGTGGCAATATCATATACCCAGGCAATGCGTAGCGCGACCTCTTAATAGAGGTTGCTGCTGTAGTGACTACATATAAAAGCACTTGCCTCGCAGCCCTTGGACACAAGGGCGCTGATGAGGCACTTGTGCCAGTGCAAAATATTTTTACAAGTTTTTATTATCAAAACCTTTGTCATCCTTTTTCACTATGCATATCACGCCACTGTCATGATTTTAATACTTATATTTTTACCCGCATTATCGCGAGGAATTTTAGGGCCCCTATACAGCCACGCAACATATCATTGTCCACATCTTTCCTCATTGAAATGGCGCTCTTTGGCCATCAATTGGCCCTTGCGCCATAAAGCGCCACACATCAACCAACAGGGACCTTAACGAGACTCCTCGTACTACATGACACTCATACAGTTTTTTTACAAAGCCGTTTCAGCTAACTTCGCGGCTCTGTGGTGTAGAACACCTGCTTGCCATGCAGATGGCCTGGGTTCGTTCCTCAACTTAACGATCGAGGGAATTTTTGTTTGTTTTATTAGCATTTTTGTTGAAATTTCAATCATAGATAACATGATGATTTCTCGCTTTTAAGCAACAATGCCCATGCTGACGTCGACACTGACCTTGTCAAAATTTTTGGAAGAACGAGCTATTCAATGCTATCCCGTTGAAATACTGTACCTTGATTTGTACGGTACGTGCACCCCCGCATTTTCATGTTCAAGAGAAGCCTGTTACGTGGTACAGATTTCAGTGGCGACGGTGGCTTCTTACGTGTAAGCTAAGAAAAACGAGAAGCGGGAAGAATAATGATAATATAGCCATGTACGGCCAGACGCTTGAAAATAACTTTTTTTTCGCGGGGGGGAGGGAGGCACCCCCTGATTTCGTAAAGGGCAGCCCCTAAAATGGGCTTTTTTGCTCTCTATGCCTTTCGGGGGAGGCATGTGCCCGGTGTGCTACCCCCTGGCTACGCCCCTGTGTATAAAATCAGGCTGGCAAAGCCATGAGGAGCACTACATGCACATAACGTATAGCAAAGGGACCACGAAGAGAAGTGAGTGAACAGGAGTGATCTGCGGGCGATGATGTGAGAAAGGAAGAAAGGAGATAGTGAAGTGCGGCAACAAGTATGTACGACATCACACAGGAGAAACAGTGTATACCATAGCCAACAATTATATAGTGTGTTAAGTTTACGAGAAACCAAAGTGAAAGTGAATAGGAAAAAATGAAAATGGCGAGAGAGTAAAACGTAGCATAGACCTGTACAGCACTGCGCAGGCTTAATAATGTCCGGCACAGCCATGTTTTTCATATTCATGTCGTGCAAGTATAGCACGGGAGTGGAAAAGGGGAGTGATGGTGAGGAGGATGAAACCAATGAGGGGAGCGGATAAGGACGCAGCATCATGGGCATAGAAAATTGTGGCTATCTGTAACATAGCCAAAACCACACTGTTCTGACGCAAGCAAATAGTGATTAACGCACAAACACTTCTTTCGCTTACAAACAACCGTTTCAAGCCTTTCAGAAATGATGGGCAATATTGCGATTGGGCAGTAATCTGAAACGTCATTCGTATTCCTTGATTTATACAACACGCTAACACTAGCGGGCTGCATTTTCTCGGAAACAACTCTTGTGGCTACACAGAAAGGTGATCGGGAAGGTAAGTGGAGGCACTAGAAGGTCAAGTGCGTGTTTCGTTTGCCCAATTTTAGTGTTATCATTATCGCGCGCTGTACTATTCTTAAGGCCCATAACAGCATAATGTACTTCCTGTTCATTTGCTGGTTCAAAGAACGCTGGTTTTATATTTGATGTGCCCATAACTTGCAAAATAGATTGCTTATCCATACTCTATGAGCTATTTGAGACCAGAGTGGATGAAATAATTCTTAAAACCATTCGCCAGTTTTTCAGCACTAATCATTTAGTTATGCACTAGGCGCTCCATTTATTTAGTTTGGCGAGCGCTAGAATGCAGTAGACGACTTACTTCTTGCTATCATAAAATTTCACTCCGAGAACTTGCCCTCTCAAATACGCTTTAAAATACCCAATCTTTATGTGACGTAAGGTTTACTTTACCTTGTTTTTACATTCTTGCAGCGCCCGGATCACTGCTGTCGCTACTGTTGATCAATCTTTATTAGAAATTATTCTCTTTGCAAATCATTTCATAGCATTCACTTGTATGCCATAGCTTCCCAATTTTCTTTGAGACTCTCACAGTCTTCAGCTCAAAACACAATGGTGATATGCATTTTTTAAAAGATGGATCAAAGTATCGTAAGCTTCGTCAGCATTTGTGCAATTATACATGGTACTGAAGTTTAACCCTGCAATATTGTGTTTAAATTGCTCCAAAGTTTTTGTATTGATTTACTGTGTTTATCAGCGTTCCCAAGAACTAGTTTTTAGGTGTCTAGAAATATTACATTTTTAATTCATATATATAAGGGAGTGATCACTTACATTTGATATACCGAAATCTGATTACATACGGTCATTTCTAATATTGGTGATGAGTATGCCTAGAAGACTTTCAGAGCGAACGCAAGCACGAGTTGCTTCGTTTAATGTAACTGCACATGCATAAGTATCAAGCAATAGCTTGAAAGAACGCGACGTTAAATTACTTTGTAGAAGGTTGATGTTACAGTAACCACCTATTAGGACGTACAGCTTATTTGTGCCAAGAAAAGTTAACAACCTTTCAAGGAAGACCTAGCACTCTTCAACAGCCCATCAGGTGGGCGGTAAATAACAACATAAACACTGTTTACTTTAATGAGTGTTATAGCTTCGTAATCTGGTGTGATTGTTGTAAATTAGGTCAGCAAGCTACAAGAAATCTTTTATGAGATTAATTGCAATACACCACCCCTTGGCTTGAATGTTGATTCAAGTAAAAGCTATTCTATTCTGTATTTCTAAACACTTCTTTCTCGCATGTGTACCAGGTTTCCAAAATCATATACTCAAATCTAAAAGAAAATTCATCTAGAAAGCTGGAGAGCTCATTGTAGTTATTTCGAGCCGGTCGTGCATTTGTTTTTGAGACACTTCATTTCTCGCAAAATGATTTATACAAAGATTTCTCGCAAAATGGTATGTAGTCCTTAACATACAATCAAGAGATGAAAATGTCGATTTTAAAGAAGTGGGATTTCCTCGTAGTAAAACTAAGGTTAGAGTTCGATGAAACAGCAAACGGAAATTGTTCATAAAAATGTATCTATTTTTCCCCAACTGCTGTTATATCCATGCTAATTATGCATACCATCTCGATGTAAAGACCTGCAGAAGTACTAATCATCAAGCCAAACTCGGAACCTGCAAAAGCGACTGTATCGGCTAGTTGGATGAAAATATTATAGTGCAAACAGCGTGAGAGACTATAGGAGAGTTAAAGCGCACACCAAACCACACGTAGTGCTGACTGGCAAGTGAACGCTATTGCTGCAAAGAACGCAAGCACATTCCTACATATCTGACATCGTCAATCCACGACAACACGAGAAAACTCTTAGCAAGATTACATGTATCATTCATACCCTACAGTCGTTGTGCTAGCCACGAATGAACTGCGGGACAGCCTCATTTGGTGTAGAATATCCGCATATGACAAGCTGAGAAGGAAATAGAGGATTCAATTGATTGATTGAAATTGATTGAAAATAATGAATGTCCTAGAAGCTTATGGCATATTGTGGTGAAACAATGTAAACATACCTTTCTTCCACCTTATGCGGGTGTACAACTGTACTAGTTTTGCTTCAGTTTCTTGGAACATGTCATCAAGGATTATCGTTGGTGTTGAGTTGTGTCTGCGTAAATCATTACGTGTGGCGCGTGATCGTGATTCGTCGCAATATGAACTAGGACACTCTTCGGCCACTTGTAACACAGGCTGAATATTTAAAAGAAGAAGCTATGAAAAATGAAGAGAAACTCTTAAAAAATAAAGCACGGGCTTTTCTTTCACCAAGATAAATGGGGCTCTGAAAGAGATGACTTGAAGTCCTTAGAAACTCCGCAGTGACAGGTGCTCGTTCTTTTTAAGAAAAATGACCTTCTACTACAGTTTGCCTTCGTTCGATGCTGTGATGCGAGAAGGAGTCTTTGCTTCACCACAACTCATGACAACTTTCGGCGATGCTGGAAGCATTTCCTGATATGCCACATTGTATTGATAATGTCTTTTTACATGGTTCATAAAATTGAAGTCGATGTGTATTTAAGGGCGGCTGTCCTTTTTTACGTCTGTTTTTTGAGGGCGGAGTTTGGTCGCTTTAATTTTGTGACTGCAGATTTTTGTCACTTCACACAAACAAAGCAGAATGACAGTGGTTTCGGTCCTTTCCTGCTTTGTTTCCATGCGCTTCTTTCTACGTATACTGACCGCGTCATCAAAGGCGTCTTTTACATAGTCTAGGCGACGTTGGAACCACACAAGGGCTTGTCCTAGAATAAAGTGGAGCCGAAAAGCCAACAACTCACAGAGTTTGATACGGTTCCAAGATGCGGCCTCGTTAGTCTTGCTGGGCCCTTTTTTGAGTAGTGGTAGCAATTTAATTCATATGACCCACTATAGCTTCTATTGAAACCCGCTCGAAGAACGGCAGCTTAAAAGCTTATGCTCTAGGTTACAGTGGCTGCGTATTGGAGAAAATGTCGATACTTCGAAAGCCTGTGTGCGGACTTCGACACGCGCATCTTTTTGTATAGATGCTCGGTGCTGTAACGTTCCATCTTACTAATACAAAATTTTCCTCTCGTCTGACAAAAAGTAAGCGGCTTGCGGTCATGCGACGACATTGTGTTCTGATAAATAGGGAAGTCACGAGTCTTTGCCTCAGTTCATCACACAACCGCACGTGAAATTTATCTTTCCCCATTCCTACACCAAAAAAAAAAAACCAATTTCCAATGCTTTCCTTTACTTTGTTGAGTCGCACTGAGGCTACTTTCAAAAAACAAAATGTTTTTTTAGGCTCGAGGCAACTGGTACCTACTGTAAACTTGCGAAAATGAAACATTTACAACTGCCTCTATTGTGCAATGTTCTCCCACATTTTGCACGTCGAAGCTATAACAAGGACCTGCTTCAAACAAAGACGCATTATTTTTGCTCTGCAGCTTACCTGGACCGAAAGTGGCATAGAGATAAGCCTTCTGAACCGACAGTGAGTTATTACTACTTTCATAATTCTAACCTACGTTGTGCAGCACATTATTTATTGAGCTCGAAAGTCCAGCGTTTGGGTGGGTTAATAAACTTGTATATGAATTGTCGTGAAGTCATTTTTGCAAGGTGAAAAAAGCATCGTAGATATTGGTTTTGAATTATTCATTCTACATTTTGCTGTGATCGCTAAAAACTACCCCATTGAATACGGATGATACCTAGCCAATACTCGTGACACACAATTTTCATCAAGTAAACCTTTCCTGCAACGGCGTGCGAATGCAAGAGGACCTATTCAAGCTTGATGAGTGCCGACCGGTTGTGCTGTGCACCAACCTTGCTGGATTCAGTGCTTGCTCCACTTATAATTTCATGCGACAGCGTTAAATAGCACGTTTCGCCGAAATTCGGGGGTCAGCGTTAGCGCCATTGTTTCTGGGTGAAAATCAATATCTTGTCTACGACCAAAAATTTGAGAAAAATCTAAATGAAATATATATTTAAAAATTCTCGGTCCGAGTGAGAACGCACCCACGCCCCCTGCGTCGCAATATCGTGTCCTACCACAAAGCAAAGCTATTGCTTGCAAGGCTGTATCAGCCGGCAACCTACAAAATCCTAAACCCTATCGAAACCCAAAGAAAAAACGATATATCAATGCGTGTAATAGGAGTCGCTTTAACGCATGTAGTATTGCGTAGTAGTGACTTAGGAGGACGTCAGGCACCAAAACATGTGAACATCGCAAGGAGTGTTTTGATGGCCCACCCATTACAAAGAGCTCAGAAAAATGAAATCATCATCAGCTGCAAAAGCATAAAGAAAGTTGTCAGCTGCAAATAGATCGCATTTCGCCTCAAGAACGCGTAGTGGGTCATTCGATAATTCACAAAGGAAGAGTTATTGTGTAGCGGGCATTTCATAACTATAGGCTTACTAATCGTAGATATTCTAGCATGGTTTGAAACTTTCAATGTAACATGCACAGTCGTTCGTATATTCATGGCGTGGTTGAGGCATGCACCGAGAACCGAAGCTATAGGCTGGCAGTTGAAAAGATAATGTGCATAAGCTCCGATTACGCTGTCGCATTCTGCTTTCACAGGAGAAGTTGACGCATCCTCCAACTTTTTCTAACAGTTAAGATAGACTGAAATGATGACACTAATGCGTGCGGTTCAACAATAAATGTATACCTCTGTGGTTTCAAGTTATACGAAGCGTCTAAAAAACGCCCGAGCTACGCAGAACACGCAGCACTATCGCAGTGAAAGATGCAAGAGCGGCTTTTCAAAAGCCCGTTGTGAAGTCCCTTGAATGACACTTGCAAAGTACCCATATCGTAATAAATAATCCCACTTCTTACGAAGTAGGCCATTATTGCTAACTCTGCGTAGGAGCAAGGTACTCGCTGCATATCTGTAACGCATTCCGAGTACTTTGTTGACGTTACGACTCATGCAAATAAAAAATTAGGCTTTTGTTTTTGTAATGGGTTGTGCGTATTCAACGACTCTTGATCGGACGCTGCTTCATTGTTCTTTTACCATTTTACCTTTCTATATTGTATACTTTAGATCTATTACCGCGATTTCGTGTGTCATATGAAGCTTGTTTAAGGTCTCCTTGTCAGGGAGATTCAGATACCATCGTGACTTTATGGTAGAGTTCTCGACAACCACGCAGAGGGCGACAAGGTTGAATTTCAATACTTGTCACATTTTAGCGAGACAGTGGTTACGTACCCCAGGTGCTGCGGCGGACAGCTACGCCATCAAGATCGGCTGGTGTGATCTCGCAACCGCTGTAGCTGTAAAAAAACTTGGAGCACGCTTGAGCTGCTCCATCAAGTGCACAATGCGATAGCGTAATCGGGCTTTGTTCACATCGTCTTCTCAATCGTTAGTCTTGCTGCGCCTCTAGGTGTACACCCAGCCCGTAAGGATAGGAACATCTGAGTGCCAGTACGTCAGTCCTTTCAAACTATCCAGAAGTGATCACTACAAGTAAAGCTGTGAAGCGTCTACTACTGTACAGCATTTTCACGATTTGTTTAGGTGCCCATCTACGCGTCCATAGGTCAACACGTGCCCCTTCGCAGCTGCAAACGTCACTGATCTCGCCATTGATAATGATAAATAATGATGCCAGTAGGAGTTTTAAAGATGGGTCTTTCATCTAGCCACTCTTTCAGCCAGCACACGTTTTTGACTTTTGGTGTGACGGAGCGCTTCTGTTACACACAGTTATATGCGTTAATGACACTGATCACGCTACATGCTATCTGTGTAGTGTCTGAGTGTGTTACTTTTAAACAATTTCGAGCATGGGTGTGGCTATCGGTGTTATATCACCTTCTCTCCAGGCGCAAGTGCTGGGTTTAGTTCCCACTCAAGCCGCGCGCGCGCGCGCACGCACGCACACACGCACACACACACACACACACACACACGTGCGCGCGCGCGCACACGCACACACGCACACATACATACATACATACATACATACATACATACATACATACATACATACATACATACATACATACATACATACATACATGTGTGTGTGTGTGTCTTAATTTCTAATGTGCATCTCTCACGTGCCACGATAACTTTTTTGCCCGCGAGAAATCACGATAACACCGACACATATACCGAGTGTCAGTGAAACGAGAGTTTCAACATCGCTTTAAAACCCCTTACTCAAGCGATCGATCAAAATAATAAAACGTGCGCGAACGATAATCAGTAAAGTAGGTCAGGACACGCATAATTGCAAAGGACTGAAGAGGGAGAACATTCGCACATATTCCCGCGAGAATTCTCTGGATTATAATAAGCACAAAAATTAGGGTCGGAATTGTAGGCCTCCTTACTTCCGTTTACGTGGTGCATTGAAATCTTCGTCCAAAGCTCTGTGGGCTTAGCGGGGCCTTTCCGGACGAATATTGGCAGTCATTTTTCTCGGCCGCGAAAGGCAACCGATACGTTCGGTTGGCGCCTGTTCTCTAGCTTGGCTGGACTCTGTTCCCTCGTTAGGTCAGCTTTTAGACTTCTGGAAGACAATATCCGTTTCACCTTAGTTGTCATGACGTCTTCGGTGTTTTACGCAATTTCTGCCTTGCAAGCCGCGCAATTACGGATTACATAGCGTGCCGACACGAGTTCACACCAAAGCGCAGCTTGTATGGAAGGAGTTCGAACCAGGAGTGGCCTGCAAAAACGAAGACGTGCGCACATGAATGCTCCCTAGTCAGGCCATTCTTCTCCTTCTCCTACAGTGTTCTGCTGACGAGCAACTCCACAAATATTACCGTGTAAAGACGTGCATAGATTCGCTCTGCATCGCTCGCTTCTGCAATGGCAGCCTCGCCAAATTGCGTGTTTTTTTACCAACTGCTGCTTATGTGGTTTTACTGGTTTTGGTGTAACTACATGTCCATGAAAATTTAACACTATATGTCCATTGTTTGCGAGACATATCCATGTTACAGATATATCTCGCTCGCATTATTTCAGCAACAAAAAGAACTCTGGCGACAGTGTTTGTGTATCTGTACGGGATAAAGGTTCCCATAGCAATCAGCTGTATGGTGTGAGCGGAGGCCACTGATCTGTTTCAGCTGAGGAAGCGTTCTGTCATAATAAGGCAGCAGTTCACTCTGGCGTCGAAGATATGTAACACAATTCCAAAAGATCAGTAATGGTGTCGTGCGGAAGCAGCGACCATTTCTAGACGCTTAGACATTTATATGGTTGATGTGAGAGAGCATATGTGATAGTATCACAGTGCGGGACATTGCTAGCCAGAGCACACCCAACAAAAATGAAGACAAAAGATGTTTGTCACTGTCACTGACAGTTGAATGATTAGCGTACAATGTATTTCAATTTCGTTGAACGTATATTGTCACCGCGATGAGCAAAACCAGCACATGATTTTTTTTTAATGAAACAGTACTGAATCCTAGTTTCCTTCCTGAGCCTGCCTAACGATGCCCGCATTATTTGTATTAGCTGCTCGGTGTGAAGGCTCGCTATTTATTGATGTTTTTTTTAAATTATAGCCTGATGAAGTTATACTAATGATTAGGCCTGAGAAATGCGTTAGATTTGATCACTAAAGTGAACCATATATGAAGTATCAATTTTACGTGGCAAATAAGTCTATTCTTAGAACAAAAAGAGGGAGGGGGAGATAGAGAAAGCAAACCCATTGTGGAAGGCAACAAGGTGAACGTTATTAAGTCTGATTTGCTAGCCTGCAATAGAAAAAACATAAATAATAAAAAAGAAGAGGCGTATCAGGTTTATAAGTGAACAAGTACATAGTCATGCAAAAATCACTTGTTAACGTACCGAAGCTCCATTTTTTATTTAAAGAAAACAAGTACAGATAAGCAGACCTTCCTCTTGTTTACAGATGTGACTGGAGTCCCAGCGAATTCACCGTAAAAATGTTCTGCCAAAGCTGCACTTTTTAATTCTCTTCGTAATGAGATGGATATATAAAAACGGTGGCAAATGTATTTGTCTTCATGATTCATGTGCAGCATTTATTCAGCTGGCGTTTTCTAGCAGCCTTTCAAATTGCCATAATAAGCCACGCTGAATAAAAAAATTCCGTTTGAGAAAAAAGTTTATGTACGGGGAGTACCGTTATTGTTTCCTATTCTGGACCGTAAACGTGAAGGTCACTGCTGCATTGCACTCAATTTGGACTTCTGCTTTACTTTTGATTATGTCAAGCTCACTCATATCAGAAAAAGGTTGAACAATCTAATGTCGGAATACGTGCGCGTAGCTTCATCATTCCTCTAATGATCGATTTAAGAACACCCAAGCGGGAGTAAGAATTTTCGATTGGGAGTACAACTTCAGAAGAACTGCAACATAGATTCTACAATAAAGCATATCCATAGATAATTCTCGGTAGATCTTGCATAGATATAATTGTAGCGGTTGAAAAATTAATACATTGTTACAAGGTACGATTACTCTAACATCTTTAACGAAGAAGGGTATACACAGTTATTTAAGATCGTAAGTTTTCTATGTTTTGTTTGATAACACATATTCCACAAGTAAGCAAAGATCACGATACCGTCTACTTTCTTAAGTGACATCGATAATATTGAGATTTTTCCCCCGAACCACAATATGAATACGAGTGACGCCATTGTAGATGGCTCTGGAAATTTCGGCTACTGGTGTCATTTATCGAGCACTGACATCGCACACTGCACAGACCTCTACTATATCGCGTCAACCTAAATGCGGCCACCGCAGCCGGAATCGAACCAGCGACCTTCAGGTCAGCAGCCGAGCAGCCTGGCCACGGTTGAACCGAGGCGGTCCTTCCGTCGTACGTAGGTCAGTCTTGTAGGTACAACAGAAACAAAGTGTGTTTTATGGTTACGAAGGATATCGCGCGTCCTTCATTACATGAGGTGTGTCAATTTACCGCCACGTACGTCGCCAAACCCTCTCTGCCAGACCCGTGGCACATACTAGAGGGTGGATAAGGGCCACATATGATTGCCACTTTGTTTACCCATGAACGGCTAAAACTGATATAGCAAAATTTGAACGCGAGAGCATTTATAAAATAACTAGCATCGACAGCGTTGAGCACACGAATGCTAAGAATAAATATCAGGGCCCCAGGATGAATCTAACCCAACCAATTTGCGTGAAAACCAATTATTCTACTACAAAGCCAAGTCAGCTCTCGATACTGCTTTGTAAAAACACACTTTTCAGGTGTAATGATCATGAAACGTCAAATGTGGTTGCAATGCTGGCTATCAAAGTTTTTTAACATTGCATATATACTCTTATGGTACAGTCGTCCTGTTAAGTTAACGCCAATTGTAGATAAGTGCCATCCACTGAAGTTGGTTCATGTAGCACTGTCCAGGGATACCATCCTAGCGAGCACAAGCGTTAGATATCCGCCTACCACTTCTCGTGTTGCTAATACTCACGTTCCTGTTGGCATTGTTGCGCATGTGCAAACACCTGGTTATACAAACATACAAACGTGTTTAGCATAAGTCTGTCCGTATAATTTTTGTACATGCCTAATTAGGTTCAATTTGTAAGGTGCCGCTCAACAACAACAAAAACGAGGTCAGCTTCCCTCTGCATGCTTCGCATAACATCGATTCCCAAGGTAGCTGGGATCTGCCGATATTTTTTTTACCATCTGCATTCGCTCGAACAACTCTCAATTCAGCCTGTTTGCACACCTACACGTCGTTCATGCTATACTAGCAGGTTGGGCTTAGGCACCCGTACATGGTGAGTGCAGTTTAAAGTGCCTCTGCATGCTGTTGGAAAAACATCATACGCAAAAAGGACAAAGAGTTCTGGCCTTCCGTTCACGCGTTACAGCTGGCACTCACGGAGTCGGGCTGTGGTTTATAGCAAGGTGTCATCAGCGCCATGCGGATACAATGTGCGACCCGCGGATGATGAAATCGACTACTGATTCGCAGTCGTTATCAGAAATCTGTAGAACGCAAAATAATTGAAATGAAAAACTCGAAACTGATCGTGTACCTCCAAACAGCTGTTGCTTGGGCAGCCGGCGAAGAAAGCAAAGTGCTTGTTCCAGTTTTATTCGACGGAGGCAGTCAGCACAGTTTCATTACGAAGCGGCTGGCTGAAAAATTGCGTTTTCGATTACTTGGTCACGAAAGTCTTTCAGAGGGCGCTTTAAGAGGACGACATGACGAGAAGCCCTTCTCACGCGGCGTTGTAATCTTGACTTCAGTGCGTGGCTGCAAGTCACTGCAGATAAAAGCTCTCGTCAAGATGAAAATCAGCCATCAATCAATCCCATGACTGACGAGAGACTTCATAGACAAGCTCGGGCACCAATGATTTTACTTTACGGCATCAATCAGGTTGAGAGCCCAAACGCTGTTGACATCTTGATCGGCAGTGACTATTGCTGGTCATTTGTCATTGCGACCATTGAGAATTAAGGAAATGAACTAAAATCTGTCAAAACTTCCTTAGGCTGGACGCTACAGGGACCAGACTAGAGTATAAAGTTGGGCATGTTGGTAAGACATACTAAAGAATACATACATACATAAAGAATTGTCGTTTTTGAGATCATAAGTTTTTAGCGCATGGCAATAGAGGGTTTTTCATCTGTTTGTCTGTTGTTTTCGAATTTCATGAGCATATATATGTACGCTCCTCGAAATAAAGTTTTGTTGGAAGTAAGCGCTCCCTTCTGTCCCTTCCCTTGTCCTATGTTTCAAAACGCGCTACGTCGATTAAGTAAACTACAGGGACCAGCAATCTCTTGCACCTCGGCAACACGCTGCAACGAGGTCATCGTAACGAAAGCAGAAGTGACGGACCGTCAGACAACAACAGAGAATTAGGCGGATTTTGAAGTCATGAAAATAAAATCCGAGAGACGTAAGGACACCCACAACGAACACCCAGAACCTGCTGCAGTCAAAAATGCGTCCCAACAGCGGTCACAAGCCAACGAGAGATCATATGCCCCTGTTAAGTTACACAATGGGGACTCGTACGATCCACGTGTTACTGAAATGAAGTCTACGCGACACCCACAGTTTATTCTCCCTAATGTAGAGAAGGTACCGAAGGCCCTGGGACTGCTACGGCACACTGACACCAGCGTATTATCGTGTAGTGCGGTAAACGCTAAGGAATTCATTCGGAGAAGGGCCGAGAAGAAACGCTTCACCCTGCCGACCACATATCTGTTACGCTACCTTCGTGACAGGTTGAAGTCTTCCTCAGTTAAGAGGAAGCAGAACCCCGGAAAACAGAAAACTGGCGACTTGCCAACAATGGGAGCATCTACCGGAGAATGGTAGACTGAACTCGTACGGCTGGCTTGCGAAGAAAATGAAAGGTCACCACACCGTAACTCCAATTCTGCCAACCGTGCTTCACTTTTATCACGACGATATGCTTCGAAAGCGAAGTAGAAAAGTAAGTCTACGTGAGCCTTAAACGTTAAGAGAAGAGGGGCTGATAAGGCAAGATCATAACCAGGTGAAACTATCGTCGCACGGGTCGTTCAACAGATGTACCCACTGGAACCAAACTTTTTCGAGGTATGCGATAACATGAGTTTTTGGGGGAAAATTGCACATGCATGCCTTTCGTACCCCTTTGTTCTGCGAAATCGCCGATTCTATTTCTTCATGCATGAATAACGAAAATTGCTATGTAAAAAGAACAATGCCCTGTTCGGCAAATTTTTTTCTTACAATTTTTTACGAAACTTAGTTAGCATGGATGAATATAGGGAAACAACTTTATTGTTTTAAAAATAAGAATGGCCCTTTGCGGTCCCTTGACGCACACGTTAATGACATCGAACATGATCCCGTCCTGACCGCAGCCGACGTGCTCTGCACCACGGAGGCATGAAACATTGAAAACAAGCAGTGCACAATAATTAGTTTTTTTTTCCAGTCGTCTGCACCAAAGAAGCGGAGCATGTTGCCGGTGGTGTCGGGATACACGTAAGGCTACCTGATGCGGCTGAGGATCTCACGTTGCCAATAACCAGCCAGTGTGGGGAGTGAGTGAGAATTTAATAGAAGGCAGAGAGGTCGGCCTGAGCTAGTTCGCTCTAGCCTGCTACTTTACACAGGGGATAGGGGAAGGGGGAAGGAAAGAGGGATGAAGGGTGATGATGTGGACAAGAAGAGGTGGTACGTATATACAGTAGCCACATAGCATAGTACTCTACAGTCTAGTATCTAGTCCAGTGCATTTTATAAAATCTAAAACAGCTTTTGCAGCAATTTTTGACACTGTTTGGTCGTTCATTGCTGACAATATGTGGCTTTCACTCAATGACGTTCGCCCGATGCTTACCAACGTTGCAGTTAGCATTTTTCTTTGCGCCACGTATAATGCAGAGTCACAAAATATGTGAGCTAAAGTTTCGCGCACTTGGCAGCGCTCACAATTCGGGCTGTCCGCACGGCCGATTAGAAGGGTGTAGTTGCGAGTGAAGGCGACGCCCAGGCGAATCCGGTGCAGTATATTAGCATGTCTTCGGCTGATTTTATCTGGAAGACGAAAAGTCATACCGGGGTCTGTTTCCCGCAGACGCTTGTACCAGTAAGTGGCAGCGCATTCGCGCATGAGTGATCTCAACAATATGTTGAAGTCACTTCGCGAAAGCGGTACTTTGACGTACACAGGAGCGTTGTATACTGCCGCTCTTGCTTCGCTATCGGCTGTTTTGTTGCCAACCTGGCCGCAGTGTCCCAGAATCCATTGGACTGTAATTAAGTGGCCGCTCCTATGTGTTAGGCGAAATGCT
Organism: Rhipicephalus microplus; assembly: GCF_043290135.1. Taxonomy (NCBI): domain Eukaryota; kingdom Metazoa; phylum Arthropoda; class Arachnida; order Ixodida; family Ixodidae; genus Rhipicephalus; species Rhipicephalus microplus. The sequence goes on along the minus strand of NC_134701.1, from coordinate 168,775,435 downwards.
TGGACGATTCCTAACGCTAACTCGTAAAATTGACCTCTTCTTGAGCAAGAATGGATAGCTTGAAGCGCTGATCTTGCTTCGGACAGAATCGTCCATTTACGCGGTGCTTGGTCGTTCAGAAATTTTATGGCTTCCAGTATAGCAGCAAGTTCTGCAGCTGTCGAAGATGACATGTGATCTAATTTGTACTGTCGGGAAATACCAAGTTGAGGGATCATGAAGGCTGCAGCTGAGGCGGACGAAGTTACGGATCCATCGGTGTAGATGTGCACAGAGTCACTGTATCGGTAATCCAAATGTGCCAAGGTGAGTTGCTTGAGGGTAATATAAGAAACACGCAACTTATATGAAATCCCACGTATGTGAAGGCACACCAGCGGTTTAGTCAATGTCCATGGAGGCACTGCAGGGATTACGGCTGGTGCAAAGCCTGAAGGGATCATGTGCCTATGCGTATCGAGGCATCGCGAATAGGTACAGCCTGGTCGGTCCACTGGTAGCGAAGACAACGGGTGCTGTGCGTGTCGGGTCAGCAGACGAAGGTGCAATCGAAGTGGCTCACAGGACGTGTAAACCTGTATATGGTAGGTGCGGGACTCCTCTATAATGCCAGAGGTGGACGTGCACCGTGGCAGGCCAAGGCATATTCTCAGTGCACGGGCCTGAAGGCTCTCTAAAGTACGAAGGCACGTTTCCCGCATGCCGGAAAGTACAGGTGAGCTGTACCGTATATAGCCCACAAATAATGTCTTGTATAACTGCAGAAGATTTTTCTCTGAAGGGCCCCATCTCAGTACTGCTATAACACGAAGAACATACACAAAACTGACTAGTTTGTTCCGCAGAACAGTCACATGCTTTGACCCGGACAGGTTGCGATCAATGACGACCCCTAAATAGCGGTGGTGCTTGACCACGGGAATCACTGCTCCGTCAGAGAAGATTGGGTACCGCGACATTGATTTCTTCGTAAATGTCAATGCAGCACAATTCGCTAGTGAAAGTTCCAGGCCCTGACGGCGCAAGTACTTAGATGTTATTATTGTGCCTTGTTGTAGCCTTGCTCGCAGTTGTGGTCGCGTTGCTCCAGATGCCCATATGCATATGTCGTCCGAATACGCACTGATTCTGACAACGTTGGGAAGCTCAGCTTCAAGGCCAATGAGTGATATGTTAAAAAGCATGGGGCTCAGGAAGGCGCCTTACGGAACTGCACGGTTTACGAGGTGCGTGCTCGTGCCACCATCAGATGTTGACACAAAAATTGTACGTCCTCTGAGATAGCTCACTATCCATGCGTGTAGTCAGCCACCTACGCCTATGTCATCAAGTGCGTCAAGAATGGCCTCATGATGAATGCTATCGTATGCGCCCTTTATATCTAAGAAAATGGCCCCTACCAATTTCCAACGTTGTCTTTCCTTTTCAACAGAAGAAACTAGGTCTACAACACCGTCAATATATGATTGACCCCTACGGAAGCCATTTACAAAATCTGGTAAGCCACATTATTCTCCAGCAGCCATTCCAATCTTGCCAGCACCATACGTTCCATCACCTTACCGATGCAACTGGCTAGGGCAATGGGTCTATAAGAAGACACCTCGTGTGAACACTTGACTGGTTTCAGTAAGGCCACTATGCGGCTGCACTTCCAACTCTCTGGGACTGTCGCCGTTTCCCGCGTAGAGTTGTAGAACGACAAGAGAGCCTGCCTTGCTTCCTGGCTGAGGTGATATAGAGCCGAATAAGTAATTCCGTCAGGCCCTCGGGCGGACGACTGTCGGGACGCAGAAGTCGCAGCGTCAATTTCGTGCATTGTGAATGGTAAGTCGAGGCGATTATCGCTGGATGGCGGTGAGGCTAAACACGAAGGGGATATTGGTGAGGAGGACATACCTACGAGTAAGTGGCAGTAATCTTTTGCAACCTCTACTTCATGTCAACCTTGCTTTAGAGCCAAAGCTCGGAAAGGGAACAACTGTTGCGTAGGCGTCTGAATGCTTCGCAAAATTTGCCATATTCGAGACAGGAGTTTTCTGGGATCAAGAAAGCCACAAAACACCCTCCCCCGTTGCCTGTCGAGCTTATCGAGGTGTCGCAATACATGTCGTTGAGCTTGGCGTGCTGTAGATAGGTCAGATGGTGATTTCGTCCTCCTGTATTTCCTCTCTGCCCGGCAACGGATTGCACGAAGGTATTCATATTGTGCGTCAAGTTGTGATCTTGGTAGTGATACACTCACAATTTTCGTATGCGTTGTTAAGGCTGATGCAATGAGACTTTTTATTTCAGGTATAGATTGAATGTACCCGCACTGAGCGTTTACAGAAGCTTGGAATCCTGGCCAGTCTACGCTTTTCACAGGCAGGGGAGTCGAACGACGGAATCCTTTCAGCTGTATATATGTAGGGAGATGGTCACTTCCATGTGTTTCAACGTATACGAACCAACAGGTGGTAGGCAAGAGACGTCCAGACAGCTGCTGTACGATGCACCACGGAGGTAAGTAGGTGAGCCATCGTTGATGGACATCAGGCCCTGATTGAGCACAAAATCGGCAATGTCCCTACCACGGGTGTTCATCGAGGCAGAACCCCACATGGGATGATGTGCATTGAAATCCCCAACTAATACATGTGGTCCGGGGCAAGCTTGCAGCACAGACGAGAGATGAGAACTGTCCACGTGGGTTCTAGGAGGAATGTATCCACCAATGATTGATAATGAACGTCGCTTATGCTTTAGAGATAGGCAAATATAGTCGTTAGAAGCATGAGGAGCCACGGCATGCCTCACGTACGTTAAATCTCGACGTACGCTTAAATTACTTTTCTCGCATTTCGATCATCGCGTGACCACAAAGTGGTGTATCCGGAAATCCGAAACGACGACACCATATTCGGCTCACATATAACAACCAACGGAAATTTGTATTTAAACACCAGTTGTGAAAAGTCAGACAATCGGCTTCGCAAACATCGTGCATTCCGCTGCATTATAGTAGAGGTGCGCACACGTTCATCGAATAAATTCGCCATATTGTTTATGGAAGGGCCAGCAGTAACGGTTCCAGCACGTTGAGGATCTGCACTGCTGTTTTCGCTCCTGGCGTGTGTAGCTCGTTGAGAATGGCACGAATAGATTTTAGTAGATGCTTCAGCATAGTTTGGTTCTTCTCAGTGTCTTGCATATCATTTTACGCCCTCTTTGAAGTTGCAGCCCATGATGTGGTCTTTTTTATTGCTCCGGTCGGTAGCGAAGGCCATTCAGTATCTGAAGCATCGGCGTGAAACGCAGGCGTTGGTCCACTTTCTGCATCTCTGGTACGTGGTGCGTACAACATGGGTGTAGTGGTCTGATAATGCGCACGCGTATGTTCATCTGTTGCTGATGGTGAAGCATCACTCCTATGTGCACTATGCTTTCGCTGGTGTCTACGTTTTGAACGACGTCTGTGTCGGCGGATGGACGCATCAGCCTCTCTGTGTGTCGAGTTGTCTTTGACCATCTTCCGCAGGACGCGAATTTCTTCTTTGATCTTCGGGCACTCCTTCGACGTTGCTTCATGTGCACAAGAGCAGTGTGGACATTTCAATGGAGCAGTGGTATCGCAGTTTTCCACCTTATCAGATCCGCCCCACCGCTGGCAAGTTGTCTCACTTTTGCACACTGCGCTGACGTGTCCCAACTTGCAGCACTTGTGACACTGCAAAGGCCGTGGCACGTAAGGGCGCACGGGATGTCTCACGTATCCAACCTTCACGCTAGGAGGCAGAGTCTGAGAATCAAATAGTAGTTTGATGCAGCGAGACTGCCCGAAGCGGCGTACAGTCACGATTCTGATTGTCGACGTCACAAGATTTTGCAGGTCAGCGTCTGTAACCAGCCAGAGCTACAAGGGGGAGCACGCCACGGTGAAGCCCTCATGAGAGATAGCAGTCATGACCGTGTACTTGGAGAACTTGTCACAATGAGACGTCACCAAGTACGTGAAGAAGGCAATGCATCGATATAGGAACGAGTCCAAGCATGGTTCCTTCGTACTCGTCGGATATCTGAACGTCGACATCATATAAAAGGATCATCATCGAGCATCGCCTTTCTTGTAATATGCAAAACAACATCTCTTGTGTATATAAAATGCATAAAGTTTTTTGAAGTGTATATAGTGCATTCGAATGTGAATAATAAAGGTTGACCTTGTAATGTATATAACAACGTTGTCACATCTGTATATGATGGACGGGGATGTGTACGGAGGATACGCGGGTTACCCAATTATCTCCGAGCAAGCTCCTCTATTATCATTCACTTTGTGAACATGTCGGTAAATTTTTTTTGCATCAAACTTTTGTAAGAGCTGCATCGCAAAGTTGCGATGTCTGGATGGTGAGCCTGGCAGCTTGTAAATTAAAAAGATTAGGAGCAGCGTTACCTATAGTGTATCATCATCATCACCATCATTTTATGAAGTGATCATCGTTTTATGAAATTATTAAATTTCAACTACGTCATGTAAGGCAACATGCACAACGATTTGGCTGCGCGCTTTAGGAGTGGGGTGATTGATTATAGTTTATTATTACTTAGCCCTTTTTTTTGTAATGGTTCGAAACCTTCAAACCACCTTATTATTGCGTAATTGACATCTATATCAAAACAACATTGGCAGTGCCTCTCAATGCCTTTAAACACAATGGGAGACACTGTAAACACATTACAGTATGTCCCACTGTCCTGCAGTGCATAGTGAGGCACTGCGCGCACACTACAGTTTGTATCCGTGCCTTCTGGGCGCTGGTACAAACTAGGAGTACTTTACGGTGTCTGCCAGCACAATGCGTGAGCAGGTGCCTCACAGGCAAAAACCAGGCGCCCCACCCTTGAATTTTTCATTTGCATATTCTTTTAGTGTGTATCCGTGACTCATCTACACTGGCGATCATAATGAATTTACAAACGGATACGCTAAAACCTTGGATGTATGGTGCGTGCACATTCTTAGCAATGCATGAATGCCGTAGTTTGTGGTCAACAGAAATACACCGAGAGTATTCACACCGCAAGTATATATTATTGTTTGTCCGATAACGCACATCAGTCTACTCGAGTAGACAGGCCTATACGAGCTCACACCTCCGTAAGCCACATCAACGAGTCACCAGCAGCACTTTGCCGTGGTCAAGAAAGCAAACTTGCAACGGGCGTTTGTATGTGCTGATCTCTCTACAAAAATGTTTGATAGTTCACGATCGCCACTGCAATCATACAGCTATTAAAACCTTCTTCATTAAAAGTTGGTGTCTTTTGCCACCGATGCCATGTTCTAATCCTAGCGATTCATACTACTGCACTGTGCGAAGCATCACAAAAAATTATCGATAAGTTTCTGAAAGAGTGACAAAACAAAAGTATTTATTCTACAGTCCAGAAGAATGGTAACTTCCACAGACAATAAAAATGAGTGTAAAAGTGAATGCAATATAGATAGTACTACGTTGGGAAGCTTATTACAAATATTTTCATGACATTGTTTTTCATATTCTCTCGCTTGCGCCTAACTAAAAACTTCGAATATTCTTTGGGTGGGCTGTGTGATTGGATGAAGCCCAGTATAAATTGAAATCAGCCTCACCTTTCGCTGTCACGTGTGTTGCACTCATTAAATTTCTTCGGAACTTGCAGGGGCCCTTGTGCCGCTCTAATGAGGTCATACTCTTTGCGACGGCATCGCAACAAGAGCGCGTGCCCACAAGTGCATGGCCTCTTGAATGATGCCTTATCCCAATGTTTACATTGGTAGCTTGTCTCACAGAACTCAGAATTCTGAAACGTGACTAAGATTCTGAACCTAGCATTTCAATTTGATTAACTTTCTTGAGAGTTCATTAGGGTGCCGTAGTGTTTGTTATGAAAATCGGCTGTTATTGAATAAAATTACATCAGACGGCACATTCAGTTCTGTTCTTCAATGGGCAGACAAATAGGGAAGCTTTTGTTTCATCTTCCTTTACTTTTTGAGTGGGCCAAGAGAAATGTAGTTATTTTCACTGTATAGACAGCAGTGTTGTCAGGTTCATTACGCATGCCATATTTTTTTAATATGGCAGAAGGAAATTATTCTGGCTAGCTTTGCGTAAACAACCTACTGCCGCTCACACTCCCAGACTCGGTGTAGTCGCTCACTGCATTATTTTTAATAAAAATAATAGGGCGAAAATCAAATTGAAATTTAATACTTGGTATGCCTCATTCGTACTTACGTCGCTAATAAATTACAGTCCGAGAATCACGCCTGAGCAATGAATATTTTGCCACTCAGAGTATGGATCGATCCTTAAAGACACTTGACGTATTCTGTCAACCTGTTGAGAATTTTGTTTCTTCCTAGAATAACCAGAGATGAGTTCAATGAAGTTGGTCAATAATGTTTAAATTAGGAGCAACGAAATGATAACTACGAGATTAACAAAAACAATATATGAACATTACATTTGACGTCTTACTTGTATTCCATCAATGATTGAATATTATCATGCACTGCAAACCTACCAGACCCGATGACCACCGCATAGAAGTCTGACGCCATCAATTTGTTGGCTTCTTGGTTACTGAAGGAACTGTGCATTGCTGCGAGTGTGTAATAAGAAGCGATGTCAATTTGAAGCTGAGGGTACACTTGCAGAGAAGCTGTCACCACAGCGCTGCACTCCTATAAGGAGTGTTGGAGCGCAATATCAGAGGTTCCCCCACATGATTACTTTACAAGAAAAACCACTAATCTAAACAGAGAGTAAAACCTGTGAGTAAACATTTCAGGAGCTGTACAAGCAAAAAGAGACATTGAAGCAATCTCGGGAAGCTGTATAACAGATTATATGAGCAGCCACATTTTTGCAAGTGTTTATTACAGATCGAGATAATGCATGTACGTCTTTTCAAATGATTTCTGCCTATCTCGAATTCTATTTAGGCTTCCTAACGCAGAGTCTGATTACTGACATGTCAGCTGACATTCGTATGTTCACAGATGATTGCTTTAGAAGCACGTGTCCTAGGAAACATTACTGTTCTCGCGGTCATGTAAACTTGTACCAAATACCTCCATAACACATCAAGGTAACAGGTAAAATGAAATGTAGGTGTATATTTGCGAACTGGGTTAGTAAAGCCGTATTGCCAACTTCATTCTTCCAGCCCCACCGCGGTGGTCTAGTGGCTAAAGCACTCGGCTGCTGACCCGCAGGTCGCGGGATCTAATCCCGGCTGCGGCGGCTGCATTTCCGATGGAGGCGGAAATGTTGTAGGCCCGTGTGCTCAGATTTGGGCGCACGTTAAAGAACCCCAGGTGGTCCAACTTTCCGGAGCCCTCCACTACGGCGTCTCTCATAATCATATCGTGGTTTTGGGACGTTAAACCCCACAAATCAATCAACTTCATTCTTCCAAAAAGTAGCGTAGATTGCACAAACGGCGCAATACTCAAGAGACCGTTGAGCTGAAGGGCACGGAGGTAGTAGCTTTGACTTTTACTGTTTCATAAGTTTTGCAAATACATTCCTTCCTCGCAAGCAAGCGTTGCTCACATACGCTACATAGTTATCGATCAGTGCTTCTGATGGACTGCACGTTCGAGGAACCAGGTTTCCAGTACTGCTAGACAGGAGACGTGACAGATCACAGGAAATGGTGCTAACTATTTTCAACGAAATGTTCCATAACAGTCCAGTCCATCTGGAGCGTTGGTCTAGACCAATGTGTTACTGTGACTGACGCTTGTTGGCGAGCAGACATCGGTGGTGTTACGCATTCGATGCTAGCGTACCAACTATTTCTGTTTTTGTTGACTGCAAGAAGCACGAAGAGAATGCTTGTTGGATCTTAACGATGATAATTTGTCGGGTAACCTTTGTTTTACGCGATTATGGCAGAAAAACGCTACGTTACTACATTTACGTCATTTACGTAACTATTGGTACAAAATTCTGGCACGAACATGTCACGTGAAAAATATTGCGTTATTTCATATAAACCGACCTTGCCTGTCACACAAGTCGTATAACTTCTTTAAAGGCAACATGTCGCGTCACGTGCCCTGCGTGATTTTAGTTCAAGAAAAACAAGCTCACGTATTTTTTGTCACGTGGCATGTTCCCACCAAGATCCTGTCCCGTTCGTATGCTCTTCAGGTATTTTGGGACGAACATTCCTTCTATATCTATCTTTTCGTCATTCTGCCTGTTAATTTTATTTATATCCCGCCTTTTTTTCGTTCTGTTATGTTTTTAATCTCTCCACCTACTGTTTCTCTCACCTCATGTTCTTCTCGCCTTCTTTCTTTTACTCTACTTTTCTCATATTTCTAGTAAATATCTCTGTATGTGCTCTCTCACTTCTTTTTTGCTCTTTTCCTTCTCTATTTGGTCTCTTTGTTTCTATAATTACTTTACGCTCTCTTTGTCTGCTGTCGTTTTTGGGTGTTGTGTCCAGCGCCTAATTGGGGTAGGTGTTCTAGTATAGCGCAGCAGGACGCGAACTAAACAACGAAGGGAGCGCGTGCTGGTCCCCACATGTCAGGTGAGCGAAGGGCACTGATGCATTGATATAATAATAATAATAATAATAATAATAATAATAATAATAATAATAATAATAATAATAATAATAATAATAATAATAATAATAATAATAATAATAATAATAATAATAATAATAATATCTCGGGTTTAACGTTTAAAAACCACGACATTTATGATAGGAAGGCTCCCGAACTTTCGACCATCCGGTGTTTTTAACGCGTTCGGCTTTGGCACAGTACACGGCCTTCTATCATTCTGCCGTCATCGAAATGCGGCCGCCGGGGCTGGGATCGAACCTATGACCTGCTGGTCATCAGTCAAGTACCTCGGTCACTGATAGACCCCAGCAGACCGACGTCCCTTGCGCCAAGCGCTTCTTCTTGCACTCGCGGAAGCCAGCAGCTTACGTAGCTTCGTCCTCTCTTTTCATACCACGTGCAGATGCCCATAAATTCAACAGATCGGGCATTAATGTTTGAAAAAAGAACAGATTGAAATTGTGTACTGTCACACTATTCAAGCAAGCGCGTTATGAAAATAACGTAAGTATTTTATGTTTGATAAGGTACAAAAATTTTCGGACAATCTTTTGCCACCTTGGGAAAATTTTTTAACGTATTTGTCCAAATGTTGACGAATGTGCCCCTTTTCCAGAGCAGACGAGGGTTACTGGATAATATGTTTCGGTTAGATCTCTATCTTACGGAAACAGTTACGACTCTCTCTTCGTTAAGAATATCCCGTCTCGTTATCGGAGGTGCTTGCCTCGAAAACACAAATTCTCGAAACTTCCTCAGTCGTTTACTCACATTACTAGTATTTGTTCTCATATATTCATATTTACTCGCCTTAGTGTACTCTTGAAGTATACTACAAGTTTTGCCTGCTGTTAAAGAGAATTTTCGACGCCTCGTGAAAGGAAGCTTCAGGTTGGGATCTTCTGGGCCTGGTACCGCAATAATTCCACCCGCTCAGTTTTTCATTTGGCTCATGGCTCAGTTTTCATTATTTGCCCTGACATATATTTTGTCCTCGTTTTGAGTAAGTGTATAGCGTGCGATGGCATGCATTCACTACAACTTGAACTAGAATCATAGAATTCCATTTTAAAGAAGGCTGTTAACAATATTCTTGAAACCGGAAGCAAGTCCTCGAGTGGACATATTTGTAAGATAGCATGAGTTGCACTTGGTGCTCGTGAAAAAAAAAACATATGCCAGGTGAATGTTATTTCCGTAACGGTGGACGTTCTCGCAAGGCTCACCACCTGAAAACAACTTATTAAGACGTGAGCTTCTATGCGAACTGCAGAATATTTGCACTAAATACGCGTGGATCGTATCGAAATGTTTTTTTTCCTTTCCGTCAAGCCTGCTATCACCCAATATTAGGATAGATTCATTCGAAAGAGAGACAGAGAGAGAGAGAGAAAACATTAAAAAAGTCACTCGATAACGTCATGTCCCATCGTCACTAGCTGTTAGCCGGAAAGGCAGTGGCAATGTTACAAGGAATTAACGCCCACATGCTGCTAGCAGCTTATACAAAAGCTAAACTCATCAACGTGAGCCTACTTGTTGCTATCTCACTGTGGGTGATCTGAAAAATGGAATCCTAAAAAATGGCAGCATATCCACGGAGTTAATGATGGAGAGTGGGGCGAAGCATCCGTCCATCCATTCGTTCTTGCTTCCGTCCGTCCATGCGTCCGTCTGTGTGACTGTCCGTGCGTCCATTCGCCCGTCCGTGCGTGCGTCTGTTCGTGCGTCCGCACGTCCATTTGTACGTCCATCCCTGCGTTCGTCCATGCATCCGTCCCTGCGTCCGTCGATGCGTCCATCCGTCGGTGCAACCATCCGTGAGTCTGTTCATGCATCTGTCTGTGTGTCCATTCGTCCATCTATTCAACACTCCAAGTACCATCATCTCGCATCTTTTCATCATATATTCTGCATATGCACCGCCATCCAGCGGACATTCCAAGGACTGAACGAGAGGTGCCACGCGCACACTTTCTCACGGCTTGCGCTTCGTGTCTACTTCCCACCTTTAACCCCCTCGAGTTCATGGTATATACTAGTTCACTGTATTCATGGCACTGCGGCCCTATGCTCACTAAACCTTTCTAAAACCAAGAAGGTTATGCCCAGCGAGTACAACGTAGCAACCCTTTCTTGTCAGATAGTGCTCAATGTACCTGCCAATGGCTGCTAAGGGAGAATGAGATACAGGAGAATTCGGCTTTTATTTAACGCGCACGCTGCGAATTTTTTGTTGTTCAACAACGCACAGAAAAAATCTCTCACCGGCACCACCTTGGAGGTCAAAATGTAAGACTGGTTACATACTACGACTACTACTACGACTATGAGGGACGAACGGGTGCCGCTTTAAGGAGCTTCGCCCCTAAAAAAATTACAGCATATCGACAGAGTGAATAATGATGAGTGGAGCGAAGCGTCCATGCGTTCGTTCGTGCGTGTATCTGTGCGTTCATCTGCACACCCGACCATCTGCACTTTGGGATCCTGCCGATGAACATGAGCCCCAGCGGCATCCCGCACCCGGCGCTCCTCGTCATTCATGGTCCGCCAAGCAGCACGATCCGGCAAGCGCACTCGTACTGCGAGGATATACGAGAAAAAGGGCGCACCGGTGGAGCCCCGCTCCACCTGCAGGTTAGCTAATCGGAGAGCAGCTGCACCGTCAACGCCATCTAGCGTACCTTCACTGAACCACCACATTGCACACACGTCTATGGGACAGCGCCCCCTCGCCAACGAGACGAGAGATTGAATGCGTAAAGTTCATGCGTACAGCGCTACAGGGTACAGAGGATGGTGGACGACCGAGCCTCCCCAACACCGGCCAGATCTCACCATAAAAAGCTTTGCCCCTAAAAAGCTAGCTAGATGCAAATCGGTAAAGCCATGAGGCAGCAAAGTTGCTGCTTTTTAGGGGAGAAGCTCTTCAAAGCGGCCCCTGTTCGTCCCTCATCGTAGTGCGTAACCAGTCGTAAGTTTTGACCTGCAAGCTGGTGCCAGTGGGAAATTTCTCCTGTGCTTTGTTGAACAATAAAAATTTCGCAGCGTGCGCGTTAACTAAAAGCCGAATTCTCATGTATCTCATTCCCCATTAGCAGCCATTAGCATGTACATTGAGCACTATCTGAGAAGAATGGGTCGCTACGTTATACTCACTGGGCGTAACCTCTTTGGTTTTAGAAAGGTTTAGCGAGCGTTGGGCTGCAGTGTCGTGAATACAGTGAACTAGTATATACCATGAACTCTAGATGGTGGAAGGTGGGAAGTAGACACGAAGCAAAAGCCGAATTCTCCTGTCTCTCATTCCCCATTAGCAGCCATTGGGATGTACATTGAGCACTCTCGGACAAGAAAGGGTTGCTACGTTATAATCGCTGGGCGTAACCTCCTTGGTTTTAGAAAGGTTTAGCTAGCGTTGGGCTGAAGTGCCATGAATACAGTGAACTAGTATATACCATGAACTCGAGGTGGGCAAAGGTGGGAAGCAGACACGAAGCGCAAGCCTTAAGAAAGTGTGCGTGTGCCACCTCTCGTTTAGTCCTTGGAATCTCCGCTGTATGATGGTGCTTCTATATGTGGAATATATGATGAAAAGATGCGAGATTATAGTACTTGAATTGTTGACTAAGATGGACGAACGGACACACAGATGCATGGACGGATGCACGTATCGCAGGTATGGCTGCATGGACGGATGCACGTAGGGACGGATGCATGGATAGATGTGTGGACGCCAGAACAGACGCACGCATGGACGGGCGCATGGACGCACGGACGGTGACACAGACGAACACATGGATGGACGGAAGCAAGAACGAATGGATGGTCCGGATCTTCGCCGCACTCTCCATCATTTCCCCCGTGGATATGCTGCCATTTCTTATCTAGCAGCCTTAGTGCAAGTCAAGTTCAAACCAAAGAGCCTTTCTGAGTACGTGGGTAAGAATTCTATGTTTAGAATTTCAGTGATGCGAGCGAAAATGCGAAAACGAGTCTCTTGCCTTTGAGCTTGGTAATAAAAGCGAAATCAGCCATTGGATTGACACACAATTAAATAAACATTACCCTCATGGTAAACGACGTAGGGTGTAAATGAATATCTTTCCAATGCAATTACCCTTGGCATTATTGCTACGGACTTCGAGCATATCAAACGAAAAATTGTCATCACGTGACCATTGAACCTGTTGTGTGCATGCAGTAATGTATCAAAGCAACACCACTGACCTTGTTGAACCCGGGAGGTATCGCTCCTATGGTTGCATTCCGGGAAAAAATTTCTTTAAACAGAAGTTTCTATCAGAGGACTTCCCTTCTCCAGGGCCTCAACAAGTATGACGCCCACTGGACGGCAATGTGCTCTTTCGTAGTACAGTACTAAGTACTCTTAATCGTCAACCACTTTTTCTAAACACAGATATAACATAGTTGCATACTCTTTTAAGCACACAGATCTGTTGCATCTTTGTACCATAATAATATGGTATCCCATCGAGTTAGGCATTGCTCTATGTGTACACTACAATAAAGTAAATGGCCCCGCAGTGGTGGCCTTGCGGCTAAGGTACTCGGCTGCTGACCTGCAGGTCGCGGGATCGAATCTCACCAGCGGGGCTACATTTTCGATGGAGACAGAAATGTTGTAGACCCGTGTGCTCAGATTTGGGTGCACGTTAAAGAACCCCAGGTGGTCGAAATTTCCGGAGCCCTCCACTACGGTGTCTCTCATAAATTTATGGTGGTTTTGGAAGGTTAAACGCCGCATATCAATCAATCAACATAGTAAATGAACAACATGTGTTTGTGCCCCTTATTAGTGTATTTTTATGACTTTCTTGTTTTCAAATGCAAAGCATTCCTTAGCGAACTTCGGTGACTTTCAGCGTATCTATCTATCTAGTTTCCTACGACTTTTAGCTCTGCTAGCCATTTCAATAATGGGATTTATACCAAATTTGGTATGGCATAACATGACTGTATGACGGGAATAGATAACTAGTCAAAACATATAAATCATGACGTGTATGTTATGAATGTCATGATATACATCTTATGGTCTTGCTGCTCTTGTGGGGGTTTCGTTAACATGACATATTGCAAAATTGGTATGGTATGGCATCACTGCATGGCGAACATATGTTACAGGCCCTAACATGGAAATCATGACATGCTTGTCATGTAAAAACAAGGAGGAGGAGGAATAAATGAGGAAGGACAGGGAGGTTAGCCAGTTCTCAGACCGGCTGGCTACCCTGTACTGGGGAAGGGGGTAAGGGGGGATAAAGGATGAGAGAAAAGAGACGTAAAAAAGGAGAGAGAAGGTCATCAGACGATCCACGACGCTGTTTACAGTCTGTCTCTAAGACCACTTGCCCGCAGAAAGCGCAACAACGCTCTCAATGCCTTGCGTGCAGAGGACGGTCTCGGCCAGTGTCCTAATACCCTTTCTTCCGACAATTAGCGATTGTCTATTCTATCTAAAGCTTTCGACAGATCTTTTCTTGGCACGCTGAAGCGGGGACATTCGCAGAGAAGATGGCAGAAAGTCTCTGCGCAGCCACAGTTGTCACATGTCGGGCTTCTGGACATTGCGATTCGAAACGAATAAGCATTCGTAAAGGCCACCCCAATCCACAGACGGCACAAAAGCGTCTACTCTGCTCTGGTTATACCTGATGGAAGACGCAGCTGTAGGTGTGGGTCCAAATTATGAAGGCGGACGTTGGTGAATGCCGGTGAATTCCACTGAGCGAGTGTCAGTTCTCGTGCAAGTGATCGAAGCCTTGCAGCGGCGTCCGTTCTTGATAATGGTATAGCTACACAAGGAGCATCATCATGAGCAGTTCGGGCTGCTTCATCTGCACGGTCGTTTCCATCAATGCTGCAGTGGCCTGGTATCCATTGATACGCTATGTCATGTTGTTTCTCTATAGCCCGGTGATGAAGCAGTCATATTTCAGCAATTAGCTGTTCGTTTAGTCCATGACGATATGGCGAGGCAATGCCCTGGAGAGCTGCTTTGGAGTCAGAGACTATTGACCATGTCTGTTGCGGTTCTTCAACTAGGAACTCCAGAGCGGCACGAATGGCGGCGAGTTCTGACGCCGTGGATGATGTCAGATGCGAAGTCCTGAGCTTTATCGTGATGTATTTCTCCAGAATTACCACTGCGCCTGTTGAACTTGTTGAAGTGACCGACCCATCCGTGTAAATGTGAATGCGTCCACTGTGTTTCTCATGCAGAAACAGTAATGTTGTTTGTTTTAGGGCCAAATTTGACAACTTTTTCTTCTTTTGCATTCCGGGGATGGTTATCAGGGCTTCCAGTGGATGTAGACACCACAATGGTAACGACGGTCTTGCTGCGTGCGTGAAGTTCGTGGGAATCACCGTGCGATGTGGGGCAATAATAGAGCAGAACGCAGAGCGTGGCCTGGAAGTTGGAAGGGAGGCGAGGTGATGCGATTGAATCCGGGTGGCATGTCTTATGCGCGTTCTTAAAGCATCCACACGAATGTAGGTTGTGATAGGGTGTTCATGAGCGATTGCGACAGTCGCTGCTGAGGATGCGCATCTCGGCAGCCCGAGGCATATTCTCAGTGCTTGAGTTGTAATGACTGGAGGACGTGTACGTTTGTTATGCGGGCCTTGCCAAGCACAGGTAGGCTGTAGGGCATGAAGCCAAGAAAAAGTGCAGCATACAGTTGAAGCATGGCTCGTACCGATGCACCCCATGATTTTCCCGCAAGAAACCTTAGGACGTGGGTGATCATGGTCAGTTTCTTCTTCATGTAAGCGATATGAGGGCTCCAAGACAAATCACGATCTATTATTACTTTCAGGAAACGGTGAGTCTTTTGATAGCTGATTGTGTGTTCATTAATTCTGATTCGATATGGCATCATTGTCTTGCGCGTAAACGCAACCAGTGAGCATTTCTCAGATGACAGCTCCAGTCCTCGTCCTTGAAGGTAGTTTGACGTCAGTGTAGCCGCTGTCTGAAGCCTGGCTCGTACGTGTAGACGCGTGACCCCTGATGCCCAGATGCAGATGTCGTCCGCGTATATCGACAGATGTACGGAGTGTGGCAGGACGTCAACGAGGCCAATGAGCGCAAGGTTGAAAAGTATGGGGCTTAGGACCCCACCTTGAGGTACACCGCGATAAGTATGATGTTGCCTTGTTGCGCCATCTTCTGTCTGAACGAAGAAGGTTCTGTCCTTCAAATAGCTGTAGATCCATTGGTAAACGAGGCCTCCCAATCCAATGCTGCCCAAGCATCCAGGATGGTTTCATGTAGTACATTGTCGTATGCAGCCTTAATATCCAAGAAAAGTGCCGCTGATAATCTCTTTAGGCTTTTCTGCTGTTGTACAGACGTGACAAGATCAACAACATTGTCTATGGAAGACCGTCCACGTCGAAAGCCGGTCAAAGCATCGGGGTATATATTGTTATGTTCCAAGTACCACTCCAGGCGAGTCAGCACCATTCTCTCCATCACCTTTCCAAAACAGCTGGCAAGCGCGATGGGGCGATAGGAGGCCATGTTCAGAGGCGATTTGCCTGGTTTGAGCAGGGGCACAAGGCGGCTGCACTTCCACGAAGGAGGAACCAAACCGTTGCTCCACGAGTCATTGTATACAGCTAGAAGGGCACGCCGAGCTGTTCGTCCTAGGTTAGCAAGGGCCATGTAAGTGACTCCATCGGGTCCAGGCGATGACGAGCGCTTGCATGCTGCCAATGCTGCCTGAAGCTCCTCTAGAGAAAACATATTGTCCATCCGAGTGTCTCTGGACACCGGCGCGTTTCGTAGGTTACTCATGTTGATCCCGGACCCCTTGTTTGCAACCCTGGCACAGAAGTCTTCCGCTACATCTATTTCACGCCGGCCTTGGTGGAGAGCAAGGCATTTGAACGGACGATGCTGTTGTGGCAATGTTCATAGGCCGCGGATTATTCTCCATATTTGCGAAAGAGGTTTGTGGGGATCGAGCGACTCGCATAGCGAATTCCATCGTAGCGACTGTAGTGCATTGATTCGACGTTGAATCTTCTTTTGTAGACGTCTCGCTTCCCTCAAGTCGTAGATGGATTTCGTGCGCCTATAACGTCGTTCGGCGCGACGACGGATTGCGCGAAGTCGCTCCAACTCCACCTCATATTTGCGAAAATCTGGCAAAGGTCCACAATTAAACGTTGCCTCTCGGATAGCGGCCTTCATTATACCTTCTAGGCTTTCAAGAGAACCTTCTTGGTTTCTCTCGCATTGCTTCTCTGTGGATGATCTGTACTTTGGCCAGTCTATCCGTGAAGTGGGCGTGATTTGCGACTTGCTTAGCCCCTTGATTTTTATATACGTGGGGATGTGGTCACTGCCATGCGTTTCATTGTCCGCAAACCACTGCACCTTGGTACTTAGGCTACTTGACACAAAAGTTAGGTCGAGACAGCTACTATATGTCAGACCCCGTAAAAACGTGGGAGTGCCGTCATTTAAACAATATAGTTGGTGGTCAAATGCAAAGGACACATCTCTTCCCCGACGGTCCATCTTCTGGCTTCCCCACAGGGGGTGATGAGCGTTAAAATCACGGGTAATAATCCATGGCCCAGGTGTCGCTGATATAATGGCGCTTAATCTTGCTGGGTCGAAGCGGCCTGAAGGCAAAATATATACTGCCACTAGCGTGAAGTTCACATTCTTACGCTTAACTGTCAGGCACACGTATTGGTTGCTGTCGTCCGGTGTTACTGGATGCTCAATATATGTGAGTTCGCACCTGATGTAAACAATGACCTTACTGGTTTTGTTACGGGTTGCAGATCTGAAAGCCTCGTATTTAGAAAGTCGTATAGCATTGTGAAGACGTGGTTCACCAATTACGATAATTGGAAACTGATTTTTGAAAACATATGGTCGAAAATCCGAAATGCGGGGTTTAAGACCTCGGGCATTCCATTGGAAAATTGATGCCTCTTTCACTTGTTTATGGAAGGGCTGCAGAGAAAGAGCCATGGTGCTTCTCTAGATTTGATAGCACCAGATTCAAAGTGTCTAATATTTGAAGAGCGCTGTGGGCAGCCGGAGTCTGAATATTATTCAGGAGTACTCGAATTGTCTTCATGAGGGTCTTAATCACGTCTATTATTTCGTTATCTTGACTTTCATGACTTCCTCGCTCTGAAGTAGTTTTCAGCGTTTCAGTAGTTTTCATGTTTTCAGTAGTTTCAGTAGTTTTCAGTAGTTTTCATGTAAGAACAAGACTTCACACCACGCTCATGATGTGCCCGAGGTTGTTTCGCTTCCTTCAAATATACCGAATTCGGTATTACGTCAGGTGAATGGACAACGAAGTAGCCGAGTTCCTTGGCCATTAGACCACAGTGACGGCACTGGACGACGAAGGAAAGTGATGTGTCCAAATTTGATAATCATATGCGTGTCACGTAAAACATGACTACATGCTACGCTCGCAATCGCGACCCATTCGCTAGCTTCGCATATACCAAATTTGGTATTACGTGACGTGAATAGACGACGAAGGTAAATGACACGTTGAAACATGATAAGCATCACATGCGTGTCATGTAAAACATTACTACATGCTACTATGCTCATTGTGCTCAGTTCTGTATCTCATACTAAGCGCGACAACAGCGAGGCATACATCGAAATATATGCTGCTGTTGTTCCCTCTACTTGGTAGTATTAAAGAATGCGAGCTGTGCTCTCGGTGTAACCGTAGCTCCTTTGTTACCCATGCCCATGACCGTAAAATAATAATCCACCTCAGTGCATCAATGTCTATGATGCTCGGTTGCCGACTCGCAGGTTGTTGCTTCGAGCCCGGCTGTGGCAGTCGTATTTCAACGGAGGCGCAATACTATAGATGCCTGTGCGAAGTCAGTGCACGGTAAAAAGCACCACATGGCCAACGTTTGTGGAGCCCTCAACTACGGCATCTCTTAAATCATGGCTTTGGAACGTAAAACACCACGCAATATTCATACAATGTTAGGACAATAAATTTTAGAAGGTCGAGGATAATAATCACTTCGAGCAATGGCAAGATATGAAAACTAAACCATTCCAATAAATAATCACAGTACAGGTCATGGACGCTGGCCAATTTATTACTGCTTCCGAAAATGCATAGTCTCCGCGAATCTGCTGGTCTAATTGGATGCCATTCTTCAAAGCTAAATCGCAGCTGTTTACTAAAACAGCGCCACTGTGAATCATTCATTAGTTATTTAAGCAGCATATTTCACGTGTCGCTTAGCAAACGAGTGTGATTATTCTTGTAGTGATATCCTTGGGGCAGAAAAGTGACAGGCCATTGAGTTCACTCTGTGCATTGCTTGAAACTTCACAATTAATCAAACGATTGCTGCGAACACCTTGATGCACGCTTTCACAAACGCTTGTAAGCTTGCACGCTATCGAAACGTGTGACCGACCATGGTATATTCAGGGCGGCACGCACGTGACAGTCGCTGTGAATGGTATAGAAGCCGTCTTGGGTACAGGTTTAAACAAACATTATTATCTAGAATGAAATGGCATTCTGAGCCACTCATTATGTTTACTCTTCCTATTCGTCTTCGTGTTAACCAGTTATTTAGGTTCATTCCACTATCGGATTCCATGAGTTTATTGGCATAGTAATGCGGTTAAATATGGCAATCCATAACGATTAAATTCGCCCTTTAGATGTATAGATATATGGGCAGAGCAGATGGGATTATCTAGGCACTGATTCACATACTGTGTCCTCATAACTAAGCGCAATATTAATATAGGAGCGCATATGTGAATCTCGAGTACTATAACTCTAAGTGTTGTTGATTTGTTCTTGAATTCGGTACGATTTTTTTCCCTGCCAATAAACCAACCAAAGTCAAAATATGCGAGAACCCAAAAGTTTATTGCTCATGCTCACTTGGACTATTCGTCTAGACTGATTTCATACCTGCTTTGCCTGTAAATTTGTGAGACTGGAAAAATAGCAAATGGTTTTCTGTTTTGCTTTTTTAGCATCAAATTTACACAAGAAATGGTCGAATAGGCGGCCTGCTTAGAATAAGATTCATTCTGAATTCAGAGTCATTTCATTTTTCGAGTACTGTTTTCCCGCTTTGTACATTTTTTTTTTCGTTAAAGAAAACCAACTTAAGAACCAACAAAAGTTGGATGAAGTGCAAGAGGGTTCCAAAAAAGGGGGTTCTTTGTTCTCAAGAAAATTAGAACGACCCAATATTCAAGAATAAAGTGCCTACGTATGCCAACACATCAAAATGCTATTAAAGAATGACAATTTTATTGGATTTATTTTCTTGAAAATCATTTCAAATGGCCTACAGAACCACAAGAACCCACAGAAAGATCATCATATGAAGACAAACACGTCAATTCTAGTTGTGCATTTAGTTGTTCTCCTCTCAATTTACCCGTACATTAAAATATGAAGTTGCTACTGAAATTCGCATAAAAAACTTATTGTGCTATTCAACCGAAAAACTTCAGCAACACGCTATGAATTCTGCGATATTGTAGTGTAAAATAGTCTTCAGTTAGTACGCCGTATTTTCAGTTTGAACTACACTATAATAAGTGGTCTTCGCAAGGATACAGCAAAAAGTTTCTCCCTGAACAGTTAGTGGGATAACACTACTATCGGAAGCCGTCATAGGCCACATTCACCTTTACGCATTTCCGTACATTTATTTTGCAGCACACTTTGTACGCTAAGTGAAAAGTCTACCCCGATATACAAAGCGTTCTCATGTTCCAAGAGCGAATGCTGTGTCGGTCTTTTCATAGAAGGGCTTTTTGCACTGGCCGTTTTTCTTAGCCGTTTAAGTCGCACCTGGAAAATTGAGAAGGCTGGACAAAAATAAAGCTCATGTCTTCTTATATCAAACAAGAAACCTCCTACAGCAAGGTCCGTTCACATTGCCAATGTTTTCTCCTCTATGTTCTCGTCTCTCCTACAGCAAATTTTCGAGATTTATGAAAGCTAGTTTCAATACAATTGCCCTTTGATAGTGCAAGAATAGTGACTGCCTTGATATACAGCGTTCTCTAGTAAGGAGGAGGAATAAATGAGGAAGGACAGGGAGGTTAGCCAGTCCGGTTCATTGTAAATGTTGAATATCTAAAGTGAGATGTCATATAATGACCACATTTTCAGAGAAGTCTATCAGTGTTGGACGTATTCGCTTCCGCTAGACATAAAACACCACATTATATTTCGATTCATTGAGTGTCACTTGAACGGCATTGCCGGGGTGATTACTGCATTGCTTACAAACCATACTGTTCATTTTAATGTCTTTCTTCTTCTAGTTTTTCGAAGATTCTATATTTGGTGGTCTGCGCCACTTCTATAAATTAGCAGTAGATATCACTGGAACTTCAAAACAGCGCTAGAATGGGACGCCGAAAACAACAACAAAGCAGAACTATGTGCTGCCTATTGTATACTGGGTCCTGTCCGAGTGCTGTTTTGAAGTTTTGGTTTAAATGTACTAATTATTTTTTGCAGTCTCATTACGTTAATGAATATGCGTGCTTCGCGTTACAATTTGAATAAGTCGGAACACTCTTTGCAGAACAGAAGATGGCCATCCTGTTCCAGGGAAAAGTAGTATATTCAAGCTTGACAGAAACATCGCTTTATCAGAAACTCCATTGATGATTTAGGTGCACGTTAAAAAAAACCCTAGTGGTCAAAATTTCTGAAGCCCTCCACTACCGCATCTCTCTTAATCATACGGTGGTTATCGGACGTTGAACCTCGCATATCAATCAATGAATCAACCTTAAATGACGATGTTACACTCCCGGCGTTCTCGCGAAGTTTCTGAGGCCCAGTTAGCGTCTGATTTCATTGTGAAAAGCTTTTGCCTTCTTGAAAGCTTCCTCTTAAAAGGCTGGCGCAGCATATCAGAAAGCCTGCGATTGAACTTTCTCTTTAGTTTATAAAAGAAGGCTACTGAGACGAGCGTTACAGACGCTCAGAAAACCTTTGTCGTCAAAGGGTTCTTTATTACGCCAGTTTTCTCACTGCTGAGTACCCCCACAATAACGGTTCATTCCACCGTTCATGCTCCACATGGCCAGCCCCTTGCTCCCATTTTTTTTTTAATTCGTTTGAATCACGTGCTTGTTTTTGTTTCTAACAGTGCAAAATTATTCTAAACTATTCACTCAAACTACTAGAATAAAATCGCTTTTCGTCAGTGTCAATCGTCAGTAGCAACTCCTATATTCATTTTTAAGAAAATAAAATTGATACCTTCGCTCTTTCGTATTGAAAGGGGTAGTCCCCCAAATGCTTAGAGTACAGCCGTTAGAGCAATAAACTGAAAGCGCCCATTCAAACTACAAATTAATATACTTTTTCGCTTTTGGGCTGATACCCAGAGCTCGATAGCAGAAGTTAGTGGGCAAACTTGTGGAATTTTCATTGTATTGATACATTTGCGAACGTTCGAGACATCGCGGACGTTTTATAAATGGGCATGGAACACGCAACGCTAATTTTCTTGTACTTTATGACGAGGCCCAGCTCTTTCATCTGATTAATGTGGCAGGCGCCACTTTCTTCAATCTGATAAAAATTGCCAGGCTTGAAAGCTTTGCACTTTTTTTACTGTCAAAGTTAAAGATAAAGAGATGCCCCACGACGTTTACTTTTTTTGTCCTGAATAGAGAAAAAAAATGTAGCGTGATTTCCTGTAGTTATTTGGCATCTGCACTAATCTGAATACATGTTTCAAACACAGAACTAATTGCGCACGAAAGGTCACATCAGAGATTTATTGAAGGGCCACAGCAAGTAACACTCGTGTTTGTCCTTTCTCTTTTACTCACTCACACACACAAACGCACGCTATAATGTACATTTATTCTTTCTGGAGCTTTGTTCTTTCAGGGGTGTTTAGCGGACGCCATAGAAAAGAAAAAAAAGGCCGAACTAGAGCAATACATTTCTTTTATATAGATAGGGTAAAAAGGTTTCACACCTCTGCCGGATAACGAGTTAGGTCCTCGTACACAGTGTGCATAGTGAACAGCTGCAATAAAGCCCGCAGTAAATTACCTGCAATCATGCTCTAAATATGATACAGGGGCTGCGAAAAAGGCAGCTTCTA
Source organism: Rhipicephalus microplus (assembly GCF_043290135.1). Lineage (NCBI taxonomy): Eukaryota > Metazoa > Arthropoda > Arachnida > Ixodida > Ixodidae > Rhipicephalus > Rhipicephalus microplus. The sequence goes on along the minus strand of NC_134701.1, from coordinate 168,752,646 downwards.
TTAAATTCCAAGCATTTCTTAGTGAACTTCGGTGACTTTGAGCGTATCTATCTATCTATCTATCTATCTATCTATCTATCTATCTATCTATCTATCTATCTATCTATCTATCTATCTATATCTGTCTGTCTGTCTATCTATCTATCTATCTATCTATCTATCTATCTATCTATCTATCTATCTATCTATCTATCTGTCTATGTAGCCACCTACAACTTTTAGCTCTCCTGGCCGTTTCGATATTGGTATCAATACAAAATTTGGTATGGCATAACATGAGCGTATGACGAGCTTATTTTGCTCCAGATAACGTGACTATCATGATATGTATGTCATAGATGTCATGATTTACATTTTATGGTTTTGCTGCTCTTGCGGTGGTTTCCTTCTTATGACATGCTGCAAAATTGGCAGGGTATGACATGACTGCATGGCGAACACAAGTCACAGACCCTGACGTGGAAGTCATGGCATGCATCTAATGCAAGTCATGACTCGTGAGTAATCACAACGTGCCACGCTCATGGTACGCTCGCAGTCATTTTGTTACCTTCACCTTACGAAATTTGGTGTTATGGTACGTGAACGGATGAGGAAGGTACGTGACTGATGCAAGCATGTTAATCATGAAACGCGTGTCATCTAACAACCTGACTACATGCCACACTCATGATGCGCTCGCGACCGTTTTGCCAGCTTCATATTGTCACGTAATACAAGAAGGGGAACACACACAATGATTTATTGAGGGCGAACTTGTGCCCAGAAAAGTAGCTATGTCACAAAGAAGAGTCTGCTAAAAGCGTTCCGCCTACGTGTCCCTTTCTGAACAGCTACTCCGTCCGTCTTCCCGGCTCGTGCTCGTACACCAGAGGCATGCGCTGCTCTGCCCAAGATGCGTGAGCAGGCGCGAGACACAGTAGACGCCCACATAGCGTGTCGTTGGTTGCGAGGCACTGCAGACGCCCACATAGCGTCTCGTTGGTTGCGAGGCACTGTAGACGCTTACATAGCGTCTCGTTAGTTGCGAGGCACTGTAGACGCTCACATAGCGTCCCGTTGGTCCTCTCTGTAAAATAATTATTAGGAGCAATCTCTGTGGCATTACTCCCCCTCCGTAATGCGCATCGTCTCGATGCGTGAATTCGGAAGGTTAATAGTCGAGGGGGTAGTTGTTTCATTACTCCCCCTCCGTAATGCGCATCGTCTCGATGCGTGAATTCGGAAGGTTAATAGTCGAGTGGGTAGATGTTTCATTCTCTTTCGTGGTATGGCTTCATGCGGACAACGTGGACGACCTCCGCATGGTTTTGCCGTTTCGAGTGCTCTTGTCCGTCAGGGATTACTTCATAAGGTAGGTCACTTAGCCGGCAAAGGAACTTGTATAAAACAAAGTACCGTCGAAGGAGCTTTTCTGACAGGCCGCGGCGTCGTATTGGTGTCCAGATCCTTAATTGATCACCTGGCTGGTACTTGACTCCCCTGCGGGGCATGTTGTAGTAGTCCGCATCCTTGAACTGTTGTTGACGTATTCGGTGCCTTGCCAACTGGCGTGCCTCTTCAGCTTTCTGCAGAAACTCGTCAATGTCAGATGGCTCGTAGTGGTCATTGTCGACTGGGAGCATGGCGTCGAGAGTTGAATTGACTATGCGACCATAGACAAGCTGAAATGGGGTGACGCCGGTGGTCTCTTGGAGGGCCGTCTTACAGGCGAACGTTGTGTAAGGCAGAATTTCATCCCACGTTTTATGCTCCAAGTCCACGTACATCGACAGCATACCAGCGATCGTGCAATTTAGGCATTCCGTTAACCCATTCGTTTGGGGATGGCACGCAGTGCTTTTCCTATGGCTGGCATTCGTCATTATCATCAAACATTGCATAAACTCTGACGTGAAGGCTGCTCATTGGTCGGTGATTACTACCTTTGGGGCGCCATCTCGAAGAACTATGCTGTGCACGAAAAACTTGGCTACTTCAGCTGCCGTTCCTCGCTCAAGGCAGCCGGTTTCAGCATACCGCGTTAAGTAGTCGGTGGCGACTACAATCCACCTCTTGCCCGATGATGACATTGGGAAGGGTCCAAGAAGATCCATTCCAACTTGTTCAAATGGTGTAGTAGGCGGTTCTATGGGCTGGAGCAGGCCAGCCGTCTTCAGTGGTGGTCTTTTGCGCCTTTGACATTCACGACATGTCTTCACAGTCTTCACATATTGCTGCACGGACGCCAGCAGCTTGGGCCAGTAATACTTCTGATGAATTCTGGCAAATGTCCGGCTGACGTCCAAGTGACCAGACGATGGTTAATCATGACAAGCTTCTAGGTTTTCGTGTCTCGTTGTTAGCGGAACGATGAGTAAGAACTTGTCTTTGTTATGCCCGAAGTTCCTTTTGTATAGCACATTTTCACGGAGACAGAATGAAGATAATGTTCTCTTAAATACACGTGGGACCTGGCCGGCACGCCCTTTGAGGTGTTCGATCAATGGGAGCAGTTCTGCGTCAGCTCGTTGAAGCTCCGCAATATCTGAGGTTTCCATGCGACAGAGAAGTGTCGAGTCGTCTTCTTCTGAAGCAGTAGAAACAAGTGGTGAGCGTGATAAGGAGTTGGCATCATTGTGTTTTCGCCCAGACCGGTATACAACAGTAATGTCGTATTCTTGCAGTCGGAGGCTTCATCTGGCAAGACATCCCAGCCAGCAAAGTGAGTGCTGGTCGCTGATGGCACGGAACGGCCTTCCGTAGAGGTATGGTCTGAATTTGCTCATAACCCATACCACTGCCAAACACTCTTTTTCTGTCGCGGAATAGTTTTTTTCGGCTTTTGAGAGGGTTCGGCTGGCGTAAGCTATCACTTTTTCTTCTGCATTTTGCCATTGTACGAGTACTGCGCCGAGACCAATATTGCTTGTGTCTGTATGGAGTTTCGTGTCAGCGGTCTCATCGAAGTGGGCAAGGGTCGGCGGGCTTTGCAAACGTTGATTTAATTCGTTGAAAGCTGTTTCTTGTTCTGCACCCCAAGCGAATGATTCTTCTTCTTTTGTGAGTTTGTTTAGAGGCTCGGCGATTTTCGAGAAATTTTCTACAAATCATCTGTAGTAAGCGCATAAGCCCAAAAATCGACGCACCTCTTTCTTCTCTCTGGGGTTTCGGAATCCTGCGACCGCCACAGTCTTGTCAAGATCAGGGCCAACACCTTCCGCGCTGATTACGTGTCCCAGAAAACGAAGCTTGTCGGAGCCGAACTGGCACTTTTCTGGTTTGATTGTCAAGCCGGCCGACTGGATAGCCTGAAGCACTGACCGCAGTCTCTCTACGTGTTGGTCAAACGTCGCAGAAAATACCACAACATCGTCCAAGTAGACTAGGCATGACTGCCACTTCAGCCTCGTGAGGACACTGTCTATCAAGTGCTGGAATGTCGCTGGCGCATAACAGAGGCCGATAGGTAGTGCTTTAAACTCGTACAAACCATCCTGGGTTACGAAAGCGGTCTTTTCACGGTCTATTTCATCCACTTCGATTTGCCAATATCCGCTTTTTAAGTCGAGCGAAGAGAAATATCTGGCATGCCATAGCCGATCCAATGTGTCATCAATACGCGGTAAGGAGTATACATTCCGCTTGGTTACGCTGTTTAGTTTCCAGTAGTCTACACAGAATCTCAACGTGTTGTCTTTTTTTCTCACGAGAACTACCGGCGATGCCCACGGGCTGCTAGATGGCTGAATGACATCATCCTGCAACATCTCCTGCACTTGGCTCTTTATAACCTCTCGTTCTTTCGGCGAAACTCTGTAAGGGTGTTGATACACTGGCCTAGTTATTTCCTCTGTTACAATCCTGTGCTTCACGATCTGCGTGCGACCTACTTTTGATGAGGCGGAAAAACATTCTGCGAATTCATCCATCAGGTCTTCCAGGATTTTACTCTCGGCTGGCGATAGACTTCGGCTGATTGAAACTGATGTTTCAAGGTCATGCGTAGTTTCCGAAGTAGGTGGCTCTGACGTATTGGCACATAAGTCGGTAACTTCAGTAAAGCTGTGTAGAAAAGCGATGGCAGTGTCTTTTGCGACATGCTGAATTTCATTTCCGAACTTAGTGAGCAGTACGTTGGCAAGCCCACCACGTAAGCGAATAATGCCTCGAGCTATGCAAATGCCTTTCTTTAGCAGCAGCTCAGCATTGCCATCCGCTATTCCTTCAGAGTCAACGAATGCGTCATTCCTTACGCCAACCAGGACGCTGCATCGTGGTGGCACGGTTACGTCGCCGTCAATAACACGCAACGCAGAACTTCCCGTCTCCTCGTCTATGGCCAGCTATGTCGAAAAAGAAATACTAGAATTCGGCAGGTTTATTATGGCGCCGTTATCCAGCAGGAAATTCATTCCGATTATTACGTCTCTCGAGCATTCTGGCAGAACTAGGAAATCAGCGACATAAGTGGCACCCTGAATGCCGATCCTGGCGGTGCATCTTCCCAGAGGTGTTATCAGATGGCCCCCAGCCGTGCGTATTTTCGGTCCACTCCAAGGCATCAAAACTTCTTCAAATCTTTTGTGATTGCACGGCTTACGACGATCGGCACCAGTATCAACCAATACGTTAAATTCCCGTCCGTTTATAGTAACACGCAAGTCTGAAGAAATTTTTTTCTTTACTTATATTCGTCGTCATTTTCTGCTCGTCGCTGCTTCGCTGGGGCCTTGACGGAGGATCACTGCTCTGTCGGACATCAGCGGCCTTGCCTCCCCAAGTTGCTGGCTTCAGTTTTCCTGACGCGGGCTCGTTGACCGATGGTTTCGTGAATTTGGTGGTGAACTTGAACGTCGCGGACTTGGCGATCGATAACAATTTGGTGCTGTTGACCTTGGCTGGTGTTGGAAGCTAGCGGCTGGAGATCAGTGCCTTGAAAGGTACTCCTCTATTTCTATAGGCCTTTCACCACTACGCGGGCATGGAGCATACACAGAAAACCCACGCAGACCGACCCTTCGGTATAGACAGTGTCGGTAAAGATGTCCAGCTTCTCCGCAGTGAAAACAGAGCGGTGTCCTGTCAGGTGTGCGCCACACATCGCTTTTCCGTGGTCTCTGCTCTCCAAGAAAAGGTGGGCTGGTCGAAGCTGACTGGCGGGCACCGAGAGTCGCGAACGAGGCATTGTGGACGGCAGGTTGGCGTAAAGCGTCTGCGTACGTTGATACATGGCGTTTCTGCAGGAGTTGTTGAAGTCGAAGAGGTTGCGCTTCTGGTTCCGGCTGAAGAATAGCCTGCCGAACTTCATCACAGATGACGGATGTGAGGGATGAAACTGTCGGCATGACTTGCGGTTGGTGAATGTTACGAAGCTCCTCTTTGACGATGGAACGCGCCAGCTCCCTCAGCGTCTCGTTGCTGCTGTCTCGCTTTGCCGAAAGGACGCCCGCGGGCTCACTACTGGCATCCCGATTGAAGTGAGGGGCGCACTGCTGCAGTGCTCCTTCTATGGTTGTGGCTTCTGTGCGGAATTCAGCAACGGTACGAGAAGGATTGCGAACCAGGCCTGCAAATAAGTCCTGTTTGACTCCACGCATCAAATGGCGCATTTTCTTTTCTTCGGTCATGTTCGGATCGGCTCGTTTGAAGAGGCAGGACATGTTCCCGATATACATGCTGACACTTTTGTTCGTGCGTTGGTTTCTTGATTGAAGGGCATTTTCTGCCCTTTCCCGGTGATCCGTGCTGGCATACGCAGCAAGCAACTGCTGCCGAAAGTCTTCCCACGTCGCTATTGCCCCTTCGTGGTTCTCAAACCATATTCTCGCTCCATCCTCCAACGCAAAGTACACGCGGCCCAATTTCCTCGCCTCATCCCAGGCATTGGTCCTTGTGACCCGCTCGAAATGCTCCAGCCAGTCTTCCACATCTTCGTGCGCGTCACCGTGGAAGGGTTCAGGTAAGCACGGGGGAGACACGATGAGTTCAGATGTTGAAGTTGGATTGGCCATTTCTCTGAGATCGGTGGTTACCGCTGCCCGTGTTCCTGGAGTAGTGAGGAGTAGTCTGAATTCAGGTGACTCACCTCGGAGGCGACGACTCGAACGCTGGTGTACTGGAGTAAGTTCGCCAGGCTCCAATCGCTGGGGGTCAGTGCTTCTTTCTTTTGCGCCAAGGGGACTTCCAATCATACCCCGCACCTCCACCAGAATGTCACGTAATACAAGAGGGGGAACACACACAATGATTTATTGAGGGCGAACTTGTGCCCAGAAAAGTAGCTATGTCACAAAGAAGAGTCTGCTAAAAGCGTTCCGCCTACGTGTCCCTTTCTCAACAACTACTCCGTCAGTCTTCCCGGCTCGTGCTCGTACACCAGAGGCATGCGCTGCTCTGCCCAAGATGCGTGAGCAGGCGCGAGGCACAGTAGACGCCCACATAGCGTATCGTTGGTTGCGATGCACTGCAGACGCCCACATAGCGTCTCGTTGGTTGTGAGGCACTGTAGACACTCACTTAGCGTCTCGTTAATTGCGAGGTACTGTAGAGGCTCACATAGCGTCCCGTTGATCCTCTATGTAAAATAATTAGTAGGAGCAATCTCTGTGACACTATGTACCAAATTCGTATTACGTGGCGCGAACAAATGACATATGCAAATGGCACGTCCAAGCATGATAATCATGACATGCGTGTCATGTAACAGCCTGACTACATGCCACACTCCCGACGCGCTCACGGCCGTTTCGCATGCTTCACATATGCCAAATTTTGTATTACGTCAAGTGAGTGGTTGGCGAAGATATGTTACTGATGTGAACATAATAATCATGAGATGTGTGTCGTGTAATAACATGACTACGTGCTGCACTCAGGGCGGGAAAACACTTCGACGTAACCCGGCGCGCACGTGCGCCAGCGTTTGTTTCGTCGCGTCACGCCGGCGATGCGACGCCAGGCGCCAATCTGCCTGGCATATACTCGCAGGTGCACGCCGCGCTGCGTTGCTTTGATGCATGCGCAGTTGAGCGCGCCCGGCGTACTTTCATCACGAGGATAAGTAGACGCGGTGCTGTCTAGGTAACGTCGTCGACATGAAATGCAGCATGTCGCATTTCGCGCCGGTTGCCGCCGGGCCTCGCCGACAGACGGTGGTCGCGCCTAGCGTCAGATAAAGTGCTCGCGTTTTGCTAGCGTATATGGCGTCCCTGCGCCCAGCGCGTGCGCTTCGACGTTACGTGCGCTCACCGCCGCTCCGCTTGCTTCACACATATCAAGTTTGGTACCACGGGACGTGAATGGACGATGAAGGTATGTGACACGTCCAAACATGATAATCATGTTATTCGTGTCTTGTAAAACACGCCTACATGCTACGCTCATGATGCGCTCGCGGCCGTTTTGCTAGCTGCACATATACCAAATTTGGTATCTGGCAACGTGAATAGATGACGAAAGTAAAGGGCGCGTGCAAACATGATAATCATGACATGAAAGTCATGTATGGCATTATTTACCTCCACCTCGTACTGTTGTACGGATTTTAAAGTGACACATCAACCTTGCTCATACGTGCACCACATATCAGCGATTCCAACTGTATGTGGGATCTACCAATTTTTTTCGATCTAAAACGTGGACATTTTATTTTTGAAATCACATTCTAAGGGTACATTTTATAGTTTCTGGATGAACGGGACTTCTTGTTATTGTATAGTTTCACCGTGAAATTATGCAGACCAGCAGTTGGATTGATAAAAACCAGTGTAGTGTTAGGGCTTTCCAACAACAAAGCACCAAGTGGTTTACACAAAACGTGATATTGGAACTAATTGGAACTAAGTGTGCTAATGAGTGAAGAAATCTCACCCACCCTTTTCTGTTATTTACCGTAAAAACATCCAGTTACATTTTTAGCGCAATTGAGGATATCCTCAGATATATCTGGCGGACGGTGTGTTATTACTCCCAGCAAATAACATCAAAACTAACTTCAAAATAGCTTCTACAATTGTGAATCACACACTGTGCGCTAGCATGGTGTGCGTCCCCCTGCTTCTCATTTCAGTGAAATTAAGCGTTGGTAAATTACACAAGCAGTTGAAGAGTTTCTTTAGGAACTAAGCTCCTCTTAGTCTAACCTTGTCATGCGTCACGCGTAACCGAGAGAAAAAGAGACGATAAAGAAAAGGAGGCAGTCTCTACCGAACAGTATATTAGACGGCGCGTTCTCATAGAAGTACATACAAACTGCAGTTGAGTGAGGATATTCCAGATGGCGCTGTATTGCTACTCACCGATTGGCTGCTGCGCGGGCTGTGCCTGTGTACGCGGAAAACGAGTGCCTCTCTGTCTCCTCTATAGTCGCAGTGCGTGGCGGATCGTTGATGGGGCATGGACGAGGCAGAGCACTGGCCGCGTTGAAAACGCTTGCACTCGGGTTCTTTGGCTCGCGCCTTGTTGGTGCTATTCGTGCGCCGTCTGCATTCTCGAATGCGATCGGAAGCACGGATGCATGCGCGGACGGATGGACACACGAACTGATGGACGAATGGATTATTCGACCCACTCATCATCATAATTCACTCCATGAATATGCTGTGATTTGTTTTGTTTATTCTTCAGAGTACTGCCTGTATACAATTCAAAAGCACAAACTTAGCTTGGCAACTGGATTATTTTCAGAGCATTATTTATGGCTCCCCTCTCGAGTGCACCGAGCTCCCTGAAAATCAAGCAGTTAAGCAATTATTATTATTTAAATAAGCTATATTGATGAACAAATAAATAGGTTTCTTTACCGCACTCTTACATAAAGCAAAAGTTGTTTTTTATATGATTGTTGCGCCTCACTACTACATTGATATGTTCCGGTAATCGAACTGTAGCAGAAGTGAGCCAACGTGACTCTTTAGGCTTCTTGGCTATATGCATCCAAATGGGGCATAGCACTCACACACACGCTCGAGGAACGCACAGCAGGCAGTTGTCGTAAATATCAAAGCGTATCAAAGCGTGACAGTGAAAAGTAAGCTTGCATTACCAAAGAGACCGGCGAAGTCAGACCGTCTCCTGAATAGAGAAGCTCTTCGACATGAATATTGGAGCGGGCCTGGCTAGGTAGGCTGTTCAAATCAAAGGGCATTCAGTTCTCTCTACAAAACACGTTTCTGAAAAACTCGCTGCAAAGTAAAAAAATGAAGGTTGTTTTTTTTTCGTTATTATGAAAGAAACGAAACATTTCGAAAGCTGAAGAAAGGTGACGCTGCCTTGAGAGAGTAAGTACAAGCATACTTCATTGCTATGCTTTTTTTGTACCGAGAATTAAATTAACGTCGAACAAAAATGAAGGCAACCGAAGGCACAAATTATCTGTTGAGACCACAAAAGCAAACTTCCTCACGTGCTAGAGATTTTTTATCGTACTTATTTCATTTAGAGCACAATTTCATTCGCGCCCAGTTTCACGTTCACGTCATACATAAGCAGTTACTGGGTCGTTTGCGATGACTCAGTTAGCGAGTAAAAAAAAAGCAAACGTGTCTTTTATGTATTACCGTCATTTCTATGTATTTGCGATTTCTGCCATACAATTTAATGAGGCTGGACTGCCTAATACAAACATTTGAATTTCGCTTGCCTCATAAACTGTCGCGAAGGCTTGGTCGGTGCTACGATACGAATTATTCATGAAGCCTCGCTGCGACTCCCACCCAGCCATCCATCGGTGCGGTTTACGCATATAAGATGCTGTGTCATGACGGTGCCAATGTATGCGTGGCGTCGACTCCTGTAGACGAAGAGATAGCAATCTTCGTGCGCTTAAAGTTGGAACAGTGGCGCGGATGGCTGAGCTTCAATTTCTTCATTCCAAGGCATCCATATTGCTGAGTAGAATGTCACAAGTGTTTGCCAGCGAAGCACGTCTTTCACGAGGCAAATATTACGAGCTTCTGTTGAGTAAAATATATCACCGTCGTTGTATATAACATGATGTATAACCTATACGTGCAGTAACTCTGTAGACTATGAAAGGGAAAATCCACGCTTCAGTTAGTCCTCTTGCTCTGAATTTTTTCGGAGTTAGACCACGTCCCGTGCTGGTGAACGAGACCACGTAAAGAAAAAAAAAGGCGTTTTGTTTGGCACCCATGCTTTTTTTTTAAATCTCGCCAATACATTTTCCCAACCTGCGATGTATTACAGTATACCTGACACTGACTCACAGACAGGAAAACAAAACAAATAGTTAAGAGACAAAGATATACCATGACCTGAAATTCTGACGATATACTGTAAAGATATATATGGGGCCATGTACTGCGACCAGCAACTTACCATAGTCAAAATAGTGTAAAGCGCTCAACGACTGCACCTTGTTATTTGTATGATTGAGTGTTGCGCCGGCAAATACATTATCCCAATGATACATTTAGCACATATTTAAAGCCGCACTGTGTGTGACCTCACACAAATATACCTTAAAGTCACAGATATGAAGGATGTCAACTAGTGAGAGAATAACCTGCTTTAGCCGATATTACATTAAGGCTGAAAATGAACATAGGCAGTTCACGTAGTGAGAACGACATATAAGCGATTGTCATTCAAAGCGACGGCAATAATACCGAATGATATGAAGCACTTTTGAGAATACGAAGGTTTCAAATCCAGAGAAACTGTGAAATATTTGAACACAAAGAGTTACCGTCATCAGTCGCGATAAAAGAAACAGTACTATTTATTGCAAATTGTGCCAGCAGTGCCCTTTCAGAGTACTTTTCTGCTTTGAATCACGTTACAGTGGTAAGGCTAACAGAAAGAATCGAGATGAAGAGAGTGCTGTGGAGAACCAGATAATATATATATATATATATATATATATATATATATATATATATATATATATATATACCAAGGAGCTTAAGTCATAGATCTACTGTTGCGTAAAACATTTCTTGGGGCCCACATGAAAACACAAAGGAGGTCACCCTACGTCGGTCGGCCATCGTTGCCAACACAATGCCTCTTTATAAGCAAGATCGATGAGACGGAGAAGACAACTGTCATTGACATGGCTATTTTCGTTCCCACCCATGTATTCCTCACACCATGTTTCTTAACGCCAACGTATTTGTTTATTTTTCTTTTCTCTTACGTATTCTTAGCTTTTCTTGCTTTTTTCATTCCTCGAAAGTACCAGCGAATGGAAGAGCAAGAAGGTTTGAGGTTGTTGTTACCCTATGTATAGCTAGAGCGCAAAGACAAAGAAGTATAAGTAATGATCTCAACAAGCCAGCATCAGCGTTCTCTCTTGAACAGGAGCATTTGGCTTTTATGTTCTTTTTGGTCAATTGTTTGAATAATGGCGTCCTTATTTCTGCATCCATTTTCTCACTATTCTTCATTTTCTGGGTATGCCATTTTTTTCCCCTCCAAATGAAAGAGCCGAGCCTTCGTTATACTTTTGGCGTTTGCTCTCTGTTGACACTGTGCGCACAATGGTCGTCGCCTCCAAGCCGCCTCTTAGCTCTCATTTTTCTTGTCAATATTGCCACGTACCTTGTTCAGATCAATAAAATTATATTAATTTGCCGGCTCACCTTCTGGCTCGTGTTGGCCGCTCTTCGGCTATTTTAATCTCTGCGTCCCATCGACCACCGAATGTCTTCCCCACCTTGATTTTCTATGCACAGTGTTGGTGGCAGGGGAAAATTGGCGTACGCCATAATTGCCTCACCGTTCATCGATCGCTAAACACCATCGGTTATTATGTTCAGAAAGCAAAAGGAAATGTAAAAAACGAAGACGAAACGTCACTCGAGATTTGTATCGTTCCCAAAAGTTCCTGCGATGCACTATTTATGCTTGGTGCACCCGTCGCTTGAACCAGTTGGTGAAATTGCTGACATGTCGTACCAGCAAAACGTTTCCCTTCCGGAGGTTGTGAACGCCACTGTAAATTGAAACCTGAATACTTTAGTGAAGGCCCCACCTAGTTGCCAATTTCAATGAATGCAAACCACAGACGTTTATTGACAACCAATCACTGAATATCAATCAAGTTGCCAAGAAAAAAGGTGAAACTCCAGGAACTTGCTAAAGCTAGGTTTCCTGTAATTTTTTTCAAGCTTGAAAAGAATTGAAAATTCGTGCTTTAAAGGTAATAAAGAACCACCTTTGCATAAGCTGAACAAGAAGGAAGGAAGGAAAATGGAAGGAAAAGAACGGCAGGGAGGTTAACCAGCCTATAGGCAGCCGGTTTGCTACCCTGCGGATGGGAGGGGGATGGGGGAGATGAAAGATAGAGATCAGAGAGGAAAGAGAGATAAACACAGCACATTCGACAGCACGCGTGCGCACACTCAGTCATAGTCCAGTCTTCTCTTTCGCGGTGTGTGACATTGCTGTTACAGCCGCTTGTTCAAGTCCGTGTCGCGTAAAAATTTCAACAGAGCTTTTGTCGCCTTCGGTTGCAATGTCTTCTCTCTGAACAAGAATTAATCAATAATGCCACGGGCTTAGAACGAGATTAGTCTATGTCATGGCATGTGCCATTGTGCAAAACAAGACTGGACAAAGGAAAAAAGGGGGACGATGAGCTCGTGTTTCGGATAATCGGTTCACCTCGACTTTCACTGCTTCAGTGCTCCTGTATTTAGGGGCTTTGTATTATTCGTAATCACGTCACCGTGTCTGCTGTTGGTGCGGGCTACGGCTGTAGGCGTCGACTATGCCTTCACGACGGTTTTCCAACGTCCTGCGAACCCGGAGGCCATTTCACGGTCACCCTTACGGAGACGTCGACAACTGGCTTGGTGACTTCAACCGTTGCGCCAGCGTAAACAAATAGAACTAGCACCGAAAGCTTCGGTATGTCTACTTTCATCGCGAGGACGCTGCCCGCGCAGGGTTTGAAAACCATAAATCTACTGTGGCAACCTGGCCGGAGTTCTGCACCGAGCGGCTGAATACCTTCGAAGCTCTGACAGAAAGAAACAAGCAGAACAGCTTCTGAATTCCCGAAATCAGCGTTCGAACGAGAGCGTTGCCATGTTTGTTGAGGACGTGTGCCGGCTATTCCGTGGCGGGCAGACTCTAAAGAGAAGAAGGTGTGCCCACTGATGCGGGGTGTGAAAGAGCAGTTGTTCGCTTGGTTCGTGAGCAACCCTCCCCGCACTGTAGCAGATTTTCATCGCGAAGCCATGAAGATGAAGCGAATGCTCAGGCAGCAATCATCTCACCATGAGTGCCCCGGCAGTCTTTCATCCACGTAATCCCGTGATAATACTCGCCTAATCCACAATTAATTCACCATAACGAATAGGTACCAACGCTCATCAGATTGTCTTTATCAAGGTGTGATGTGCCTTTGTTAATTCAGTCTGATGGGTCATTCGAAACAGAATATGCTGTAGTAAGAAAATCAGACGTCGCAAAGCTCTAAAGGATTGAATTAAAAAATAAGGATTGCGTCATTTTACAAGATGGTCTATTGAACCATAAGGATCAAATTTTACGGAGTTTGTGGTGTTAATAATTATTGTAATTGTTTTGTTGTAAATTATGAAACTAGCCTCGCTGAATTGTTCAAGGTTTAAAAGACTCATCCTCCTCTAGTTCACTGTTTTGAAGTCATCCTTTAGTTCACTGTACGAATACTCTGACTAAATGGCACTGCATTAATCTAGCTTTTAGAAATTTCTGTCGGCGATCGCAGAGCTTCCAAAAGTATATTGTTTACAGCATTTTTATTAGTCCGACACCTGTTCATGAGTGATGCACAACAAAACGTGCATCTCAGTACGTTCGTCTATCGCAGCTTTCTCCAAAACATTAGAAACGTTACTAAATACATGCTTTTTACCGGAGAACATTCCTAATAAAGCAATATAAAACTTTAGAAAACACGTATCACAAAGAAATTCACCACTCCTGACCACACTCGTTGTCCACAAACGCGTGATAAATGCACACTCACGTTAGCGCGTGTGCATGTGATATGTAGGGCGGCGCAGCGCATGTTCGCATGCTCATTTCGTGCTGCTGGTCTGTTCTTTTATTTCAAATATGACTCTCATCATCTTAGTTGGTATTCAATTCCAAGTGTCTGCTGGCTTATCCTCATGCGTGAAGTTAGCGGTGCGAAGGGATGCATCATGAATAACGATCACGATTTACGCAGAAAACAATATTTTCGGAATTCGTACGACAGCAATAAATATACTTTAAAACCTTTCATATTACATTACCTATCACATTGTTGAGCCAGTGATTTTTTGTAAGGATAATAAATGAGAGCTAGGGTTAAAATAGGTAAAACTTGCAAACTTGGGCAGTGTATCTAACTTGAGTTTTTGTCAGCACTGAATGATTTCTTCATAAACGTGCAGATATTTTCAATTCAGGGATTAAATATGCATAAATTCAGATGTGGCACCTTCTCATTTATTTTATTAGATTAGAATAGTGGCAACAATTAGGTATTGATAAAACTTCAAACACATTGTTCGAAACAATTCACTCGTAAAAATTGCAGTAAGAAGCAACAAATGCGAATCACTGTGCTTGCGTGCTAACTGGGTCAGTTGATCATTCACAACCTTCTGCCAACTAGAACGCAGGTGATGCCTTTTGGTAGTGCACATCTTGTGGCGTTGCTCCAAATGAGCTACGCTACACCAAATGAATGCATAATGTTTACTGCATTTGGTGGTTGCGGTGTGGTTATTAGGTGGTGCTAATCATTCGCGATGTGCCGGCGAATCAATATATACATCAGAAGTGTGAGTATAATTACGTTTATTCTCTCATGCCTTAAACGAAAATGGGCATTCCGCTCTCGAGAAGTAGAGTAGAAAGCACTTTCGCTCTCTCCTTTCTTAAAGAATGAAAATGAATTGCACTCTATATCATGCTTTGCTAGAGTAACAAAATACTCTGAAGACTAACTTTGCGTTTTTACTACTTCGATACCTTTCACAGTTTATTAGAGTGCGTTATTAAAATCTCACAAACACTGTCTACGGTGGCCTGCTCTTTATAGAGCCGTTTTGAAAAGCCCATTAAATTTACGCAGCGACGTGTTAACATCGCCGTCACCTTTTCTTCATCAGTGTGGGGAAAAGAGCACAAAAATAACAACGCTGCAAACGTTTTAGTGAATGCCTCGTACATGCTAGGAGTTCGCTGCGAATAACGTATCTGAAAAAAGCGGCTGCTTGTCGAACCACGGAAGAGAACGCAGTCGTGAAGCGACATGCGAATACATGTAATTACAACGATGTGTCAGCTGAAGCAGTGGGGTTTTTCTTTTCATTTTGTTGCGGTATTGCTTGGCGTGAGTTACGATACACCGTTCATATGACATCGTCTTGCTCACTCTATACGTGAGGCGTGAAGAATACAAAAGAAGTTTGACATATCTTGTTCGGAGCACTTCCCCTGCTTGCAGAATCACGCCGTTTTCCAAGCCACGCTCTTTCAAGCACGACGTAACTTGACAGTGAAGAATTACTAGACCGAAAACTTTTAAAGGTGTGAGAGCGTCAGATGAGCCCATATGAGAAATCTTCATGACAGGGATCTGGAGCTACTTAACTGGCGTTTATTCAATTACCAATAAACAGGAAAAAGAAAGTGCTTTTCTTATGTTTGAAAAACCAACTGAAGTTTCAAGCTAGATCGTTTCCTTTTCAGCGATAGCCTATAAGCAAAATACAAGTACACTGAAATTGTAAAGTTTATTTCTTTGGTAAAGAATATGCTGAAAATTGTACCGCACAATTCTAGAAAACACTAAATGATGTGAAATTCTTTCATGTTTTTCGTGGCATAGATTTTCATAGGAAGCAAAACAAAACTATATTCAGTTAAACAAGACAAACATATGTTTCGCTACTGGGAAAAGAGAAAATGGGCTTTAGGAATGAGCGAATGAAAAATGTCGGTACAAGGTGGTGCTCCTGTCGAGCAAGCGTAGTTTAATCAACCACTGCAAGATAAAATTGACCACCTAGTCAAGTGTTTTTTCCAGAAACATGAGAAATACCACAAGAAATTTTGAGGACTTCGAGGCTACAATCATCGGAAAGTCTACACTTTCGTGTCCACAGAATTATTCCTTAAATTAAGGTGCAACTTCAGTTGCATGGCACAATATTGTGCTAGCTCTGGTTATAAGCAGTATTTAAAAAAAATAATTATTTTGTGTTGTAATGTGAGACAAACTTGGCCTTGAGAAACATTGCGAAAATTCCGAGAGTGTAATGTTCTCAATGGATGTTTTCATGAATGAATATTTTAAGCGAGCAATAACTGCTTTTTCAACGTGTAGCTGAATGAGCCTCTCTTTTCTGGCGCAGAGTCTCCCGATTTATTAAAAATTTAGGTTCGAAGCCACATACTTTTACACAGATCAGGTGCGAATTCATACGGGGTTATTGGTACGTACTGAAACTTCAAAGCAGTGCTAGGACAACACCCCAAATGAAACCAAAAAAGATGTCCTGTAGCTCCTTTACTGTGAGCCATCCTGGCGCTGTTTTGAAGTTTTGGCGTGATTAGTGCCACTCACTTGTAATAAAGCGCCAACAACTAAATATATTTATGTGGACATCATTGATATTCGTCGCTCATTACAGAGAAAAATGAATTCGAGGCTATCAATGTTTTTGAAACATCAGAGCACAGTCGCATCTAGATCAACAATCTCCTATTGAAAAATCTTTGAATGAGAGGCCTATTTTTTTCACAGCGAAAGCTTTTTATGGCTAGGAGAAGCGAATAAGCAATTGGCTTTGGAGTCATGAGCACTTTTATTAGCTGTGCTAATAGTTACGTCAGCCTCAGGGTCGTACCCAAGTTGTGATTCATTGGCTGCGTTGTGAGCGACGCCATTCATTCCGTCGCAGCCGTTGCGCCGAATATTCACGCATCAGTTTTGCACCAAAACCTTTGAAAACTCACCTTAGGCTGGCATTATGTCACGAAATAAATCGCGTTAATATGAGTAACAAAGCGTTATAGAAGAGCAAATGAACAGCCAGGTGTAAAATAATGCGAATTGCCCAACAAGCGGGTTGTCGAGCGCTCCAACCCTTCCCAAAAGTTTGATCTTGTTCACCTTTTAATTGGGACGTATACCCATAGTGGGTAATTGTGGGGATTACAGAATTTATTATCAAAGCCAGCCACAGCACATAAATTGCAAAAATTTTCTTGTGAGTGTGCAGCGGGTACCACGTTTCTCCGAAGAATGAGGAAGGACCAAATAGTTCATGCCTGCCTACTACACAATAATTTACGACGCAGCGGTTAATTTGTAAGTGTGCTTGCAGCAGCTACAAAAATAGTGTTAAAAATGCTCTGAAAGGTAGCTCTTTCAGCTTTTGTTGTGACAGTGCCACGCATTCCGCGCAGGCCTGGCTGTTTTCCACTCGGAGCTCCCACATGGGTTAGCAGCGAATGACTCTAGCAGAGCGCAGACAGTGGAAACGTGACAGAGCTCAGACTCGCAGGCCGATGCTGCAGTCAGGACACAAAAACAGACAGCAAGGAGAAGTTTATTGACTTCCAACCAAGGATAAAGTACATGACAAAAACATCGAGCTTCACGACTACAAAGGGTGCATGTACAATCAGGAAAGCACCACTACCGAGGTACAATGTATGTGGGGGAACGTACCCCTCTATTTACTGTACAGCGCGTGGTGCTCCAGCAGGCTTAATCATGCACGGTGGTAGGTCTTCTCAACACGCGGTTGGAACAAGTAGCGACTTAGCGCTGTACAACTCTAGGTATTATTTCTTTTGGTCGCCTGAAACAATGCTGCTTTCGTACACGGTAAGTGCATGCCCGGAAGTATAAAAGAGGCCTTGAGGCTGGGGGGGGGGGGGCAGGGGGGGGGTACAAGGAAGTGGGGGGGGGGTCTTGTCTCCCCCCAAATAAGGCATCAGCAACAATCTGCGCGTAAAAAAACTGACTGAAGGCGCCAATCAATGAAGAAGGCGCTATACAAAAATTAACTCAAGTGTCGACCAGCACACTTTGCCCGAATCGATTACAAATAACAACGACAATGGGGTGATGAAATTAAAAAGGTGATACAGATATACATACATACATATATATATATATATATATATATATATATATATATATATATATATATATATATATATATATATATATATATATATATATATAAGTCCCTTTCTGCATGTGCTAGACAGCGGGAGGGGGGTCACCAGGTAGTGATTGGGGCGGCTAGCTTGCCATTCCTCAGAAAAAAGAATTTGGTATGCCAGCGACGAAGGAAGTTTTCCTCGCCGCTGGCCTCGAGTTCGCCGGATAGGTGGGCCCATAGCAACCGCCGGATAC
The DNA here is from genome assembly GCF_043290135.1 of Rhipicephalus microplus. Classification (NCBI taxonomy): domain Eukaryota; kingdom Metazoa; phylum Arthropoda; class Arachnida; order Ixodida; family Ixodidae; genus Rhipicephalus; species Rhipicephalus microplus. The sequence continues at coordinate 168,734,282 of NC_134701.1, read as the reverse complement.
GCGAGACTATTGGAAACGCGCTCCGGACAGGCTTTCTACGCGCCTCCGCTAGCGATCTCCTTTGCCAAATAGCTAGCATCGCGAAGATCAGCACAAGTTGGCCGAAGGCACCTTTGTTGCGCTTGTGGTAAGGAGGTGGGCGGATACCAAAGGAGTGGGCTACCATCCGCCACACGGGTTTTACCGCCACGCATTGGAACAACGCGTGATCCTGCGATTCAACTGCGTGGCAGTTCGGACAACGTGCATCCGGGACTATTCCAAATTTATGCAGGCGTTGTCTGGTGGGGAGGACGGCCCAGGCCTTTTTCAGGAGGAAATCCTGTGCATCACGGGGGGTGCCGCAACGGAGCGAGAGTAATTCGCGCTTCGCGCGCTCGGCTCGTTTTTGTTCAGTGTCGCTCAGCTGCTTCCGCGTGATGGCTTCAACGATGCGCGCTGGCTGGTCCTCATCCACATCGCCTTCGGGCACTTCTTGCCTCAACATGCGCCAGGTAGCCGACGCCATTTTATAGAAGGGCGCGGGTGCCTCAGCAAAGGGCCCGGTGTGGCGGCCTGCATTCAGCCAGTCGTGCTTCACTCCACTCCAGTAGAGGAGTAGGTTGCGCCCTAGGTAATCGCTCGCGCGCGCGAGCGTGTGGGCGGTTTTCAGGGCCAGGGCTCTGCTCGTGGTCAACACATGTGGTAGGCCGAGACCCCCTTCTGACACTGCCAGTTGTAGCAAGTTTTGCTTCAATGGTGGCGGTTTCCCATCCCAGAGGTATGCGTTAATGAGTTTGGTCAACTGGCTTGCTGTTCTTGTGGGCATCACCGCTACTCGGCTCGCATGCGAGGCTAGGGCGCAAATGCTTGTTTTGACGGCTACGGCTTTCTCGTATAGCGTCAGGCCTTGTAGGCTAGCGCTCTCTGACACTTGTGCAGCCCTGTCCACGACTCGGGACCACGTTGAGGCCGTAACTCCCTCGTTGGAAAAGTATATACCGAGGACCTCAACAGCGGTGACTATCTCGAAGTTGCCGATCACGTGCGCCGGGAAATGGCCGAATAGGAGGGCTTTACACTTCCTCTCATTTAGCTGTGCACCTGATGCTAGGGCGTATGACGCGAATACCTGGTGAAAGCGCTCGAGACTGCTTGGATCTCTCACAAAAAGGGAGATATCGTCAGCGTATGCGAGGACTTTCAGGTCCGCAGTTCCTGTGAGAGGAAGGCCCCGGATGTGCGCATCGCTTGCCAGGGATGTAAGTAGCGGCTCTATCGCGAGTACAAAGAGGGTTGGGCCAAGCGGGCACCCCTGCCTGATCCCTGTCGTGTACTGAAAGGTGTCCGTCGTGGAGCCATTTACTACTACGTGGCACCTGAGGTCTGAGTACAGGAGCCTTATCACTTGTACAGAGCTTGCCGGTAGGCCAAACTCTCGCAGGGTTTCGAACAGGTAGGTGTGCCTGACCCTATCGAAAGCCTTGGCCTGATCAAGCGAAAAAAAGGCTCCAGTCACGGGAGACAGAGTGCCGGCAGCAGCTGCTACCGATGATACGGCTGCCTTCAGAAAAGCGCTAAATCATCAACTGGAATACAAGCGCCAGTGCGGGCGGATCCCACACACCATTCCGCCAAGTTCTCTTGTGATGTCAAACGCTATAAACAACGCTCCACCGAACAAGTGGCGCTTTGGGCACAACAGCATCAACAAGCGTGTTTACTGGGGCTAACGCCCGCCTTCGGAGGGAGTTTCTTCAACTGCACATTGACTTCGGCTGCAACGTCTGTGACCGCCTGTGGTGCGAAAACGACCGCTGCGATTAACGCATTGCGCAATGCATTTAGCCGCTCATTACACTCCATGACCGTGATCATGTGACACGCATTGTGCTGCATGTGAAATATACACTGTGACAAATCCAAGCCAAACTTGTGTCTAACCACATTAAGAAGCATAAACATGTAAGCTATGATTGTGAAAGGTTTCATTGCAGTGTCGGTTTGAACCCGCTGCTAAACACCGGGGCCGCATGTTGCAGATTTCGCTGGTTAACCATTTGTACAGAGTTCTTGGGCGGTGAGTTTTGTTTTTTGTTGTTTTTTGCAGTCGGGAGTCACTGGTTTTCTTTTTTGTCCAGCCTTCGCATTTGGCAATAGCGGCTGACAAAATACGCAGCCTCCCTTGAGAACATGCACCTTCCACTCAAAGGCGAAAAAGATATTCATTTTGTCTTAGTCAATCTATTGAATCCCCGTGGCCACCCCCGAAAGCTCCTTTAGGCTAACGTGGCCTTGCAAGGCATTCGGGATCGGATACGCTGTAGGCTTTCTGGACAACATCTTGCATTATATTGCCTCCGTGGTCAGTCCACCTATCAACAAGCAATGCTGTCACGTGATGTCATCCCCATGCGACGTCGAGCAATGTTTCCTCACAGACACGTCTTAATCACGTCAAGATCAGGTCACAGTTATTCAGTCTGTGATGTGTTGATGTTTTACGGGGATATCATCGCGTGATGCTGATATTTCGCATCACTCGTGTTGGTGCCGCCTACGGTGGACGCCAAAGTAAGACGCTGCTGAATTCGTCTTTAATAAGGCATCTCAGGCCTTCGTAATAACATCTGAATTTTAGTGAATAACGTGAATTCTGAATAAACTGAATAACGTGAATTTTAGTAAAATATACTGTGCCTGTATTTACTTCTTCATGGGTCTATATTTGTGTCTTGCTTGCCTATTTTCGCGCCTAAAATGTAATTTTTAGTGCCTCTTAATCCGTGCACTAGTCATCACGCTCACCACAAAGGCAACACGGCTCTTTATTGAAACCTTTTAGTGTATCCTTCTGCTGCCCAAATATTATGTAGAGTGTCACTTTAACATATGGTAAGGCGTGCCGAGTGCAGGCGATTTCCTGCTACAATATCACTAATTTTCAGATTTGTTGCTGAGGCTTTCCACCGAGACAGTGCAACATAGTTCCTATGCAAATTTGGGTGAATACATTAAAGTGCAATAAAATTTGTAAATTTTGAACAGCATAAAAATTCACACTAGCAGAATTTATGAATTCTTACGTCCTATAATTGTCTTCCAACAGGTTTCTAGGGCAAGTTAGGCAAATATAAACAATTTTTGCAGCAAAGCTCCTTTGCCCACCCGTAATGTAAAGCTTGTCGCGAAACTATCATCATCAAAAATGTGTATGTGCCATAGAAGTTGGATAAATTCTACTTTCACCGCTTACCGAAGATCAAAGGCTAGCCATGCATAGTTATTTGGTAACACGGAAACTGGAAGAAGAAGTAAACGTGAAGAGTATAAATGAGACGCTGGAGAGGAAGAAAAAGAGAAGGGGAGAGAATGAAATTTAGCACAGAAATGAGAAAATGAGAAATCGAATGAAAGAAATGTAGAAAGGAAACGAAGAACAAAAAGAAAGAGTGGGAAACAAAATAGAAAAATTGTGAAAACGAAACATTCTTTGCAAAAAAAGTTTTTAAGAAGGTGATAATCAAAACCATGTACCACAAACTGAAGGCGCAAGTCGTAATCACTCTATCATCGGAACCACAAATACTGGAACGGGAATGTACGAAGTACAATGCATATAACCAACAATTCTGCCGAGCAGAGCTGGTGGCGTCCCTAAACAGTTTTAATATGTTTTCACCTGGCCCATATTGAGTACAGTGTGAGCTGTTACAACTCCTATCCTTCGAAAGTCAAGAAACGATTTCTTCGCTTTTCAACTTTTTATGGTTCTCTCTGGACATCCCATTTTAGTGGAAGAGGGCTATTACAATTCCGCTTCTGAAACAGGGAAAAGATACAGTCTCTGCTTCAAGCACTGACAACTTTTCTTTGTAGAGTGTTTGAAGAATGATCAACTGTCAGTTACTGCATTTTCTATAATCAACTGCTTTATTCATACAAGTGTGGCTTTCGAGAGGGTAGATCAGCCACTCACCAGCTGACACGTGTCGAGGCAAAATTCGTGAAGCTTTTGTGCAGAGCCAGGTTTTTCTTTGTTTTCCTTGAATGGGCAAGGCCTATGTCACTGTTTTGCTATTCGCAATACTATCTGTCACACTTGGGCATACGTCGCCGGATGCTAAATACAATTGAAAATTATCTGACAAACTGCTGATTTCGTATTCGGGTTCGCAATGCTTTGTCATCGATGTTCGTTCCGGAAACAGGGGTGCCACAAGGTGGTGTACTCAGTTCGAGGCTTTTCATTGTAGAATGGCACTCGTTCTAACTTGGTAGCCACCACTCACATTGCATGTGTTGGTGACATCCAGATAGCAGTAATTCATGCAGTCTCGTAATTGGTGAGTGGCAGGCCCAGCTTGGTCTGAACAAGGTCATCAAATGGGCCGAGAAAAACGGGTTGAGGTTATGCCCATTAAATAGCACCTGCGTTCTGCTTTCCGGTAAGGGAGGCCTCCACCATAATTCCCAAATATACATACGTGGCAAATGATTTCCTCTAGACACGGTGCGTAAATTTCTAATCCCTAACTTGGCACGCGATGCTGACCCTTGTACCCCTTAGTAAATATTTTACAAACAATTGCATGAACACAATTAACATTTAATTGGTTCTCTCACGCACAACTGGGGCTAGTGACAAAAAGTGGCTACTATGTTTGTACAAAGTGTACACCTCATAGCAGTCTCCAGAACGAGCCCCATTGAGTCACTTGTGAAGTTAAACGAATGGTCGCTTCATTGTCAGGTGACCAATGCAGCCTCCTTGTATATCTGAAAGGGCAAACAACGCACGTCTAACACATCCCACCGTAAACGTTCTGCCCGGTTCTGGCCTGTTTCATAATCAACCGGTGTAGTGAGAGAACCCCATTCACTTCGTGTTAGAGGTCTGGCAGATTAAACGAATTTCGAACTCTTCCAACATCATCTAATGACTCCCACTTTACGGCTTGCGCTGTGGCAGTGCAGCTTCCGCAATTTGATCTGTCTTTTGTTGATGTTACGAAACGTGTAGCTACTGCCCATATCTACCTGTCATTCTTAATATTGAAGCACAAATATTGCTGTGCTTAATTTTTTCTCAGACGTATTTATAGCTTACGATGGCGTACCCTACACAGATATTGGCCCATCTTTTTTGGGTGCCGGAGATTCGCATCCAGAAATGGGCACCTGTACAACCGAAGCCTATGTAATTTTCTCAGCTGGTAAACGTATTACCAAGCGTGCTTGTTGTGTCATTTTAATATGCTCACAAAAGCTTCTAGCGACGCTTTGCGCATACCACGTCACAATGTTTGGAAAACCGCACAAATCTCTGAAATCAATCCGTTAAGATTACGCACTGTACGCAAATAGCTACATTTTTCCCAGAGGTGTAGCAAGCGCTTGCGATAACGTTGGAAACTTCGATATCCTATGTACAATGTCGATGTCCGTTAGCCAGATCAGACAATTGACAATTGACGGTCGATGCTCTGTTCGGCGGTATCAGTGTACAGCATGCGTTGCTTGCCAACCTGCTGTAGTTTGGAGTTTCGTTTGCAGAACCTAAGTTCGGCGAAATCAAAAGTTTAAAACTCAAAACGACCATTCCTATCTTCATAAACATCACGACCCCATGACATCAGATGGGCGTGGTATTTATTTAAGTCCCAGATGGTCCTCTGAGTCCTGCAATAATGAAAATTCTGGTATCGTTTCGGCAATCGCATCAGTTCGTCACGTAGCTACGACAAAATCAAACTAAGGCTTAAATGTCAATAATGTTTCGGCAGATATGCTTTCTTCGAAAAAGAAATCAGTGACTTAGGTATACGGGGTTCGAGGGAGAGATGTTGCAATTCCGATCGATTTTCTTTTGCTGAATTTTTCAAGCTACCATAGGCCTAATCTCACTCGCGAAACTGCTCTCCATGCAATTTTAATAACTACGTTTAGTTGGGCACCTGTACTTTAACTATTTATTTTATTGGTACAAACAAAGCATTTGATACGCCACCCACTGTGCTTTTATGTAATATTAGTCGTCCTTGATAACAGACACTGAGACACCTAAACGACATGTCATTATGGTTCTCTTAATTCAAGCGCGAGTTTCGAAAACTTAGCCACATTTTCACATTCCGAGTTCTGTGAAACAAACTAGGAAAATAAACACAGTGATATGGCGTCATTTATTCAAGAAGTCCTTCAAATGTAAGGCTTGCGTTCTTATTTGGATTCCTCCACGAAGCAGACGACCTCATTAGAGCAGCCCAAGGACACACGCAAGAAGCGAAACGTCCTTAATGAGTGCAACACTTCGCACAGAAGACTTTGAACATGTATTCAACCTATGCTTCTCTTTGTGTAGTCACAAAAGGCACTCAAACAGTTTTTCAAAGTTCTTCAACAAGGCGCAAGCAAGAGCATATAATGAAAGGGGCTTTCAAGGAGCCTTCTATGTATTTTTACAGTGGAGTATTATCTTTCATACGGTATTTTTTATGCCCCTATAATATATTTTTTTGTAGAAAACATGTCTGTACTGCATGTCTGTACAGTTTACTTCTCGTCACTCGACTAAAACATACTTGTCACGCTTAACACCGTTTCACACACAGCATCACAACGAATGGTTGTGCTTAGGGCGTCACTTCGTACGTAGTCATTGTAGCAAACAACATGACATTTCAATTAAGTGGAAAATGCCAAGCGCTCGAGTGCACTTTCAAACATGACCGAATAAAACAGTGTCGTGTATGCGTAGAGAGAGAGAGGGAAAATATAAGAGGTTAACTAGACTAAGTCAGTTTGCTACCCTACCGTGGTAGAGGGGAATAAGGTGGAGAAAGACAGAGAGGAGATACACATTTCACATCACATACACACACACACACACTGCACACGCTATTGAGCTTTCACATGCGGTCGCACAGTGGTGTTTCCCTGAAGAACTTCAGAAGGGCTCGTGTGGCTTTCTGGGCTGAAGTACTTGAAGGCCATGCTCCCAAGTTATTCTCCTGAGTAAAGGGTCACATACATAAAAACGTCCGCCGATATTCTTTGATAACGTCAAAGTAAGGCCGCTGACTCATTGATGTGGCTTACAGCACTATAAACACATATAGAGGATATTGATTTCGAATGATTTCTTAGCGTACTTCAGCGTCATTGAGCGTATCTATCTACCTATCTATCTATCTCTCTATCTATCTAGCCGCCTACAACTTTTAGCTTTCCTGGTCATTTCGATAATAGTATCAATACCAAACTTGGTACGGCATAGCATGACTTATGAAGAACATATTTGACTAGTCATGACATGAAAAGCATGACATGTATGTCATGAATGTCATGACTTACATTTCATGGCCCTGCAGCTCTTGCGGTGGTTTCGTTCACACGGCATGTTGCAAAACTGGTATGATATAACATGATTGCATGGTGAACACAAGCGAAAGACCCTAATAATAAAATCATGACATGCGTGTCATGTACCAACATGACTACATGCCTCGCTCAAGATGTGCTCACAGCCATTTCGCTAGCGTCACATGTACCAAATTTAGTATTACAGCACGTGAATGGTTGACGAAGGTATGTGACTGGTGCAAACATGATGGTCATTTTGTGCGTGTCATGTAACAACATGACTACATGTCACGCTCGTGATGCGCTGGTGGTCGTTTCGATAGGTTCACTTATACCAAATTTGGTAGTACAGGATGTGAATAGACGAAGAAGGTAGGATCCTGGTGCAGACATGATAAATATGAGATGCGTGTCATGTGAGAACGTGAATACATGCCACAGTCAAGGCGCCAATACATTTCGACGTGACACGGTGTGTGTGCTCGCAGGCGTTCATTTTCTCGTGTAACGCCGGCGTTGCCACACCAGGCACCGCTCCTGTCATTTACTCGCAAGCGTGCGCCACGCTGCGTTGCTTTGAAGCTTGCGCGTTTCAGCGCGTTTAGCGTCCCTCCGTCACGAAAAGGGAGAGACGCAGTGTTGTGTGCGTAACGCATCAGCACGAATTTCGCGCTGGTTGCCGTCAGGCCACACCAATGGACGCTGGTTGTGCCGGTCGCGCCTGGCGTCAGACTATAGAGTGCTCGCGTTTTGCTAACGTAGCGTCGCTGTGCACAGCGTGCGCGCGCGTCAACTCTACATTGGAGTATATTGGGCCTTTCATGATGTGCTGCGGCCGTTTTGCTAGCTCGACGAATACCAAATTTGGTGTTACGTGGCGTCAATAGATTACCAAGTATATGACTGGTGCAAACGTGATAATCCTGACACGCGTGTAATTTAAGGGCATGACAACATATCACGCTAGTAGCGTGCTCGCGGCCGTTTCACTAGCTCCCCATATACCAAATTTGGTATCACGTGACGTGAATAGATGACGAAGGTAAACGACACATATAAACATGATAATCATGACACGGAAGTCATGTACAGCATCATTTACCTCCACCTTGTACCGTTGTGCTGATTTTGAAGTGACATAGATCAACCTTTCTCATTCGTTCTTCGCATATCGTCGATTCCCACTGTGCGTGGAATCTGCCATTTTTTAATTTTATTTTTTCGAAATACAGAGAGAGAGAGAGAGAGAGAGAGAGAGAATTTATTTACAGAAAGGTAGAGAGGTCGGCCTGAGCTATAGTTTGCTCTGGCCTGCTACTCTACACTGGGGAAGGGTGATTGGGGAGTGAAAGAGTGATGAAGGACAATGGTAAGGTAGAGAGATGATATGTTCTTATTTGGCTGGGTAACTCTACAGACGTGCATCCAGTCCAGTGGCTTCTAAGAAAGTGCTGACGGCTCGTATAACCACATGTGTGCTGCTGGCGTCAGGCCAAGGACCTAACACAACCTCATCGGTTAGTGGCCGACTAATATATCGGCCTATCGAAGATATCAGTTGCTGACGTTCGCTTGCATATGCTGGACAGTCGCATAATATATGTTAGAGCGTTTCTGGCAACCGACAGTGACCACAATTGGGACCTGTGTCATTACAGCCAATCAAGTGGTTGTAACGTCTCGTGTAAGCCACACCGAGGCGAATGCGGTGGATAATGCATGAGATGCTTCGCTTTAACTTGTGAGGCATACGGAACTTCATTTCCGGGTCCCATTTGTGCAGCCGCTGGTGCTGGTGTTCTGGTTTCTGCCAGTGCTCTAAGATGGAGTTGCGCATTACGCGTCGAGGTAGGATGTTAGTATCTTCTCGAGAAAATGCGATGCACACTTCCGGGGCACTATTTAAAGCTTTCTTAGCTGCAGCGTCCGCCTCTTCATTGCCCATTATACCACAATGAGCAGGTATCAGTTGATATGGAATATAATACTAGTAATATTATCCTGTGCTGCGAATAACAAGCTCTCGGTGAAGTTCTGTGGGCATCAAATTAGTAACCTAACACATTTCAGAGAAAGTACGTGCTTCATAGATACTAGTTTTCGCTAATTCCTTTGTTGTTTAATTATAGACCACATCTTAGATGAGTTTTGGGCACACATTGAAATAATAATGAAAATCAACAATAGGTTACGTGCTCGATAGGTGGCGATTCAAGGTGCCCTTTATAGCTCTGTCAGCCACCAGTGTGCGTATTAAGGTGGTGGCAAACAATGTAAAATACTCCTAGTACCTCGCAGGGCACTGCAATACACTACAGGACATTGTACAGAGTTTACAGTGCTTCCAAGTGCGCGGACAGACACTGGGGTGCTTCCAATGCGCATTAATAGTCATGTAAATTCCGAAACGATGGAGTCGTTTGAACCTTGCAAATCATTACAAAGGTCTAACGCAATAACTTGACTGCCAGCGATCCTATAAAGCATGCAGCCGTATACGTGAACAGATTTTCTTAGAGTCTAGTGGAGAGTGCGGTTGTTACTTCACTACTTCACCAAAACGTGATGACTTATAATGTAGTGGGTAGTGAGATTCGGGCCATATGCTTGACGCAACACAGTATGGATAAGTTGGCTTATTAGCCTTTAAATTCCCAAAATTAAGGGGTAACCATAAACACTTCACATGTTTGGTCTAGTAAGCTTGCTTTCTTCTCATTATTATCTTCATCGTCACTATTATCGTCTACCCTTTCGAAACAGTGCTGTGGCAGTAGCTCCGGGCCCTAAGTATCATTTGCCAGCCTTCCACGGAGACGCTGCAGGAGATTCAAGGCTGTACGCGTGTAAAGTATATTGGTAGTTTGCCAGAAATATATTTGAATGGATTCTGAACAAGAATTAGAAGAACGGGCGAAATCATCAAAATTCAACCCAGAAAGTGGGACCAATATTGGTCCCACTTCCGTGAAATATATTTCGTTTATCTGAATTCAGATAAACGGAATATCATTCACGTATTTTTGAACAGTTGGCAGTATTTCTGGTGCATTGTCAGCCAACGGCGGCTGCATGCCGGCGTGAGCCATGACGTCACACTCACCGACGTGTATGCAGGGTCCGCGTGTTCTGGTTCTCCTCTTTCTTTTCTCAACTTCTCATTTCATTACACCGCCGCCCTCCTACAAAAGCACTGATGCTTAATCCCAGCTGGAAGCATTATCCGTTGTGGTTGCGGTTCGTGGTGCTTCCGCGAACGCTACAGTGCGAACAGTTCAATAACCGTTCGAGAACAGTTCGAGTACAGTTCGCTACAGTTCAAGAAACGCGGGGAACGGCTGGCATTGTCCTTATGCCCATTTCTAGCCTGCGCATCTGCACCAAACATCTGCACCTCTATAGTTCACAGCACTCCCGCTAGTCGAGGCAGTTTGCAAACAAAAAAAGCTATCAATTCATATTTTTTTCTCTAGTTTCAGCCGGAAATAAAGTTCGCATCTGTCAATTTCAGCGCCCAATCATTAAATTTGGGTGCAAATATTGGTCGCGACATTTTCTTCAAACTTTCTTTAAACTGCTTCAATTACATATAATGCTGTAAATTAGAACCCGCGAACCCTCATTTTTATGGTAATTATGTTTAATCTCTCATCAAAACGATCGCGACCACTTTACCCTGATGGAAATATTTTATTTTTAATTTATACGTAGGGTTTATTGTCCCAAAACCAACATATGATTATGAGAGACGTCATAGAGGAGGGCTCCGGAAATGTCGACCTCCGGGGCTTCTTTAACGTCCACGGATATCTAACACGGGACTACATTTTTCTTCGCCTCCACTGAAAATGCAGCCACCGCAGCCGGGTCGTCGAAATATTTTGCTGTTGTGGGCTTCTGACCAAGCATAACGGGGGGAGAAGCAAGAAATGCAATAATCAAAAAGCGCATTATGCAAAATCGTACGAACAGGGTTCCACACGTACAATGCGCATTGTGCTGTTCCTGGGCATCAATTCGAAATTCGAACTGGAATTCCACAATAATGTGGTCACACATTTTGAGGGCAAGTTATTATCCGGTCACTTGAATTTCTGTAGAAAGGCAGGCCTCAATCTAGCGCATGAAGCATCTCTTGGATCTGCGGTTGCGTTTCTTTAAAGTTTCTGCTCTTCTTGGGCACAATATAAAGAACGAGCAATGACCGGCCGTGCCCACAGCACTATTAACGGTGGCCCGCATAACTTGTCTGATACCGTCGGATTTGCATTGCTGCAGTTGCTAAGTTATCCACATATTAACGTGTTACCCTTAAAAAGCTCGTTTTGCAGAAAAACACCTGACCCGGAAGGCATCCACATATTCGCTTTCCTTGCGCTACGGCTGAGGTGTCTCCCGAGAAGCGAAGACAGGCTATAGCGATTGGGAAGACCATATGATAATCGTCCAGTTACGCGGTCGGGTTCTGACCACCTCCAAAGGGTGGTCAGACCACCATTTGGAGGCACAACTGGGGTGAGCCGAAGTTTTCCCGCTATTTCGGAGGAAAGGTGTGACCACGCCACATGGCTGTTGCCTTACAGACACGCGTAGTGGGTGTATGGTTGATTATACAGAGCACAGGGCGCACAAAGGATTATCTCGAACAGAATCAGAAGGCTTATAGATACTTAGAAGAGAAGTACTTGTTGTTGGGCTAGTTGGTTCGTCATACTGAGGGGTAATTCTAGACGCCTAAAGCACCACAGGAAGAAATATTCACAGAGAAATAGCGTCATTGACGCTCTTTCTCTGTGATTATTTCTTCCTGTGGTGCTTTAGGCGTCTAGAATTACCCCTCAGTAAGGCTTATAGATAATTCGAAAAAACTTTTTCACCCGCATTGACGTTCTTTCACGCCACTGGGTTTGTATACGCCGTTAATAAATTTCGTGCATTCGCTATCACTTTCACTGCAAGGATGAAAAGTGTCACTGTAGTGCGTGTGCAGCGAACTTTCTTAATGCGTGTGAACGAGGGAAAACATAGGCAAGTTCGCTGCAAATAATGGTTATCTCGTGCTGAGAAAGGCTTCCAGTTGCAGAAAATGCTTCCGAGTAGTAGAATATTAAACAAAATCAGCTTTCATAACACCACCACTAGCAGCAGCTTGCTGTTTTCGCGATTAGATATGGTGGTGAGTATATTTCTATAATGTATGTAAAAGCATGTGCATAAGAGGGCAAGCCAACAGCTTCCAGCTGCTATTGCTCGATCGATTTCTGCCCTTCAACGCAGGCATGAACTGCAACCACTGTCGATGCGTTTTTTCACGCCATTGGAATGATTCTTCCAATTTTTGCTTGAATCAGCTTGGTAAGCACTGGCGTCCCTTAGCACACGCATAAAATAGTGATCACTACGCAGTGGTCTCTCTACGACGCACTGCCCGCAACAGGAAAAAGAAGAGGGTGGATAATACCTCAAAAATAAATAGGTAACCAAAGAGTAATTATTCTGCTAGAATAATGAAACTGTTTACGCTTCTATCGGCATGTGTACTATAAGAGGCAACCGAGATACTAGAAAAAGAAAAGCAAACGCCTCATTTGTGGCTTCATATTTTGTCGTTACCTCAACAGGTCACCAATACACAGAAAGCTAGGCTAAGTACCCTTAATATACTAAAAGTTGATTAGGATAATTTACTGTGCATATACTAAAATTGGTGTGCAGTAACAAGAGTGCACTACAATCGTAAGCCACAGAATCTAACATGAAAATCAAGACACGCATGCCATGTACATTATGATACATGTGAGGTGGCCCCGGTGTGGTTGCGGCCGTTTAAAGGAGCACTGACATCAAATTTACTCGTGTCGAAGTTTTTGTGTTAACGAGTAGCTATCGACACCCCAGTAGCGTTTCGTGACCTATACAGCAACCGAGGGGTGAATGACTATCCCTTCTATTTATTTGTATACCTGATATCTAGCATGATTCAGAACAACCAACAATCCCACCACTGGGAGCGCTACCAGTGGCGCTACCTTACGGCACCTTCAGATTGCGTGACAGTTTACAACTTCTACAGATAAAACAGTGACGTGAGGCTCACCTGCACCGCAAACATTTCGTCTAATAGACAGACACATCTACCCATGCCTCGTCATTTGTATTGCCATCACCACCGTACAAAATATTGACTATGGTTGAATACAACAGTGTAGAGCTTGGAATCGCCACGATTTACGAGGTCGTGAATGATTTTTTATTCAAGCGCCCCTTTACGAAACAGTGATTCCGAAATAGACGCCCCATCAAGCAGCAATTAGGAGGTGCCCGAGGATTTATGATTCGGCCATGCTCGTTCGAGTGTCTCAATCAGCTATATTAGTGTGTTTTGACGTCCGCAACATTCAGGTATACGCAAAGTGGTCAATAGAATATCAGTATAGGAAGTACAAACCAGCGGAGAAATGGAATACGTTCTCTGCTTTGCAGGTTATTCTGTGCGCCTCCAGATGGCCCGACCTATCCTGCCTCTCACATTGGCGGCGGCAGTAACCCGTTATTACGCGGACGTACAGAAGTCTAATGACGAACTAAAATTCACTATTAACGACACCTGCGTATGATTTGTAAGCGATGACATCTGTCTAAACGCTATTCCACTTCAATAGCTTGTGGTCGTGTTGACTGGTAACATATGTGTAATGAAAAGATACCTTCATTGCGCTTTTTCCACGGATTGAGCCTGACAACTGCTACTTATAATTGTTTGCCGACATGCTGACTGAGAAACGCAGGTTGAATCATGCTCTTCCTTTTTGGAGATCCTTTATGGGTGGTGTGCATACTGGAAATTTCACGAAATTATTCAGAGCGAAGCGACGAAGATCAGACATGACGAGTGAGTGCGTTTCAACGCTTCAGCTCCAGTTGATGCCATGACAAGAACACTCGGATCTTAGACATCATTGCTACTAGTACATCTTCAATCAGGATGATATTTGTTTAGTGTATCACACCAATCAAGCAGCACTAGTGTAGATGGCACAGTGCGCTCCCTTTCACTTTGAGCTCCCGTACGCTGTTTGCTGTCGAAATAAATAACTTCTACGCGACGAACGCAATTTAAGTTTGGCCAAGAAGACCTACACATACACCGAGAAGTTGAATGAAGGGCACATCTGGATTCTAAAAGTTGATGTTAGTGCTCCGTCAAAGAAATGGGTCGAGTACACTTTCTGTCACCCCTGCGTCACCGCTCAGCTTCACAGGAAGGAACCTGATGGCCGCAGTTTCCTTTTAATTATGTATGTGAGATGTTCCACAGGCGTGAACATGATAGAGGAACATGTCGGTGAGGTCAGCTTATTCCGTTGAAATATTTTCATACGAAGAGTTTCAGTGAAAATATTGGCAGACCCCACGTACAATGGGAATCGATGATATGCGGAGCACGAATGAGGAAGGTTGATATGTCACTCTAAAACCAGCACAACATTACGAGGTGGAGTTATTATGCCGTACATGACTTCCGTGTCATGATGATAATGTTTGGATGTGCCGTTTACTTTCGTCATCAATTCACGTCACGTGATACCAAATTTAGTTTATGTGGAGCTAGAGAAACGGCCGCAAGCACGCTATGAGCGTGGTATGTTGTCGTGTTCTTACATGACACGCGTGTCATTATTAATATGTTTGAACCAGTCATACAGCTTTGTCATTCATTAAGCGGACGTAGCACCAAATTTGGTATATGTGAGCTGGAGAAACGGCCACGAGCGCATCATGAAGGGCCCAATATACTCCAATGTATATAGTGTTGATGGGCGCGCACGCTGGGCACAGCGACGCTACGTTAGCAAAACGCGAGCACCCGATAGTCTGACGCCAGGCGCGACCAGCGTCCGTCGGCGCGGCCTGATGGCAACCTGCGCCAAATGCGACATGCTGCATTTCACGCCGATGCGTTGCCCAGACAACACTGTGCGTCTCCCTCTTTTTGTGACGGAGGGACGCCGGACGCATTGAAACACGCATGCGTCCAAGCAACGCAGCACAGCGCACGCCTGCGAGTATATGGAAGGACCGGCGCCTGGCATGGCAACGCCGGCGTGACGCGACGAGACGAACGCCTTCACGCACGCGCGCCGGGTCATGTCGAAGTGTATTGGCGCCTGGACTGTCGCATGTAGTCATGTTCTCACATAATGCTCGTCTCAAGGTTATCATGTTTGCATAGTCACATACCTTTGTCATTCATTCACGCTACGCAATACCAAATTTGACATAAGTGAATCTTGCAAAACGGCCGCGACTGCATAAGAGTTTGGCACATATTCATGTGGTTACTTGACACGCATGTCGTGATTATCATTTCTAGATGTGTCATTCACCTATGTCCACCGTTCGCGTCACGTATTACTGAATTTCGTACATGAGAAACTAGCGAAAAGGCCGTGAGCACATCATGAGCGTAGCATGTAGCCATGTGGTTACATGACACGCATCTAACGTTTATCATGTTTTCAACAGTCTCATACCTTCGTCATCCATTCACGTCCGGTAACGCTAAATTTGGTATAGGTGACGCTAGCGAAACGGCCGCGAGCGCATCATGAGCGTGGCATGTAGTCATGTTGTACATCACACGCATGTCATTATTTTCATGTTAGAGTCTGTCGCTTGTGTTCGCCATGGAATCATGTCATACCACGCCAGTTTTCCAACATGTCATGTGAACGAAACCACCGCAAGAGCAGCAGGACCATGAAATGTGAATCACAACATTCATGACACACATATCATGATTTTCATGTTATGACAAGTGAAATATGCTTGTCATACAATCATGTTGTATTATACCAAGTTTGGTATCGATACCATTATTGAAATGGGCAGGAGAACTAACAGTCGTAAACAGCTATCTAGCTAGCTAGCTAGCTAGCTAGCTAGCCAGATAGATAGATAGATAGATAGATAGATAGATAGATAGATAGATAGATAGATAGATAGATAGATAGATAGATAGATAGATAGATAGATAGATAGATAGATAGATAGATAGATAGATAGATAGATAGATAGATAGATAGATAGATAGATAGATAGATAGATAGATAGATAGATAGATCGTCATCATCATCATCAGCCTGACTACGTCCACTGCAGGACAAAGGCCTCTCCCATGTTTCGCCAGTTAAGCCGGTCCTGTGCTTGCTGCTGCCAATTTATACCCGCAAACTTCTTAATCTCATCTGCCCACCAAACCTTCTGTCTCCCCCTAACCCGCTTGCCCTTTCTTGGAATCCAGTTAGTTACCCTTAACGACCAGCGGTTATCCTGTCTACGCGCTACATGCCTGGCCCATGTACATTTCTTCTTCTTGATTTCAGCTATGATATCCTTAACCCCCGTTTGTTCCCTAAACCAATCTGCTCTTTTCTTGTCTCTTAAGGTTACACCTACCATTTTCTTTCCATTGCTCGCTGCGTCGTCCTCAATTTAAGCTGAACCCTCTTTGTAAGTCTAAAGGTTTCTGCTCCGTAGCTAAGTACCGGCAAGATACCGCTGTTATATACCTCCCTCTTGAGGGATAGTGGCAATCTACCTGTCATAATTTGAGAGTGCTTGCCAAATGTGCTCAACCCCATTCTTATTCTTCTAGTTACTTCAATCTCGTGGTTCGGCTCCGCGGTTATTACCTGCCCTAAGTAGACATAGCCTTTTACAACTTGAAGTGCACTATTACCTATCTCGAAGCGCTGCTCTTTTCCGAGGTTGTTGTACACTACTTTCGTTTTTTGCAGATTTATTTTAAGACCCACCTTTCTGCTCTCCTTGTCTAACTCCGTAATCATGAGTTGCAATTCCTCCCCTGAGTTACTCAGCAATGCAATGTCCTCGGCGAAGCGCAGGTTACTAAGGTACTCTCCATTAACTCTTATCCCTAACTGTTCCCATTCTAGGCTTCTGCAAACCTCCTGTAAGCACGCGATAAATAGCATTGGGGAGATTGTGTTCCCCTGCCTTACACCCTTCTTGATTGGTATTCTGTTGCTTTCTTTATGAAGCACTATGGTAGCAGTTGATCCCCTGTAGATTTCTTCCAGGATGTTTATATATACTTCATTGACGCCCTGATTCCGCAGTGCCTGCACGACGGCTGATATTTCTACTGAATCACACGCCCTCTCATAATCTATGAAGGCTATGTATAGTGGTTGGTATATTCTGAGCATTTATCTATTACCTGATTGATAGTATGAATGTGGTCGATTGTTGAGTAGCCTGTTCGAAATCCTGCTTGTTCCTTTGGTTGATTGAATTCTAATGTTTTCTTTATTCTGTTAGCAATTACCTTTGTAAATAGCTTGTATACTACAGAGAGCAAGCTAATCGGCCTGTAATTCTTCAAGCCCTTGTCATCTCCTTTCTTATGTATTAAGATGATGTTAGCGTTCTTCGAAGACTCTGGTACCCTTCCCGTCAGGAGACACCTCGTAAACAGGGTGGCTAGTTTTTCTAACACAATCTGTCCTCCATCTTTCAGCAGATCTGATGTTACCTGATCCTCACCAGCAGCTTTGCCTCTTTGCATGCTCTCCAATGCTTTTCTGACTTCTTCTATCATTACTGGTGGGGTGTCATCTGGGTTACTGCTAGTTCTTATAGTATTAAAGTCGTGGTTGTCCCGGCTACTGTACAGATCTCTGTAAAACTCCTCCGCTACTCTAACAATCCTATCCATATTGGTAGTTATTCTGCCTTCTTTGTCCCTTAGTGCATACATCTGATTTTTGCCCATCCAAAGTTTCCTCTTCACTGCTTTGACGCTTCCTCCGTTTTTCAGAGTGTGTTCAATTCTCTCCATGTTATACCTTCTTACATCGGATACCTTACGCCTATTAATCAACTTCGAAAGCTCTGCCACTTCTATTTTGTCTGTTGTACTTGAGACTTTTATGATTTGACGCTTCTTAATGAGATTCTTCGTTTCCTGGGAAAGCTTGCCAGTGTCCTGTCTAACTACCCTGCCTCCAACTTCCACTGCGCACTCCGTAATGATACTCGTCAGATTATATAGATAGATAGATACGCTCAAAGTCATTGACGTTCACTAAGAAATGCTCCGCATTTATTAAAATGTGCTCCTTGATGCATTTCCTGGCATTTTTATTGTTGCAGGCTTCGTCGCAAAGAATTGTGGTATTCCTTCAATATGCATTGAATTGCGTACATTGCATTTCTGCACATTCACTGCTTCTGTTCATCAACCTACCATTACTAAATGCACAAAGTCCAATTTGTCGTTGTTCCCTGCTGTTACTCTGGCTCACGCATATTACACATTCCACTGCTACGCATGATATTGTAGTCATTTGCATTCGCTGCAAAAATTAACTCCAGATATGCAGACGCGGTCAGAGAAATGAAGTCTCGAAGGAAGGAGCCTGAAAGCCAAACTACTTTGCATTCTTCTTTTGGCTATTTTCTTCTGGAATATTTCGACACCACTTCATTCATAACTAACCTTGCAGTCTTAAGTGTCTTCTCATCGCAGACAAAATAGCCTGTCACAATACGAGTTCAACGAATTGCGCGCATATAGTCATATGACGTGGGCTGATGTGGCAACTTCCTGGGCCTTGACCACTTGCCGAAACATTACCATTGCGATAAGCAAAATATAATAAAATTGCGAAGAAAAGTCGTGAAAGCCCGAATAGCGGCAAAGCCGTGCCGAAGTGCGGCCATTTTTTTACGACCCTTAAGAAGTAACTATTGAGGATTGTTCCATTTCTTTGTTGAGAATTAGTGCGGTGGTACTTGGCGAACGTTGATTGCCACGACAAGGATCAAGGCCATGAAACTACCGACGTCGTGAAGAATTTACAGGGCCGTGTAATGCAGCCGATATAAATGCGGGTACTCCAGCAGAAGGAATAAAGTAAAGGCCGTACTAGCGGCACGGCTAAAGGAAGCCAAGATAGATTGCGCAGTTTTTCTTGGGACAAAAGTCATTTCGCACGTGACAAAAGAACAGTAAGTGAAAAGTCATACTCAAACTTAATAAGCTAGATAAAATGTACCAAGCCTGAAAAAAAGTATAATGGCAGTGTAAAAGTGCAAAGAGAAAAACTGAAAGTAGCTGCTTTCTGTGAAATTCGGCAGCAGCCTGCTGCGAGAGTGTGCTCAAGATCTTTATTCGTTAGTTTTTCTCGGTTTTCTTTTCGTTTCCCGATGGCTACTTCCTATTTTTTTTCGAGACATTACAGGGCAGGAGTTACAAGGCTTTCTTTCTTCGTACGTATATAGAAACGAGAATGTGAAGGGAGCCCCGCCGTGGTGTTCTAGTGGCTAAGGTACTCGGTTGTTAACTATCAGGTCGCGGGATCGAATGCTGGCTGCGGCGGCTGCATTTGCGATGGAGGCGGAAACGCTGTAAGCCAGTGTGCTCAGCATTGGGTGCACGTTAAAGAACCCCAGGTAGCCGAAATTTCCGGAGCCCTCCACTACGGTGTCTCTCAATATCAAATAGTGGTTTTGGAACGTTAAGCCCCACATATCAAAAAGAGTATGAAAAAAATAGGATAAATTCTATTTTATGTGTAGCTCACTTATACGTTCTTTTCTCACAGCAAAATGCTGAATGTTCACGATGCTGAAATTGCATCTAAATCAGTTGTAACTGCAACGATACTTTATACTAGAAACACGACAAACGGAATCAAGCATAATTGAGCGCCGAACGAAAGCCGAATGAAAAAAAAAGCTACAGCTTTGACGCAAAAGCGAAGCAATGAACGCGATAGCAGAAAATTAGAAGGTCACGCTCCGAATGGCAAAGAGACCGAAACGTGCCCCACGTTTCTCACGCACATGTGACGCATGAAACGTACTCACAGATACAGATTAACGCGAACAAGCGTCTCAGTTGCTACTTCGCTGTGCCTGAAAAGCATGCACTTTTTGCAAACGGAGACTGTGCAACAGTTGCACTGACCTTTGTGCGCCTGGTCCCTACAACAGAATCGTTGCAGTGAAAGCCCAAGGCGCACCATTGTCCCCACTGCAAGATAAGCAAGCGCACGCGTGAGCGTTAACCCTGCCCTTTCTGCGCGGGGCAAAGTACGCGTGGGAGATGAGACCATGCGCCGCCGCGTCGTGACAATGAGGCGAGGCGCACTCATTGCATCATCTCGCTGGTATTGTTGCGAACACGATAGTTCCGCAGAGATACCCATCACAAGCGGTGAGTGGTAGATGTAAATAGGTAGGTGTTTGAACGTTGAAGGTGGTGCTCCTTCGTGGCTCAGTGCCTAACACGTCAGAGTCAAACTTCGGAGGTTAGACGTTTGATTCCGGTGCGCGCCGAACTGTTTTCTAGATTATTTCTGTTTCTTGCGTTTACTATATATATATATATATATATATATATATATATATATATATATATATATATATATATATATATATATATATATATATATATATATATATATATATATATATATATATATATATATATATATATATATATATATATATATATGGTGAATGACGGCGCCAACGCCGGTGGCAAAATCCATCCGAGAAGGAGGAGGAGGAATAAACTTTATTGTAGGGAACCCGCAGGTTTAGGTGGCCGGGCTTCCCATGAGGGGACGTCTCGTTTGTTTTGAGAAACGGGGATACCATCTTGAGGGACGGTGATAAAATATTGGAATTGGAAGTGAAATTGTATTGCTTAGACTTGTTTCATAAAGTTTACATACACTTTGCCAACACTGCAAGAAGCACTGTTGGAAAACAAATGTGGGTCTCTTAAGCTTTGCCTTTAGGAGTTCAACGTGATAGCATTATCTTGTCCCTAGTACGTGCTTTTGGCAGTGTATGAAATGTTTACAACTATGCTATGCGCCCAGTAGGTGGCGTTTATGGAATAGACGCAGTAAACTGTGTGCCTTTTTGTAATGGGTGACCGGCTTTTAACCAAGTGCATGAAGACATGAATATCACACGTTCTGACGACCGATGGGAATGTGTGCTCGTAGCACGCATTATCACTGCAATATTTTACGGTGTATTGTGAGGCATGTATACAGAATGCGCCTGTTTGTAAGCAGGGAAGCTATTTTCCTGCATTTACAAGCAGAGAAAGATATTTTCACAATATTCACAATTGAATTTCCAACTACAGCTCTTGGTGTTAGGTTCTTACCATTCAAAAAGACCATCAACAATAATGCGCCGTTCGATTTATTTATGTTAATGGGCCTTTATTTATTATGAAGGTGCTGCATAACTGACAGACATGCTGAGTCACCCCGCTGTACAACGTGTCTTTTTTGAGAAGCAGCAGCCAGTGTGTGTTGTGCTGTTGAGACTTTCGACTCTGTTGCGGAGTGGCTTGGGCTTCTGGACGCGTCTGTTATTTTACCGGACTTATGAATATTCATTTGACTGTGGTGAATTATGTCTTGGGCATGTGTGCATGCGCACCTAATTCTGAAGTGATGAATTGTATATGAATATACTCGATTTGATGGCATTGTTTGCACGCAATAAGAAAACAAGGCAGAAGCGGGGCCACGTGGTACTCTTAAAAAGTAAGTAAAAAAGCAGCAATTGCAGGCAAACAGGTAGTTGACTGCAGCACTTACTACCCTTCTTGGATCATTACTACATTTTGCTACCTGTTTACTGCTCATGTCAAGAAACAGTTACTAGCTGCAACCGTTACTAACTTTTTACTACCTGTTTACTACTTACCTTGGTGTACAGTTAGTAACTGGAATGAAATACATTGTAACTGCAGTCGTTCCTAACTTTTATGCACCGTTACTACCTTTCTGCTACCCAGCTGTTGACTGTCAACTCTAAAATAGTAGGTAATACCCATTGTAATAATTGTAAAGAGAGTCGTCTTTTTGTGTACTCTTTCAACGTAAAATGACGCAGAACATATGATCAAAAAATCATTTATTCTAATTTACGAAGCCGAGACATGTGAGAGTCATTCTGCTAATGGTTTACATAGAGGATAACAAGCTAATGAACCATAATAAAGTGCTAAATGAATTCTAATACACATTCACAACTGACTTAGTAAAGTTAACCAGATGGTCAAAATCATCCGGAGTTCGCCACAACCGCTTTTGTCTAGAATGTCATTAGGATATTGTGGTTTTGGTACGTAAAACCTTAGAAACTCTAAGAATACTGCTAGACGCACGCCGGGGTAGAGCAACCGTTTATTGGGCCTGACAGCACCGAGACAGCAACAAGCGGTTTTAAGCAGCAGCTGCAGCAGCACGAGCCACCGCCACAACAAACGTCTTTGTCGTTTTTAGAGCCCGTATTTGTCACTACATTGACTCCCCGGTGCGAAAGGAGCCATCCTGGCGACCTATGGCACAGACCGGACTGGTGGGTCGTAGTGAAGTTTTAGACGCTCGAAGTTCACAGTCTCGCACCCGCGGCGCCGTTCATCTGTAGGTGGCTGAACAGGTTCAACTATGTAGTTGACTGGTGAAGTCTGGTGCAGGATCCGGTACGGACCGTCATACTTGGGTATGGATTTTGAGCAAAGGCCTGGGGCAGACGATGGCACGCGGAGCCGCACGATTTCCCCAGGCGCGTATGACGAAGGGGATGAGTGTCGGTCATGCGAGTGCTTCTGGCGAGCCTGATCGTGCGTAGTTAGCGAACGTGCTAGCTGCCGACATTCTTCGGCATATGTGGCGGCTTCGGCCATGTTGTCGATTCTGAAGTGTTTGGGCGGTACAGAAGGATAGTGTCCAAGAACGATGAAGGTTCCCGACCATAAAGAAGGAAGAATGGGGAGAATCCAGTCGTCGATTGAATTGCGCTATTGTAAGCGTAAGTAACGAATGGCAGTATGCGGTCCCAGTTCGTATGGTCATCAGAAACATACATGGAGAGCATGTCACCCAGCGTGCGATTCGATCGCTCGGTCATCCCGTTGGTTTGGGGGTGGTATGCGGTCGTTGTTTGGTGTACGATGTTGCATTCGCGTAGGAGGGCTTCTATAGCTTCCGACAAGAAGGAACGCCCACGGTCACTGAGAGGCTCGCGGGGGGCACCATGCCGTAGAACGGAGTTGTGCAGAATGAACAGGCCGACTTCACGCGCAGTGGCCTCGGGAAGTGCCGAAGTTTCGGCGTAGCGCGCAAGGTGGTCAACGGCTATGATGACCCAGCGGTTTTCATTTGGTGTGTATGGTAGGGGACCGTACAAGTCGATTCTGATGCGGCTGAAAGGTCGAGAAGGACAAGGCAGTGGCTGGAGTGGCCTTGTGGTTGTGCGATGGGAGCTCTTCCGGCGTTGGCACAAGGAACATGAACGGACGTACTGCCTAACAAAGCGGTACATTCCGCGCCAGTAATATCGAATTCGTAGGTGAGCATACATCTTCATTACACCTGCGTGGGCGCATTGCGGATCCGCGTGGAAGGAGGCACAGACGTCAGATCGTAGGTGGCGAGGTATTGCCAGCAACCATTTGCGGCCATCGGATAGGTAGTTTCGCCGGTACAGAAGACCGTCACGGATGGTAAAATGGTGAGCAGTTCGTCGAAGTGAACGGTTGTCGGTACGCGGAGACGTCTTAGACAGGTACTCTAAAAGAGACGCTATCCATGGATCCTGGCAAGCTCAGCGGACATGTCGGCCCGTTCTAGTGAAGAACATTCGCAGCTGGAAACAGACGCTGCAACAAAATCGTGGGAAAGTGGCGAGCGAGAAAGAGCATCGGCGTCCGAATGTTTGTAGCCTGACCGATAAATTACACAAATATCGTAATCTTGGAGACGTAGTGCCCAGCGAGCTAGGCGACCAGATGGGTCTTGTAATGACGACAACCAACACAATGTGGGGTGATCAGTCACGACATGAAATGGGCGCCCATGTAACGTAAGGTCGGAATTTTGTGATTGCTCAAACAATGGCAAGACATTCTTTCGCGGTGACTGAATAGTTCTTTTTCACTTTAGTGAGGGTGCGACTAACGTAGGACACAGCATACTCATCGAAGCCAGATTTACGCTGAGCGAGAATAGCGCCGAGGTCAACTCCACTAGCGTCCGTGTGGGTTTCGGTTGGAGCGTCTTGATCAAAGCGGCGTAGGATCCAAATAGCACAGGCATGTGTTCCATTTGAAGCCTCTAAGGATGTTGTCCATGAGACGCTCCAGGGTGGCAGGCGCATTACAGAGGCCGAAAGGCATGATGGTAAATTCGTACAATACGTCAGGCGTTAAAGATGCAGTCTTGTAACGGTCGGCTTTATTAATAGGGACCTGCCAGTAGCCTGATTGAAGATCTAAAGAAGAAAATAACTTTGCTCCTTGCAGGCAATCGAGGGCGTCATCAATTCTGGGCAGCGGATAAACATCTTTTCTGGTGATCTTGTTAAGACGCCTGTAATCAACGCAAAATCTGATGACGCCATTCTTTTTTTTCACCAGTACATCCGGAGAGGCCCAAGAGCTGTTTGAAGGTTTTAATATACCACGTCGAAGCATATCGTTCACTTGATCATCAATGGCACGGCGTTCAGCGTGGGAAACTTGATATGGGCGCTGGTGCAAAGGTGCATGGCTGCCGGTGTCGATTTTGTGAACGATGGCAGACGTGCGACCCAAAAAAAGGTTGGCTATGGTCAAATGACATCTTGAAGCGATTGAGTAAAGCCAGGAGTTGGGTGCGCTGAGCAACGGGAAGTTTTGGGTCAATGGATGGGGAAAAAACCTCCGGAGATGAAGTGGGAGTGGTATCAGAGGTAATGGTGTTTAAGTGAGATGATAAGTCATCAGGTAGGTGACTGGATGAAACAGAATCAATTTCCTCAAGGTGACCGAGGAGTTCGCCGCAGAATAATATGGCCGGGGAAGAAAGCGAGTTCGTTATATAAATGGAGCCACGTGAGTTTTCTACGGTGACAACTGCGAACGGGAGCAGGAAGCTTTTGCGAGAGCTGAAGGTGTCGGAGAGTATTAAGAGATCAGTGACAGAGGGTGCGTCGTCGCAGAATAGCACATGAACACAGGATAGAGGAGGGATATGAGTGTCCGCGGCTACGGTGACTCGGGAAGATAGCGGCTTGAAAGAAGGTCCTTCATACGTCGGCGCTTCACAAAAGGGCAGTTCGCACATCGTAGACAACTCTTGTACGGCACGCGCACAGTGAACGGCGGCATGATGAGCGCAGAGGAAGTCCCAGCCCAAGATGATATCGTGTGAACATGGGGAAAACAGAAGGAACACGACTACATACAAAATATTGCCACAATCCATTTCCCAAGTTTTTGTTATCGTCCCAAAACACCACACGATTATCAGCGCAAACCGCGCCTGCAGTTTTCGAGAGGGTTCCGGACTGTAGTAGATCATTTCGATAAGATCACGCCCACTGTGCGAATGGTACAGATTGTTCTGGAACGTATGCCGCCGCCAGCGGTAGTGCTAGAACATTCGACGGCGGGAGTATAAATGCCGACGCGCTTCGCCGCTTGTCAGTTGTTGATCGAAGGCCGACGCTCCGTTCGCCGCTATCAGTCGGAGACTGCTATCTGTGCGAGAGTGCTGCTGCAATTGGACTTTCTGCTTACCGGGCACAGGTTCGCCCAAATAAACAGTTATATCCCAACAAGAAGTCTCCTGTCTTCGGCCACGTCACGACCCCCTGACATTTGATGGAGGTGCTGCTTCGTTCATGTACCGGACGCCCACGTCAAGCCGTGAACCCAGCCCACGTCGCGGAGAAGACACCGACGCCAACCAGGAGCAGCGAACAAGCCGCCGACAGCAAGGGCTACCACCGGAGTACGGGCTTCTACACGACAAGGCGCGGAAGACCAAGGCCATGACCGCGACTGCAGCGACAATGACAACCGCAGCGTCCCAGCCCACGATGGTCATGCATCAACCCAGGGAACCACCAATTTTTCATGGGTCATCGTTCGAAGACCCGGAGTCCTGGCTAGAAACATACGACCGTGTGGCCTCCCTCAACCACTGGGACCATGACGAAAAGCTGCGTCGTGTGTTCTTCTATTTAGAAGACACCGCAAGGACCTGGCTCGAAAATCGGGAGTCCACGCTCCGAACGTGGGATGTTTTCTGCGGCGCAATCCTGCAAACGTTCGCGAGCGTCGCTCGAAAAGAGAGGGCCGCTGCTTTATTAGAGACCCGGGTTCAGCTACCAAATGAAAATGTCGCCATTTTCACAGAAGAAATGATCCGACTATTCCGTCACGCTGACCCAGACATGCCTGAGGAGAAAAAAGTTCGTTCCCTCATGCGAGGGGTCAAACAGGAGCTCTTCGCGGGGCTGATGAGAAACCCACCGAAAACCGTCCAAGAATTTGTAGCCGAAGCGACCACTATTGAAAAGACCCTGGACATGCGCACCAGACAGTATAATCGTCGCCTGACTGCAGACTGCGCTGCTGCTCAAGCCAGTAACTCCAGAGACCTGCGTGAAACGATCCGAGCGATCGTGCGGGAAGAGCTGCGCAAGCTGTTGCCTTCGGCGCAGCCTCAAGTGGATTCAATCGCCGACATTGTGCGAGAAGAAGTTCGGCAATCGCTTCAGATTCCCCACGCACCGCTGCCCGAGCCGGAAGCTATGAGCTACGCCGCTGCACTGCGCCACAACGCTCCTCCCCGTCCACGCCAAAACGCCGCCCCATCGCACTTCCGTCGACAGACGACACCGCCACCACCACCCCCCCCCCCGACGTCATACCGTTTGCCAGCGGCCCAGCGCAGTGCACCGAGGAAGACTGACGTCTGGCGCACCCCTGACCATCGCCCGCTCTGCTACCACTGCGGCGAGGCCGGACACACATACCGCCGTTGCCAGTACCGACAGATGGGATTGCATGGCTTCGCCGTCAATGCACCGCGCCCACAGCCAGGAGAACGACCACGTGACATCGCCGACTACCTGACAGGAACTCGGTGGACACCACGAAGCCCTTCGCGTTCGCCGTCGCCCAGCCGCCGCACGTCACCGTACCACCGACAGTACTCTGGCCCAACGCGGGGCCGGTCTCCTAGCCCGTATCCGGGAAACTAAGGGCAGCAACCGGTGGAGGTGCGGTTGCTGTGCGACGAACTACCGAAGATCCGACGACGATGACGACGCCGCGACGGAGCTTTCCGAACACAACGCCAACCAGGCAAAGCCCTGACGGCGAAAGCTCACTTACCGAAGGTGGCCTGACGACGCAACATGGAAGCAGTGGAACAAGCTGACGCAGCCGTGACCCGACGCAAAGCCCTAACTGTAATGCGAGACGGCGAAGTAGCGACCTCGACGTTCTTATCGACGGCCACAGTGTGACCGCTCTCGTCGATACTGGAGCCGACTATTCTGTCATCAGTGGGTCGTTCGCAGCGAAGTTAAAGAAAGTTAGGACAGCTTGGAAAGGCCCTGAAATCCGCACAGCCGGAGGTCATCTCGTAACGCCTGCAGGAATCTGCACAGCGAGAGTCACCATTAACGGCCGTATTTATCCTACAGACTTCGTAATCCTACAGCGTTGCTCGAGAGATGTCATCCTTGGCATGGACTTCTTATGCCTCCATGGTGCTGTCATCAACCTAAAAACAAAGTCGATAACGTTATCCACAGAAGAAGCACTACTGCCGCGCACGCCGTCTGGACACCATGCCTTGAATGTGCTGGAAGAACAAGTCACCATTCCGCCTCGCTCAAGCGTCATTATTTCAGTCGGCGCTCCTGAATCCCCTGACTTCGAAGGCGTCGTTGAAGGCAGTCAGCATCTGTTGGTCACCCGAAATATTTGCGTCGCAAGAGGAATTGCAGAGTTGCGGGGAGGCAAAGCAACGGTTATGCTCACAAATTTCAGCAATGAGTACAAACATGTGAACAAAGGAACAACGGTCGCATACATCGAAGAAATTGTCGAAGCCACCAGTGCTTTCGCCCTCGCCGATTCTGCGGAACCTGCTCAGAGGAACCAAGCCCCTCCCATAGCTTTCGACGTCAATCCCAGACTTCCGAGCGATAAGAAAGAACAGCTCAAGGCTCTGCTCCTGCAATACGAAGATTTCTTTTCGTCGTCATCGAAAATTCGGCAGACCCCAATCACGAAACATCGCATCATAACCGAAGAAAATGCCAGACCACTCCGTCAGAGTCCGTACAGGGTTTCGACGCGAGAACGTGAGGCCATGAAGAGACAAGTTTATGAAATGCTGCGGGATGACATTATCCAGCCGTCCAAGAGCCCATGGGCATCCCCCGTGGTGTTAGTGAAGAAAAAGGATGGGACCCTACGTTTCTGCGTCGATTATCGCCGCCTGAACAAAATCACAAGAAAGGACGTGTATCCTCTCCCACGAATAGACGACGCACTTGATCGGCCCCATAACGCCAAGTACTTTTCGTCAATGGACCTCAAGACTGGCAATTGGCAAATCGAAGTCGACGAAAGAGACCGAGAGAAGACGGCGTTTATGACACCGGACGGCCTCTTCGAGTTTAAGGTGATGCCCTTCGGCCTTTGCTCAGCGCCTGCAACTTTTCAACGCGTTATGGATACAGTACTGGCAGGATTGAAGTGGCAGACTTGCCTTGTGTACTTGGACGACGTCGTCGTGTTTTCCTCGAGTTTCGACGAGCATCTTCGGCGCCTTGAAGCTGTACTTCAAGCCATCAGGACTTCCGGACTCACACTGAAGCCAGAAAAGTGCAGATTTGCGTATGAAGAGCTCTTGTTTCTGGGGCACGTTATCAGCAAGTCTGGAGTTCGTCCTGATCCACGGAAAACAGCCGCCATCGCCGAATTCCCGCCGCCCACTGACAAGAAAGCCGTGCGCCGATTTCTGGGCCTGTGCGCCTATTATAGGCGGTTCGTGAAAAACTGCGCCCGCATCGCCGATCCTCTCACTAACCTTACCAAGGCCGACGTGGAGTTCAAGTGGGAAACGCCACAGGAACACGCTTTCCAGGAGCTTAAACATCGCCTCCAGACGCCTCCGTTACTTGCCCATTTCGACGAATTCGCCGAGACAGAAATACACACTGACGCAAGCAGCGTAGATCATGGCGCCGTTCTTGTGCAGAGGGCTGACGGACTTGAAAGGGTTATTAGTTACGCCAGCCGATCGCTATCTAAAGCAGAAGCAAATTATTCCACAACAGAAAAGGAGTGCCTCGCCATCATCTGGGCTACGTCGAAATTTCGCCCATACCTCTACGGCAGGCCCTTCAAAGTTGTGAGCGACCACCACGCCTTGTGTTGGCCAGCCACTTTGAAAGACCCTTCAGGTCGCCTCGCACGATGGAGCCTGAGACTTCAAGAATATGACATTACTGTCATTTACAAGTCCGGCAAAAAACACTCCGACGCCGACTGTCCCTCTCGTGCGCCTGTCGGCCAACCGCTACCCGACGACCCGGATGACGACTACTTCTTGGGAACGATAACTACCGACGACTTCGCTGAATGACAGCGGGCCGACCCGGAACTTAAGGCCCTAATAGAATACCTCGAAGGCAGGACCGCCGAAGTCCCGAAGGTATTCAAGCGCGCACTTGCGTCGTTTTTTCTACGAAACGGTCTTCTACAAAAGAAAAACTTTTCACCGCTTCGGGCTAAGTATCTCCTTGTGGTGCCTTCAGCTCTGCGACCAGAACTCCTGCAGGCCCTGCACGACGATCCGACGGCAGGGCACCTCTGTGTTTCTCGCACGCTCGCGAGGATACAAGAAAGGTACTACTGGCCGCGTCTTACCACCGACGTCACTCGTTATGTGAGGACATGCCGGCACTGTCAGCGACGCAAGACACCACCGACAAGGCCAGCGGGACTTCTGCAGCCAATTGATCCACCTTGCCGACCTTTCCAGCAGATTGGTATGGACCTACTGGGGCCGTTCCCGACGTCGGCTTTCGGAAACAAGTGGATCGTGGTAGCTACCGACTACCTCACCCGCTACGCCGAGACAAAAGCCCTGCCAAAAGGCAGTGCATCCGAGGTAGCTAAGTTCTTCGTCGAAAACATCGTCCTACGTCACGGCGCCCCGGAGGTCCTTATCACCGACAGAGGAACGGCATTCACTGCCGACTTAACTCAAGTGATCTTGGCATACAGCCAAACAAACCACCGCCGGACGACAGCGTACCACCCACAGACCAACGGCCTCACCGAGCGGCTTAACAAGACGATCGCCGACATGCTGTCAATGTACGTCGATGTCGAACACAAGACGTGGGACGCCATTCTTCCGTATGTGACCTTCGCATACAACACGCGGTGCAGGAGACGACGCAGATATCTCCATACAAATTGGTCTACGGAAGGAACCCGGCAACGACGCTCGATGCCATGTTACCCAACGTCACCGACGAAGAAAACCACGATGTGAGCGAGTACCTTCATCGCGCCGAAGAAGCCCGACAACTTGCGCGGCTCCGTATCAAGAATCAACAGACTACCGACAGCCACCGTTACAACCTTCGACGACGCTTCGTGGAATACCAGCCCGGTGAACGTGTTTGGGTGTGGACGCCGATACGCCGACGTGGACTAAGTGAAAAGCTTCTGCGACGGTACTTCGGACCGTACAGGGTGGTTCGACGTCTCTGCCCACTTGATTACGAGGTGGTCCCCGACGGCATCACGAACTCTCAACGACGCCGATCGCGACCTGAAGTCGTCCATGTCGCACGCCTCAAGCCGTTTCATGCGCGTTAACAAACTGAAACAGTGCTTTTTTGTATTATTGTTGTATCGTAATTTATTCAATGTACTTTCTTGCATTATTATTGTACCTTCATCTTTAGTTAAAGCATCGAGACGATGCCTTTTTCAGAGGGGGGCAATGCCACGTTCCATTTCCCAAGTTTTTGTTATCGTCCCAAAACACCACACGATTCTCAGCGCAAACCGCGCCTGCAGTTTTCGAGAGGGTTCCGGACTGTAGTAGATCATTTCGATAAGATCACGCCCACTGTGCGAATGGTACAGATTGTTCTGGAACGTACGCCGCCGCCAGCGGTAGTGCTAGAACATTCGACGGCGAGAGTATAAATGCCGACGCGCTTCGCCGCTTGTCAGTTGTTGATCGAAGGCCGACGCTCCGTTCGCCGCTATCAGTCTGAGACTGCTATCTGTGCGAGACTGCTGCTGTAATTGGACTTTCTATTTACCGGGCACAGGTTCGCCCAAATAAACAGTTAAATACCAACAAGAAGTCTCCTGTCTTCGGCCACGTCACGACCCCGTGGCAATATTTTGGATGACCAGTCGAGCTGTGCACGCCGCAGAAGGTTGGATGTGATGCGCAGTGGCCGTGCGGAGAGAGACGTCGGAAAGCGGCAGCGTAAGCTTCTTCAACTTGCGGCACAGTTC
Source organism: Rhipicephalus microplus (assembly GCF_043290135.1). NCBI lineage: Eukaryota > Metazoa > Arthropoda > Arachnida > Ixodida > Ixodidae > Rhipicephalus > Rhipicephalus microplus. Next base: position 168,702,535 of record NC_134701.1, on the reverse strand, counting down.
ACCACTTAACACAGACACGGCAGCACCAGTATCAACGAGCGCTTTCGCTGGTACACCATCAGTATGCACAGTTATTTCATCAGCAGGTAAAAATGGAGGCCTTGAAGGTTTCGATATATGCGAAGCTCTTGCCTTGGGAACTGCGATGGTCAGTTTTCCGTTTGGGCGGGTGGTGATCGAGGAAGCATCAGAGAAATAGAGCGGCGCCGTGGTGAGGGCGACCGATTCCTGTCGAAGCCGCGGCGACGTCGCGGCGACTGATCCGACGTGGGGTGGAACGAAGACGGCTGTGGTGGCTCTGGACGATAGGAGTCGTAAGTCGCCTCACCAGCAGTTGGGTTGTAATCCCGACGACGGCAGTAGCGTGCTACATGACTAGGACGCTGGCAGAAATAGCAAATTGCCAAGTTGTCTGGAGTGTGCCGAGGGTTTGTTGATGGTGGTGTGGGGTGGCGAACAGGAGGTGGGTGGCGACGGGTAGATCGACTTGCTGCGTAGAGGGGACGGGGCTGTCTAGCAAGATCCGTGACGGTCGGTAGCGACGGCGGCGATCGTCTGACGGCCTCAGCTTAAATGAGAGGGGCGGACATAGGCGGAGGATTGTATGTGGGAGACAGGGCGTCAGAAACTTGCTCTTCAATTGCCTGGCGGAGCGTTGGGGTCAGCGTGTGCGCACTGGTCGGGACGTATGGCACAAGACACAATTGGCGCGAAACTTCTTCTCGGAGAAACTTTTGGATTTACTGCATTAACGTGGTTTGTTCGGAGGAAACAGCGCCAATGGTTAACCCAGATGTAGAGGTCATGCCGAGGTTTGGACGTAGAGTAGAAATCCGCTCTCTCCGCAGCTCGTCGAAACTCTGACAGTGCTGAATAAGCTGGGCGATGGTTTGCGGGTTTCGCGCAACGAGCACGTGAAAGGCGTCGTCCTCAATACATTTATTTCGGAATCGATACGACGGCAGAGGTGCAGAACATCTTCAGTATACGAGGTAAAGGTCTCGCCTGAGCGCTGTGCGCGGCAGCGCAGGCGCTGTTCGGCGGGGAGCTTGCGAACGGCGGGTCGGCCAAAGACTTCTGCGAAGCTCGTCTTGAAGGTTGGCCAAGAGGGTATGTCAGCTTTGTGGTTGTTAAATCACAGTTCTGCCACAACCGCGAGATAGCAATTGAGGTAAGCGAGCTTGCCTGTGTCATCCCACTTATTGTGGGCGCTTAGCGCTTCATACTGCGACAGCCAGTCTTCGGCGTCTTGGTCGTTGGTCGCGTTGAAAATCACTGGATCTCGCTGTCGTGGCATTCCGGAAGAGGTGACAGATGGGATTATCACTGCAGGGGGCTGGGTCATGTTGTCAGGCAGTGACGAGGCGAGGGGCTGAGGTAGAGTCCGGGAACGGAGTTCCATTTAGAGACAACCATCACTCTCCACCAAATGTAAGAATAGTGCTAGACGCACGCAGGGGTAGAGCAACCGTTTATTGGTCCTAACAGCATCGAAACAGCAACCAGCGGTTTTAAGCAGCAGCTGCAGCAGCACGAGCCTCCGCCACAACAAACGTCTTCTTCGTCGTCTTTAGAGCCCGTATTTGTCACTACAAAACATTTACTGCCTTTAAACCGCCGATATATTAGCACATCAAACTACTCGAATGCACTGAGAGATTGCTCATGACACCGCTGTATAAAATGATTTAGCGATTTGCCCGTTGGCGTCGGCGTCTACGTAGTTCATCATGTATGTATCGTGTATATATCAAAACGCAAGAAAAATATAATCCAGAAACGGACATCACCATGCGGAATCAAACGTGTAACCTTTGAATTGTGAGTGCGAGTCGTTAGCCACTGAGCCATGAAGGAGCCTCATTCGTTGAATGGCGTTGATGCTCTTCGTATAGCTGACAATTTTGTGTAGTTGATGAACGGACGCACATGAAGACAGACTGACAAACACACAGACGGGTGACTCGCCCCCCTCATCATCATTCAGTCCGTAGATAAGCTGTTTTTTTTCACCTTTAGGTTATTCCCTGTGGTTATAAAAGCTAAGGAGGTAACATTTACTATATACGTACTATTAATAACGGCACAGCTAATAACTGTTACCATCCTTCTCATTACTAACTGCACTTAGTAGCACAAATGTAACAAATGTGAAAACCCTTACAACCCCAAAATTAGCAAGTTATGCTAACTTTTTTAGCAGAGTAGGTCACGCGCTTGCGAAGCAGTCAATCCAGGTTCGCTCCCCACTCTTGCACAGGATTTTTAGTATTTATTTTATTTTCATCGTTCTCGATTTTTCGGTCACGCATAAGATGATGATTTTTCGCTCACAACCAATTGCGCTGACGCTGACGCTCAAATTTCTGCGACACGAGATTTAAACGAAATCACGATAAAATGAGGTGTGAACGTCGTGTTCCTCGGTCACCTTCAATACGAGAAGTGCCGGTTTCTGACTAGCAGTCTCTTCTTACTGCAGCCCCGCTCAGATTTTACGCGCGAACGGGTGTTGTGTCTGCAGAAGCCATACACAAACATCCAGTATGAATGCATAGTACAACACAGATGGCAAAAGGCTATTTGTATTCTACTCTGCTTTCGTAAGGCATAAGCTCGTATATGGGCAAGCATTTCAATCAACGCATTTTGAAGATCTTCATTCGAACGTTTCGGAATTGTTCTATATCTCTTCCTATTCGTGACCAACCTTCCTCTTTTAAATGCGAATGCATTTTTTAGTCCAGCTATGTCAGGTATCCGGCGTTGTCCGCGGCGTCCGCGTGCCAGCAGATGTCATCTCTTCACTCTCGATCCCTCTCCTATAGCAACAACTCGGACGCGCGCACATATTCTCGCCACTAGCAACCGGAGCATGTGGTGCGAGAAGGTGTAGGTAAGAGTAGGTGCAGTGCTTCGCCGCTTCTTCTCTCGCTGTTCGCTCTCTCTCCTTCCATCGCCACACTTTCCCATTCACTCGCGCCTCAATCTCGACTGCTCAATCGCTGGGCGCCTCTCAAGAACATCTGGAAATGTGCGTCCTCGAGATGCCGCTGAGGCGCTAGCCGAGAACGCTAGCGCCCCACTCTCCCCTCCGCTCGCTCTTCACTCTCAACCGTTCGCTGGCTGGACGTCTCTCAAGGCGATGGCAGAAGTCGTTGAAGGCGAATGTCTGACGGCAATGGTACCCTCTTTCGGCACAAGAAATACGTCCACATTTCCTCATGATTCCTCTGGGGTTGGTAGGGGCTTTTTTTTCGTAGTACTGTTATTGTTCAAAACCTATTTTACCTGTGCTGCAATTTTTGCCACTTCAGCGAAAACTGCGCACAGGGAGGCAAGTGCAGCCACTATTACGCTGCACTTACTTGCTCATACTTACGTGCATGTAAATCAAAACGCTTTCAGAATAGTCTCAACTCTGCGATTACTGTCCTTGTTTGGTAAACTTAGCGCAGAAAATTTGAGCGGAAGAAAGCCCACTGTAAAGCCTTTGCCACAAGGGTTTTTAGAGTGAAACAAAAACTATTTACTCAATGACGTGTTTAAAACAGCGGGCTGCTACTCATTTTGCAAGTTTTAGAGAGAAAGCTGTATACGGCTGGAATAAACAAAAGACCATTCGGCATCGCTATCACGCGTGGTTTTCGATGGTTGTGTCATCAGTTGCGTAGTTCTGAGTGTCGCACCCGAGCAGGTTTTAAAACTTCCTTGGTCATACCCAATCACGCACCCAGTAACATTGAGGTTGTTTGCGATGTTAATAAACCAACTCTCACCACTCGGCGCCCGAAAAGCACCGCCCGAGGTGGTATAGCGAAGTGGGAGACAAAACATGCTGCCGCTATTCCAATAGCGGCGATTGACTTGCTGGTCCTTGAAGATGAAGCAGAAAAGCTAGAGAAGTTCTAGTAGGCTTAGAAAAACTTCTATTTACAGACTGTACAGAAGCTACACCAGAACGGACGTGAACATTACAAAAAAACACTTTGAAATTGAACCATCTTCTGTAGGGCGACCCTATGGGATTCGGCAGATCCGATAGTGCACGCTTGACAGAGCTTCGGGGCCTCTTCTTATCCGTTCGTTGCTCCGCCCTTACACAACTCTCAGCCTGCTGTCCTCTGATAGGACAGCACTTGCTCGATCGAAAACCCCGCCACAAGGACGCCACATTTGTGCCAGTGCTAGTTCATGCCCTCTCCCCCAACTACCAAAATGTAAATAAAACGCATCTAGAAAATTTTATAGATGCCTGGGCCAGCTCATCGGCACACAAGTATCTAGACAGAGGTACTGGTACTGGGTATTGCGGCCATAAGACGACTTTCTGTAACACGTCAACTTCTTGACGATGGGGCAATAATACATTTGTTCCCTGTGCGCTGTAAGAGGAACCGCTCACTGACCGCCCGTAATTCCACTTACGAGCTCAATTGTGCGGGAGCAGTCGAAGACATGTCGATTCTATAATAGGCACGTCAGGCGCCAACTTGTCGCGAGCCCGCCCGCTTCCGAGAGCTACTCCACGAGACCGAACGAAAGATTCACGGCAATCACTGCGGTTTCACAAAGTGCGCCACAAATTTTGCAGGCGCGCAAACAGTACACGGCCGTGCCATATGCCGAACCGATGTGAGGAGTCGCCCTGGTGCGCCACGTCTTGGAAGAGGCCCATTGATACTTCGGCTGCCACTACCTTGAGGCATTTAGGGGGCCGTCACAATGAGGTTTCTGATCCCAGCAGCCCCCGTGGGGTCGATTCCTTTTCCTTGAGTTAACAGGAACTCTAAACACTCGGCCATCCTTGGCACTGCAGAACTACGCGGGGTACGATGCTGGCACCAGTCTGCCTCTGCATTTACGGTTAATCCGGTCGGGCATGCTTTGACCGAGTGCCACTAAAGCAATGCAGCCTGCCAGCGGCTACATTCCTCCCCAAGTTTACGACACAAAGCAAATAAAAGGAAGCTAACATTACCGCGCAACAAATTATTATCGTGGTCTTACACGCCCCAATAGCTCCGCTGGGAGTGACGTCGTCCGTTCCGCTGGATCCGTGGCGCCGAGCACGCGCGCATTCGTTTTTTTCTTCTTCTTCTTATATAATTTTTAAATGAAAGGAAGATAAAAGTGAGCCCCGTAACTGTCTCTCCGGGGGAGGACACCTCAACAGTTGCTAACGAATGATGGGGTAAGGAGGAACTAAAAGGATAGGATTAAAAGGTATAGAGATAGAGAGATGGGGAAGGAGAGAGCAATGCGAAGAGACAGCGAAGCCCAGAAGTAAGGAGAAGATAGGAAAGATGGACACGGTCACAGAAGTCCTAGGACAGGGCACCACTCAGCTAGAGCTCTTGTCGGCGTCAGGAGATGGCGTAGGGCGAGCAAGTCGGCCAGGGCTGCACTGTCTTCCGAGATCGCGGGGGCTCAACCGGTCGGCTTGAAATCCAGCAAGCAAGTGCCGCGCAATAATTTCTACTGAGAGCTTTCACACAGGTAAGCAAGACCCCTAGGAACTACCGAACAGCGGACAATTTTAGAAGAGTGTCGACAGTGGAAACTTGAGGGAGCTTGCATTCACTAAGTTGATGCTGCATTTCGGGCACAAAAACAGGCCCGGAAGGCCAAGTACCGGACACAACTGCATATCGATGATGCGGCAGCCTTTCAAGCGAAGCTGAACAGTGAACGGGAATGCCAGTATGGGCGGCGGGCGGATCTTGCAAAGCATGCCACTGACTTAGCTTGTGATGTGAACCGCTTGAAACAATGGCGTGGTCAACAAATGGTGTCTGGGGAATAACAGTGCTAACGTGAAGATTGCAGGACCGTGCTTGTTGGACAGACGCCCACTCTAGGTGGTAGTTTCTCTAGTTGGACTTTGGATTTGGCTACAAAGTCTGTGACCGCCTGTGGTTCGAGAAGAACCTGGCAATTATCGACAGGATTCATTCAATAAAACAACGAAGCAATGTGATGGAACACTGACGTGGTAGGTACAGTGAAGGCTCGTACATACCACTGTGATTGTAGCCCTGCGAAACGCATTTAGCCACTGATTACAATCCTCCACGGCCGTAATCATGTGAGGCACATTGTGCGACACGTGGAAAAATGGGCAGATCCCACGTACCTTGGTAGTCGACGTTATCCGAAGGGTGCGCATGCACTATGACCGTGTTGTCTTTTTATTCAGCAACAGATTATATAATAATGCTCAATGTATGTATAAATGTTGCAAGCACAGACATGTTGAACTGTTGTAGATGTTTATACAACCTGTTCTATGCACTTGCGCAAGGATGTCAACGAGAACTTGAGTATTAACAACACCAGAAGCGACAACCTCATATGAAGGGGTGGCACTCGCGAGAGTGTTAGCCCTACACACTGCTTCAAAAATCAACTTGATGGCAAGGCACCTAACTACGATTGACGTTAGCCTGACGTGACGGTTGTCTCAAAAGAGTACGTAGATGCCAATTAGAAAATTGAATGACCAGCTCTACAACCACAATTGACGTTTCGCCAATTTTAAAAGTACCTCCCGAGACCTAGCGTGGCTTTGTGGTAGAATCCTTGGTTGCCGCGTAGAATGTTTGGGTTCCTGGGACCGTGACATTTATTCTTTGCATTCGTCGGTACAATGCTGCTGATGTTAGGTTTCCCTTAACGCCCTTGTGTTTCAATTGCCCAAATGTGTCCTGGTAGTTCCTCTGTAGATACTAAGTGTCAATCACCTGTGACCAACGGGTATGTGCCCCTGTCTGGCTGTAAGTGTTCGACAACGTACGCCACGGGATTCTGACATTATTCATGTCTTGACAAGCATGTTATATTCGTACAAACATCTTGCCCTCCCATACTAATTTTAGTTCACGCCAAGTTGAGGGGGTAATCCCGCACGCATGCAGACGTAAGCACAGATAGATAGATAGATAGATAGATAGATAGATAGATAGATAGATAGATAGATAGATAGATAGATAGATAGATAGCTAGATAGATAGATAGATAGATAGATAGATAGATAGATAGATAGATAGATAGATAGATAGATAGATAGATAGATAGATAGATAGATAGATACCAACAGTGCTTACTGTACCCAAAGAAATGCTTCGCATTTAATAGACACTGTGGTATACCCAAAGCAAACCTGGGTCCAACGTCACTAAAGAGCAGGAAAATATCTAAACACCGGGACGGCACATTTCAGGTTTCGCTGCTTACCCATTTGTATGAAGTGCTTGAGCATTGAGCAGTGGTTTTAAGGGATGAAGTTCCTGAGGCCGTGAGTGGTTTCTTTCTCCGTATGTAGTATGTAGCCACATCTAGATTTGAACTTGCTCAATAGAGTGCGTTTTTAGGGGCGAAGCTCCTTAGGGCGTGGGCTGTGCGTCCCCTGTAGCCTGTATGTAGCCACCTCTAGTTTAGTTCTTGCATTGTTCACTAGATGGCAGTACCGTCCCCTGTATGTAGCCACCTCTAGTTTAGTTCTTGCAGTGTTCACTAGATGGCGGTACCGTCTCCTGTATGTAGCCACCTCTCGTTTAGTTCTTGTTGTGTTTACTAGATGGTGGTACTTGTAGCTGATGATGAAAAGATGCAAGATGTTATAAACTAGAAAGCGGTACTTGTAGTTGATGAAAGACGCGAGATCTTATAAAATAGGAATGATGTCACACATGGCGCGTGTCATTGGTTGAAGGCGATCGTTCGATTTAGTGCGGCGACGTACGCTAGGGGGAGCGATGTAATAAAATCGAGTGGGCAAAATGTAAAGAAAATTCATGGTTTACCAGGTTTACCTCCGGAGCTTCGCCCACTCATCATCATTCACTTCGTGGATATGGCGGAATTTTTTGTATATCTTCTTGGGATTAATGTAACAACATGGCATTAGTGGTTTTCACAGCATAACTACGGAGTGAACGATGATAAGTGCGGCGAAGCATCCGTCCGTCCAATCCTGTGTCTGACCATTTGTGCCTCGATCCGTTCACCTGTCCGTTTATTCATGCTTCCGTCCGTGCGTCTGTCCTTTTGTCTGTCCGTGCATGCTTCCGTCCATCCGTCAGTCCGTGTGTCCAGCCGTTCCTGCTTCCTTCTGTACGTTTGTCTGTTCATCCGTTCCTTCTTTCGTCTGTCTGTCCACCTACGCTTCCGTTCGTCCGTGCTTGTGTACGTCTGTCCGTGCATTCGTGCTTCCATCCGTCCGTCCGTCACTGAGTCCGTCCGCGCATCCATTCCTCTGTGTGGCCGTCGTGCTGTCCGGCTTCCGTGCTTCTGTTCGTCCGTACATCCTTCTGTCCATGCCTCCTTTCGTCTGTCTGTCCACCCATGCTTCCGTTCGTCCGTGCTTGTGTACGTCCGACTGTCTGTGCATCCGTGCTTCCATCCGTGCGTCCGTCAATGAGTCCATCCGCGCGTCCTTTCGTCTGTGCGGCCGTCGTGCTGTCCGGCTTCCATGCTCCTGTTCGTCCACGCATCCTTCTGCATATGCGTCCGTCCATCCGTAAATTGTTCCATCTTTCCGTCTATGCGTTCTCGCCCCCGCCCGACCATCCAACCATCCCGACGCACGCACGAATGCACACATAAACAGAAGTACGCACGCGTAGCCACCCTCATCATCATTCACTTCATGGATATGATGTGATTTTTGGCGTCTCTTTTAATTATGCTTCCAGAAGTGATTTATATAATATTATGCGTGAAGCTCCTTGGGGATCGTTCACACTTCCTGTCGAAGAGAGCGAAAGTGGTGAAACTCACCAGAAAGTGGCCGGAAAACCACGCCGCGTAGCCAGCATGCAATATTCGGTTCGAGACTCTTCTTACCGCTACGCAAAAGTGAACTCGATTTACACTTCATGGCTCTGGCTGCGCTAAATCAATTGCCATGATATAACCAGCAGGCCGCAGATTCAACATAAAGGCAAAGGCATGTGCAGCGGCTCGCATTGGTTCGCATTGGCTTCAATCGCAAACTCCCGTGCAGCATGACGAAGCTCGACGACCTCAACGAGGATCATCATCGAGAGCCTGGTTCTAGTTACGATTGCTGAAATCTCTTGAATTAAATGGTGCAGCAGCAGCGAGTCGGCATGCCCCAACGTGTATCGAGTTTGTGTGCAAGACGCGGAATCCGCCACCGCCACTGCCGGTGTGTTCGCTCGTGTCGTTTCTACTGACTTATCTCCTAAAACAATGTTTCAAAAGGTGGGAGCTGTTTTTTTAACTGCTTTGCGTGAATAACTAGAATTCAGTAAATAATTTAGTCAAAATTGAATTATTTCTCAACGTATCGACAGCAGCGGCGGCGGGACGGGGCACAGCGAATGCTATAATCTTCAACGCGTGCGTTCGTTGTTTTTCGGCCACTGGCGTTTTCATTTTCCGTTCACTTCTCGAGTGTAAACGCGCCGAGCATTAGCTGTTGCCGGCGTTGTGTGCCGTAGTCACCCATTACGATGTGGATGATGCTGATGACTATGAAGAACAAGCGTGTTCTATGCCACATATTCTCTTTTTGCCATCATGGTTCAGCACATGCAAGGTACCCACAATACGTCATGATGATGATGCTCACGATCACAAGGAACAAGCGCATTCTCGACGTAACGTTGTCTTTCTTCTATTGTGGCACAACTATCATGGCACAACACATGCAAGGTAGTCATTATATGGCATCACGATGATGATGCAACTGATGACGATGATGGTCACGGACAACGACTAGCTTGTGCCATAGATGATGTCTCGATATGCTCTGCGTTGCATTTCCTGTTACTGAAACAATGTAAAACCACTAAAGGAACTGGCTTGGATCTCATCTTTGTCATCTTCAGGCTATATTTAATACCACAAAGCACTAATAATGAAGGGCAAATGAACTTCACAATTATACAACACGTAAAAGTTACGACCAGTAAACATTCTATATCACTGTACCCCCCTGGCACTCATTTGCATGCCATTAGGCTCACTGTCATGGATTATTCATGGTAAAAGCAAGCGATCCTACTGCTACACCCTCTCATCATCATTGACTTCGTGGATAATTATCACCAGCTTTATTTCGGGGATAATTATCACCAGCTTTATAGGTGTTACCGTAGGTGACATGGTCGGTAAAGAAGAAAAGGTCTCTGTAGCAGCATCAGGAGGCATCATCATCATCTGAATATGAACGTCACATTGGGCAGACCGTAGAGAGATTGTCATCTCCCCTGCTGTGCCAAGCGAGGTCGTAGCCTTCACTTTCGTGCCCTTAGACACTACAGCGGTCATATAACGGTACTCTGCCCTGCGCACGATATTGGCCACTGAAGCCACACCAACGGCAAACCCGTTGCAGGCAGCGTTGGTCGAATTCCACTTGATCGCATAACCTCGAAGGTACTTAAGAACAGCGGTGTTCGTTTTCCTCCGTAAGAAGCACGTGTAAAAGAGCACTCCGCCTCGCGCGCTCATGAAGCCGGTGATCACAAAGAACGCTTTGCCTTATGGAGACAAAGTGTAGATGACGACTTTATTGGGTACGTAGGATGGTAATAATAAACAGGCCACCTGCAGGCAACAGGAAGGACGCAAATATGATCGCCACCAACTGTCAGATATCCAGCGTCAACGTTGAGATTCATGGAAGTGATGCCCTGGATGGAGACTCGGAAGTTGATGTATCCAATGTGCTGAATGAAGTAAACCTCTCAGAGGCCCACTATTGAGGCCGTCGAGTCGACGATGGTTTCCGGACAGGTTTCCACAGGGACAACGGCGTCAAAGGCTGAGGTCTGCTAAGAGGTCCATCACGTGAAAGTATCATGGCTTGAATATGTGGAAGAATGTGACGTAGTAAACGTAGGGACGTTAAGGAGATTGTATAGTCATACTGCACAGATTGGTGTGATCAACAGAGTAAGGACCGTCTCAAATAAGAGCAATTAGAAGAAATATTTCGCAATTAATAGTATTCAGTACTCTACTAACATGAGCATAAACTCATCCCGTATCCGTCCCAGGCGTTTAGTGTGTTTACAAAAAGTGTTAAACTGCATAAAGCTATACCTCTACACACTGACATCGCAAGTGTAACTCATAATGTGTTTAGAAAAAGTGTTAAACCATTTAGAGTACTTCTTACTCTATTATTTGGAGCGAAAGTTATCCTAGTTGCTAGGGATGCCAATACAAGGAGTGTTTAGTAAATGTGTTTAGAAATAGTAGCTAACGAGGTAAAGTACTTCGTACTCTAGTATGAGAGAGCTCAAAGCCGTCCCTCGAGCCTCAAACTTGATGACAAAATAATATTCGATGGCCGAAAGAACCGCTACTGATGGAGCCAAAGTAACAATGTAACGCCTTCATTCAGTCACTCTGAAAAACCTCCGAGCCTTATCTGGTTACATATAATAGTTTGGCTGCCTGTCTAAATAGCTTTACTGGCAACCTAAACGCAACAGATATTGCAAAAAGGGAATTAGCTCCATGTTCTGGTATTTAACTAACAACTGGAATAATAAAATCACTAGAATATGGGGACTTTAGAATATCTGCTGCGAGTTTTTCACCAATAAAGGGGCCAGTCGAACGAAATAAATATATGATATTGAATTAACGAGAAATCTACCTGAATATAAGGTACATTTTAAATGCGCTTGGCAGGATATTTCGCATGATTTTGGTAAGTGACGCCATACCATTGCGTTTTTTTTCGTCATGAAGTCATAAGAACAAAGCCGAGTGCATCGTCAGGCGTGCTGAGTAAATCAAATGCCGATATTTTTGCCGCAAAGCTTTGTCTGTGTAGCCATTGGCTGATCACGCTCACAAAGTGACGCATAGATCAACAATTTTCGCGGCCTCAACCCCTTCTTCTCTCCCTTACTCGCCCAGGTTCCAACACGCTTAACGCAATTTTTCCTATCACTCTACTAAAAATTTCTCATTTTTCAAACATTCAACGACGCCGAATAACTTGAAACCGAATTCTTCGCCGATTTCGTGTGTATATTGAATTCAACTTGAACACACGTGGGAAGAAGTGATAGTAAAAGCGGAGAACATAAAAAAAAGCTGTGCACCATCTTCCCGTGGCTTGTGTGGAAACCTGATGGGATGAGAAGCAGCAGTGGTGCGCACGGTGTTGGCCAAGTTGAAACGGGCATCGACGGCAGTGCTGGAAGAACTGTTTGAAGTGAAACTCGGTGTAGCGTTAAAACACGGGAGGCGAGTTAGGTTGGTTTCATCGTAGATAGACCAGCCGGACGAGTGTTGCCACTCTACGTGTGGTCGAGTGTTTCGGGTGGTGGAGAGCGGGAAGCGAGAGGAAAGTGTGATTACGAATGGGCTTAGAGCGCGTTCACGCTTAGCGTTCCGACCAACGAAAGTGCGCCGAATCAGATTCGGTGGCGGTGAGATCCACCGAAAGGGCCCTCTCCGCGCCGATCGCTCTCGGACCAATTTTTGCGGCGTCTGCCGCCGAATCAGTCACCGCGGACTAATAGAAGAGAAAAAATCGACAGCATTTTTACGGACGTAATGATGGAGAGTGGGGCGAAGCATTCTTCAGCCCATTCGTTCTTGCGTCCGTCCGTCCATGCGTCCGTCTGTGGGACCGTCCTTGTGTCCATCCGCCCGTTCGTGCGTCCGTCCCTGAGTTCGTCCTTGCATACGTCCCTGCGTCCGTTCAAGCGTTCATCCATCCATCTGTCTGTGTGTCCGTTCGTTCATCTATTCAACACTCCAAGTCCCACCGTCTCACATCTTTTAATCATATTGTAACACCGAGCTTTTATAAGATAGTTTTATTTACAGGAGGTGAACGATGGTCGTTTGCGGAAGCACAGTGCGATCGTGCCAAGACTCTTCGTCCTCCTCTGCTTCTCTTCTGTACTTTTTTGTAGTCTGTTACATTCCCCCGCAAGCAGACGAAGCCCGTAGGGCGTAGAAAGGTTTTAGGGAGGGTAGAAAGGTTTCAGGCGAGCAACGTGAGTGAGCTGCGTTCTGATCGATCGTCGACCAATGGACAAAAGACGAGCTATTACGTAAGTGAGCTGGCTTAGACGCTCCAAAACTACAAATGGGCCTGAATATCGTGACAGAAGCTTTTGACACAGTCCACGTTTGCGTAGTGGTGTCCAGAGTAACACCAAGTCACCTTTTTCGAATAAAACCGGTTCGTGACGGTCGTCGTATCGTTCCTTCGAACGACGTTGAGAGGCCAGAGTACGAAGACGAGCGATTCGACGGGCTTCTTCCGCGAGGCACAGGGTGTTTGATACAGAGTCGTCATTGTGTAGAATGAAGGGTAAGAAAGTGTCTAGAGGGCTTAGTGGCAACCTGGCGTACAACAGATAAAATGGGCTGAAGTTCATTGTTTCATGTTTTGCCGTGTTGTACGCGTACGTGATAAAAGGCAGCACTTCATCCCAGTTCTTGTGATTGGAAGAAACGTACATGGCAAGCATGTTGGTCAGCGTTCTGTTTGTCCGTTCAACGAGGCCATTCGTCTGTGGGTGATACGGTGTGGAATGACGGAACTGTGTCGTGCACATGCGTAGTAATTCTTCAACGGCATCGGCAGTGAACTGGCGGCCACGGTCGCTGATAACACGCGGTGGGCCATGGCGAAGGACCACGGAGTGAAGCAAGAAGTCCGCCACGGATGCAGCGGTAGAAGAGGGAATAGCTGCGGTTTCGGCATACCACGTAAGATGATCTACGCAAACGATTATCCAACGCTTCTTATTGTTAGATAGTGGAAATGGTCCCATAATGTCAATTCCTACTTGTTCAAAAGGTGTGCCGGGTGGGGTTAACGGCTGAAGGGGACCTAGTGTAGCGGTGGCCGGGCGCTTGTGACGTTGGCACGTCTCGCAGCTAGCGACGTAACGCTTCGTCGTTTCGTACATCTTGGGCCAGTAAAAGCGTTCCTGCGTGCGGTTCAGCGTTCTAATGAAGCCCAAGTGACCGGACGTCGCATCATCATGCATGGCACGTAGAACATCGGAGCGAAGGCTCTCGGGGACAACTAGAAGAAAACGTGCTCCAGGTCTGGAGTAGTTAGTTTTATAGAACAAATTGTCTCGGACAGTAAAGTGACCGCTGTGTTGGGAGGCACGTGCGGCGGCAAAAAGAGGATCCAAGTTGAGATCGTTGCGTTGTTCTCTCTGGAAATCAGCTGCGTCGGGGAACGTGCTTGTAACAGCAGCAAGGCAGTCGTCAAAATTCTCAGCATCGCAGTTAGTAGTCGCAAGAAGAATCCGGGAGAGGCAGTCTGCGTCAGCGTGACGACGGCCACTCTTGTGCGACACCGTAAAGTCATATTCCTGAAGTCGCAGCGCCCAACGTGCGAGGTGGCAAGAGGGGTCACGCAAACCGACCAGCCAGCATAACGAATGGTGATCAGTAATTATCTTAAATGGCCTCCCGTAAAGATAACAATGAAGCTTCTGTACAGCGAAAACAGCTGCCAGACATTCCTGTTCCGTAACTGTGTAATTGCGTTCTGATTTGCTCAGGCAATGGCTGGCATATGCCACGACATGCTCTGCGCCATTGTGACGTTGTACAAGCACCGCGCCTACACCGATACCACCAGCGTTCGTGTGGACCTCAGTCGGGCAAGATGGATCAAAGTGACGCAACAGTGGTGCTGACGTTAGTACAAACTTAAGTTGTGAGAATGCGGCGTCACACTCTGGTGTCCAGTTGAAGGTTGCATGCTGTCGCGAGACGTTTGTCAGCGGATACACAATCTCCGCAAATCGTGGAACAAAACGACGAAAATATGAGCATAGGCCGACAAATGAGCGAATTTCTCGTGCGGACTGCGGTGATTTAAAAGAGCTCACTGCTTCTATCTTGCGAGGATCGGGTCTGACGCCATCCTTGTCGACCAAGTGCCCCAGCACGAGAGTTAGACGTTCGCCAAAGCGACATTTTTTAGAATTCAGAACCAGCCCGGCTTTTTCGATGCAGTCAAGAACAAGACTGAGGCGGTTGTTATGTTCCTCAAACGTATGGCCAAAGATCACAACATCGTCAAGGTAGCACATGCATATCTCCCATTTTAGACCACGTAATACTGTGTCCATAAATCTTTCAAAGGTGGCTGGAGCATTACAAAGGCCAAAAGGCATGACATTAAATTCAAATAAGCCATCCGGAGTTATGATAGCAGTCTTTTCTTTGTCGCCGGGTTTCATAGGTATTTGCCAATAACCTGACCGCAAATCAAGCGTTGAAAAATAGGAAGCGGCATGCAATTAATCTATGACGTCATCAATCCGTGGTAAGGGATATACATCTTTCTTCGTCACAGTGTTTAGACGCCTGTAATCTACGCAGATTCTCCAGGAACCATCCTTTTTCCTGACAAGAATTACCGGGGCTGCCCACGGGCTGGACGACTCTTGCACGACCCCTTTGTTCAGCATGTCCTTTACTTGTTCGGCGATAACTTTGCGCTCAGAGGATGACACTCGGTAGGGCTTTTGGCGGATGGGGTGTGCAGAGCCAGTGTCTATTCTGTGTCTAGCGCGGGACGAGGGTAACTGAAGGGGTGCATCTTTATGTTTGAAGTCGAAAGCAGCAACATGCCGGGAGAGGACCTGCACCAGCACTTGTGGTTCCGTCACACTGAGAGTCTTGCTTATCATAGCGAGCATTAGATCTTCATTATGGCGAATATCACAAGCAGAGGAAGAGGTGGGGAGGCCCGTAGCTATTGCTGCAATCGAGTTGCATGAGGCTTCATCAAAGAGAGCTATCTTCATCCCGCGAGGAAGCACAACCGGCATGGCAGAACAGTTCAACGCCCACAATGTTGCTACTCTTTTTGTCATGCACCCGACAGAACAAGGCACAAGTATGTCCTTCTTTAAACAGCTCTTGCGTAGAGGCCCCACTACGAGGTCAACACAAGCATTATCAACCGCAGTGGAAGAGACTCGAACGGGTGTCAGGCACCAAGATGGTGCTATCACTTCATCAATCACACTAAGTGTGTTCCTGTCTTCGCCACGGTAGTCCTCTTCGGAAAGCGACGGTAGAAACAAATTGTTTAGTGATATTTCCCCACTACCACAGTCAACGGAAGCACCGCATTGCTCCAGGAAATCGATACCAAGAATGACATCGTGCGAACAACGAGATAGAACCAGAAATTCCGATACAAATTGTTTTCCAGCCAATGAAACACTGACAGCACATACACCAAGAGGATTAGGCCACTCGCCGCCTACACCACGAAAGGTGATTGTATCGTCCCGTGAAAACATAACTTTGCGACCTAAGCGGTTTCTGAAGGCGAGGCTCATCACAGACACAGTCGCCCCAGTGTCAACTAACGCCATCGTCGGTATTCCATCAATCAACACATTCACTTTGTTTTTGATCATAACAATAGGCAGAGCTATATCTTGAAAAGACCGTCCAGCGACCTCGCCTCTATTGGCCGCGGATGCTAGTTTCCCGGCGGCGGAGAAGAACGATGCAGAGGAGACGGTGAGCGACGAGAACGGTTGGATGGTGGTGTCGAACTCCGCTCGGATGCTGGCGAATCGCTGCGTCTGGTCTCGCGCGAAAAACGGTCCCTTGGAAACAAGTCGGTTGTCCGCAGGTCATATGAAGCACCGGGTCTTGGTGGCGAAGACATGGCTGTGTCCTTCGTGATTGGCGGCGTTGTTGGCGGCGATACCGAGCAATGTGCCCAGTGAAACCACAGTTGTAGCACACGGGAGGGTCATGGTTTATACTACATTCAATGGAACGAATCCTGGGCTGCTGCTATCGGCGAGGAAGTTCGTTATCACGCGAAGAACGGGTTTCTGCCACTCTCTGGAATTCATTGTATTTGTCGTAAGTTACATCTTGGTAGTAGGTTTGGTACTGTCCTTGCCGCAGTGGGATGTAGTCCGGCTGAGAGCTCTGAGTATAAGAATGTGGCTGTGCTCGTCGTGATCGTGCGTCATAGGCAGGGCCTCTATCGTATAGACGTGGCTGATAATGAGGTGTGGCCTCAGAATCCTCAAAGCCCTCCACCACTCGGTGCGAGGAGAATGAAGCAACGTTTCGCTCGACCTCCGGTGGCTGATAGAGGGGATGAGTGCTTGGGCGGTTTGCCGCTTGCGCGTACAGGCCGAGTTCTTCACGTACTATCTGCCGGATTGTTGTTGCAAGATCAAGCGCCTGGTTGCTGTTATCGCCTATAGGTAAAAAAAGGTCAGCTTCCCTGCTTGCAAATCTTCCCAGCGGATTTTTTTCTGCGCTTGAAAGCCTGCTCAGTGTGGCCAGTTGTCTATAGTCGCGACGGTCGACACATTGGGTAGCCTGCCGAACTTGGGCGTGATGCGCCTCGTCTTTAGTTGCTCAAAATTGCGGCAATGACGAATGACATCGGTGGCAGATGTCAAGGTGTCTTTCACAATGAGGAAACTGTAAACATCCTCGGCGATTTCTTTTAGAATGTGCCCGACTTTGTCTTCCTCAGACATTCCGAAGTCAATGGTCCTACATAGCTTTATGACTTCCTCATTGTAGGTCGTGCAAGTTTCACCTGGCACTTGAGCGCGTTGCATTAGCGTCTGTTCTGCTCTTTTCTTTATCGCTGTTGGGTCGCCAAAACGCTCTTTGATTTCAGAAACAAATCTGTCCCACGTCGTTAGCGTTTCTTTCCGATTCTCGGAAAGAAACGCTATTATTGCAGAAACGCACATTATTGCAGTATCCGTCAGAAAGAACGTGACGTACAAAAGCTGAGAAGCGGCATTCCATTTGTTAGCGGAGAGTGCTGCGGTCTTGCCTAGTCCTGGAACTGCGTAGCCGAAAGCTGCGGTCCGTAAGGCCTGACAATGCTGTCTTCACACCTCCACCGGCTTCGCCACGCAAGAGATGTCCCGGTGCGCAGCTCTTGCATGAACCCGACTTCTTCAGTTGCACCGACTAGAAAGACGTTGAGGATTGGCTAGAATCTTATGA
The DNA here is from genome assembly GCF_043290135.1 of Rhipicephalus microplus. Lineage (NCBI taxonomy): Eukaryota > Metazoa > Arthropoda > Arachnida > Ixodida > Ixodidae > Rhipicephalus > Rhipicephalus microplus. The sequence continues at coordinate 168,684,544 of NC_134701.1, read as the reverse complement.
ACGAGCCTGCTCTACAAACAAATGGGATGATCACACAAAGCTTGTTACCGTGATGTTTTATCTAATGGATGTTGCCAAGCTGTAGTACAGAAACCATGAGGCGGATATCCCCACCTGGGCGACCGTCAAAGCCTGCATCCCAGAAGTTTTTGGACGCCCTGGTGTGCGCAAACTTCGCGCAGAACAACGTCTACGAACCAGGTCCCAACAAACTGGCGAAACATTCACTAGCTACATCGAGGACATCCTCGACCTCTACCGTCGTGTCAACCCGACGATGGCGGAAACTAACAAGGTACGACACATCATGAAAGGCATTTCCGATGACGCCTTTCAAATGCTGCTCTCGAAGAACCCTGTCACCGTCTCTGAGCTCATCGAGTTGTGTCAGAGTTTCGACGAGCTCCGACGACAGCGTCTTCTCACGCGACGCCCTAACATCGCGAATGCACACTCTCAAGCGTAACCACCACCTCTGACTTCGACTCCCTGCTATCGCAGATCAAGGAGTTCGGTCGTGCTGAAGTCGCTCGTCAGCTATCGCTGCTATCGACAGTCGGCCAACCACAGTCACCTCTTCCAGCAAACCTTCGCCAGGCCATCCAGGACCAAGTTTGCGCGGCTCAGCCATCTGCCCGTGACGCTTCACTGTTGCCGACCCCGTTGCCTGTGCCGAGATAAATGCACCTCTAAGCTATGCTGAAGTGGCCGCCCGACCACCTCTTCAGACTTTTACGTCACTGCCATCATTCGTGCCACCGCGACCTACTACTCCTCGGTTCGCTCAGCCAAGGTCCCCCCATAGTAGTGGACAATGGCGTACAGTCGACAATCGGCTCATATGCTTTGCCTGTGGCCTACCTGGCGACATAGCGCGATACTGCCGTCAACGCGTCCCTGTCTACAACCAGAGCTACCACCAGAGCTTCGAACCCTCCCCTTATGTGCCACCACGCCCTTCGTTCACAGGATCTCAGCCTCCTGGCCAGATGTCATCGTACGCCGACCACCGCCCTCCTGTTAACCGTCGCTCGCCATCACCTCGACACCGCTCGCCATCCCCGATGCATCGTCGTCCTTCATCGCCTTCACTCTTCACGCTCGATCCCTCTCCTATAGCAACAGCGGCGGACGCGTGCACATATTCTCGCCCCTAGCAACCAGAGCTTGTGGTGCGAGAAAGTGTAGGTGAGAGTAGGTGCAGTGCTTCGCCGCCTCTTCTCTCGCCGTTCGCTCTCTCTCCTTCCTTCGCCACACTCTCCCATTCACTCGCGCCTCATTCTCGACCACTCGCTCGCTGGGCGCCTCTCAAGAACATCTGAAAATATGTGTCCTCGAGACGCCGCTGGGGCGCTAGCCGAGAACGCGAGCGCCCCACTCTCCCCTCCGCTCACTCCTCACTCTCAACCGTTCGCTGGCTGGGCGCCTCTCAAGGCGATGGCAGAAGTCGTTGAAGGCAAATGTCTGACGGCAATGGTACCCTCTCTCGGCACAACAAATACGTCCACATTTCCTCATGATTCCTTTCGGGTTGGTGGGGGCTTTTTTTTCGTGAGTACTGTTATTGTTCAGAACCTTTTTCCCTGCGCTGCAACTTTTGCCACTTCAGCGAAAACTACGTGCAGGGCGGCACAGGCAGGCACTGTTATGCAGCACTTGCTTGCGCATACTTACATGTATGTATTTCAAGAAGCTTTCAGAATAGTCTTAACTCTGTGATCACTGTCACTGTTTGGTAAACTTGGCGCAGAAAATTTGAGCGGCCCAAAACCCACTGTAAAGCCTTCGCCACATGCTTTTTTAGAGTGAAACAAAAACTATTTACTCAATAACGTGTTTAAAGCAGCGGGCTGCTACTCATTTTGCAAGTTTTACAGAGACAGCTGTATACGGCTGGGTGAAACAAAAGACCATTCGGCATCGGTATCACGAGTGGTTTTCGATGGCTGTGCTATCAATTGCGTAGTCCTCAGTGTCGCACTCGAGCAGGTTTTAAAACTTCCTTGGTCGTACCCAATCACGCACCCAGTAACATCAACGTTGTTTGCGATGTTAATAAACCAACTCTCACCACTCGGCGCCCGAGACGCACCACCCGAGGTGGTGTAGCAATATGGGAGACAAAACACGCTGCCGCTATTCCAATAGCGCCGATTGACTTGCTTGTCCTTGAAGATGAAGCAGAAAAGCTAGAGAAGTTCTAGTAGGCTTAGAAAAACTTGTATTTACAGACTGTACAGAAGCTACACAAGAACGGACATGAACATTACAAAAAAAAACACTTTGAAATTGAACCATCTTCTGTAGGGCGACCATACGGAATTCAGCAGATCAGATAGTGCACGCTTGGCAGAGCTCCGGGGCCTCTTCTTATCCCGTCGTTGCTCCGCCCTTACACAACTCTCGGCGAATCGTCGCCTCCTTGTCCTCTGATAGGACAGCACTAGCTCGATCGAAAACCCCGCCACAAGGACGCCACATTCGTGCCAGTGCTAGCTCATGCCCTCTTCCCAAACTACCAAAAGGGAAATAAAATGCATCTAGAAAATTTTATAGAAGCCAGGGCCAGCTCAGCGGCGCACAATTATCTAGACAAAGCTACACGTACTGGTTATTGCGGCAATATAACGACTTCCCTGAAACACGTCCACTTCTTAACGACGGGGCCTGTGTGCTGTAAGAGGAACTGCTCACTGACCGCCCGTGGTTCCACTTACGAGCTCAATTGCGCGGCAGTAGTCGAAGACTTGCCAATTTTATAATAGGCACGTCAGGCGCCGACTTGTCGCGAGCCCGCCCGCTTCCGAGAGCTACTGCACCAGACCAAACGAAAGATTCACGGCAATCACGGTGGTTACACAATGCACGCCAAACATTTTGCAGGCGCGCAAACAGTACACGGCCGTGCCATAAGCCGAACCGATGTGAGGAGTCGCCCTGGTGCGCCGGGTCTCGGAAGAGGCCCATTGATGCCTCGGCTGCCATTGCCTTGAGGCATTTAGGGGGCCGTCACAATGACGTTTCTAATCCCAGCTGCCCCCGTGTGGGTCGGTTCCTTTTCCTTGAGTTAACAGGAACTCTAAACGCTCGGCCATGCCTGGCACTGCAGAACTACGCGGGGTACCATGCTGGCACCAGTCTGTCTCTGCGTTTACGGCTAATCCGGTTGAGCATGCTTCAACCGAGTGCCACTAAAGCAACGCAGCCTGCCAGGGGCTACATTTCTCCCCAAGCTTACGACACAAAGCAAAGAAAAGCATGCTGAAATTACCGCGCAACAAATTATTACCGCGGTCTTACACGCCCCAATAGCTCCGCTGTGAGTGACGTCGTCCGTTCCACTGGATCCATGGCGCCGACCACGCGCGCATTCATTTTCTCTTTCTTCTTCTTGTATGATCTTTAAGTGAAAAGAACATAAAAGTGAGCCCGTAGCTGTTTCTCAGGGGGAGGACACCTCAACAGTAGCTCACGAGGGAGGGGGTTAAAGAGGAACTAAAAGGGTAGGATTAAAAGGTAAAGAGATAGAGAGAGGGGGAAGGAGAGAGCAATGCGAAGATACAGCGACATCCAGAAGTAAGGAGAAGATAGTAAAGATGTACACAGTCGCAGAAGTCCTAGGACAGGGAACCACTCAGCTAGAGCTCTTGTCGGCGTCAGGAGATGGCGTAGGGCGAGTGAGTCCCCCACAGAAGCGCCTGCGCAAGTAGGCGTTTGGTGTGTAGCGACACCACGGACCCGAGCTAACGGGGGAGTTTCGGCTCCCTCCCACGCCTAGCCGTGCGTGGCTTTGCCGTGTCCGGGGAAAGGGGGATCCTGGAGGTTGAGCCAATGCTGGGTTTTTGGCCCTTTAAGGCCCCCCGGCAGAGGCAACACGCTCCTTTGGCCCCGGCTTCACGTAGACGGCACCCCTGGGCTGACCCACCCAGGGGAAATCGGTAGTCGCCTTTTCCTATTTCTCTCTCTCTCTACATCTTAGTCTTTTCTCGTCTTTAAATCTATCCTGTCTTCTTCTCTCTTCCATATACTTCCGATTTTTCCTGGCGGCAAGGGTTAACCTTGTGTATGTGCTCTGTCTTGGGCACAATATATTTGGTTATAGCGGCTGTGTACAGCTGACGTTGACATGCCGCATATAAAGTTAGGACTTGTCACGTTCCGTGTTGGGCTCCATGGTGGGCGGCTGGCATGGCTGCCGAACTCATATTTAGTTTATGGCTTTTTCTTCTCTCCCTTCATTGCACGATCGTCCTCTCTCGAAGAGAGGGCGTACCGAAGAATTTAGCAATTATTTCAGCAAACCGAAAGAAACCTTTCCCCGCTACCATGTAATCCATTGTGAAACCGCTGAAAAGAACGCCAGAACTATTTCGCCTTTCATTGTTTCCAAATGCCTCACCACTACACTTGGACCAGGTTACCAGGCAACAAGAATGATGATGATGATGTGTGGTGTTTTATGGCGCAAGGGCCAATTGATGGCCAAAGAGCGCCATTTCAATGAGTATAGAGATGTGGACAATGATATGTTGCGTGGCTGTATAGGGGCCTTAAAATTCCTCGCGATAATGCGGGTAAAATCATAAGTATTAAAGACATGACAGTGGCGTGATATGCATATTAAAAAGGGTGACAGAGGTTTTGATAATAAACACATGTAAAATATTTGACACTAGCACACGTGCCTCATCAGTGCCCTTGTGTCCAAGTGCTGCGAGGCAAGTGCTTTTAAATGTAATCACAGCAGCAGCAACCTCTCTTGAGAGGTCACGCTACGCAATGCCTGGGTATATTACATGGTAAAAATTGACATCTCTTAAAAAAGCTAACAATGATTTATGGGTGAAAAGTAGTTCCCTACCGACAAACATTGCAGGGTGTAAAGGTATATGTTGTCGGTAGGGTAATGGAAAGTGTTGTCTTCTTAGAGTGTCTAACTGTTTACATTGGATTAAAACGTGAAGAACTGTTAATGCCTCACCACATTTATCACATAACGGTGGATCACCACCGGACAAAAGGTGTGTGTGTGTTGTGTATGTGTGTCCTATCCTGAGTCTTGTTAGTGTAACCTCTGTTAGGCGTGATTTTGATACTGGTGGCCAATGGCCAAGGTGTGGCTTGATAACGTGTAGTTTGTTTTGTGTGTGTTTATCCCACTTGCTCTGCCAGTAGTCCCTGAGGTTTCGTTTGAGAGCCGGCTTCAGATCAAGGACCGGGATCGATATGGATGTAGGGGCAGTGGTTTTGTGGACGGATGCAGCGAGCTGATCCACCTTCACGTTGCCTTGGATCTCACGGTGCCCTGGCACCCAGCACACTACAACATGTTGGTTGAGTGTGTAGAGTGTGCAAAAAATGGAGTAAAGTGAGACAAAGACAGGGTTTTTTGTTTTTTAAGACTGTGCAGAGCCGTTACCACACTGAGGGAGTCTGTATAAATTACTGTTTTTTGTATTTGTAGTTGTTTGATCACAAGTATCGCGTAAGCTTCCACTGTGAAGATACTTGTGCCTGGGTGTAGAGGGCCAGCATCCGAAAAGGAAGGGCCAACAGCAGCGTAGGACACCGAGGAGTTGTTCTTAGAGGCATCTGTAAAGAACTCAGGACGTGTGTATTTGTGTTGAAGTTCCAGGAAATATGTTCGGATATGGACAATAGGCGCATGTTTTGTAACTTCTAGAAAAAACACATCGCAGTCTATAGTCTGCCATTGCCACAGTGGCGGGTATGCTACAGGAGCCATTAAACTGTGTTCAAGTGAGACTCCAGTTTCCTCAGCTAGACTATTCAGGCGAACTGAGAAGGGCTGCCTCATCGAAGGCCTGTTTTGAAACAGAGTTGAGCTTGACAAATCATTAATTGTAGAGTATGAGGGGTGCTTCTTGTCTGCTTTCACCTTAAGGAAATAAACAAAGCACATGTAAGTTCTCTGCAGATGAAGCGACCACTCATTTGACTCAACATAAAGGCTTTCTACGGGGCTGGTACGAAAAGCACCCGTAGAAAGGCGGATGCCCAAATGGTGCACGGGGTCCAGCATCTTCAAGGCACTTTGAGTAGCAGACTGATAAACAACAGCCCCATAATCTAAGCGGGTGCGAATGAGGCTTCTATACAGGTTCATGAGCAATTGCCTGTCACTACCCCACGTAGTACGTGACAACACTTTTATAACACTCATGGCTTTTAAACATTTTGTTTTTAAATACTTGATGTGTGGTACGAATGTCAACTTGTTGTGCAAGATTAAGCCTTAGAATTTATGCTCTGCATTGACAGACAGACGTTGACCGTTCAGTTCAATGTCAGGTTCTGAGTGCACACCTCTCTTTCGGGAGCGGAGTGGTTCTTAAGAGAAAGGAAGAGAAAAGTTAGCCCCGTTATTGTCTGCTTCAGTGAGCGACACCGCCACAGAGCTCACAAAGGGATGGGGGTAAGGAGGGATAAAAGGGTAGAGGTAAAGGTATAGGAAAGAGGAAGAAGAAGCAACAACAAACTGAGGGGATAGGAGAGACAGGAAAGATGGAAGAACGGTCACTGGAGTCCGAGGACGGGGTACACTTGCGAGAGATGTTGTCGGCGTCTGTAGATGGCGTAGAGCAGGTCCAGTAGGTCAGAGCTGCGCTGTCACCGAAGACAGCCGGCGACAGGAGGTGACGTAGGGCCAGCCCAGTCGGCCAGAGCTACGATGACGCCGAAGGTCGCGAGCGCGCGGAGCGCGCGGGCGCACAACCGGTCGGCACGAAATCCAGGGAGAACAAGACACACGTGCTTTTTTCTGGGTTCAGCTGGAATCCGTTTTCCTCTGCCCATTTGGAGAGCTTGTTTAAACCTAACTGAACCTGCCGCTCACACATTGCTAGGTTGCATGACTTAAAGCCAAGCTGGACGTCATCGACATATATGGAATATAACATGTTGCGGGGGATATACAGGTGCAAGGAATTCATTTTAATAATAAGAAGTGTACAACTAAGTACGCCACCTTGCGGTACTCCCGTTTCTTGCACAAATGTTTGGGAGAGAGTACTGCCCACACGGACGCGGAATTTCTGATTGGACAAGTAACTCTCGATTATGGAAAGCATTCTACCGCGCACACCCAAGCGAGACAAGTCTTTTAATATCCCAAAACGCCATGCTGTGTCGTAAGCCCTCTCGATATCGAGAAACACTGAGAGGAAGTATTGTTTGTGGACAAAAGCGTCTCGGATCTGTGCCTCGATACGCACCAAACGATCGGTGGTGGATCTACCCTCTCGAAACCCACACTGGAACTGGTCGAGCAGATTGTGTGTTTCAAGGAATTGTAAAAGTCGGCGGTTTATCATTTTTTCAAAAAGTTTAGAAAGGCAGCTGGTTAGTTCAATGGGCCTATAACTTGAAACTGAGGAAGGGTCCTTGCCCTGTTTCAAAATAGGGATAACAATAGCCTCTTTCCAGAAATCAGGGATGGTGCCAGAAAGCCAGATAGCATTGTATAGTGAGAGTAAAGTTTTTCGCGTTTTAGGCGGCAGGTTTTTCAACATTTCATACGTGACACGGTCGTAGCATGGTGCAGAATTACTGCTAGAGTTTAGTGATGTTTGTAGCTCGGCTAAGTTGAAAGGTTGGTTGTATGCCTCGTGTTTTGTGCACATATATTCTAGTTTCTGTTTTTCTATCCTTGCTTTATATCTTTGGAAAACTTCAGTATAGTGTGCCGAGCTAGACACTTGCTCGTAGTCTGCACCGAGGAAGTTCGCCTGATCTTCCAGGCTGTCACCCTGTGTGTTTACGAGTGGGAGTGAGTGTACTTGTCTTCCTGCTACCCTACGAACCATGTCCCAGACTTTAGCCTCTTGTGTATATGAATTTATCCCTGATAAAAACTTGTGCCAGCTTTCTCTTCTGGCCTGCCGACGCGTTCTCCTGCCTCGAGATTTTATTTTCTTAAAGCTCTCAAGGTTTTCTGCTGTCGGCGAGTTGCGCAGCAACCTCCATGCCCTGTTCTGTTCCTTTCGCGCATTCTGACACTCAGTGTTCCACCACGGGATGTGTCGTTTGCCGGGCAGTCCAGATGTTTGTGGAATGCACTTGGCTGCTGCGTCAGTAAGAAAAGATGTGAAGTACTGCACAGCTTCATCTATGCCTAATCCGCATATGTCGGTCCAACTTAAGTGTGTAATCTTTTGAAATTGTTCCCAGTCGGATTTGTTCACCAGCCATTTGGGAACAAGTGGAGGACATTTATATGTTATTGGTGTACTTAAAACTAAAGGAAAATGGTCACTTCCGTATGGATTATTTATGACTTTCCACTGAAGTAATGATACAAGTGAAGGAGATGCGTTACTGAGGTCTATGGAGGAGTAAGTATTGTTTGCAAGGTTATAATATGTTGCCTCTTTTCTATTCAACAGACAAGCACCTGATGAAAAGAGGAACTGTTCAATGAGACGACCTCGTGCATCACATCGACAGTCACCCCATAAACCGCTGTGCGCATTCAGATCCCCTAGAACCAAATAAGGTTCTGGTAACTCATCTATTAAAGACTGGAAATCATGTTTTTCCAGGTGGTGTTGCGGCGGTATGTATAGAGAGCAGATGGTGACGAGCTTATTCAATAGAACTGCTCGAACAGCAACTGCCTCTAGGGATGTTAGTAGTGGTAGGTGACTGCATGCTACTCCTCGTATAACTATAATGGCTACACCACCAGATGACGCCACAGCATCATTCCCGTCCTTTCGGAAGACAACATATTGACGCAAAAAATTTGTATTCTTGGATTTTAAGTGTGTTTCCTGTACACATAGCACTTTTGGAGAATGTTTGTGTAGAAGTTCTTGGACATCGTCGAGGTTTCGAAGTAGTCCTTTGACGTTCCATTGTATAATTTGTGTCTCCATTATGGGAGTAAAGAAGTGCTGTGTGTACGAAATGAGTGTGGCTGGTGTCTAAAGATAGAAGTGACTTATCTTACAGAGCCTTTAGAAGGCCCTGTAATTACCGTTTTTTCTTTTTTAGAGCGGTCGAGGGAACCCCGCCGCTCCTTTGGCGCAGTCTGCGCCGTTGCAGTTGATGTGTCCATCGCCTCAGGAGAGACGACAGATAATGTTGTTTTCGTTGTAGGCTTCGTCGTGCCAGACGGAGCCTTAAACCCCACCGGGCTGGAGGTCGAGGGGACCTCTTTAGTTTGTGTGGTGCCCTGGCCGCTGCCAAGGTTCACAGGGGCATTCGGTGGGGCTGTATTCAAGGAGAGTGAGGCATGCGAGGCTGCTCCCCCCATGGGGGCTTGTGGCGTTTGCCTCGGCACCCTGGGCGTGGTCCAAGGCATTGCCGAAAACGGAATTGGTGCTGACCCCCCTCGCACCACTTCGGCATACGATGTGTTCCCAGCAAAATGCGGGGAAACGCGCTGCCGCGCTTCACGGAAGCTTATGTTCAATTTAAACTTTGTATTATTAATTTCTTTTTCCATTTTCGAGGCCACGCATGACCTGTAATATGCAGGATGGTCACCCTCACGGTTTGGACAGTGGACTTGTAGCTGACAGTCATCGTCAGCGGTATGACCTTTGGTGCCGCATTTCGCGCAAGTAAGCTGTCCTCGGCAGCTCTGGGAGCCGTGCCCGAACCTCTGACACTTAAAGCAGCGCCGCGGGTTGGGTATGTATGGTCTGACTGGCAGTTTAAGATATCCTGTTGCTATTTCAGTGGGGAGGGTGCTAGATGCGAAAGTTAGTATGATGTGCTTCGTTGGGTTTTCCTTATTTTCTCTTCTTATTTTGATACGCTGCACCTGAATGACGTTTTCCTCTTTCCAGCCTGTTAGAAGTTCATCATCAGAGAGGTCAATCAGGTCTCCATCTGATACAACACCCTTCACTGTGTTCATGGTTGGATGCGGTGTGATTGTGATAGGCTGATCCCCAAATGCTGTGAGTTTATGTAGTCTCTGGTACTGTGCGTTGTCTTTTAATTCAAGTAACAGGTCACCACTGGCAGTCTTTGCGGCCTTGTAGCCTGCGCCCAGCGTTTATATGAGACATTTGGACACAAGGACAGGTGAAATACTTCTAGCTTTCTTTTCTGTACTTTCACAGTGAATTATGTGGTATTTGGGGAAGTTATCTTTTTTGTTTGGAACAAACTCAAAAATTGCATCAGTGCGCCACCTCTTGGAGGGGCGATTAGTTGTAAGAGGGCTAGGGGTTCCCATAAATTTGATAGCTTATTCGGCGGGCATGCCAGCCACCCACCACCGAGCCCAACAAGGGGACGCTGCGAGACGCGAAGGAGGCGCAGGCGCCAGCCGTACATGGCCGCTATAACCTAATATATCTACCCAAGGTTGGATATTTACACTAGGTTAACCCTTGCCGCCAGGAAAAATTGGAAGTAAAATGAAGTGAGGAGAAGACAGGAAAGATGTAAAGTGAGAACAAAAGACGAAGATGTAGGGAGAGAGAAATAGGAAAAGGCGACTGCCGATTTCCCCTGGGTGGGTCAGCCCAGGGGTGCCGTCTACGTGAAGCCGGGGCCAAAGGGGTGTGTTGCCTCTGCCGGGGGGCCTTCAAGGTCCAATCACCTAGCGTCGGCTCAACCCCCAGGATCCCCTTTTCCCCAGACACGGCAAAGCCACGCACGGCTAGGCGTGGGAGGGAGTAGAAACTCCCCCATTAGCTCGGGTCCGTGGTGTCGCTACACACCAAACGCCTACTTGCGCAAGCGCCCCTGCGGGGGGGGGGGGGGGCTACAAGAATGGCCAGTGGGGATCTCCTCCTCGAGGTAAAAAGTCAGAGCCAGTATGAAAACCTCTCAAAACTAGAATCGTTTGGAAACATACCTATCTCAATTACACCACACCGCTCACTCAACACTTCCCGAGGCGTTGTATCTGATCAAGACTTGCTTGACCTGACTGAAGGAGAGCTCCTCGAGGGTTGGAAGAACCAGCAGGTGACACAAGTACAAAGAATCAAAATTAGGCGTGATAAGAAGGAAATCTAAACAAAACACATAATTGTGACATTTTGCACCAGTACCCTGCCTGAACATCTCGAAACAGGATACTTGAAGTTGAATGTGAGACCCTACATCCCCAACCCACGACGTTGCTTCAAATGCCAGCGTTTTGGTCACGGCTCTCAGAGTTGCCGCGGCCAACTCACCTGCGGAAAGTGTGCCACTACAGGACACGCTACGGACGAGTGTAACGTGGAGGATGGGGCCCACTGCGCAAACTGCGATGGTGCCCATCCCGCATACTCCCGAACGTGTCCAACATGGAAAAAGGAAAAAGAAATTGTTACAATCAAAATCACACAAAACATTACTTTCCGAGAAGCCCGTCAACAAGTATCTGGTCTTTTCACGAACAAACCATCGTTCGCCGATTTAGTGCAACAGGGGGCAGCACTAAAACGGCCTGCGGCAACTGCCCATGCCAGGCACAGTGTGCCCAGGCAGTCGCCAATGCCTCCACCCACGGCGGGAACAGCCAAGGCTGCCCTGCCACTCGTCCCTACGGCGACAACCACGGCCGCTGCAAGCTCTTGCAGCGGCCAGGGTATCTCAGCACCAAAGGAGGTTCCTTCGACCTCTAGCCCAAGAGGACCGAAGGTTTCGCCCCCCGAGGTGAAGGAGACCCCAGGGTCGCCCGATATGAAGGCCTCGTCTGACCAGGCGAGGTCATAAGCCCAAAACATCAGCTCGCAAATGCGGGCACGTAGTGCTTCTGAGGAGGCAATGGACACCACGGTACCCCTGGTGCCGAAAAATTGGCGTAGCTCCCTGGAGCGCGCCAAAAGAAATAAAAAGCCAATAACGGGGCCCGGCAACGGCCCTGTTCTTTGAGTCTTAACGCTTAGCTTAAGAAGCAGACACACCCATTTTTCCTTACACACAGCACTACGTTACCTCCAATATGGCAACACAAATAATACAATGGAACGTCAGAGGACTCCTTAGAAACCTCGATGATGTTCAAGAGCTCTTTTGCAAACATTCGCTGAAAGTGCTGTGTGTACAGGAAACTCATTTAAAATCTAAAAACACGAATTTTTTGCGTCGGTATGTTCTCTTCCGAAAGGACAGAGATGATGCTGCGGCATCATCCGGCGGTGTAGCCATTATTGTTAATCAAAAAGTAGCATGCACACATTTACCACTGCAAACAACACTAGAGGCAGTGGCTGTTGGAGCAGTTATTTTCAACAAGCTCGTCACCACCTGCTCTCTGTACATACCCCCACACCACCGCCTTGGAAAACTATAATTCGAGTCCTTAATAGATGAACTACCCGAACCTTATCTGGTCCTTGGTGACCTGAATGCTCATAGCAGTCTATGGGGTGATTCTCGCTGCGATGCACGAGGTCGTCTCATTGAACAGTTCCTTTTTTCCTCCGGTGCCTGTCTGTTGAATAGGAAAGAGGCAACATATTATAACCTTGCCAACAAAACCTACTTTTCCATAGATTTCAGCATCCCATCTCCTTCACTTGTACCATTACTCCAATGGAAAGTTCTAAATAATCCCTACGGAAGTGACCATTTTCCTGTTGTTTTGAGTACACAAACATCATACCAATGTCCTCCACGAGTTCCCAAATGGCTTATACACAAAGCCGACTGGGAACAGTTTCATAACAATGCTCAGTTATGTTGGACTGACATATGTGGGCTAAGCATAGATGAAGCTGTGCAGTACTTTACAGCTCTCCTTATTAACGCAGCAGCCAAATGCATCTCATACACATCTGGACAGCCCGGCAAGCGACACGTCCCATGGTGGAACACAGAGTGTCGTAATGCGTGAAAGGAACAGAACAGGGCATGGAGGTTGCTGCGAAACTCGCCGACAGCGGAAAACCTTGAGAGCTTTAAGAAAATAAAGTCTCAAGGCAGGAGAACGCGTCGGCAGGCCAGAAGAGATAGCTGGCAGAAGTTTTTGTCAGGGATCAATTCATACACACAGGAGGCTACAGTCTGGAACATGGTCGGTAGGATAGCAGGAAAACAACTACACACACTTCCACTCGTAAACACTCAGGGTGATACCTTGGAAGATCAGTCAAACTTCCTCGGTGCACACTTTGAACGGATATCCAGCTCGTCCCACTATACCGACACTTTCCAAAAATACAGAACAACAATAGAAAAGCAGAAACTCGAACACAAATCCACTAGATAAGAGGCGTATAACCAAGCTTTCAGTCTAGCTGAGCTCCGAACATCTCTAAACTCCTGCAGTACTTCCGCCCCAGGTTCTGACCGTGTGGTGTATGAAATGTTAAAAAACCTACCAGCCGAAACACGAAAAACTTTACTTTGTTTATACAATGCTATCTGGTTTTCTGGCACTATCCCTACCTCCTGGAAAGAGGCTTTTATTATTCCCATTTTGAAAGAGGGCAAGGACCCTTCTTTAGCTTCAAGCTATATACCTATTGCACTTACAAGCTGCTTGTGCAAAGTCTTCGAAAAAATGATAAACTGCCGACTTGTACATATCCTTGAAACAAACAATTTGCTCGACCCATTTCAGTGCGGGTTTCGAGAAAATAGATCCACCACAGACCACCTTGTTCGTATCGAGGCACAGATCAGAGACGCCTTCGTCCATAAACAATATTTTCTCTCTGTGTTCCTCGATATCGAAAAGGCTTATGATACAACATGGCGTTTTGGAATTCTAAGAGACCTGTCCCACCTTGGCGTGCGCGGAAGAATGTTTCAAATAATCGAAAGTTACCTGCCAAACCGGACATTCCGTGTCCGAGTGGGCACGGTTCTTTCCCAAGCATTTGTCCAAGAAACAGGCGTGCCACAAGGTGGTGTACTTAGCTGCACACTTTTTCTCATCAAATTGAATTCCTTGCGCTTGTCCATCCCCCGCAATATGTTCTATTGTACATATGTCGACGACGTCCAGCTTGGCTTCAAGTCATGCAACTTGTCAATGTGTGAGCGGCAGGTTCAGCTGGATTTAAACAAGGTCTCCAAATGGGCAGATGAAAACGGAGTTCGACTTAACCCACAAAAAGGCACGTGGGTCTTGTTCTCACGAAAGAGAGGCATGCACTCGGAACCTGACATTCGACTGAATGGGCAACGCCTGTCTGTCAAAGCCGAGCATAAATTCTTAGGCTTAATCTTGGACAACAAGTTGACCTTCGTACCGCACGTCAAGTATTTAAAAACAAAATATTTAAAAGCCATGAATGTTATAGAAGTGTTGTCACGTACTACTTGGAGTAGTGATAGGCAATGCCTCATGAATCTGTATCTAAGCCTCATTCGCATCCGCTTAGATTATGGGGCTGTTGTTTATCAGTCTGCAACTCAAAGTGCTTCGAAGATGCTGGATCCCGTGCACCATTTGGGCATCCGCCTTCCTACGGGTGTTTTTCGCACCAGCCCTGTAGAACGCCTTTACGTGGAGTCAAATGAATGGTCGCTTCATCTACAGAGAACTTACATGTCCTTTGTATATTTTCTTAAGGTGAAAGCAGACAAGAAGCACCCCTCATACTCTACAATTAATAATCTGTCGAACAACAATCTGTTTCAAAACAGGCCTTCGATGAGGCAGCCCCTCTCAGTTCGCCTGAAGGGTCCAGCTGAAAAAAACTGGAGTGTCACTTGAACACAGTTTAATGGCTCCTGTAGCATACCCGCCACCGTGGCAATGGCAGACTATAGACTGCGATGTGTCTTTCCTAGAAGTAACAAAACATGCACCTATTGCCCATATCCGAACATACTTCCTGGAACTTCAACACAAATACACACGTCCTGAGTTCTTTACAGATGCCTCCAAGTCTAACTCTTCTGTGTCCTACGTTGCTGTCGGCCCATTCTTTTCGGATGCTGGCCCTCTACATCCAGGCACAAGTATCTTCACAGCGGAAGCTTACGCGATACTTGTGGCAGCTAAACACATCAAACAATTACAAATACAAAAAGCAGTAATTTATACAGACTCCCTTCGTGTGGTAACAGCTCTGCAAAGTCTTAAAAAACAAAAAACCCGGTCCTTGCCTCACTTTACTCCATTTTGTGCACACTCTACACACTCAAACAACATGTTGTAGTGTGCTGGGTGCCAGGACACCGTGAGATACAAGGCAACGTGCGGGCGGATCAGCTCGCTGCATCCGTCCACAAAAGCACTGCCCATACACCCATATTAATCCCGGCCCTTGATCTTAAGCCGTCTCTCAAACGAAACCTCAGGGACTTCTGGCAGAGCAAGTGGGATACACACACACAAAACAAACTACACATTATTAAGCCACACCTTGGCCATTGGCTGCCAGTATCAAAATCACGTCATATAGAGCTAATACTAACGAGACTCAGGATAGGGCACACATACACGACACACGCATATCTTTTGTCCGGTGGCGATCCACCATTGTGTGACAAATGTGGTGAGGCATCAACAGTCCTTCACGTTTTAATCCAATGCAAACAATAAGAAACACTCAGAAAACAGCATTTTCCATTACCCCACCGACAACATATACCTTTACACCCTGCAATGTTCGTTGGTAGGGAACCGCTTTTTAATCATAAATCATTGTTAGCATTTTTATAAGAAATTCATCATTTTCATATCATATACCCGGGCATCCCGTAGCACGATTTCTCCAGGGAGGTTTTTGCTGCGGTGGCTACACATGAAAGCACTTGCCTCACGGCCCTTGGACGGAAGGGTATGAACGAGCGAGGTACTTGTGCTAATGCCATACATGTCCACCATCGTTTTACATTATCACCAGCTTTTGTCATCTATTCACACCACACACACATTTCACGGCATGGTCATGATTTTATTACTTGTATGTTTTTACCCGCCTTACCGCGAGGAATTTTACGGCCTTTATACAGCCGCTAATCACAATCATTGTCCACATTCGTTGTCCCATGAACTGGCGCTCTTTGGCCATCAAATGGCCCTTGCGCCAGAAAACACCATATATCATCATCAGGGCGAGCAAGTCGGCCAGAGCTGCACTGTCGTCGGAGATCGCGGGGGCTCAACCAGTCAGCTCGAAATCTAGCCGCAAGTCCCGCGCAATAACTTCTACTTAGAGCTTCCACATGGGTAAGCAAGAATCCTAGGAAATTTCGAACAGCGGACAATTTTAGAAGAGTGCCGACAGGGGAAACTTGAGGGAGCTTGCATTCGCTTAGCTGATGCTGCATTTAGGGCAAAAAACAGGCCCGGCAGGCCAAGTACCGGCAACAACTGCGTATCGATGATGCGGCAGCCTTTCAAGCGAAGCTAAATAGCGAATGGAAATGCCAGTGTGGTTGGTGGGCTGATCTTGCAAAGCATGCCACTGACTTAGCTTGTGATGTGAACCGCTTGAAACAATGGCGCGGTCAACAAGTGGTGTCTTGGGCGTAACAGTGCTAACGTGATGATTGCAGGAGCGTGCTAGTCGGACGAACACCCACACTAGGTGGTAGTTTCTCCAGTTGGACTTTGGATTTGGCTGCGAATTCTGTGACCGCCTGTGGTTCTAGAAGAACCTGGCAATTATCGACAAGATCCAGTAACTAAAACAACGAAGCAATGTGATGGAACACTGACGTGGTAGTTGCAGTGAAGGCTCGTACATACCAAGGTGACTGTAGCACTGCTAGACGCATTTAAACACTGATTACAATCCTCCACGGCCGTAATGATGTGAGGCACATTGTGCGACTTGTGGAAACATTTGGCAGATCCCACGTACCTTGGTAATTGACGTTATCTGAAGGTTGCGCATGCACTAGGACTGTGTTGTCTTTTTATTTAGCAACAGGTTATATAATAACGCTCAATGTATGTATAAATGTTGCTAGCAAAGACATGTTGAACTGTTTCAGATGTTTATACAACCTGTTCTTTGCACTTGCGCAAAGATATCAACGAGGACTTAAGTGTTAGCAACACCTGGAGCGATAATCTGATATAAAGGGGTGGCGCTCGTGAGAGTGTTAGCCCTACACACTACTACAGAAGTCAACTTGAGGGCAAGGCACCTAACTGCGATTGACGTGACGGTTGTCTCATAAAAGTACGTATGTGCCATTTAGAAAATTGAATGACTAGCTCTACAACCACAATTGACGTTTCACCACAGTAGGTTCAATTTTAAAAGTACCTCCCAAGGCCTAGCCTCGCTTTGTGGTAGAATACTTGGTTGCCACGCAGAATTTTCGGGTTCCTGGGACCGTGACAATTATTATTTGCAATCGTCGGTGCAATGCTGCCGATGTAAGGCTTTCCTTAACCCCTATGTGTTTGAATTGCCCAAATGTGTCCTGGTAGTTCCTGTGTAGATACTAAGTGTCAATCACCTGGGGCCAACGGGTATGTGCCACTGTCTGGCAGTAAGTGTTCGACAACGTATGCCGCGGGATTCTGACATTATTCATGTCTTGACAAGCACGTTATATTCGTACAACCATCTTGCCCTCCCATACTAATTTTGGTTCACGCCAGGTTGAGGGGGTAATCCCGGATGCATGCAGATAGATAGATAGATAGATAGATAGATAGATAGATAGATAGATAGATAGATAGATAGATAGATAGATAGATAGATAGATAGATAGATAGATAGATAGATACGAACAGTGCTTACTGTACCCAAAAAATGCTTCGCATTTAATAGACACTGTGGTAAACCCAAAGCAAACCTGGGTCCAACCTCACTAAAGAGCAGGAAAATATAACCAATAATTGTGGAAGTGTTCAGAGCAGCTACGGGTTCAACCCACTGCTAAACACCGGGACGGCACATTTCAGGTTTCGCTGCTTACCCATTTGTATGAAGTGCTTGAACGGTGATTTTAAGGGATCAAGTTCCTGAGGCCATGGGTCGTTTCTTTCTCCGTATGTAGTATGTAGCCACCTCTAGATTTGAACTTGCTCAATAGAGTGCGTTTTTTATATATGTTCTTGGGACTTATGTAACAACATGGCATCAGTGGTTTTCACAGCATATCTACGGAGTGAACGATTATAAGTGCGGTGAAACATCCGTCCGTCCAACCCTGTGTCTGACCATCTGTGCCTGGATCCGTTCGCCGTTCCGTCCATTCGTGCTTCCATCCGTGCGTCTGTACTTTTGTCTGTCCGTGCATGCTTCCGTCCATCCGTCAGTCCGTGTGTCCAGCCGTTCCTGCTTCCTTCTATACGTTTGTCTGTCCATCCGTTCCTTCTTTCGTCTGTCTGTCCACCCATGCTTCCGTTCGTCCGTGCTTGTGCACGTCCGTCTGTCTGTGCATCCATGCTTCCATCCGTTCGTCCGTCACTGAGTCAGTCCGCACGTCCATTCGTCTGTGCGGCCGTCGTGCTGTTTGGCTTTCGTGCTTCTGTTCGTCCGTACATCCTTCTGTCCATGCGTCCGTCTGTCCGTCTATTCTTCCATCTGTCCGTCCATGCGTGTTCGCCTCCACCCGACCGTCCATCCGTCCGGACGCACGCACGAATGCACACATGAACAGAAGTACGGACGCGTAGCTGCCCTCATCATTCACTCCATGGATATGGTGTGACTTTTTGCGTCTTTTTTCAATGTACTTCCAGAAGCTATTTATAGAATAGTATGCGTGAAGCTCCTTAGGGCTCGTTCACACTTCCTGTCGAAGAGAGCGAAAGTGGCGAAACTCACCAGAAAGTGGCCGGAAAACCACGCCGCGTAGCCAGCGCGCAAAATTTGTTCCGAGTCTGATTTTACCGCTACACAAAAGTGAATTCTATTTACACTTCAAGGCTTTGGCTGCGCTAAATCAAATGTCGTGATATAACCAGCAGGCCGCAGATTCAACATGACGGCAAAGGCATGTGCAGGGGCTCGCATTGGCACGCATTGGCTTAAATCGCATACTCCCGTGCAGCACGACGAAGCTCGACGACCTCAGCGAGGATCATCATCGAGAGCCTGGTTGTAGTTACGATTGCTGAGATCTTTTGAATTAGATGGTGCAGCAGCAGCGAGTCGGCATGCCCCAACGTGTATCGAGTTTGTGTGCAAGACGCGGAATTCGCCACCGCCGCCGCCAGTGTGTTCGCTCGTGTCGTTTCTACTGGCTTATCTCCTAAAACAAAACAATGTTTCAAAAGTAGGAACTGTTTCTTTTAACTGCTTTGCGTGAAGAACTAGAATTCAGTACAAACTTTAGTCGAAATTGAATTATTTCTGAAGTTATCGACGGCAGTGGCGGTGGGATGGGGCACAGCTAATGTTATCATTTTCAACGCGTGCGGTCGTGGTTTTTCGGCCACAGGCGTTTTAATTTTCCCTTCACTTCTCTAGTGTAAACGCGCAGAGGCTTAGCTGTTGCCGGCGTTGTGTGCCGTAGCCGCCCAGGACGATGACGATGATGCTGATAACTATAAAGAATAAGCGTGTTCTAGGCCAAGTAGTCTCTTTTGGCCATGATGGCGCAGCACATGCAAGGCACCCACTATACGTTCTGACGATGACGCTCACGATCACAAGGAAAAAGGGTGCTCTGGACGTAACGTTGTCTTTCTTCTATCATGGCACAACACATGCAAGGTAGCCATTATATGTCATCATGATGATGATGCAACTGATGACAATGATGGTCACGGACAACGACTGGCTTGTGCCACAGATGATGTCTCGATATGGTGTATGTTGCATTTCCTGGTACTGCAAACAACGTGAAACCACTAGAGGAACTGGCTTGGACCTCATCTTTGCCATCTTCAGGCTATATTCAATACCACAAAGCAGTTATAATGAAGGGCAAACAAAATTCACAAATATATAACACGTACCAGTTACGACCAGTACACTTTCTATATCAATGTACCCCCTGGCGCTCATTTGCATGCCATAGTGCTCACTGACATGGGTTATTCATGGTAAAAGCAAGCGATCCCACTGCTACACCCTCTCATCATCATTGACTTCGTGAATATTTTTTCACCAGCTTCATTTTCTCGCTCAGGTGTGTTACCTTAGGTGACATGGTCGGTAAAGAAGAAAAGGTCTCTGTAGCAGCATCTGGAGGCATCATCACCATCTGAATATGAACATCACACTGGGCAGACAGTAGAGAGATGGTCATCTCCCCTGCCTTGGCAAGTGAGGTCGCAACCTTCACTTTCGTGCCCATAGACACTACAGCGGTCACATAACATACTCTGCCCTGCGCACGATAATGGCCACTGAAGCCACAACAACGGCAAACCCGTTGCAAGCAGCGTTGGTCGAATGCCACTTGATCGCAAAACTTTGAAGGTACTTGAGAACAGTGGCACTCGTTTCCCTCCGGACGAAGCGTGTGTCAGAGAGGACTCTGCCTCGCGCAGTCATGAAGCTGGCGATCACAAAGAACACTTTGCCTTATGGAGACAAAGTCTGTATGGCGACTTTATGGGGTACGTAGGAATGTTATAATGAACAGGCCACCTACGGTTCAACAGGAAGGACGCAAATACGATCGCCACTACCTGTCAGATACCCAGCGTCATCAATGAGAATCATGGAAGTGGTGCCCTGTATGGAGACTCGCAAGTTCATGCATCTAATGTGCTGTATGAAGTAAACCTCTGAGAGGTCAACTATTGAGGCCGTCGAGTCGATGATGGTTTCCGGACTGGTTTCCACAGGCACAACGGCGTCAAAGGCTGAGGTCTGCCAAGGGGTCCATCACGTTGAAGGTTCCATGGCTTGAATATTTGGAAGTATGGAACGTAGTAAACGCAGGGACGTTAAGGATATTGCACAGTCATATTACACAGATTGATGGGATCAACAGAGTAAGAACCGTCTAAAACAAGAGCGATTAGAAGAAATATTTCGCAATTTATAGTATTCAGTACTCTTCTAACATGAGCAGAAACTCATCCCGTTTCCATCCCAGACGTTTAGTGTGTTTACAAAAAGTGTTGAACAGCAGAAAGCTATACCTCTACACACTAAAATCGCAACTGTAACTTATGGTGTGTTTAGAAAAAGTGCTAAACCATTTAGAGTAATTCTCACTCTACTATTGAGAGAGGAAGGTCATTCTAGTTGCTAGGGATGCCAATACAAGGAGGGTTTAGAAAAAAACTCCCAAGCATTTCCCCGAGGGTGAACATGGTCAAGTTCGAATACACGGGTTGATGCTATGAGGCGTATTTATTAATTCACACTATTATATTTATAATCACACTATGGTGCCTTTATGGTGTAATGGTTCCTGGGAATCGATATTTGATCACACGGGGACTTTACGTTAACTCACTGGCGAATGCCAATGGATTTCAACTTTGTTCCCCCTCACGACCCGCTCTCGACGGGAGACTGAGAGAGAAGGCGGGCACGCGAGAAAGAGGGGTGCACGCGCAGCTGCAGCGAGCGAGGAGAGCGGAGGAGCGAGCGAAGGGGGAGGGGTATAAGGCGCGTTACTGACACCGATATCAGCGTCGCGTCCGTGGCTTATTCCGTAGAGCGTCGCGCTGCGGCCCGCCAAGTCCTCTTTCTTTTAAAGATAGAGAGAAGACTGCGGACGCCGCCGACGGTGGTGGATGGTTTGGGGTCGTTTATAAAGTGCATTCACACTTAAGAGTATCTAACGAGTTAAAGTACTTCGTACTCTAATATGAGAGAGCTGAAAGCCGTCCCTTGAGTATCACGCTTGATGAGACAATACATATTTCCATGGTGGGCGCAACCACCGCTGATGGAGCCAAAGTAACAATGTAATGCCATCATTCAGTCACCCTGAAAAACCTCCAAGCCTTATCTGGTTATATATAATAGTTTGACTGCCTGTCTAAATAGCTTTCGTGGCAACCTAAACACAACAGATATTGCAAAAAGGCAATTAACTCTACGTTCTGGTAGTTAACTAACAACTGCAATAATAAAATCACTGGAATATGGGGACTTTAAAATATCTGCTGTGATTGTTTCACCAAGAAAGCGGCCAGTCCCACCAAATAAATATGTGACAATAAGTTAACGAGAAATCAACCTGAAAATAAGGTACATTTTAAATGCGCTTGGCAGAATATTTTTCATGACTTGGGTAAGTGATGCCATACCATTGCGTTTTTTTTTCGTCATGTGGTCATAAGAAAAAAGCCGAGTGCATTGTCGGGTGTGCTGAGTAAATCAGATGCCGATATTTTTGCCGCAAAGCTTTGTATGTGTAGCCACTGGCGGATCCCGTTCCCAAAGTGACGCATAGATCGACAATTTTCACGGCCTCCAACCTCTCCCCTCTCCCTAACTCGTCCAGGTTCCAACACGCTCAACGCGATTTTTCCTATCACTCTACTAACATTTTCTCATTTTTCAAACATTGCACTACGCCGAATAATTTGAAACCGAATGCTTCGCCGATTTCTTGTGTATCTTTAATTCGACTTGGACATACACACAGGCAAGAAGAAGTGATAGTAAAAGCCGAAAACATAAAAAAAGTTCTGCACAGTCTTCCCGAGGCCTGAAGGGAAACCTGTTGGGATGAGAAGCAGCAGTGCTGCACACTGCGTTGGCCCAGTTGAAACGGGCATCGACGGCGGTGCTGGAAGAACTGTCTGAAGTGAAACTCAATGTGGCGTTAAAACACGGGAGTCGAGTTAGGTTTTCTGCAGGTTTCATCGTAGATAAACCAGCCGGACGAGTGTTGCCACTCAGCGTGTGGTCGAGTGTTTCGGGTGGTGAAGAGCGTGAAGCGAGAGGAAAGTGGGCTTACGAGCGGGCTTTGGGCGCGTTCACACTGAGCGTTCCGGCCGGCAGCGGTGAGATCCGCCGAAATGACCCTCTCCGCGCCGATCGCTCTCGGATCAATTTTCGCAGCGTCTGCCGCCGAATCAGTCGCCGCGGACTAATAGAAGAGAAAAAATCGGCAGCATTTCCATGGAGTGAATGATGGAGAGTGGGGCGAAGCATTCGTCAGTCCATTCGTTCTTGCTTCCGTTCGTCCATGCGTCCGTATGTGTGACCGTACATGCGTCCATCCGCCCATCCGTGCGTGCGTCTGTTCGTGTGTCCGTCCTTGAGTTCGTCCTTCCATCCGCCCCTGCGTCCGTTCATGCGTCTGTCCATCCATCTCTCTGCGTGTCCGTTCGTTCACCTATTTAACACTCAAAGTACCACCATCTCGCATCTTTTCATCATGTATTCCCCATATAGAAGCACCGCCATCAGGCGGACATTCCAACGACTAAACGAGAGGTGGAACACGCACACTTTCTTACGGCTTGCGTTTCGGGTCTACTCCCCACCTTTAATCACCTCTAGTTTATGGTATATACTAGTTCACTGTATTCATGCAACTGCGGCCCAACGCTTGCTAAACGCTTCTAAAACCAAGGAGGTTACGTCGAGCGAGTACAATGTAGCAACCTTTTCCTGTCAGATAGTGCTCAATGTACGTGCTGTAGTGAAGAGGAATGAATGCCCACTACTAAAGCGACATCGACACGTTGGCGCGAGGCACGAGCTAAGACTGCCTGGTTGCTGCTGCGACGCTGCCCGTACAGCCAGCCAGCTCTTGCTGCTTCTGTACAGATGCTGATGCCGATTTTGACCTTGCATTCACATTATATGTTGGTGGAGAGTGCTGCGGTCTTGCCTAGTCCTGGAACTGCGTAGCCGAAAGCTGCGGTCCGTGAGGCCTGACAATGCTGTCTTCACACCTCCACCGGCTTCGCCAAGCAGGAGCTGTCCCGGTGCCCAGCTCTTGCGAGAACCCGACATCTTCAGCGGCACCGACGAGAAAGACGTTGAGGATTGGCTGGAATCTTATGAACGAGCCAGCGCTACTAACAAATTGGACGATCCTACAAAGCTTGGTACCGTGATGTTTTATTTAACGGATGTTGCCAAGCTGCAATACAGAAACCAAGAGGCGGATATTCCCACCTAGACGACCTTCAAAGCCTGCATCACAGATGTTTTTGGACGCCTTGGTGTGCGCAAACTTCGCGCAGAACAACGTCCATGAAGCCGGTTCCAATGAACTGGCGAAACATTCACTAGCTACATCGAGGACATCCTCGACGTCTGCCAGCGTGTCGACCCGACGATGGCGGAAACTGACAAGGTAGGACACGTGATGAAAGGCATTTCCGTCGACGCCTTTCAAATGCTGCTCTCGAAGAGCCCTCTCACCGTCTCTGAGCTCATCTAGTTGTGTCAGAGTTTTGACAAGCTCCGACGACAGCGTCTTCTCACGCGACGCCCTAACGTCGCGGATGACACACTCTCAAGCCTAACCACCACCTCTGACCTTGAGTCCCTGCTATCGCAGATCAAGGAGTTTGGTCGTGCTGAAGTCGCTCGTAAGCTATCGCTGCTATCGACAGTCGGCGAACCACAGTCACCTCTTCCAGCAAACCTTCGCCAGGCCATCCAGGAGCAAATTTGCGCGGCTCTGCCACCTGCCCTTGATGCTTCACCGTTCCCGACCCCCGTTGCCTGTGCCGAGGTAAATGCACTTCTACGCTATGCTGAAGTGGCCGCTCGACCACCTCTTCAGACTATTACGTCACTGCCATCATCCGTGCCACCGCGACCTACTACTCCTTGGTTCGCTCAGCCAAGGTCCCCCCATAGTAGTGGACAATGGCGTACAGTCGACAATCGGCTCATATGCTTTGCCTGTGGCCTACCTGGCGACATAGCGCGATACTGCCGTCAACGCGTCCCTGTCTACAACCAGAGCTACCACCAGAGCTTCGAACCCTCCCCTTATGTGCCACCACGCCCTTCGTTCACAGGATCTCAGCCTCCTGACCAGATGTCATCGTACGCCAACCACCACCCTTCTGTTAATCGTCGCTCGCCATCACCTCGATGCCGCTCGCCATCACCTCGATGCGTCGTCGTCCTTCATCGCCGGAGCGGGAAAACTGATTGCCGCAGTTCCAGGGGCAAGAACTGCGTCGCCCGCGAAAAGACCAAGGCCTCTCTCTTCCCCAACGAATGTTCTCGACGTATATGTGGACGGCGTTGCTGCATTCGCTCTTGTCGACACTGGTGCCGCATTTTCAGTGATCTGTGCCAGACTCTGCCGCTTGCTCAAAAAAGTTATGACGCCAATAGCAAGTATATCACTTTGTACAGCCAGCGCAGAGCACGTCACGCCAGCTGCTGTCGCTACTGCTCGCATCGCGATTGATGGCCTCATCTATGTCGTCGAATTACCAGTTTTGGATTCCTGCTCTCATGACCTCATTTTAAGTTGGGACTTTCCCTCCGCTAATAAGGCCGTCAGCGACTGCTCTCACGCTGAGGTAGAATTGGAAGTGTTTGGCGACGCTCCGTTAAATGATGCTCTTGAAAGCGGGGACAAACGATTCGTTGCTGAAGACGTTATCATACCGCCGCACTCTTTCGCCCTTACCATGGTATCTTGCAACTCGCTCGCGGAGTCGAGTGCCCTTTTCACGCCATCTGCCCTTTTCTTTCACCGCATGTGTTCGCCGCTACTTTATGTCCTTCTAAATCTTCATGACGGCGTCAGCAGACTGCTCATCTCGAACCTCTTGTCATGTCCTGTAACACTACTTCGGGGTGAGTGCGTCGGGTGGGTTTACAGTCTCGACCCTTCTGCAACTTTTGACATGTCGATTGGTCCTTCCGCCAAACACGAAGTCGCTGGAATGACTTGTGCCTCTTCGCCGCAGAATACTGGGCCTGACGCACTCAGCAGCTTCATCGCCGACACGTTAACCATGTCGCAAGGTGCTCAGCTTCTACGACTGCTGGAGAAGTTCCGTTCTTTCTTTGACAGCCAGCATACTCCCCTCGGCCGCACGTCCACTGTGTGTCACCGCATCAATACGGGTACCAATGCGCCATTGCGTCAAAGACCCTATCGCGTGTCCGCAGCCGAGCGCCATGTTATCGATGACCAAGTAGCTGACATGCTCCAGCGTGGCGTCATCCAGCCTTCAAATAGCCCTTGGGCATCTCCAGTCATTCTCGTTAAGAATAAAGACGGGTTAATTCGCTTCTCTGTTGACTACCGTCGTCTTAACAAAATAACCCAAAAAGACGTTTATCCCTTACCGAGAATCGACGACGCCCTTGACTGCCTCCAAGGTGCGGAGTACTTCTCTTCTATTGACCTACGGAGTGGCTACGGGCAAGTCCCTCTTGCACCTGAAGATCAGCTTAAGACGGCCTTTGTCACACCTGATGGCTTTTACGAATTCTGTGTCGTGCCTTTTGGTCTTTGCAACGCACCCACAACATTTGAGCGGATGATGGATAATCTATTGCGTGGCCTGAAGTGGAAAACATGCTTGTGCTACTTGGATTACGTAGTTATATTTTCACCAGAATTTCCAACGCATCTCTGCAGGCTAGAAGAAGTTCTGCAGTGCCTAACTGACGCCGGCCTTCAGCTCAACCTGAAGAAATGCCGCTTCGGCGCAAATCAGCTCACCAACCTTGGCCATGTCATCTCTTAAGACCGTATTCTTCCTGACACCACCAAGCTTCGGGAAGTTACAGAGTTTTCTAAACCTGCGTCTCTGAAGGATCTGCGCAACTTTCTTGGGATCTGCTCCTATTTTCGCCACTTTAATCAGACTTTTGCGATGATCACCGCCCCCTTGACTGAACTTCTGCGCACTGACTCGAAAAGTCACGCTTGGTCACCCGCCTGCGAACGATGCTTTCAAAAAGTTGCGCCGCCTGTTAACCTCGCCAACAATCTTGCGTCACTTTGACCCGACTGCTTCGACTGAGGTGCACACCGATGCCAGCGCTGTTGGACTCGGCGCAGTGCTCGCGCAGCGCAAATCGGGATTCGAGGAGTACATAGTCGCATACGAAAACCGTACCCTCACCAAAGCGGAGAACTATTCTGCGACAGAGAAGAACTGTCTGGCAATTATGTGGGCTCTAGGTAAGTTTAGACCATACCTATATGGTCACCCTTTCGACGTAGTCACCGATCACCATGCGATTTGCTGGTTATCCACATTGAAAGACCCCTCCGGCCGTTTAGCTCTCTGGGCTTTGCGGTTGCAAGAGTTCGACATGCGTCTTGTCTACAGGTCTGGTCGACGTCACACTGATTCCGACGCCCTATCACGTTCACCTGTGTCCTCCGAAAGCTCTACATGTCCATCTGCCGGGGACGAAATGGTTGCCTTCCCAGAAAACTGTGACATGGCGGCTGAGCAACGCAAGAATGACTGGATCAGCTCTCTTCTGCGATTCCTTTCAGATCTGTCGACTTCTCCATCTTCTCGAACGTTGCGCCGTCAAGCGGCTCAGTTTGAGGTCCGCGATGGCCTCCTTTATCGCCGGAATTACAAGTCTGACGGCCGAAAGTGGTTATTGGTTATACCTCGCCATCTTCGTGCTGCAATATGTTCAGCTTTCGACGCTGACCCTCAGTGCGCACATGCGGGCATCTTTAAAACATACGCTCGGCTTTCCTCCTGGTTTTATTGGCAAGGCATGTACACCTTTTTGCGCAAGTACATTCAGTCATGCCCGCAGTGCCAACGACGAAAGCTCTGCCTCATTATACCTCTGGTCCGATCCAGCCAATCCCTTGCCCAGCCAGGCCTTTTGACCGCATGTGGATCGATCTGTACGGGCCTCTTCCATTCACGGCTTCCGGAAACCATTGGATCGTTGTCGCTGTCGACTATTTGACGCAATACGCAGAAACAGCCGCTTTGCCTGCTGCCACAGCACGCGACGTAACTTCTTTTCTCCTGGGGAACTTCATTCTCCGTCACGGCGCACCGCGTGAACTTCTCAGCGATAGAGGACGTGTATTCCTCTCTGAAGTCGTCAACGCACTCCTTGCCTAATACCGTATCATTCACCGGACTACCACCGCCTACCATCCGCAGACGAATGGCTTGACGGAAAGATTCAACCGTACCCTAGGGGACATGATATCAAAGTATGTTGCCTCAGACCACTCCGATTGGGACCTCATTCTGCCTTTGGTGACGTACGCATATAACACTGCTCCACAGGCAACTACGGGCTTTTCGCCATTTTTCCTGGTATATGGCCAAGACCCTTCCACCATACTAGATACCATTCTACTCTAATACCCAGATTCCTCCGAGTCTACGCCTATCTCTGAAGCTGTCCGCCGTGCCGAGGAACGCCGTAAGCTCGCCCAGTCATTTACAACTGTCGACCAATGGAGACAAAAATCTCGACGTGGCGATAACGAGCCGTACCCTAACTTTGTTCTGGACACTCTTGTGTGGCTTTGGCTTCCCGCTGTGCCTACAGGCCTTTCCTCGAAGCTTGTTTCAAAATACCAGGGACCCTACCGCATTGTCTCGCAGACTTCACCTGTTAACTACATCGTCAAACCCGTTATGCCATCCACAGACCAGCGCTTTCGGGGTCGTGAAACTGTTCACGTACAGTGGTTGAAACCTTATTACGATTCTCTCGTACTCTGTTCACCGTGAGTCGCCAGGATGACTCCTTTTCCGACGGGAGACAAAGAGTAGTGAAGAGGAATGCCCACTACTAAAGCGACATCGACACGTTGGCGCGAGGCGTGAGCTAAGACTGCCTGGTTGCTGCTGCGACGCTGCCAGTACACCCGACGCTGCCTGTCCCTCGTAGTACGTAACCACCAGTGGCACATACCCGAAATAAGTATAACATTTGACCTCCAAGGTGGTGCCGGTGAGAGATTTCTTCTGTGCATTGTTTAACAATAAAAAATAGTGCTCAATGTACATGCCAATGGCTGCCAATGGGGAATGAGAGACAGGAGCATTCGGCTTTTAGTCAACGCGCACGCTGCGATCCCCATTAGCAGCCATTGGCATGTACTTTGAGCACTATCGGACAAGAAAGGGTTGCTGCATTATACTCGCTGGGTGTAACCTCCTTAGTTTTAGAAAGGTTTAGCGAGCGTTGAGCCACAGGGCCATGAATACAATGAACTAGTATATACCATGAATGAATTCCAGGTGGTTAAAGGGGAGAAGCAGATACGAAGCGCAAGCCGTAAGAAATTAAAAGCTGAATCGTCCTGTCTCTCATTTCACATTAGCAGCCACTGGCATGTACATTGAGCACTATCTGACAGGAAAATGTTGCTACGTTATACTCGCTGGGCGTAACCTCCTTGGTTTTAGAAAGGTTTAGTGAGCATTGCGCCGCAGTGCCATGAATACAGTGAACTAGTATATACCACGAACTCAAGGTGGTTGAAGGTGGGAAGTAGACCTGAAGCGCAAGCCGTAAGAAAGTGTGCGTGTGCCACCTCTCGTTTAGTCCTTAGAATGTCCACTGAATGGCGGTGCTTCTATATGGGTAATATATGATAAAAAGATGCGAGACGGTGGGACTTGGAGTGTTGAATAGATGGACGAACGGACACACAGACAGATGCATGGATGGACGCATGAACAGACGCAGGGGCGGATGCATGAACGAACGCAGCGACGGGCGCACGAACAGACGCATGGACGGTCACACAGACGGACGCATGGACGGACGAATGCTTCGCCCCACTCTTCATCATTCACTCCGTGAATATGCTGCCATTTGTTTCTGCTCTTCATGCATTATAAGACAGCGACTTGTCAGTTTAGTAAGCAGTACTTCTTCTTGCTCCCCGCGTACAAGAGTCATCACAATCTAGACCACCAATTGTGTAGTGGCGTTTCCGAGCCACGATAACCGGGTGACAGCACATGCATTACATGTTCGGCTCGCGGTAGATGGCATATTCGGTGGCGCGGGGCGCGTCCAGCGCGAACGACACTGCGTTTCGGTGGCCTGGGGATTCCGGCCGCTGTGAAAAGCGGATCCTTCAGTGTGAACTAAGGGTCAGAGAAGGCGAAAGAACCAGCAGGTCCGATCGCTGCGGCAAGCCTGCTGCAGAACAGAAAGAGAGAGAGAGTGTGAGTTACGTTAGCACGCACCTGCAAGGAGAGCGTGCGAGAGGAGCGTGTTTCCAACGCACTGCGGCGACTTCACCTACTTATAACCCCTAAAACTTTGCAAAGCAGTGACACTCTTTTCATCCGCTCCTGTTTCTCCTCGGTCTCCTCTCCCTGGTACTGTCATTTAAATGTGAAGCATTTCTTGGCCAACTTCGACTACTTTGAGCGTATCTATCTATCTATCTATCTATCTATCTATCTATCTATCTATCTATCTATCTATCTATCTATCTATCTATCTTCATATCTATCTATCTATCTATCATCTACCTATCTTGCCGCCTACGACTTTTAGCTCTCCTGGCCGTTTGGATAATGGTATCGATTCCTAATTTAGTACGATTTAACATGACTCTATTTCGAACATAACTGACCAGTCATAACATGAAAATCATGATATGTATGTCGTAAATGTGATGATTGACATGTCATGATTTCGCTGCTCTTGTGGTGGCTTCATTCACATGACCTGTTGCAAAACTGGTATGGTATGACATGGCTGCATGGTGAACAAAAGCGACGTACCCTAACATGAAAAAATAATATGCGTGTCATGTAACCACATGACTACATGCCAAACCAATGCCTCCTAGAAAAATTATGCCTGGATCGCACCTATGTCCTATAGGGAGCTCCCTACCCCACGTTCTGACCAGGCGCCATGCGAGAGTGCTCACCTTCGTACTGCCTTGTCACATGATAACCCGAGCGCACCCAATGGCGTTTCCCGGAGCCATAGAGTTTCTTAATATACACTAGAGGGAACTCTGGCGCTAGTGTCTAGGGGGCTGCAACACATGGCATTGCAGCGAGCATGGGAATGATGGGTAGTGCACACATTTGTCTAATTTTTGTACTTCTGGCCTGCTTCTGTCTCCATGTGTGTTCGTGTGGCTTGGAGCTATTTTTTCCCAAAAACAGAAATTAGCAAATGTTCACCATTTGCGCTTCACAACCTTATTGTTTTAGGCTTACTGTTTTGAATCAAGTCACTAAGTTCAAAAAGGTTCGTTCTTTCTTTCAAAACAAAACCGTAACCAGCAATGAACGAAGCCGCAAGTGCGATTCGCCACTCGCAAGTACAAAGACTAGGCAAATGTGTGTACTACTCATCATTGCCATGGTCGCTGAACGATCGCAGCGCCTGAGTGCCCTCTAGTTAATCTTGAGAAACTCTATGCCCGGAGCAGCCGGTCCGCGGGCACCGCCGGTGGAGAGCAGACGACGCTGCGTTGAAACGCGTTGAAACCTACGTGCAGCTTTGCAGAATAATTATCTATTAAAACAAACCAAACAGTGAAGAGAAGCCCCGTAAGCCAACTCGCAAGATGCACTTACCAAGGCACATAAGCGCTGCAGCATTTTTTTATTCGTGATTCTTCCCCTGCCCCCCCCCCCCCGGCCTGAAAATTGCGTCACGGAAAGCCTAAATTGGGGCAGAAGGTAGCATAATCAGCTTTCCGTGCTACGTGATGTGAGTCATGGAATTTTCGACAAACGTGGGGGATTAGCTTATTGCGATGAAGATGAGCATGGTGTGTGTATATCGATGGACAATATAAATTGCGCGTGGAAAATATGAGTGTCACACACATTTTTTCTCGTAGAAAGGGACCTAACTGCTTGCTTGTAGGCATGTGAAGTTGTTTTAAGCATCTCCGCCTTCGGACGTGCTAGGAAGTACAAATATTCAATGAGTGGCGCAAAATAACTCCAGGTGAAGGAGAAAGAAAGAAATGCGTAGATGTAAACACATAGACGCTGAGAACTTTAATGAGGCACAAGGTGAAGGAAACACAGAAACAACAAAACCAAACAGGCGCAGCTGAACTATACACTTTAAGCACACAGTAACAAAACTGTTTTTTGAATGGTTCTGTGCTAGCATTGTCCACAAGTTTTGCGCACGCTTTTGAGACATGGCCTATCCCAATACGTGATATTTCATGCACTTTTGTACAGGAGGAAGGCACTGCGGCACGATGTCCCGAATACTGTGGGGCCTGTACGAGCTATAATTTGAAAATTTTCTTTAAAGGGACTTTCTATGAAGAAACTTTCCAGTTGTGTTCATGTCGGTTTTTCCTTGGGCCTAGTTAGCAAAAAGTGCTTTGATGAACTTTCGTGTGATCACTTCCAGCAGAACTTTGCGGTGGTCCAAATTGGGGATGCCAGTTGAGTTGGCCACGGGAAAAGTTGTGGACACACTGGCCGCTGTCATACTCTGGATGTTTCGAGCAACGTTGGGCGTCGGTTTACTGAACTCACTGGGCACTGCATCGGGCTTGAATAAGCGCCTGGTGAAGTCTCGCTTGAAGTCACTTGCATGACAGTGCAGGCTGCATACCACGGAGTGCTCTTTGGTTGAAGTACTGGGAAAGGTGCCTCTGAATATTTCTTGCTGCCACTTATCAAGCAAAGAGATCACGAATGGCACTTCATGAAAGGAAACTCCCGGTCGGTTTGGTCGGTGACTAGAAGAACAGCCGGGTACAGAACAGCACCGCATTGCGGCCTAAATTAGGTGGAGTGACGGCTCCACAATAACGAAAGACATTGCAATAGCAGACGGCGAAAAACTATCGTAAGGATATGCTACAATGAGCAGACAGCTATGACTGGCACAGCATGGATCCGGCCTGGAAGAGACACTCATCGGTGTACCGTCGAAACGCGCTTCGCGTCTAGAAGAAACGCAAGAGGCACAAACACACAGATCGTGGGATATAAAAGAAGTGTTGCGTGTGCTCTAGGGCAATGGGCAACTGGGGCAAGGCTGGGGGCTCTCTGAACTTCACCTGGTTCTGTCCCCTCTGATGTAAAGGCGCGCCTGCATGGCTAGTTTGGTCACAGATGTGAATGAGTAAATAAATCACGTTTTAGATGCGGAAGCATCTTATACTCGCGCCTTGTAGTGCGCCGTCCGCGCCGTCCGCGCCGTCCGCACCGCTTCTCGAACATTCGACAGCTGACGCGCGCATGCGCCGTCGCGCCGTCGCCCACTCTTCCACCATCTGTGCATCCCTTCCTCCTCTACACACCGCGCGCGCTTCACTCCTCCACCATCTGTGCACCCTTCCTCCTCTACACACCGCGTTCGACATCTACAATTCTCCTGATTCTCCAGTGGACGCGCATGTGGCGTCGCGCTTCGAGAACATTCAACAGCTGACAGTGCATGCGCCGTCACGCTGTATATATACTCAAGGTCGGCGCTCGCTCGCTCAGTTGCCGCTCGTCGGTTGGTTTGTACGGCGCGTCGACGTCCAAGGTCGCGGTGAAATGAATTCCAACGAATCCACAAACACAATGATCGACGTCCCTTCGACCAGCGCCGCCCTTTCGCATACGTGTGTACGTGTTCACTCATTTAACACCCCCTCCTACAACCACGTTAACCAATTTAGCCATCGACCCAAGTAAGTCGCAATTTAACACCCCATTTCACAACCACGTTAACCAATTTAGCCATCGACCCAAGTAAGTCGCACTTTAACACCCCGATAACCAATTATATGCTCCGCATCCTCCTCAGTGTTCCCCCGAGGGAAGCTGCGGGCAATTTTTTTTACGTAAGAAGCGTTGTAATAGTTTTTCCCCAGCGCCTGGGTGATAGCTTGTTCCCCCCGTTCACATCAAGAAGAAAGTACCGCCATTCGTGTGAAGCTTAATTTCCAGCAAAAAAAAAACTACCTTTAAGAAAGTGCCTTTGGCTTCATTTAGCAGTTTGCTATCTTCCTACAGAAATGAAGAAACCACTCCAATGTCGTCGTCTGCACGTAGGAGCGGTGACAACGCGCGGTCGGGAAGATGTCGTCTGCTCGCGACAAGCCAGCCGCGCATCGGCGTGTTCACAAGGAGCGACCGCTAGAGGCACTCGCATCCGTGCCGGAGGGAGAGGGTAAAATCAGAGGGTAGTTCAGCGCAGTCGCGGCTCACGTTCCAGGCATAGCCAAACTCATGATGTGCTCGCGGCTGTTTCGCTCGCTTTGCGTAATTCAAATTTGGTCTAGCGGAACGTGAACGGATGACCAAGGTATGGGACTGATGCAGACATGATAAACATAATATGCGTGTCATGTAGCAACATGACTACATGCCATGCTCATGATGCGCTCGCGGCCGTTACGCTAGCTCACATGTACTAAATTCGGTATTACGGGACATGAATGGACGACATAAGAAACTGACACGTTTAAACATGATGATGATGAGATGTTTGTCATGCAACAACATGACTACGTCCTGCACTCATGCTGCGCTCGCGGCCGTTTCGCCACCCTAAATATGCCAAAATTTGGTATTAGGTCAAATGAACGGATAGCGAAGGTATGTGACAGGTGCAAACACGATAGTCATGACACGCGTGTCATTTGAGAACATTAATACACGCCACACTTAAGGCGCCCATACACTTCAACGTAACCCGGCGCGCGTGCGTGCCAGCGTTCGTTTTATCTCGGCACGCCGGCGATGCCATGCAAGGCACCGATAACCCCCTAGTAGAGATCAGTGGATCTGCCCACTGACCTCCATTGTGAATCTGCCTGCCATATAGCCGAAGGTGCGCGCCACGATGCGTTGCTTTGACGCATGCGCGTTTGAGCGCACACGACGTCCCTCCGTCACGAAGACAGGCAGACGTGGTGCTGTGTAAGTAACGAAGTCGGCGCGAAATGCAGGGTGTCGCATTTCGCGTCGGTTGCTACCGATCCGCGCCGGTCGCGCCTGGCGTCAGACTATTGAGTGCTCGCGTTTTGCTACTTGGCGTCGCTGCGCCCATCTCGCGCGTTTGTCAACGTTGCGTCGGAGTATATTGGGCCCTGCATGACGCGCTCACCGCCGTTTCGCTAGCTCCACATGTACAAATTTGGTGCTACGTGACGTCAATAGATGACGAAGGTATATGACTGGTGCAAGAATGATAATCATGACACGCACCACGTAAGAACATGACAACATATTACGCTCATGATGCGCTCGCGGCCGTTTCACTTGCTCCACATGTACTAAATTTGGTATCACGGGAAGTGAATAAACGACGAAGGTAAATAACACGTCCAAACCTGATAGTCATATTATGCGTTTCATGAAAAAACATGACCACAAGCTACGCTCTTAGCGTTCTCGTGGCCGTTTCACTAGTTCCACATATACCAAATTTAGTATTACGTGACGTGAATGGACAATGAATGTAAATCACAAGTCCAAACATAATACTCATGATATGAAAGTCATGGAAGACATGACTAAGTGCTATGCTCATGACACACTCGCGGTCGTTCGCTAGCTCCATGTATACCAAAGTTGTTGTCAGGTGACGTTAATGAATTAGGGTAAATGAAACGTCCAAACATGATAATCATGACATGGAAGTCTTGTATGGCATAACTTATCTCCGCCTCTTAACGTTATTTTTATTTTAAAGTGACCTATAACCTATCCTCATTCGTGCTTCACTTATCATCGATTCCCACTGTACGAAGGATCTGCCAATTTTTTGAACGTGACGGCACCTGCCTTGCTACTGCGGATTAGACGCCCTTTGGAGCGCTTGCTTGGCAGCACGCTGAGAGCATTTGCGCCAACCGTCTAACTCACCCTGAAATTATCTTCACATGTGTAATGTAAGCAATGTGCAGTGCCAGGCGCAACGCGTTCATGTGATCAAGCTTTGATGAAGTCACTTGGCGTCGTAGTGACCGGATGTTAACTTTGTGTGCACCGCCCCTTAGTATGTATGTTCTTAAGCGTATAAAAATTGGCAGATTCCACGTACAGTGGGAATCGATCTTATGCGAAGCACGAAAGAGAAATGTTGAGTTTAAAATCAGCGCGACCTTACGAGGTGATGGTAAATTATGCCGTACGTCATTCAATGTCATGATTATCACAATTGGATGTATCGTTTAGCTTCGTCATCTATTCACGTCAAGTGATACCAAATTCAGTATATGTGGAGCTAGCGAAACGGCCGCGAGCACGCAATGAGCGTGGTGTGTTGTCATGTTCTTACATGACAACGCATGCTGGTTGTTTAGCTAGCTTCACTTATACCAAATTTGGTATTACACGAAGTGAATGAATGACGAAGTTTAATACTTGTGCAAACATATCAAACATGAGATGCGTGTCATGTAACAACATGACTACTGCTACGCTCATGACGTGCTCGCGGCTGGTTCGCCAGCTTCACACATGCCAAATTTGGGTATTACGTGACGCCAGTGGATGACAAAGGTATGTGACTGGTGCAAACATGATAATCATGAGTTGCGTGTCATGTGTGAACATGACTACATGTCACAGTCAAGGTGCCAACACAATTCGACGTGACGTGGTGCGCGTGCTCGTCGGCGTTCATTTCGTCGCGTCACGCCGGCGTTGCCACGCCAGGCGCCGGTCCTGCCATATACCCACAGGCGCGCGCCGCAATGCGCTGCTTTGACGCATGAGTGTTTCAGCGCGTCCACCATCCCTCCGTCACGAAAAGAGGGAGACGCAGTGTTGTCTGCGTAACGCCACGGTGCGAAATGCGACATGCTGCATTTCGCACCGGTTCTTGTCGGGTCGCACCTGGCGTCAGACTACAGAGTGCTTGTGTTTCGCTAACGTTGCAACTCCATGCTCAGCGTGCGCAAGCGTCAACGCTACATTGGAGTATATTGGGCCCGTTATGATGCGCTCGCAGCCGTCTTGCTAGCTCCACATATACCAAATTTGGTGTGACATGACGTCAATGGATAACAAAATATATGACTGGTGCAGACATGATAATCCTGACGCGCTTGTAATGTAAGAACATGACAACATAAAACGCTCATGGTGTGCTCGCGGCCGTTTCGCTAGCTCCACATATACGAAATTTGTTATCACGAGACGTGAATAGATGACGAAGGTAAACGACACATCCAAACACGATAATTGTGACACGGAGTAATGTGCAGCATCATTTACTTCCACCTCGTAACGTTGGACTGATTAAGAAAATGACATATTAACATTTTTCATTCGTGCTTCGCATATCATCGATTCCCGCTATACGTAGGATCTGCCAATATTTTTCAACATGCCGTTGAACAAAACAACCGCTAGAGCTGCAGTACCAAGAAATGTAAATCATGGCATTCATGACATGCATGTCATGATTTTTGTGTTTTGACTAGTCAAACATGTTTTTCATAGAGTCATGTCATGCCATACCAAGTTTGGTAT
This sequence comes from Rhipicephalus microplus, assembly GCF_043290135.1. Lineage (NCBI taxonomy): Eukaryota > Metazoa > Arthropoda > Arachnida > Ixodida > Ixodidae > Rhipicephalus > Rhipicephalus microplus. The sequence goes on along the minus strand of NC_134701.1, from coordinate 168,647,403 downwards.
CAATACCATTATCGAAACGGCCAGGAGAGCTAAAGGTCATATGCAGATAGATAGATAGATAGATAGATAGATAGATAGATAGATAGATAGATAGATAGATAGATAGATACGCTCAAATTTGCCGAAGTTCGCTGAGAAATGCTTCGCATTTAAAATGTGATTGCTAGTGAGGACCACCGTTTTTTCTTAGCCCATTGCTTAGCGAGCCTCCGAGTAAGTTTTACACTTCAAATAACATCACTCTAACGTTATTCTGCAGCTACTATGCTGTGGCTTAGCTCTCTATTAGCTTGCGCGATAGTGCCCGAAGTGTGAGTGCGACGGTCTTTCCTTACTCAGCACATTGCGGTGCAAGCTTCGCCGTCTTGGGTATGCGAAATGTGCAGGGAGCATACACAGTGATTGTCATCCAGTGGAAGTAACAACACACGTTGACGCTTTCGACGTGGGACGGCGATGTCGCTGATGGCCAATTTCACCATTTGGTGAGGCATCTAAATCCTTAATAATATGTGAGGAGGTTCAAATCGTTCCCAATTGATACGTTCCAACAGCTGTGGTTGTTTCGTGAAGTGGTTAGACGCACCAATCATAATTCGGAAGTGCGCCATGTGGACCTATCTCACGTACGAACTATATCACTGAAAAAATGAACTGGCGTATGAATGAACTAGCGTTCCAATATTTATGATTACTTCGCTACAGATCCACACGAGGTTATAAACCGTCACACGTAAAATCAAATAAAGTATCATGTGAAATTGCATGTGTGCGGGAGGTTCCTAAATGATGGACGCACCCAATGACTCGAAGGCATGCACGCTTTGCATGGCTGACCTCGATTCGCGAGTCGCCCGTCTGAGTTGTCCACGTAAAATAGCTACGGGGAGCGATTCATTCTGATATATACGAGAAACCGACAAGAACCAATAGGCACTACCAATCTGAATGTGAGTTGCTTCACAACAGTTTTTTTTTTTTTGTATTCAGAACAGCAGGGCAAAATCTTTGAAATTTCGCAATCACAATCTTGAGCGTCTTTCCACGTACATGCAACGCACACAAACCAGTACACGATCTCAAACAGGTCGGCGCAGAACACGTAAACGTGTGTTGCTGACAAAAAAAAACAACCACCGCCGAAGCGTTAACTATGAGAATTTTCCCGACCATCCACACTGTTCAAGGCGTCAAACACAGGCCACCAGAAGTTGTACACGCGGTTCGGATAGAGCCCTATTTGTCCGAATGAACTCGTGGGCTTCCAATGACTGCAATACCTGCTGCCATGGCGAATGACACATCAGGACGATGCTTTCTTGGAAGAGAGGCTCATGTCCCAATTAACAGTCAACAGCACAATGGAGGAGGAAGAAAGTGCTTAACGGCACAAACGACAGGAGGGGATAGAAGAGACGAGAACAGAGCGCTAAACAGAGACGAAGCACTTTCTTCGTCTACCATGCAGCACCAACCAGCCCAATCAAGCACCTTGTCAATGGAGGAGATCGAAGCAAGCAGTATGAGCAGCAATTGCTGGTTTTCCGTAGAAGATGACGTTCGGGCGTCTGTTGTTGTGTTCTTGTGTTGGAATGCAGCCTTGCTAATTTTTTGTCCCCATGAAGTCTTGTGTCTTGATTTTTAAACGTTGCGACAATATACTTTTCGATAAAAATACAATTTCGTGCGTTGTTGGCCTACACTGCACTGCACTCGATTTTGCCAAACACTGCATTTAACACAGCGTTGCAACGTACACTTTTCTTTCTCTTGTTTACCAAGATACATCGTAAAGGTATTTACTTACCGTGTTATACTTTTTTTTCGTCGTAATAAGATGCATCAGCGTGACGTATGCTGGCCTCCTCTACGCAGCCTGCAAATTGTCCACCAAAATGATTAAAAGCACAGGTTCCAAGATTTTTTGTGAGTTAGTCTGAAAGTACACCTAGTGTAGTACATAAACAGCGGACTTGTGATGATATTTTTCAGGCAAACTGCTGCTTTGTGGTCTTTATCAGTTGAAGGTATATGCATTTCAGGCATGCTCATAAAATTGCAAACACTGGAATCATTACTTTTACTATGCCGCAACCACTTCTCATACCGACATACTGCCAAAAAGTCAGTTTCTCTTCGCGGTTGGGTGAAGTATCAAGATTATCAACCCTTTTTTTTTCCTATGCAAATACTAAAGCAACTATTGGCTTCGCAATCGCAACAATTTTACTCTAAGGTATTGTGGGGAAGTTTTTGTTTCAACTGTAAAAGCTTGTATTAGGCAAATGAGCAGTGCGCAGCCGTTTTGCCATTACAAATTCCAGCATATGCTCCCACACAAAACTGCCTTATTGAAAAGGACGCAGTGGACCTGGTAAATTGGTATATTTATGTGCAATGATTCCATTAGACCTCACCTACGTTCACATATTGTGAGACGCTATCTACCGCCCACAAACCACTATTTTAGACAGGGTAATTTTTTAGCGTTTTATAGTAAGAACAAAAGGTTCTTGAGGATCTCTACCTGCACGTATTTGTGTCATACCTATATAGTAGATGGAGGACAGATTGTGTTAGAAAACCTAGCCACCATGTTTACGAGGGGTCTCCTGATGAGAAGAAAACCAGTCTTGGAAGAACGCTAACATCATCTTAATACATAAGAAAGTAGATGACAAAGACTTGAAGAATTACAGGCCGATCAGCTTGCTCTTTGTATTGTAAAAGCTATTTACAAAGGTAAGTGCTAAAAGAGTAATAAAAACATTAAAATTCAATCAATGAAATGAACAAGCAGGATTTCGAACAGGCTACTCAACAATCGACCACATTCATACTATCAATCAGGTAATAGAGAAATGCTCAGAATATAACCAACCACTATACATAGCCTTCATAGATTAGGAGAAGGCGTTTGATTCAGTAGAAATATCAGCTGTCATGCAGACACTGCGGAATCAGGGCGTCGATGAAGTATAGATAAACATTCTGGAAGAAATCTACAGGGGATCAATTGCTACCATAGTGCTTCATAAAAAACAACAGAATACCAGTCAAGAAGCGTGTAAGGCAGGGGCACACAATCTCCCCAGTGCTATTTACTGCATGCTTACAGGAGGTTTTCAGAAGCCTAGAATGGGAACAGTTAGGGATAAAACTTAATGAAGAGTACCTTAGTAACCTGCGCTTTGCCGATGACATTGCATTGCTGAGTAACTCAGGGGACGAATTGCAACTCATGATTACGGAGTTAGACAAGGAGAGCAGAAAGGTGGGTCTTAAAATGAATCTGCAGACAACGAAAGTAATGTACAACAACCTCAGAAAAAAGCAGCGCTGCGAGATAGGTAATAGTGCACTTCAATTTTTAAAAGTCTATGTCTACTTAGGGTAAGTAATACCCGCGGAGACTAACCACGAGATTGAAGTAACTAGAAGGATAAGAAGGGGGTGGAGCGCATTCAGCAAGCACTCTCAAATTATGACAGGTAGGTTGCCACAACCCCTCAAGAAGAAAGCCTATAAAGTAGCTAGAAGGATAAGAAGGAGGTCGAGCGCATTCGGCAAGCACTCTCAAATTATGACAGGTAGGTTGCCACTACCCCTCAAGAGGAAAGCATAGAACAGCTGTATCTTGCCGGTACTTAGCTGCGGAGCAGAAACATGGAGACTTACAAAGAGGGTTCAGCTTAAGTTGAGGACGACGCAGCGAGAAATGGAAAGAAAAATGGTAGGTGTAACCTTAAGAGACAAGTAGAGAGCAGAGTGGATTAGGGAACAAACTGGGGTTAAGGATACCATAGCTGAAATCAAGAAGAGGAAATGGACATAGGCCGGGCATGTAGCACGTAGACAGGATAACCGCTGGTCATTAAGGGTAACTGACTGGGTTCCCAGAGAAGGCAAGTGGGTTAGCGGGAGACAGAAGGTTAGGTGGGCAGATGAGATTAGGAAGTTTGCGGGTATAAATTGGCAGCAGCAAGCACAGGACCGGGTTAACTGGCGGAACATGGGCGAGGCCTTTGTCCTGCAGTGGACGTAGTCAGGATTATGATGATGATGATGATGATGATGATGATGATATAGCAGAATAAAACAGCAAGCTTTACTTTCAAACCATCCTTTCATGTCACCCGGTGGTCTTAAATGTCGAAAGAGTGTATGTGCTGCCAAGTCAGTGCCTTGCAGCCACCATCATGACTGCGGCATGTATCCTTCATACTCACCTATATGTATACGCCTTGTTGAGGCTGAGCTCCCACTTATATGAAGGCTGCTGAAAGCGCGATAGTGAGTGTTGACACAAAACTGCGTTTGCACAACGTCTCCACTAACCTTACATTTCATCTTTCATCCAATGTGCTGGCTTAGTTCTCCTTGTCGGGGATGGACACGCCACTTAATATTGAGAAAAACTCTAGACAGTTGAAGGCCGTCACTTTTTGTATCGAAATTATGGTACACTGATTATTTCACGAACTGTATGAAAGCAACGAACGCGCATCTAGCTAGTCAGTGTGGCTTCTTTGTCTTCGCGAGCGAGTAAATATTGTGAGGTTGCAGAGATGGCCGCCAAGCGTAAATAGAAGCCCATCTGCCACCCCCGCTATATTTCTACAGTCGCCCACGCGTCATTCCGAAAGCATTTGCATATTGCGCAACAGTGGGTTAGAAGAGTGCGGCTGAAAGTGAATGCATTCACGGGGCGTGTAATGTAAACAGAGGTTTCTGCGTTGGGGCTTATTCGGGGTTCTCGTCATTCAATGCAGTGCGTCATTCGTGTTCGCTCAACAGATTCTATCTGCCACTAACTCTGCTCATAAAATGTTTACGTTTCCCAACTCACTTGAAATAACAAGCTAAACGTATGGCTGAAGATCCACCTCCACTACGAATGGCGCCCTGGTTTAAACGGAGCTTATGCGACGCAGGGCCTCAGAAGCGAACAGAGCGCACACACACTCGATGATGCTGATAATTACACATGGTGACTATGATCAGAGCGACAAATGGATGATGATAATAATACACAAGTTAAAAAGAAGTAGATAAAAATAGCCACAAAAATATATATATATATATATATATAGATATATATATAGATATATATATATATATATATATATATATATATATATATATATATATATATATATATATATATATATATATATATATTATCGAAGCATATAACGTGAAAATACCGCATTTATTTTGTTTAGCTTGTGTCCCCTGTATAAAGGTGCCTTCCCGCAGGCGTAGCGGTGTTGCTTCTTGCATAACATGCTATACTCCCTCGTGGAGCTTATCAGCCCATGAAAACTACGTTAATGAATTTTAGCAAAGATGAAGAGCACATGCGGAAATGAGCACGAAGCCTAAAAACTACCTTCATTTAGGCTTCGTACATACTCTCTGCCTAGCGGACATATGTGTTGCGCTACACTGCATGCGTGAATTTTAAAGATGGCTGCCGTCCTGATTGATAGCGTGCCTAACATTACTTTTATGAAACGCTAGAAAGTTGCCATTTTTATAAACAATTTCATCGTATACATGCAATTTTAGTTCTAAAAGAAACGCCAGGCCTGCGCGGAAGGCGCTGCAAAGTCACAGTGTAAACTAGAAGAGCGGTCTTCGAGGGCGTTTTCAAAGCACTCATTGGCAAACTTCTGCAAGCACACTTGCTTGATACCCACTATAGCACTAATAATAAACTTGTGGGTAGTAGGCCGGCATTCGCTATGCTAAAATTTTGGGTCATTCTGCGAAGCACGGTATCCGCTAAACACTTGCAAGGAATTTCATGCCAATTGTTCATGCAGTGGCTATGGTCTAGTGGCTAACGTACTCGGCTGCTGATCCGCAGGTCGCGGGATGAAATCCCAGCTGCGGCGGCTGCATTTCCGATGGAGGAGGAAATAATGTAGGTCCGTGTGCTCAGAATTGGGTGCACGTTAAAGAACCCCAGATGCTCGAAATTTCCGGAACCCCCACTACGGCGTCTCTTATTATCATATGGTGATTTTAGGACGTTAAACCACACATATCATTCAATGTTCATGCAGTGGCTGACGACGATGAGGAATTATGGCTGAAGTGGGTATGCGCCACAGATTATAAGAGAACAAGAACAAGCTCTTTGTGATGTTTTAGGGCATTGGACGGCCCACTCGTCACGCTATTCTCATTGTGCGACAACTGGTTTTTATTTCGCTGTTTAGAACACTTTACTAGTCATAATAACGCGATTGCTTTCGCGACATCAAGCCTGCCTAAGGCAAGTTTACCAACAAGCTACAAGCACCAGCGTAGCTCAGTGGCAGAATACCAGGCTAGCACCCAGAGAACCCATTTTGAGCCCCACTGCATCTTTAGTGCTAGGTTTGCCAGCAAGTCACAAGCATCAGTGTTGTTCAGTTATTGAATACTGCACCTAAACCCAGCAGTTCCCGGTATCGAGTTCCACAGTGTCTTTAGTCATAGTTCTTTTTTTTTCTAATTTCGCACGATGCTGTTACGAACACCGGCGGTGGCGGCGGACAACTGCGCATGACCCGAGTTGTGATGTCATAACAGAATTCTCTATAAAACAGACACAAAACAAACGGAACGAGCGTGCTCAGTGTTCAGAATTTCAGGCGTTATCATAAGAGCAACTCCTGATTCGGCTAGGCCCGAAATAAATATTTGATTTCGTGTTTGCTACTGTGTTTGTGTTATTTCTTCTAACAAATTATGTGCACCAATTTACTTCCTTTGCACATAGGCCCTTGTTTTTTCTCACACATACGTACTCGCTTCTTCAACTTCCCATGCAGCTTTCGAAAAAAAAAATACTTCACCCGAACTCACCAGTCCTATCGTGTTAACACCGGGGGGCTCGTGTGAATTGCTTCTCGATGAAATTACTTTAGTCATTTCATTCTATCAGAGACCGCGTGCATCTGCGAGAGTCGGTCAGTGTAAAAACGATGGCGTCATTTATTGTGCAATTTAGTGGAATACAGTCGTAAGTATCCCACACATTGAACTAAGAGATATGATGGTATGAAATTGGACAGAGGTTTAGGCGTCGATTGCGAAATATGCACTTAATGCTCTGTAAGCTTTAATGATGACTTGTGATGCGTAAGCGCATCACAAGTCCCTATCTGGGCTAACTACAGGCCAACGTCATAACGCCCCTTTACATATACTGAACGAGGCCTTTGCGACCAGTTTCGGAGGCTTACCGGCATAGCTCTAGAAGCGGATATCGGAGGCTGCAAGCTTACAGGTAGTCTGCTCCCTCCTGCACATGGTGGCCCTCCCGTCACGGGTCCTACACACGCGTGACGAAGTACCTTGTACGCTTAGCTTCGTATACTTTACTGCTACATATTGGTTGCTTGAAGGTCCTTCCCACCACATTGCATTTCATAAAACAACAAACTTTGCACGTATATGCTAACGCTGAAACAAGTATGCACCCGCAAGCGCATCATCGAAATTCACATTTTTCATCATAGAGAATGTGTTGTCCGGACCATAGCCAAATGCCCCATTTGATGAGTGACTTTAATATCATGAATAGCCTTCTAAGAGCGTTATACTATTTCTGAAGTCCTCGGGGTCCACTTTGGCAAGCCATAACGGCCCACTGCATATGCCCTAATTCATTAATTGGAAGCTTTTACCTATACGCGTCTCCCGACGTACTTTCTGCACCACCAGGAAGAAGGAGGAGACCCCTGTTACTAATGGGTATCCTTGATCTGAACGCTACAATTCAACGAATGAAACCGTAATGAGGAGGCATGGTCTTCCCGAATTCGGTATGGTGTGTTAGCATTAGTGTCTTCGTAGTATGCGTCTTCGCTCAGGATACTCGGGGGATTCGTCGTATATACCGTATAATGCAAGCAGTCGCGCGGTTGCACCGGCGCAAACCTCCGCACAGCCTCCTTTTGTTCTGGCCTTCGCTATCGGCGAAGTAAGGGTGGCATTCTTCCTCTGCGGATTTAACGCAGGCTCTTATAATTTGCGAAGAGCCCGCGCTCAAGCGAATCAGAGCGAAGCGAGGAATCAAAAGAGCTGCTGCCTTTCATTGTCATACGAGGTGCATCTTACCGTACGAGCACTATATATGAATGCACGACAATCGTCCAGGCTTGAGGCTTGAAAGGATCGTGCCCATAGTACATACGACAAAGAGAGCAATACGTTTTCATGAACAACTCCTATGTAGATCGATGAAGGTTGCTATAAGTCCCACTCTTACAATTGCTAAATGCCGCATAAATCTACGTCGCTGTCTACCATAGCCACGTCATGCCAGAAGGCTAGCCATATGAATAAAACGGACGCTGTTTAGAACGAACAATTAGCGAAATCATTGTCGCAGCGTGTATGATTACATTTAGTTTCGACCACGTTTTGCGCAGCTTTAGTCGAGTTCGCTATCAAGCTCGCTTGCCCTTAAATCTATAGTTATCCTGAGTTCACAGCTCCGAAACTGATTTTGTTAAATGACTTGATAGTGAATGCTACGTCGTTATGAAACATGCGTGTACTATCATCAATACGAACTCGCAAATGGGTTCTTACGCCTTTCATTTAGTTCAACTCATCTTTCTCGCGCTGTGAAATCGTAGACAATACAATCAAAAGGTGGTCATGCGCGCCTATTCTCGTTTAGTAATCTACGTTCTATGCCGTAATCCATACTGCCAAACCGAATGATTTTTCTGATTAGCAAGTTGTCAAACGCCGTGTTTTGCTCTGACTTATGATTTTTCGACTCATCGAAAGGTGATAAAAGAGATCCAATGAATCATGACACTATGAAAGCTATTCCTTCACTGTAACCTTTACTGAACTTGCGTTTAAGAAGCCTAGAGTTGTATGTATTCAAACTGTGCCAATCCTAATGACATCTGACTTACAAACTACTACAAATGCAGATGAGTGGCTTGGCTTAAAATGATTTGAATACACAAGACGTACATTAGTCGTAGAAAGGAGCGAAAAAAAGCATGCATGGTACTTCGCTATGTGTGCACCCTTAAGTCATTCGAGAAACACACCTAAAGTGTGAAAAACGTTATTGTCGGCCAGACAGGACGCTGCAAAAATAGATATTTTAGCATGTAGAGACAAGTTCACTGCTTAAGAGAACACAATGTGTGGAAGGCTAGTCATGGGCTCACTTTTTAGCAGTTGTAGAGTTCCATAGATTTGCATGACACTACTGGTGGTGGATACTTGTAACTCCCTTCGACAGACTTGTGTCGTGCACCGACAGAGCTTTCGCATCCACGTGCTGCTAAGTGGACAGCAAGATGGTCATTCGAGTGTTCACTTTAACAATGTGCCGTTACAGTACGTGTTCTTCACATTACCGTGTTACTGTAATACTAGATTTTGTTCACCGTGTTACTAGAACACATGTTTATTCAAGTTTTGCGCCCTATATGAAGGGTTTACGCACGTGTATAAATGTATCACGTTTGTGCAAACCACTAAATGGTAACTACTCCTTTAAACTATATTTATTTATATAATATTGAATTTCTTTATGGACAAATCAGCAGAGAAGTTTCTAGCGTGTATGTTATCCTGTTATTCGAAAATAAGTAGAGAATAACAAGTTTACATGTGATGGCGTTCGACTTTTTTTACGCTTCGTGTAAACACAGCCATAGACACGCTTGTTTTCACCTAATATTCTTGAAGAAAAATTTATTCCACTGGCAACTCATTCGTGATTACACCACTGCAAGTCATGCAAACCAAAAGTAAAATGCATGATATTTCTGCCATAACAATTTTCAGCTTGCCTGGTTCATCATGGCCCGAGATGGCATCACATAACAAGCCTGTCATGAGCTTCAGGTCTCGCACATTTACAGCTTCGGTATTCTAGGACCCTGTAGTTCCGATAATCCAGCTGAAACAAATGTTCTTCCCATCGGCCCTCGCCCTTCAGCTTATAGTGGCGTAGAGTTTGGAGTCTCTCCAAAGCGCCTATCACGAGTAACCACTAACGAAAGTGGGTTTCCGAGATGGGGCCACAAACGTTAAGCCCATCTGGCGGGTAGTTTACGGTGCGTAAATGTATACGTTTCGCGAAATCCGAGCATGCGCATATTTCTTCCGGCAATCTGGTAACGTAATGAAGTTTACGTACAAGTTAAAAGCCGCCAACGATACAGCGGTACGCATTTAAGCACACGTGTGACATCATGTGCATACATGCCAAGCTTCAGAGAGATTCCAAGTTTCGGAAAATCAAGAACAGGGTGGCACGGAAAATTTCAGAGGGGTGTTTCATACAGATGCGGGGCAGTAAGTGTGTAAGCGAAATTTCAATCAACCTGGACGAGTCGGAAGTGCGGTATCTAAAAACTCTCCGATATCTTTATTAGGTAGGCATTCGCTGAAGCACGTTGCGCATGCGTTGTCGAAAAGTGAAAGTAGTAGCTTGCATTCTTCAAAGAGTAAGCAGTTGTAAGTGAGCGCCCGTCCCTCTGCTTTTTCGTCTTTCAGTGTGGTCGTGATTTTGGCGCTAAGCTGACAACAGATTGCAGACACACACCGACTAGCCATACAGTGAGTACTATACCACACGAAAGAAAAGGCAGAAAGTGGGGTCATTACGTACCGTTTAGCAGAGCAACAAGTACTTTTATGTGTTTTAGTATAACGTCAGTTCGTCAACAGGCTTTCGAGCTGTGTCACTGCGCCATAACGCTGTGGGAGAGTTTGATATGCTACACCATTATGCTGCGCAGTAGCGCCACCACTAAAAAGAGGATACCTTTTTTACTCTGTACACCAGTGATCAATTGGCTGCTTCTCAGATTTGCCCCGCCGCGGTGGTCTAGTGGCTATGGTACTCGGCTGCTGACCCGCAGGTCGCGGGGTCAAATCCCGGCTGCGGCGGCTGCATTTCCGATGGAGGCGGAAATGTTGTAGGCCCGTGTACTAAGGTTTGGGTGCACGTTAAAGAACCCCAGGTGGTCGCAATGTCTGGAGGCCTCCACTACGGCGTCTCTCATAATCATATGGTGGTTTTGGGACGTTAAACCCCACATATCAATCAATCAATCAATGCTTCTCAGAATTGTGGTATGAAGTTGGGCAGGTGCTTTACAGTGCGTTTTACAGTGAAAAATATATCTTCACCCAGTAGCGTTACTAATAGGGCTACATAACTTTTTTTAGAAAACTGTCGCCCTTACATTAGCCAGAAGGCTTGCACGCACGTTTTGTACAGCGGCTGCTGGAAGGATGGATGAATGAGCTGTGTCACTGCGCCATAACGCTGTGGGAGAGTTTGATATGCTACACCATTATGCGGCGCAATAGCGTTACCACTAAAAAGAGGATACCTTTTTTACTCTGTACACCAGTTATCAAGTGGCTGCTTCTCAGATTTGCCCCGCCGCGGTGGTCTAGTGGCTATGGTACTCGGCTGCTGACCCGCAGGTCGCGGGGTCAAATCCCGGCTGCGGCGGCTGCATTTCCGATGGAGGCGGAAATGTTGTAGGCCCGTGTACTAAGGTTTGGGTGCACATAAAGAACCCCAGGTGGTCGCAATTTCCGGAGGCCTCCACTACGGCGTCTCTCATAATCATATGGTGGTTTTGGGACGTTAAACCCCACATATCAATCAATCAATCAATGCTTCTCAGATTTGTGGTATGAAGTTTGGCAGGTGCTTTACAATTATGCGTTTTACAGTGAAAAATATATCTTCACCCAGTAGCGTTACTAATAGGGCTACATAACTTTTTTTTAGAAAACTGTCGCCCTTACATTAGCCAGAAGGCTTGCACGCACGTTTTGTACTGCGGCTGCTGGAGGGATGGATGGATGTATCCGGCTGTGCCCTGTATATCAGGCGGTGGCTCACGCCACTTAACGAAGTATTGCTGTAGTCACCTCCACCTCTTTCCCGCTCAACGGCAGAGGATAACAAGCCGTCACGGTACCAAGCACGTCAACCAACCACTATCTTTGGAAAGTGACTCATAGCAACGAAAAAATCTGCACCTTCTTTGCGGTGGTTAACCTAGTTACCACAGAGAACTTACCACTGTGTCCTTCCTCTAACTTGGGCGCTCACAGTTCCGCAGAGCAGCTTCGTCAGCTCCGAGCTTCGGACCTTTGCAGCGAAATAAAAATCACCTCTCACGAAAAAAAAAATCTTCCAGGACATGATCGTGCGTACCCTGTTCCGCTTTCCTAAGCTACATCTCGAGACACGACGTTCGAACAAATAAACAGAAGCGTAAGGAAAGCACTGTTACCCAAAAGTATCCAGGCTGTGAACAACAGCTGGAGCCGAGTATATCAGCCGTTAACGAAATTCTACCGGAACAGTAAATGAGCAGGCGGAGCGAACGATTTGTCAATTGTATCATCTGTCTATTATTGTCGTCTTGTTCCTTCTGGATCGATGAACAAAGATTTGTCATTATTGCTTTTGTGTGTTATTTATCTACCCACCAGAACAAAAAAAGACCAATATTCTAAAATGGTTCGCGAATCTGAAGAAAGTTATCATGCAAAAGTATTTACTTTTAGAATCCTCCCTATAGGCAGGGTTGTAAGCTTGACTGCTCAATGCTCTGATCTTGGCAATATGCAAACTCAGAGTATAGAAACTAAAGCTACCAGGCGTCAATCGTATGCCATTATTTCATTGTTCTAAGCTGGCCAAGCGAACGAAGTTATTTCACCACGTTATGTCATGAAATAAAGCCTCCTTCACATTATCTTGATGCTGGAACATAGTGTGTTAGTTACACGTGCCTAGTTTCAGTGGACACAGCATACCCATACTTATGAATAACCTCATTGAGATGTCCTCTAAGTTAGTGGTACAGGTGTCACGAAATAATGAACCCGAGCCCAACACCAAGGACTCCATGCTTAATTCCACTGCTGCTGCGCAACTTCTACTTTCTCTTAAATGATGTTCTTCTTCTTGCCGCCTCTCCGCAATCATCAGCAACATATTCCCCTGGAGCCAATGCAGTCCATTCTCGCTGTCTTTCTTCCAGAAAATACGCGTTCTGAACGGGTCGTTTCGATTTCCTGTCCAAAGGCCTCTCGCAGTGTACATAGGCGCGCACTACCACTCTTCACTGGATACACTGACATAATACTGTTCAGCTATCGTGCCACTCAACATGCTCTGCATTCACATACAAGCACGTAGCCTGTTCACACAGAAAAGCATAATCACCAGCACGCAGCAGAGGCATTTCGCGAACAGGCCCGTCGCGCCCGGATTGGTGCAATAAGCGGTATGACCATTTCTCTTGAACCCGTCGCTGTGCTGGGAGACATTAATCATAGCGCGTGTGGCAGGGAAGGTGCTGTTTTGTAAATGCCTTGTAGCCCGAAGAGGTAGTTCATTTCAGAAAGCCTATGTCGCATCTTCAAAGCAAGCAATGCAATCGTGTCAGCTGTTAGGATCTTTCAGCACTTTTGTCAAGGTACACAAAAAGTCCAGTCTTCAAGACCACTTCAACTCCGCAGATAGCACAGTCACGAGTACCTCGGCGTTCACACTGTTGCTCCGGAGCGGCCACCTCAATGCGGTTGTTGTAGATCTGATGTCGCCCTCCCCACCAAGCAATTCTATCACCCATGAACTTCCACTTCACGCTTGGCTGACATCAGAAGACTGTAAGCATCTGCACAACCTCAGTGTCGAGCTTTTAACTCTTCAGCCGGAGATTATTCTGGCAGAGATTACTTAGCGTGAGCGGTGAAGCGTGAAACACAGCACGACGACTTCTCATGTCACCACGGTGACTGACTGCGTGAAAAGGTACAGGAGAGATATTCTCCCTTGGGTGTAGTTACGTGCTCCTCGCTGACTTGCACTCTAACTGACAAGTCATTCTTCTGAAGTAGTTCCGTAGTTCGGATTCTTCTGTGAAACTGTTGAATTAAGCTTGCACATAGCGCGCGGCTGACCGTAGATTGACGCTGCTGCAAGGTGTATCTGCAACTTGCTCATTCAGTCCATCCACAAAAGATCATTGTGTTCTAATCAAATGCCTCAAGTTCCAAAGGAGCCTTGTGCTTTCTCTTGACAGATTGTTCGATTCCGTTAATATCGAGACGCCGTGTCGCAGAAGCATCGCAGTCAGGAAGGGAAGTCGGGCTGCAATTCCAGCAAGTGTCGGCAAGGCTGGAAGCCGTTGGTGGACGTCGTGCTCGTACTGGAGGGCATTGGAAGTCTTCTTCGGGTAGCAGACGTGAGAACCCCAACCTGGCAATGTTAGTCATGACCTGCCTTCCTCTCCATTCTCAATCCGAATGCGCAAAAAAACTAAGCATTTTTGCTACCTGGTGAGCCCTCTCTCAAGGGGTCGCGATGCAGGACGTATCCTGCGGCAATTTCTTCACCTTCTTGCGGAAGAGTATCGCGAGGTCGTCAGGGAGGCACTTATCTAATGAGGCGCCCAAGCCGGTCAATAAAGAGACTTGAAACGGGACTTAGTTGTAGCGCAGCCGAAGGTTTTTAACGTTGGCTGAAAACTTCACCGATGCTCAGGCGAGAAGATAGTCAATGTACTCGTTATTGAGCGTCACGTTGACCAAGTCACTCCGTCAAGGTATTGATGGCGACGCTGTAGTTATTTCCTGTCAGACGAATGTCTTCGACAACTCTCTTGGCGGCACCACTCAAATACGTGTTCCACTACATCAGCTTCTCAATCTACGAAAGCCCTAGTTCAGGTGTATCGCAGCAGTGGAATGATCCCAGAAGGACTACCAATCGCGACGTGTGCCTGAAAACGTTGAAATCAGCTGTGTCGGCAGAATCACTGCGCAATGACGTGGCATGGTTCCTTAACTGGGCGTCACATAGGTTACTCGTGGTGATGAGAACATAGCCTCGTAGTGAACTGAGGGGCGGGCACCACCAGCATCGGCGTTCGGTCTTGCCCCCGCCCTTGCTTTCGTCGTGGCTGCCGCGTCGTTTGCAACCACTTGTAGAAAGGACTGCTCTCAATACACGGCATAGGATACCTTTCTTCCGTACTCTTCTGCGGCCTGAAGCTCTTCTCCGTTGGTGTCATCCTAAGTTTCATCGAAGATTTTCTTGTTCAAGCTGGTGAGTTCTAGTCCGTCAGGTAGGCAAGGTTACAGTGCACCTGAGCGGCATCGGGAACGGACGCGTGAAGCTCATCGGCCAGAAGCGTAAGACTATACCGTGACGCTGGCCTTGACGACTCCTCGGCTCTTGCGCGGCTGCTCAACTGATGCCATCAGACGAAGAAGTCTTGAAAGGGCATGACCGGCGGATTTCGGCACCAGAAAGAATGTCGCCTAATAATGAAACCCAACCCTACGCCCAGAACTCTATGTTTATTTCCACTTTTCGTTCCTGACTTCTACATTGTCTTCTACGATGCTCTGCTTCTTATTGCCATCCCTCTGCAATAAGCAACAACTGGCAAAAGGTCACGCCTAAGTGACGGCCAAGAGTTCTTGACTCTTAGCCACTTCCTCGGTCCACTGGACAGTCCGAACTTAGTCGTCTAAGGTGGAGCTCTGCAACCCAGCACGCACCGTCCTCCCAGCACGCACAGAGGGTACTGCTAGAAGCTGCATCCTCTATATTAAGTGCGAAGCATTTCATAGCAAACATCGGCTACTTTGAGGGTATCTATCTATCTATCTTTCTATCTATCTATCTATCTATCTATCTATCCACTTACGACTTTTAGCTCTCCTGGCCGTTTCGATAATGGTATCGATACGAAACTTGGTATGCCACAACATGACTGTAAGATTAGCTTAAGTGACTGGTCATAACATCAAAATTATGACATGTATGTCATGAACATCATGATTTACATTTCATGGTCCTGCAGCTCTTCAGGTGGTTTTGTTCACATGGCTTGTTGCAAAACTGGCATGGTATGAAATGACTGCATAAAACATAAGTGACAGACTTTAACGTGGTAATCATGACATGCATATCATGATTTTTATGCTATACTAGTCATAACTACACGTCACGCTCATAGTGGACTCGCGGCCGCTTCGTTAGCGTATCATGTACTAAGTTTGATAATACGTGACATGAATGGATCACGAAAGCGTGTGGCTGATGCATACATGGTAAAAATCAGTGCAGGTGCGTGTCATGTAACAATACGACTACAATCCACGCCCATGATGCGCTCGCGGCCGTTTCGCTAGCGTTACATTTACCAAGTTCGGTATTACGGGGCGTTAATGGATGGAAATTGTGTGGGACTTGTGCAAACATGATAATGATGAGATGCGTGTCATATAACAACATGACTACATGCTACGCTCATGATGCGTTCGTGGCCGTTTCACTAGCTTCTTATGTACCAAATTTGTTCATGATTCAATGAACCAATTTTTCACACACGTACCAATTCACATGTACCGATTAATCATGTTTCCATGTGACACAAGGGAACATGATAGTCATGACATGCGTGTCATGTAACAGCATAACTACATGCCACACGCATCATGTGCTGCGGCCATTTTGCTAGCTTCACATATGCCAAATTTGCTATTGCGTCCCATGAATGAATGACGAATGTATGTGACTGGTGCAAACATGATAATGCCGAGATGCGTGTCATGTAGCAATATGACTATATGGCCCCATAGGGGCGTCTGATTCGGCAGCCGTTTGGTGCGTAGCGACACCACGGACCTGACCTACCCGCAGTGGTATCTTGAGCTATCAAGGTAATGGTGCTTGGCGCCACCACGGAACCCTTAGCACCCAAACTGACGCTTTTACTCGCACCGTGGCTACAGGTTGCAAAGTGGAGGGTTAGAAACCGCGAACGGTGGCGGTCGACGTCTTGGTCAAGCCCTGGCCGACGGGCCTCCACCTGTTTATTAGGTCGGAGGCTCCGGGAATTTGCTGAGAGTGTGAGGTTCACCCTCAACAGTCACAAAATGCTCCAACTGTGACGGACCACACCCCGCGTACTCAGGATTCTGCGAGATCTTCAAAAAAGAGAAATAAATCATGCAACTGAAAGTAAACGAAAATCTCACATACCCCGAGGCACGCCGAAAGCACGCGATGTTTTCAGGCTTGCGCTATGCGGATGTAGCTCGCCGGGGAGCAGAGTGGCGTCTGGTATCTACAGGCTGCCGGTACAGCTTCGCTGATCTGGCACTGCCTTCGCTCCTTCGTGAGGCGCCATCAGGTGCGCAAAAGCCCTCGGCTCTTGAAACAAGGCCCACTTTAATAACTAACAAACTACAAGTGGATTCTGTTGTGGAATGCATTGCGACGTGCGCTATCCCTATGGTATCCTTACCTACGAATAAAGCACCACCAAAAAATGCTGTGCCTACAGGCAAGCAGCTTGAACGAACACCTTCAGTGTCTAACTTCCTGATGAAGCAATGAACACAATGACTGCTACATCGGGGACACCTGCCTCGAAACAACCTGGTTTGCCTCTTGGGCTAGGTAAATCAGGTCGTCAACCAGCTGCTGTCCCTGGAAAAGGGAACTGACTAGAAATGTGTTTCACTTCTATTCTGAAGCCAACAAAAGAGCAAAACTTAAATTTTATATCACCTATTGCATATCTCACTGTGCAACAAAACAGGGACGATGCTAATGCCTAGCAAAAAAATGACACTCAATGTTCACTGGAACTGCCGTGGACTCCTGCCAACCTAGGTGATATAAAAGACATTTTAAATCACTTCTTTCCTGTAGCTTTATGCGTTCAGGAAATAAATCTGGGCCTTAAAATACGAACTTTCTTAGACCGCACAAAGTTCTTCGCCGAGACCGTGACACCATAGGTCGCCTATCTGGCAGCGTGGCAATCATCATAAAATGCAATAATACATCACAAGACATCTGGTTACAAACTGTTTTGGAAGCAGTTGCGGTTAGTGGAGTATCATTCGAAACAGTAACCATTTGTTTTATACACCTTCCTCCTGATACGCAGGTAACTGTTAGAGACCTGGAAGAACTCATTGAACAACTGCCAAAACCTTTTATCTTGGTCGGCGACTTTAATGCACACAGCTCGATGTGGGGCAGCAGGGCAACAGACACCAGGAGCAAATCATAGAAGACTTTATTCTGACTAACGACATTTACATGCTTAACACAAATGCTCGAACATACTGCGCATCAAACACAGGAAAGATCAGCTGTCTTGACTTAGCTCCCTGCTCGTCATATCTCTACGTCTACTTATGTTGGAAAGTTCATAATAATCCTTACGGGAGCAACCACCTGCCATGCCTCATAGATCTGACCAGCCAACCCCACTATTTACCAAACCGCTAATGTGGAAGCTACACTTAGCAAACTGGACCCTCTACACTAGTTACGCTTCTCTAAAAGAAAATTACGATGAGCGTCTGAGCTTAGGCGAAATAAATGAAACGTTTACTATCTGTCTCCTAGAAGCGGCATCCATATCAATACCGCAGACATCGGCACTAGCACGAAAACATAGAAAACCACGGTGGACCGAACAGTGCCGTGGTGCGAAGATGAAAAAAAAAAAAAACAAAGCCTGGGGTGCTTTCAGGAGATACCCGACGTACGCAAATTTAGTAAACTTCAAACGAGCTTGATCGCAGGCACGCTACATTCGCAAAGGAGCAGAAAAGGTGTCTTGGCAGAAATATGTATCTTCCATAAATAGCTGATCACCAAGCAAAAAAAAAAGTATGAAAATGTGTCCGAAAAATGAACGGGGATTACACAGCCTATACTATCTCTCTGCTCACTTCTCCTGGTGTTCAAACCACAGTAGGAGATCAGGCAAACGTTTTAGGAAAATATTTGGCAATAATATCACGTTCGGCAAACTACAATCTGGCTTTTGTTTCATACAAAACAAAAATAGAAAAGCAGAAACTTCCTACCACAAGTGGTACAAGAGAAGAATATAACAGCCTGATCACTATCTACGAATCAAGAAATGCACTCAAAACACGAAAGCAAACTGCCCCAAGCCTTGATAACGTCCATTACGCATGGATCCAACACCTATCTGAAAGCGCAACGTATGCGTTAGTCAAGTTCTTGAACAAGGTGTGGGTTACGGGCAAAATACCTCTAGCACAGAAAAAGGCTGTTCTCATATCTTTCCTAAAGACAGGGAAACCACATACCCTACCCAATAACTACCACCCTATAGCCTTAACGAGCTGCTTAGCAAAATCATTCGAAAACATAATAAAAGTCAGGCTCATATTCATCCTCGAACAACGTAACCTTCTAGACACTAACCAGGGTCGTTTTAGACAAACGAGATCAACAGTAGACCACCTTGTCCGCTTAGAACACACAATACGATAACCATTTATACATAAACAACAGTGCCTAATAGTTTTAATAGTTTTCTTCGACTTAAAAAAGCTTATGATACTACCTGGAGGTTCGGGATCTTGTGCGACTTGGCCAATATAAGAATAAGAGGCAGAATACTCTGCTGTTTATCGGACTTTCTCGCAAATCTCACTTTTCAGGTTCGCATTGGCACTACCCTCTCGCGTACTTTCATTAAGGAGAATGGGTTCCACAGGGCTGTACTTTAAGCACAACTCTGTTTATTGTGAAAATGAATTCCGTTGCAAAAGAAATACCCCGTACTGTAGAGAATTCCGTATATGTGGATGACCTACGAATTGCATGTCGCTCTTCCAACATACACACCTGCGAAAGACAGATATAACAAACTCTAATTAAACTATCTGAATGGGCAGATAAAAATGGCTTGAGGTTTTCAAACGAGAAAACCGCGACCGTGCTGTTTTCACGCAAAAGAGGACTCCAACCTGACCCTAATTTACGGCTTAACAAACAGAATCTGCCCGTAAGAAAAGAACACAAGGTTCTTGGTGTTATATTTGATAAATCACTAAGTTTTATACCTCATATAAATGCTCTGAAGACAAAAGAAAATAAATCTCTCAACATTCTAAAGATACTATCTAGAAAGAGCTCGCGCTCCGATAGAGCATACATTCTACATCTGTATCGATCATTCGTACGCAGCATCCTTGATTACGGTTACACTGTATACGGATCAGCCAGACCGTTATAGCTCCGAAAACTAGACCCCATACATAACCATGCTCTACGACGAGCCACGGGAGCATACAGAACATCGCCAGTAGAAAGCCTACATGTAGAAGCTAACGAACCATGCCTACAGCCAGGCGTTGTTAACTTTTAGCAACATACGTACTAAAATTCTCTCATTACCCTCACATTCATGTTTTAACATTGTTACACAATGCAGGGAAAGACTCCAATATAATAATAAGCTTTCCGCTGTAAAACTGCTATGCCTCAGATTAGCAAAGGTTTGCTAAAAATAAAAAAATACAGAAAACTCTCTGTATGTCTGGAAAAAACCACAAGCTATTCCACCATGGAAAAGTCTTCCTGCCATCTGCGACTTCAAGATTACAAAGCTCAAAAAGAGTGAAACGCCGAGGGAACACTTCATACAGCAGTTCTACTCTATGCAGGAAACTTACCAAGGTTTCACAGAATTTTACACGAACGGATCTAAAACACAGGAACATGTCGGCTGTGGAGTTATTGGAGTGGAGTGGGAAGAGAGCATACACTTACCGAATCACGCTTCGATTTTTACTGCTAAACTTTTCGCGATATACACAGCGGTAAAAAAGGCAATAGAAGACAACAACCACATTACAGTTATATATAGTGATTCTCTGAGCGCTCTCCAATCACTCGCACCCAAAAAAAAAAAAACGGCTCCCTATTGTAGGAGATATATTGAGACTCGCCGCAGAGGCAAACAAAACGGGGAAACCTACAAAATTCTGCTGGATCCCACGTTATATCGGTATAAAAGGAAATGAAAGGGCAGACAACAGTGCAAACATGGCAACAAAATTGCTCATAAAAACCTAGAAATACCTTCTACCGACTGTGTAGCAGCATTTAGGCGATCACTCAACAAATACTGGCAAATAAAGTGGGATGAAAATCTAACAAACAAACTACGTGTTATCAAACCAACTATCGGATAATTGAAGACTTGCAGACACATGGGGTGTTTCATAAAAGTAGTTCTGTGCAGACTACGAATCGGGCATACACACCTGACCCATAGCAACCTTCTGCGTAATGAGCAACAACCGACTTCTCAGAGGTGTGGAAAAATCTTTACAGTAAACCATCTTTTGATCTCTTGTACAAAACTAGAGCGGGAACGGAAACTTTTTTTTCAACCCCTATACCATCAACAAACACCATTTCATCCAGCTTTTTTTATTGGCGAAAACCCTACAATAGAGCTGAAGAATCTGATCGCATTCCTAAAAGATATCAATGTACTGAAACTACTCTGACCCTTATTACCAAAAATATTAGGACCTGTTTTTAATATTTCTCCTGTACACAAAATTACCTTGATTTGGCGCAATATAGCCGTAGTCACTTTTGCGCCACAAAACCCGACACAAGAACAACGACTACATGCCACACTCAAGGCGCCAAAACACTTCGACGTGACCCGGCGCACGCGCGCCGGCGTTCGTATCGTCGCGTCACGCCGGCGATTCCACGCCAGGCTCCGATCTACCTTCCCTATACTTGCAGGCTTGCGTTGCCTTCCCTATATTTCCCTCCGATCTGCCTTCCCTATACTTCCCTATACTTGCGTTGCGTTGCTTTGACGCATGCGCGTTTGAGGGAGCCCGGCGTCCCTCCATCACGAAGAAATGCAGACGCAGTGCTGTCTGGGTAGAGCTGGGTAACGTCATGGGCGCGAAATGCAGCATGTTGCATTTCGCGCCGGTTGCCGCCGGGTCGCGCCGGTTGCACCTGGCGTCCATTTTGCTAGCGCAGCCTCGCTGCGCTCAGCGTGCGCGCTCGTCAACGTTATGTCGGGGTATATTGGACTTTTTATGATGCGCTCGCGGCCGTTTCACAAGCTCCACATATACCGAGTTCGGTGTTGTTTGAAGTCAATGGATGACTAAGGTATATGACTGGTGCAAGCATGATAATCTTGACAAGCTTGCCATGTAAGAAAACGACAACATACCACGCTCATGATGCGCTCGCGGCCGTTTCACTAGCTCCACATATACCAGATTTGATATCACGTGACGTAAATAGACGACGAAAGTAAATGACACGTCCAAACATGATAGTCATGATATGCGTGTCATGTAAAGCATGAATACAAGCTACGCTCATTGCATGCTCGCGGCCGTTTTACTGCCTCCAGATAAACCAAATTTCGTATTACGTGACGTGAATGATCGACGAATGTAAATGACAGGTGTAAATGACAGGGTGACGTCACCGCCTTCTATATATGAAGTGAAGTATCCCATCATGACACTTACCAGTACTGATAGGACGCGATTTGGTAGTCTCGGCACATTGGAGGTGGTTTTTCTTTATTGCCGCTTTGTTTCGTTCCAATGCAGCTTAACTGAGTGCTTAGTTTCATGGATAAATGCGCTTGCAGTTGGCAGTATGCATTCACAAGTTCACGGTTCGAGCTAAAATTCTGCTCCTCACGTGCCCGAGGCGTATCGTGCTAGTGTATGCATTAGCAGCAAGTAAAGTTACCTAGTGGCTGAATAGCGCACACTTTTTTTTCATTTCTCTCTTCGTTGACGATGGTTTCCAGGAACGCTTGTCGAGTACTAGTGATTATGTGCTTCTTAATACCGTCTTCGCGCAAGATTTGCCACACATCATGTCTGGGGCTATGTTTGATGCTTCAGCTACCACAAGGGTTTATACATAATCAGTGACTTGTGTAATAATGAGACTATTATTATAGAGATGTGTCATTAAAAGATAATTGCGCAGGCGTCTTCACATCAAACTGTTCCATAGCTGCCGTGCAATAGCACACATCCTGCCACCACCTCAAGTTATTCAATGTGCAATAAACTCTACATGAATGAATGAGAGGTTGCACGATGTAGGTTGCTGTTGTGTGGCTATATAGCACCGTTTGATGTATACATGGTCCTGCGTCGAACATATAGTGTCACATCTAAATGGTCACATCAAGCTGGTTTTGAAAAGAAACTTCTCCCTTTCGTGTTATACCGATTCCTATGACGAAGGAATCAACCTTGTTTTTTGTTCATTATTACGAAATGGCTATGGCCTACACAATATGTAAAACAAACATCTGTTTGAGTAAACTATACTTCATTAGGAGCCCTCCTGTGTTTATAGATTTTTGAAT
Source organism: Rhipicephalus microplus (assembly GCF_043290135.1). Classification (NCBI taxonomy): domain Eukaryota; kingdom Metazoa; phylum Arthropoda; class Arachnida; order Ixodida; family Ixodidae; genus Rhipicephalus; species Rhipicephalus microplus. The sequence continues at coordinate 168,624,145 of NC_134701.1, read as the reverse complement.
GTTTGGAAAAGTTCATCGCTTTCTCAACAGCGTCTGATCAATGAGGTGCGCTGTCAACAAATCTTGTTAGATTTCTGATCGCAGATTATTCGAAGGTGGCATGAAGGGCTCAACTCTTTATTGACGGATAGGAACAAGCTGTACTAAAAAAAAGCGGAAACCTCTTTTCTTCACATTTTATCATTATAATACTGTATCAAGCCTCTCCAGTGGTTCAAGTTTCTTCAGCAGCATCGCTGGTATACCTTAAAGAGTGTCACATTGGAGGTGGTTTTTCTTTATTGCCGCTTTGTTTCGTTCCAATGCAGCAATGACTGACTGACAGTGTTCCTTGTGACATATAACAGGCACTTGCCCGACAGCCTTTCAACTCGTCATCAGAGTGGACCACCGCTGCCCAATGGGTCGAGACATCTTCAAAACGGGCGAGAGGGATTTTCGTTACTCGCACTCCTAGTACCACGTCAAGAGCACCCCGTCTTTTCATCGGACCGCAGCAGTCAAAATTGGCTTTGCGACCACGTGCCCACAAAATGACAATAGATATTGCTCGGCCGCTGGTTTGCCTCGACAGTTACATCCACACAACATATGTCTACACCACAGTATCGTGACCGCTATTAGAACTAGACTGGGGAACGAGGAGAGTGACCCAGAGTTCCATTAATACAGTTCGGTGCTCTCATCAACGAATGACTAGTAACTGCAATTATGGATACAGGACAACAATTGGTTGTGTCAGTGAAGATGCGTGCAAACAATTCAAGCTTCAGTAGATGAGAGAATTCAGCATCATGGTGCAGCAAGTTGCTTTAAGTATTCGAACTGTTGGTCACATAAACATTAAATTGAAAATTGGGAATGTCACAAAAAAGTTCATGTTTCACTCATCGAGGCATCAGAACACAACTCTTGAAGAAGACAGTGCTTCGTACTTCAATCTTCCTCCAAATTTGGAAAGCCAGTCATTGACACAAGGACATGAAAATTCAAACCTGCCGAATCACAATCGAAATAAGTTCAAAAGAGCACCACTGATGAATTCAGAGAGCTTGCCAGAACATGAATCAGCAGGGCTCAACTCTCTTTTAAATTGGTATGTCGAGATCTCGAAATCACAGACATATATTAGAAGCGTCACTACTCAGCAACATGGGCCTGCACTTACCAATGCGGTCCCTATTCATCCAGCACCATACACATGTACACAGGCCGACAAAGTGGAAATGAACAAACAAGTTGACGCCCTCATTAACAATGTGTTGTGAGGCCTTCGTTGTCACCATGTGCCACACCGCTCATTTTAGTGGAAATGAAAGTTGAAGGACGTACTCGTCTGTGTATTGACTATCGCAAGCTCAATGCCATAACGGTACCCGACTATTATTCAATTGCACTTATATATTACGTTCTGGAGCACTGGGAAAAGGTGAACTTTTTCACGTCGCCAATTGTAACGTTAGCATACTGGCATGTGTCAATGCATCCCGACGACGTTAAAAAAACTGGTGTCTCTAATGACTAACGGTGATTAGGAGTATTTTTAATGCGTTCGGGTTACGTGTTGCTCCGGCTACATTTGACAGAGCATATGACATGAATATTATTTAAACATCAGCTCACTAATTTTGGTAACTATTTTGACAAAGTGGTCGTATACTCGTACACATTTGACGATCTTATACGACACCTCGATTCACTACTGAAGGCTCTTATAAACGAGAACGTAAAACTGAAACGGAAAAAGTGCCAATTTGCAAGATACACAATTCAATACCTAGACCACATAATTTCACAAGGAATAGGGACAGCTAAGCAACGTAACGTGGCTGCAATACTCTAATTTCCGACACCTAAACGACAGAAATACTTTCAGCATTTCCTGGGCACTGTGAACCTTTACCGACAGTACACGCATGATTTCAGTGACATCACTCTCACACTCACAAAATTACTCCAGAACGGATGGGAGGAAGGAAGCCTGCGAGCAAACTTTTCGGGAACTGAAGGAGCGCATAGCAGAAGAACCGGTGGTTAGAATATGCGACGTTTCGAGACCATGTACTGTGTAGAGTGATGCATCGGATGATAGCAGTAGTGCAGTGCTGAAGCGACCTGACTACAAAGGCAAGGGACATCTGGTTGTCCAATACTTTCGGAAACTACTTAAGCACGAGATCAATTACAGAAAGAGAATGCCTTACCTATGAAGATGTCATTACTCAATGCCATTGCAACCTTCATGGAAATCAAGTCACTGTTGTAACTGATCACTCCGATCACTTGGCACTACAGTGGCTTAGGAATATTAAGAATACTCAGGACCGTCTCTTCCGGTTGTCGTTGAAACTATTGGTGCATGAAGTCTCAATAGTTCAACGTTTGTACTGCAATGAACTTCAACGATGCTAAAAAGATCGCCCAAAAAGAACGTAACGTAAACAACGTAGTCATCGTTCAAGAAAAAGCACTAAGGACGATTAATGTGCCCCATGAACAACGCCCAAGTATTCTTAAGAACGCACAACACTATTTTGGGCATCTCGGAGGGAAGACGCTATCACTCTCTTCGCCACACTATTATTGTCCGTATATGGTACCCGATGTTGCCGCGTAGATTTGGCATTGTGATACATGCCAGAGGTGCAACGAGACGAAAACAAAGACGTGTGACATGCTACCATTCATGCCTTCTGCTCAAGAGCTTTTTTACCTTTTTGCGATGGACGCCATTGTGGGATTTTTTCATATGTTTAACCAAAAAACGTTTATACACTTAGGTATTGACCACGCTACTCACTACGTGTGAGCATTGGCCTATAAAGTAAGAACAACGACGCCTATATCTCATGAATAAAACTCTTTTCACTGCTTTAAAATCGCGGAAGTTCCTTTGAGATCGTGTGACTGGAATAACTGCAGGAAAGTTTAAATAAAGTTTAAAACAATACCGATGGAGGCGGAAATGTCGTAGGCCCGTGTGGTCAGATTTGGGTGCACGTTAAAGAACCCCAAGTGATCAAAATTTCCGGAGTCCTCCACTACGGCGTCTCTCATAATCATATGGTGGTTTTGGGACGTTAAACCCCACCAATCAATCAAATCAACTCTAAAACAATACACCAACTCTTCACCTCCTCTCATGATCTGCAATTCAGTGGTATGAACGAATGGACAAACGAGACCATCGTAACCAGACTTTAGCGCGAGATCAATGACAAGCCATAAAAGTGTTGTTCTAAGCTGCTGTTGGAGGTCAAAGATGAATACGACAGAACGCATCACAAATTTACCGGCTGCGAGCTATCTTTCCTCATGTATAATTTGTTTCATCTTTCATTTCAACTGTACTGAAACAGCGAAAGCAAACGGTGGAGGAAGCGCGAAAAGTTGCTGGTAATAATTGTAAGACCTTCCACAATACAAACAAAATATTCTATGCCTGCAAACGTCTTCCAAGTGAGTTCTTGGTCACTGAATTCGCCCTTTACAAGACATCACGGTATGCCGACAGAGTTGAGCAGACCTCCATTTAGGAAGGTCCCTACAATATTATATGCAAAGTCTCACTAGTGAACTATCAGAACCACTCCGTGTTTTTCCTAGGTGGAAACTAAGACATTGTTCATCTTGGCACACTACAACATTATTTTTTCCTTCTGAACTAGGACTTTCGCAGCGGGAGGGGGAAAAGTGTAACGTATGAACAAGAAGATGGTAGAAGAAGCAGACGAAAAAGAGGTGAGCATGCATTAGAATACATGGATGACATCTTATCGTATTATGACACGATTTCAGGTACGACGTAACTATTGCTGCATTTCCAACACAGGCGCGCGAACCAGAAACCGAACACGCGATGAGTGAGCTCAATGATGATGATCACGATTATTTGTATGCGCAGGGGAAAATCATGAACTGCACAGTCAGCGTGCACACTATTCATCCCCCCTTCACAAGAGTGGTCCGCAGGATGCCCGTTTAGTAAAGGTTCGAACACCAAATATAGGGCCTTAGGCTTGAAACTTGGGTGATCTTGGTCCCGTCACGATGGCAGTCAGAAGCCTAACTAACAGGAGTGACGCGATATTTCTCGGCCGATGTTCGTTCAAGCATGATGTAAGAACCCAGGTATCTGTGAATGAATTTTCCACAGAGCATGGGGGGGGGGGGGGGGCGAACATGTGTGCAGATGAACACTTTGTCGCCTTGGTGGAATAACACAACTAGACTTATCCCATCACAACAAACTTCTCGTTTGCACTGAATGATAGAGATGTTGGCGTTGGCAATCACACGACAGTGGGCGACATGATCAACCAACTCTTCCGGAAGGAATACAGATGAGACAAAAAATCCACCACGCTTTTTAGCGTGGTGGATTCAGGAAAGTGCAACGCAGCGGTCACCTTGTCGTGATCAGGTTCAATTCCCAGCTTGCTGACGGCGTGTGCTAACACTTCGATATTGTGGCTCGCAAACCGACAGACAGTCCTGCGTATTCAGCTGCAGACCGACTTTGGCTAGACATGCGAGTACCTCGTCTAAACGTTATAGGTATTGCTGGATGAAAAGATGACAATTTCATCTAGGCAACAAAGAAGTGTCTTCAATTTTAGGCCCCGCAATACTGTATCAATAATTCTCTGAAATGTGGCTGGGACATTAGAGAGCCCAAAAGGCATCACACTGAGTTGAAGTAGGCTATCGGGAGTAAGAAATACATTCTTTTTATGAGCCTCATGCAACAGGATCCGCCAATTGTCATATCGCAAATCAATGCTTGAAAAGTATTATGCACGCTGTAATGTGTCAAAAGCATCGTTACTCCGAGGCATAAGATATACATCTTGCTGAATGATTTTGTTTAGTTCCCTGCATTCAGCTGAAAATGACAGTCAATTGTCTTTTTTCTTAGCTAGAACGACGGGAAAAGACAAAGGGCTTGCTGAAGGCCTGATGACGTGGCATGAGAGCGCATCATTGACTTCTTCCTCAATAATCTAGCGTTTTGAAGGCGACACACGGTGAGGGCAACCCCTCTGTGTCGATTCGATGAGCGGCCGCCATAGCTTGACCCAAGCCGTTCCAAAAAGAAACGTCAAAACAAGCTTGGTATTTCGTCCAAATGACCAGTAATTCATGAGTTTGGGATGGAGTCAGATCTGGACTCAAAGTGGCTTTTATCGCATTAGATTAGCCTCCTGAAAATCACTTAGTGACTTATGAGGAAGACAATACAGTGATGACACATGCCAGCGTTGTGTTAATATGGCTAGCAACTGAGGACGCCCCTGGCAGTATTTGTGGATTTGTTATCATGTTGTACGTGGTCACAGTGGCCGAACCACGTGAAAACTGTACTAAGCAACAGGCGACGCTGATTCGTCGGGGAATGCAGCGCTGATCAGGAACTACCACTTCATAACCATCAATAGCATCTCTTGATCTAATTGTGAGAATGCGGTTTTAGATAGAGGCAGTAAGAAATCTGCAGCTGCAACAAGGTGAAGCGACGAGAAATCGTAAGTACTAGTACACAGAACGCACTGTGTCCTCAAGGCGAATAACGAGTGGATCGCACGAAATGATAACGGAAGCAGCTGACAGGAAATTCTAGCCTAATATAATGATTGATCACATGAAGGATGCAAAGCAAGTTGTATATGATGACTCATTCCTTCGACAACAACTTGAACAATAGAAGGTCCAATCGAGTAAACCAGAGCGTCACTAGCACCACACAACACCGGAACGGCATACGGAGTTTGCACTGTCTGTATACGATGCCATAGTTCGCTTTTAATGGTCGAAACGGTGGCTCCAGTGTCGGCAAGGGTGTCAACCAAAATACATCCTACAGAAACAATGAGTGAATTTGCAGAGCGTGCAGGAAGAATTGTGACACTTCGGCGACAAGCCGTTTCTCCTCCAAAAACTGCAGCTTCTAGATTTCTGAGTGGCTGTCCAGGCACGTGGGAGCAGTACCTAAAGGCGAAGTAGTATGGCGGAAGGGTGATGGTGAATGACGGTGGGTTGAGTGAGAAGTACGAGGGTCACCGTGGAACAAATGAGGTGAAGGGGGCGTCGCAATGAGGGAATGTAGGTTCTTAGAACGTAGGGGTTGGACCTTGGAGCATGGTCACTTTCGTAGGAAGAATAACCTCGTCGTTCATCTTGCTAGCGCTGGTGGAAAAATCAGGAGATATGTCTTCGTATTCCACCGTAGAAGCTGACGGGGCAAATAGAGCGCCAAGCTGAGAAGTGTGGTTGCACTGGTCGATGGACTGTCATTGCGGCCAAATGGTCGTATACGACGTCCACAGGTACCGGTGGAGCTTGTGCAAAAAGCTGGGAGACGGCTGCGGCATACTAGGCCGCGTGGAAGGGTGCAGGAGACGGAGCACGTACGACTCTCGTTATTGACGTCCATTCATCTTTGACAACTTCCTACAGGTTAGAAGGAGAATATGGACGGATGAAGCAGCTGTTTTGCCATGAACAAGACCGTGAAGTTTCTCTCTCACGTTGGTGTGAATGGGAGCACGCAGTTCATGCTCGCAAGCAAGGCCAGAGTCACAGGAAACCTGTTGACAGCGCCTTGAGTAGAGTGCGTCCTGGCATTGGCAGGTGGTAATGATGTCCTGAACTGAAGTGAGCTCTCCATGGCAAGAGTATTGAAGGTAACAGAGTGGATGTCTTTCAATGCATGACGAATACAATCAGCCTCCGGCATGTCACTTTGGGCACGACGGCAGAGAGCCAGAACTTCTACAAAGTACGATGTTGATTTTGATTGATATGTGGGGTTTAACATCCCAAAACCACCATATGATTATGAGAGACGCCGTAGTGGAGGGCTCCGGAAGTTTCGACCACCTGGGGTTCTTTAACGTGCACCCAAATCTGAGCACACGGGCTTACAACATTTCCGCCTCCATCGGAAATGCAGCCGCCACAGCCGGGATTTGATCCCGCGACCTGCGGGTCAGCAGCCGAGTACCTTAGCCACTAGACCGCCGCGGCGGGGCACAAAGTACGATGTATACCAATCGTCGGGCCTCTAGATGCGGGTAGTGAGCTTCTGCATCACTACCTCAGAGCTTCCGGCTGACGTTCAAAATATCTTACGTAGTGGCATCGGGAATGCTGACCAATCAGGAAACTCACATTCGCCGGTATTATAACATGTCTTAGCGATCTCTTTGAGATAAAAATACACACATCATCCCTTGTGCTCCTCTTCCCAGTAATTGCAAGCGCTGTTTTTGTCGTAACTGTCCAGTAATTTTTCTATGTTCTCACCGAGCGGCGGCCAGAAAGCACTGCAGGGTCTCCCAGCGAGGTACTCACGGGGTAGTGAGGCTCAGCAGGCTGAATGGGTGCAAATGAGGCGGCAGGGAGTGCGTCATTCTGCGGTTGGCAAGCACAACCATCGACCAGACCAAGTTCCATTGGTTGCTGGTTGATCTAGAGGACGTGGGAATCACAGCACGCTCCCCAACTTGTTATACGACGTCAGGTGCGACGAAATGATTCTGGTACTCACAACACAGGCGCGCTAGACAAAACCAGAACGCGTGGCATGTGAACGTTGGGAGCAAGAACCGCTTTCAACTGACGACTCAAAAAAAAAAATAACCACCACCCTTCCAGACTAGCACAACACGTCACTCACGCGTGCAGGAGGACCGAAAACCTGGAACAAACAATCCCCCAAGGCTGAGTCAATGGAACATATGGTGCGGAACCTAACAGTAGAAAAGGAAACTCGCACACTCTCAATAGACGACGAGCCAATGGCTCGCCTTAGCGAACCCCCCCGACTGGCATGGCCTCTTCTCTGCAGCACTCACGGAGAAAAGCGATCGTGGCTAGCGCGTCCATCGCGTGTTCTCTTGGCACGCTGCTTCCACCACACACACACAGATAAACGGACAAAGGGTATATATATATATATATATATATATATATATATATATATATATATATATATATATATATTATGAAGTCTTGGTAGTCTTGGTTGCGACAGCGTTTAATTGAGGAAAGACCTCGCAAAACGAACGGGCAGAGCCAGTACACGGACGATGAAGATGATGATGACCCAGAGTGGCAATGAGGACAAAGAGACAAGCGGGTGATGGTGATTGTGATCATGTAGGAATGAGGACGATTTAAGTAACAAATGCCCACACTAATTCCCCCCCCCCTTGGAAGCGGACACCCTGGCCGCCGTAAGTCAAAACGACGGGGAACGTCGCGTGAAAGGTTTCATGCGACAAACGTGGACAATCTCTGTGCTGCGGTAGCGGTGGTCTGTTGGGGCAACGAGTGGTGTCACACGATAATTAACCGGCGAAGTCTGTTCTAAAACAATGAATGGCCCGATGAAGCGTGGTTGGAATTTGTCACAGAGACCAGGAGTGCGAATAGGTGTCAAAAGCAGCACCTCGTCACCAGGTTGTAAAGACACAACGCGGTAGGATTCGTCATAGATGATCTTCCGCTCGTGCTGTCTCGCTTCAGTATTGATGCGAGCCTGATGGCGAGCCTGGGCCAGGCGGGAAATGTATTCTTCGCTAGAAGACTGACATGAATTCCCATGGCTGCTAAAGAAGGAGACGTCGAGAAAGGAAGGTAGTTGGAGTGCGTCCGTACACGAGGTAAAACGGTGAGTAGCAAGTTGTTCGCTGAACGGCGGTGTTGTAAGCGAATGTCACGCATGGTAAAAGAGTATCCCAGCTTTTGTGGTCGGGTTGGACGTGAACGGCTATCATGTCTGCAAGGGTTCGGTGAAATCTTTCTGTGAGACCATTTGTCTGAGGGCGGTAGCTTGAAGCTGTCTTGTGAGTAGTTCCAGAAGCGCGCAGTACTTCATTTACCATTTGTGACAAGAACACTTTACCGCGATCACTAAGCAGTACACGAGGAGCCCCATCACGCAGTATTATGGCATGAAGAATAAAGTCTGCAACTTCCACAGCTGAGCCTGTAATAACAGAGGAAGTCTCAGCGTAGCGTGTCAGGTGGTCAACGGCAGTCACTATCCATCGTTTGCCAGCAGATGTGACGGGGATAGGCCCGTAAAGGTCAACACCTACAAGCTCGAAAGTCATTGAAGGGCACGGAAGGGGCTGTAGAGGTCCAGCAGGTGCAGACGGGGGGAGTTTACGACGCTGGCATGGGTAGCAGGAACCGACGTACCAAGCTACACTAGAATAAAGGCCAGGCCAGTAATAACGACATCGAATGCGGTCAAGAGTTTTTTTAAAACCAAGATGACCAGCAGTCAAGTCGTCGTGGAAGGCTTCGAGCACCTGAAGTCGAAGAGAGCGTGGCAGTACAGGAACCCAGCGCTGACCGTCAGGGTGGTAGACGTGGCGGTAGAGAACCCCATTGTCCAGCTTAATGTGCAGGAGTTGACGACGGAGTCCCGCGTTTGGTGGATGAGAAACTCCCGAAAGGTGGTCCATCATGCGTCTGCAGTATGAATCGGACCACTGGTGGGAGATAAAGGTTGGCTCGTCGTCCGAAAAGGATTGCGTTATTGATGCGAGCGTATGAACTTTGGTAGATGTGGGGGTCGAGTTCTCACCAACGCTCATATGGGTAGTTGGACGCGGGCAACGAGATAAAGCATTTGCGTCTTGATGTTTTATACCTGACTTGTAAGTTATGTCAAAGCGGTACTCCTGCAAGTGTAGTATCCACCAACCCAAGCGTCCGGACAAGTTCTTCAGTGTAGAAAGCCAGCATAAGGCATGGTGGTCCGTAACGATTGTGAAGGGATGACCGTGGAGATAGGGACGGAACTTCTGGACCGACCAAACCACAGCCAAACACTCTTGCACAATTATAGTGTAGTTCTTTTCATCAGGGGTGAGTACGCGATTGGCATATGCAACAACTTTCTCTAGGGAAGACTTGTCGCGTTGTAGAAGAACGGCTCCTATACCAAGGCCGCTAGCGTCGGTATGAAGGATAGTCGGTGCGGCTTCGTCAAGGTGGCAGAGCAGAGGTTCAGACGTGAGTGCCTGCTTCAACAGCGCGAATGCCGTTTGACATTCTTGAGACCACAGAAAGGGGACGTTCGAAGCGAGTAGTTGGTGTAACGGAGCAGCAATAGTAGCGAAGGTCTGGATAAACCGGCGAAAATAGGAGGCGAGGCCAAGGAAACTGCGAAGCTATTTTGGTTTTTCGGGACGCGAAAAGTGAAGGACTGCAAAAATCTTGTCAGGGTCGAGCCGGATGCCATCTTTGCTAACGACATGTCCTAAGACCTTGATAGATTTGCTAACAAAATAGCATTTCTTAGCGTTTATTTGAAGCCCGGTGCCGGCAAGGCATGTCAGAACTTGATCCAATCGTTCTAGGTGCTCAGGAAACGTTGACGAAAAAATAATAATGTCGTCCAGGTAGCAAAGGCAACTTTTCCATTTCAGGCCGCGCAGCACGGTATCTATCATGCGCTCAAAAGTCGCGGGTGCGTTGCAGAGCCCGAAAGGCATCACGTAGAATTCATATAGCCCGTCGGGGGTTGCAAACGCTGTTTTCTCCTTATCGTCTTCATGCATGGGGATCTGCCAGTACCCAGAACGCAAGTCGATGCTTGAAAAAAATTCCGCGCCTTGTAGGGAATCAAGGGCGTCGTCAATGCGTGGCATAGGGTACACATCCTTGCGTGTGATCTTATTGAGCGCCCGGTAGTCCACGCAAAAACACACAGAGCCATCCTTTTTGCGGACCAAAACAATAGGAGACGACCAAGGGCTAGATGAAGGACGGATGACTTCCCGTTTAAGCATGTCCGCAACGTTTTCTTCTATAATTTTTCTTTCAGCTAGGGACACGCGGTAGGGTCGGCGGTGTACGATAGATGTCCCAACAGTTTGAATTCGATGTGCTGCTATATTAGTGCGGCCCAGCTTAGACGAGCAAAAATCGAAAGAATTTGCATGTTTCTGTAACAATGCGAGCAGCTGCTGCCTCTGTGAATATGTCAATTCGCTGCTGATAGCGGTGGTAAAGGCGGAGAAAGAAACATGCTCACCGAGGGGAGGTTTTTTGGATGCGATGGCCTGAAGTGGCGTGACAAATACAGGCTCGAAGTCGGCAACACGGGTCATAGTAGTGCCCTGTGGCAGTAAGATCTTTTTCGGTGTAGAGTTGACAGCGGTGACAAGTGCAGAGCCATTGCAAAAACGAACGACACCGGACGGAAGAACTATACCTTTACGAACGCAAAGTGGTGACGGTGAGACCAATACATCACCGTGATAGATGTCATTGAGCGTAATGCTGACAATTTGCTCTTGTAGTGGAGGCATTTCGATGTCTTTCGCAGCGACCAGACGAAGTGGCTTGTGATTGTCGTCGTCAAGCATGTATCGGTGTCAGCGAGGTGAACGACACGTTGTCCACAACAAATCGCCGGGGAAGCGGATGATAGAAAATCCCACCCTAAAATTAGTTGGTGAGAGCAGCGGGACAGGACAGCAAACTGGACATGATGGCGGATGCCGTCGATGAACACACGCACAGTACAAAACCGCGGAAGGGCGAATGACGTTCCCCTGGGCAGCAACTAACGTGGGGCCACCGTAAGGCATCATTACTTTCCTTAAGTGTTCACACAAATCAGCACGTATCACAGATGATGTCGCACCTGTGTCCACCAAAGCATCGACTCACACTCCTTCCACTTCCACAGAGAGCGTGTTACACGGGCCTGATGGAGGAATTTCAGTTCTAATTCCCAATGCAATTTTTCCTCCACAAACTGCATCACTTAGTTTCCCGAATGAATATCAGATGAGAATGAGGCGGGCCGAAGTGGAGAAGTGGAACGGCGGAAGGGCGAAGGCGAGCGGCGTCTCGTGTTTCGGCTGTTTCGTAGTGCAGTCGATGCCGGAGGAGATGGAGACCGGTGCGGGGGAGACGAATCACGCCGACCTTGATAAGACGCCCCAGTGTACGAATCCCATTCGCGCACGTCGTTCTGACGCTCATCTTGCTGGCGTTTTCGGCAGAAACGAGAGATTGGCCGCGATAGCCACAGTAGTAGCATACAGGGCGAGACGAGCGCCACTGTGGGGAATAGAAGGCATTCGGGGCACCTGAAGATAGTGCGGTCAGGTGGGCCGGAGGTTCAGGGAGCACGGAATGGTAGTTTACCGGGGGAGCGGCAGTAACTGATGCGTAGGATGGATGCAGCAATGTCACGTGGGCGTCGCTGGGAGGCACGGCAGCAACTTCAGGGTACGTGGGTTTGGGGCGTGAAGCAGGTGGCTGTATGGGCGCAACGCCGGTCAGCGATGTAAGTTCCTCCCTGACGATGTCACGCAAGGGCACTCCCGAAGACTGTGTAGGACGCGGTGTAGGAGATGTGAAGCCCATAGACCGCAATTCTTCACGTATAATGTCCCGGATGAGGTCACGCAGGTGGCCATGAGACGTATAGTGGTGCACGTCAATGTCCGGTTGGAGGCGAACAGAGTCCAGCGTATCAAGGCGCTGGCATGTCGTCACGACATCAGCGATGGTAGCTGGCTTTTGGACAGCAAGTGCATTAAAGCAACAGGCCCAATGCCTTTCAATATGTGGCGTACTTTGTCTGATTCCGGCATGGATTGATTGACACGCCGGCACAGTGCGAGGACATCCTGGATGTATGAAGTGTACGATTCACCAGGATGTTGTCGGCGAGTATCAAGTGTCCTCTTCGCGACGTCGGATCGAATGTCCGGGGTCCCAAAAACGTGTCGCAGCTGCTGCTGGAAGGTAGCCCAGTCGGGTAGGTCAATGACGTGGTTAAAATACCATGTCTTTGCGACTCCGGTCAGACAAAAAGGGACGTAACGCAGTTTGGCGGCCTCGTCCCACCGATTAGCGACACTTACACGGTCGTAGTCGTCGAGCCAGTCTTCTACATCTTCTCCACGAAGACCAGCGAAGAGCGGGGGTTCCCGCTGATGTCAGTGTATGTAAATAGGAGGGGCAGCTTGCGTCGGTGCGTGGTTCATGACATCAGCTCCGGTAGGCTCGGTCTGGGACATGCTGCCTGACAGTGGGCGCAATCGGCGGCCTGAACGAAGCTCCAGCGGGTAGAGCGGGCTGCGGGAGGTAAGAGGACCGAAAATACACCTCCACCACGTATGAAGTCTTGGTAGTCTTGGTTGCGACAGCGTTTAATTGAGGAAAGACCTCGCAAAACGAACGGGCAGAGCCAGTACACGGACGATGACGATGATGATGACCCAGAGTGGCAATGAGGACAAAGAGACAAGCGGATGATGGTGATTGTGATCATATATATATATATATATATATATATATATATATATATATATATATATATATATATGTGTGTGTGTGTGTGTGTGTGTGTGTGTGTGTGTGTGTGTGTGTGTGTGTGTGTGTGTGTGTGTGTGTGTGTGTGTGTGTGTGTGTGTGTGTGTGTGCGGACGTGCGTGCTTATCGTCTATACTGAACTATTTTGTGATATCTTGCATTTAAATAATCTCATGTGGCGCACGCCTCTCTTTAGGCTGTTGCTCTGAGTTTTCTGAGATATTGCTTAAAATAAAAAAATGTTTCAGTGATTTAGTGGGGTGAAATAATGATGCCGTTGTGCTGTTTATCGTCAGCGCACATTAAAAGCCTCCATGAAAGGGGCCACCAGCATGGCAAAATTATTTGGTCCTGGTAGGGGGCTGACTAATACTTTCTCTTTTTTGGTGCGTGTGTTTTATTTACACGTGTATATATTCTGATGTGGAACTGAAGAGTTTCCCGAAGAACTTTTTTCAATATCCATGTCATTTGGTAGAAAACATTTACAAAACCTTCTTTGCTGCAATGAATGCTCAATACAGTATATTTAGACCAACAGTCGTAGAAATAAGCGAACGAACACCAACTGCGCATTTCTTGTTTTCTAACATAAATTCCCGGAATCATACAACTATCCCATGCAATTTAACTGTTTCATCAGCTATCTCTCTGAGCGATCCTTTTTCGTGAGAACCGATGATGGTGACACTTCGCTACATTACAGCCACCGTGGTGTTCCCCAGGGTGGCATACTTAGCCATCTACTATTCAACCTGACGCTAATAGCTCTCAATGAGCATCTGCCCAGTACTGTCAGATTGTCAATGTACGCGGACAACATCTGCGTTTGGATGTTGTAACACGTCTACAGTTACACGTCTACAGCTGCGAGCGCGAATTCAGAGAGCTGCCACTCAAGTTGCTATTCACCTCCGTCAACGAGGTCTGGAAATGTCCTCTGAGAAATGTGCACATGTGGTATTTACGCGCAAACCAATCCTGAACTACAGCGTTCTGATAAACAGCAAAAGGATACGTCACCTCCGATCATACAAGTTCCTAGGTGTTATAATTGACAGAGACCTCTCATGGAGCTCACATGTATCATACATGTAAAGGCGATTGACAGGCATCTGTCATTTGTTCAAGTTCTTCGCTGGAAATAACTGGGGAATGTCCACAACTGCTATGCTGCGACTATACAGGATTCTGTTCCTTGGATTTCTTCGGTACAGCCTACCTGTGTTAACCAACGCAAGTAAAAGAAGCATACGAATGCTTCAAAGTGTTCAGGCTCAAGCACTCCTGATATGTTTAGGCTTGCCCCAAAATGCGTCAACAGCGGCAACTATCGCCATCACAAGGGACAACCTCATCAAAACCCACATTAATGTGGAAGTGCTGAGGACACATATACGACACCTTGCTCGAAATCCTGGACATCACCTAGCCTTTCTACCAGTGGTCCGACCATGCACATCTTACTGCAAAACAGTGACCGCACATGGTGATTCGATCCCAACTTCGTTCTCTCCTGCCGCTAGACCTGTGACTCCGCCATGGTGGCTTGCTCAAGCAATGATTATTGTTAACATACCTGTCGTCCAGAAAAAGCTCAACCAATGATTATTGTTAACATACCTGGCGTCCAGAAAAAGGCCAATTTGTCGTCACCGGCTCTTAAACAGCTCACACTACTTCTCTTGTATGAGAAATACCAAGACTCCACACATATATACACTGACGGATCGGTTCAGCCGGACAGCTCTACAGGATCAGTAGTGATACCAAGGTTGGCCACGAGAATTAAATTCAAGACATCTCACGCAACAACATCAACGGCAGCAGAATTGGCAGCCCTTCGTGCCGCGTTGCAATTTGTAGTTGATCAACCTACACGCAAGTGGACTATTTTCTCCGACTCGAAGGCGGCGCTGCAGTCTCTACTATCAGCCTTACGCCGTGGACCACACGAGCAGCTGGTACTAGAGACAGCAGAGGTTATACACCACCTGACTGAGAAAGGGCACCAAATTACATTTCAGTGGTTGCCCAGTCACTGCGGAATCATCGGCAATGAACGGGCCGATCAAGTTGCCCGCTCAGCCCACACAGAAGATCATAAACTACGGCTACCACTTTCTAGGACAGATGCTGCACGAAAGCTCCGTAGGCTTGCTCGCCAGCAAACCACATCACAATGGAATCAGCCACACTTCAAGCATGCGCGACTGTACTCGCTTGACCCTACGCTAAGTCTTCAAGTCCCGTCGAGGCTTTGCCGAGCAGTCAAGACCCTGTTATGTAGTTATGTAGGCTGTGGTTGGGCGTTGCGTTTACCAACGCCTACGCTTTCCACATTGACTGGCCGACACCACAGCCTGTGGCCACTGTGGCAAAGAAGAAACAATCCAACATATACTTCGTGACTGCCTAGCGTATAGTAAACAACGACTATGCCTTCGCAAGGAACTCAACAAATTAGATGATCAACCTCTGTCGGAGCAGGGAATTCTGTAGTATCGACAGGATGCGACTTCACAGAAGAGGGCCCTGAAAGCGCTACTACACTTTTTGCGATCGACCGGCCTTACTGAACGGTTGTAGCTAGGATGCCCTTCCTGTGTGTGTTTTCGTTTTCTTATGAGTGCGCTTGCGTTTTTTTTCTCTATCTACCCCCTCTTTCTTGCCCCTACTTCCCCGCCCCCAGTGCTGGGTAGCAAACCAGATGCCAATATCTGGTTAACCTCCCGGCATTTCCTTTCGCACTCTCTATCTCTTAGCTGTTTCATACTTTACGATAGGGTAATTTAACATTCCTCGCTAAAACAAGTAGCAGAGTTACTGGCATTACCAGCTTCTTGTTTCGATGGCAATAGGATGGCAAGATAACAAAGCTCTGTTGCGTAGAATAGCAAAACTGTCACGGGCACTGGCAAAACCTGTGCCACAGGCAGTGCCAAAGGTGGTGTCTTTCAGGAATAAAAAATGAACTTGAGGGGCCCATATTTTTAAGGACACATGGTTGTCCTTCAAAGAACCGGTTGAAAGAACCAAGCCCAAACAGGCCTTGAAACTGAACTGCGTTATAGCGGTGCTTTTCTGAGTACCTTAGATTAGATACACATAGCCCCATAGACAACACAATATTGGCTGATGATTCTAGACATATGTTCTACTTTTCAAAAGTCTCTTGCCGTAGTTCTCTGCCTACGCCAAAATGAATTCCTGTTTACCTCTGCTCCGCGGCACTCAGGCGTCTTTACTCTTCGTATTTGCTTGTTTTGGTATGCCGCTGGTCTCGCCTGCTCGCGAAGTTTTCATCACAATTGTATTTGCCAAGTACCGCCCCTTCAAATTAATGCGAGTAAGTGTTATATATGTCACTTAGTCGTAATTTAGTATTTTTCACTACATATAAAACACAGAAGTCAAAAGCTCATGCTTACTATCTCCCTAAACGGGCCATGAAAATCAACACCATTTCAGAAAGTTCAAAAACTGTAACTTCAAGACTACCAGGAGAAGTAGATTTCCTCACTGGTTCTCGGATGTTTAGTTTCCATTAAACTACAGTTATATAATGAATTCTTCCAAGATACCTAACTGAGATAGACGAATATATTGTGGTAACTCGAACAGTGATGCCTAGACACATGAGCGAATCCACGCAAGAACAACTATTTACACTCGTGAAGTGCTTCAATCAAAAACTTACAACTAGAATACAATACAATCAAACATACGTAAACACGTAAGTTTGGCGGACGGGAGAACACATCCTGTCTAAACTAACGACTGAATCCGAACATCAGAAGCCTATTTGTGCTTACGAAATCGCCCCTGGTTCAATGATACGACTTTTTCTTTGAACCTGAACTCGATGCCCTCATTTCGTGTCCTTACAGTCCTTCAACTACACCCCCCCCCGCCCCCTATGTGATTATTCATGTTGAAAGCTAATAAACGTAGTAGTCATGCTACAAAGGCTTAGCGGGCAAGATGGCATTTTATGTAATTTGCCATTCTTTCCTTTTCGCCTCCTTCTAGTCTGCTCACGTTGAGGTACACGACTGCACTGCCCTTTCATTGCTAGTGTTCTTACTTGTACTTTATGCCTTCTAAGAAGAACTTGAGAGTTCACTTTACTTGTGATTCATTTATTATTCTGCCTCAAGACAGTCCCATGGCGCAATGCGCACTTTGACCCGGTCGGTGAAATGTCTGTAGGTATTCTCGATTTGCTCCTCAAGTGCCCAATTTTTTTCGGGTGAATGCACCCTTTGTTTTCTCTTTTACGGGGGAATGAAAAAAGAAACTGTACTCAAGCATTTCGCATTTCTTCCGGAACCTTTGTACTACAAAGACTACGGCCACGTAGTCCATAAAACACAATGACTTGTTTTAAAGTTTGGAAACGGCAGATGTTCTTCTGCTATGTTTCGCAAGAGGCTTCGCTCTGAATAGCCACTGAGGCCCATTTCACGAACTGAAGTTTCTTTCAGAGAACATAATTCCACGGCACTCAAGATTGGTGTTCGGGGCGCCATTTCAGGCAACAATACACGCAGTCTTTTCTTCTGCTAGGGGGTGAGTCTTCTAATATTTTAGATTAAGGGAACAGGCGTTTGAATCACTATAAGTTGGAGTACTCTTTCATGACTCACACTTCACCTAATAAGGTTAGCCTTTTTTTATTTTGTGGTAGTCGTTCAGTTTCTAGAGTTATATGGAGACAGTTTTGCAAACTACAATTTCCTCTTCATGGAGCTTAATACTAGTATTGTCAAATCACTGACCCATAAAAGTGACTCTTCTCAAAGAGATACTGTATGAGGCTGCAGAGCTTCAACAAGCTCGCCGTTGAAGCCGCCTATCTTATCCTGTAAGTTAGTTCATTTTCAAGTTTTTCCTCAATTCTTCCACAAACGGAAATCATCCTCCCAAAACGTAGCACCGCCAAGTCGCACTTTGCTCAGGCAATAATAAGAATTTCATTGAACCTTGTAGCCATCCAGGGTGCCTTATTTTTCTGCTGTCTGCAAGCAAAAATGAACAAATATTCTGTTACATTGCACGTTCCTTATCCTGAATTCTCACTGTTTTGGTTTTCAAGCATTTGCCTCACCTTAATGAATTGTTTTTCCATTGCCAAAGTTATGTAGGATCAATAAGGGTTTGCTCTTCTCGGGTATATATATTTTTTTTTTTGCACAACTGTCTTTTTGACCAAACTTGTCTGCTCTTAACTTCAGCCGTTTTCCTCTTACTGTAATAAAACCTGCATTGCTCTCGATGGGCAGTCACTGACATAAAACACATAAAAGTTCATTTCAATGCAGTCACATACTACTGCTGTTACCGGCCTTTGCAGCCACGCGTGACTCAGGAGGAAGACGTATATGCTGGAGGAAGACAAACGGAACAGGACATTTGCTGCATTCCGTGCATTACAAGACCTCTCTTGCTCATTTACACTCTCTCTGCTTTGGTTAGCTGCTTTGCCCGCAAAGTCTAAATGACTTATGTACAAATTGTGCTTTCTTTCCATCTCTAGACTGTCGGACAGCTTGGCGCATCCAGTAATATTGTAGCCGGTTTCTTCACATCAAGCTAGCTCACATTCGAGGAAGCGGCCCACAACGGGCCGCTCTTAACTCTTTACTTTCATTTCATTTGCTGAGCGGATCCCGGTATTCCTGAGTAGTGGGTTGAAATCTCGTTGGGCACCGCATGCAGGATTCATCATTGCGATTCAGTCAGGTGAACTTAGCTGACATCTTCGGAAACTGCCCAAAACTGATCTGCACTGCGCTATCCCCGCACACTCTGCCGACGTTATTGCGATCCTTTTGCCTAGCAAGCCGAAATATTCTTGAACAGCGCATGCAAAATCGACCGTAGTGGCACACTCATTTGACCAAAGCTCACATGCCTTGAGCTCACAACTGTACCATCTTGCCTACACTGCATTTTTGTACACTCTGCTGGTCTAACACTTCTTTTCTTGCCTAGCGTGTCGCAATTTCTCTGGACGCCGCATGTAAGGGTCACCGTCGGGACATTCTCTTTTTATGTTTGTGCCGTGTAGGTGGTATACAACTATCATTGCGGTTTCACTATAATTCCCCTAGCACAGCAACTCGTTGCACATAACCTCGCTTTCGTCTGCCACTCCTCTTCGCGCAGCATCTTTTCCAGCTGTGAACCTCAGCTCATTTTCACAAGGGCCCTGCAACACTTTTTGAGAATAATCCGAAATTGCTGCCGATCGACAATACAGGTTTCCGACAACATGCTTGCCAAATATTATGGCGCCGCACGCGCCCTAGAATTCACAATAAATTATCAAAATCAACTAAAATTACTTTCCCTTCTTTCGACAAATGATGAAATACGCCCAAAAATAACGCATACAAAGCCCATCTATCAGCTGCTGGCTGATTTGAACATGGCGCGACTGTTCGTTACAGAGATCGCCATGGGAGGACGTAACTTGTCCATGCGTGTGCGCGCGATCTCCCAGAAAAAGCCACGCATTCGAAGAAAAAAAAGAAAAAAGTGCTCAAGGTCACGAGGGGCAGGTGACGTGTTTTCTTCGCACCTCCCATTTTTCCCTGCTTAACTTGCAGCACTTTCGTCGGGATAAGAGAAGAGAGAATGCAATTGCAGCGTGCGACAAACTTTTGTAACTCCACTCGCACTAAACGAATTCTAAAAATTTTTGTGCCATTGAAGTCGTGAGGCAATAAGCTCTTCCAGTGAATTTATTTTTTGTTACATAGAAAAATGTTTCGGGGCCCCTTTAAACCTGCTGCTACCGTAGCCTTCGCTACGGCTCCGATTTGCACCGCACTCAACTGTTCCTCACACTTGTGTGTTACCTCTACTCACTGACCACTATGTTGTTTCATATCCAATTCGCGTTCCAGTCTTGCTTTGAATCTGTTCATCCATTTCTCGCATCGCCTTCCTGTGCTCTCCAACCCTTACCATCTGTGTTTCTATTCGTTCCTGCTCAATAAAATACGTATCCTCGAAGTACTCGATATCGTTCCTGTTGCTTTCGCTTTCAAGGATTGCTTTATCAGCTGAGATGCGGGTGCATCGTCATCTACATCGATGACGAGATCCCAACGCAAGATGGACAGGTAATTTCTCGTCAATCTCATAAGGTCCAGGACAACTAATTTGCTTTGACTGTGCTCTGACAAACGCAAACCCAACAGTGTTTTAATTCTGGGTCTAGAGATATTGGAGCGTGGCGATCCTCAAAGGGGATAACAAAAGCATAACCCGAAAGCTGTACCACGTCCCTCCTTATCTTTTCCTAGTTCCACCTTCACCCTTTCTGCAGCCTGAACATCGTCATCCCGGGTCTCCAGTTCCCACAATGGCAGGTCGCAACACCACCAACACAGCGGTCGCTGAACAAGATTGAAATTCATTAAATATTGAAGTTGTAAACAACTACAATGTAGCGCATAATGTTGTCACCGACGTTTACCACAGCAATATTGCTCTGCCTTATAGTCTTCCGCTAGAGCAGGGATTCTCCTGAATTTTGTATGGCTTCATTTTTTTTCTTTTCTTGTCAATAGCGATGATTTCGTATATTGTCCGAGCGGAATTTCGGCAGAGCGCTGAAAATTAAAATGGTTTCTTTTTTATTTAAAGTGGCAGACATTGCACATTGTTTCAAATGTATCTCTGCTTTCGTCAGGCTCATTAGTCGCGCACTTTTCTGACATCGTATCTCTAGTTCCACCGTTTGGTTTTTTGTCTCTTCTACCGACAACATGAAAAGAATTGTGAGATTGTCACTAGGCTTGACTTACGTATTCTCGTACACGTATTCGCAGCATGATGTGGTGACGTTAAGGACATATTCATCGCATTTACGGCCGGCTCATAGGGATCACTTCTGTAGCAGCCTGTTCACCTAGATATCGTCGTACTAGCTCCTGAAAGTAAGCTATGCTGCAGAGCAGATAAAGGGCCACTGAAGCGCGAAACGGTTTTTCGCGTATTAGCATAGTACAATATTGCAATGCCGACAACACCACTTTTACTGTGGCATGGCACTCGCTAATGAGGAAACGCACGAAAAAAAAATGTTTACTTGAAATTCCCGTAATAAACATAGGAACGTAATAAATTTGAAGTCTTCTGCTAGATCCTACTAGCTTCCGATCAATAAAAGTATAGTGCACTGTAATCTTTGGATGTCATAAACTTAGCATATGAATTTTTAGAAATTATCATCGAGCTAATGTCACGAAATACCAAAATTACATTTTAAAATTTCTTAAGTCACGCGCAAAATAATTGGCACAAAATTTAAAATGAAACTTCAACCTGTATTTTCTTCGCTTATCATGAATTTATAATAGTTAAATATATGAAGTTAGTGTTCTTAGAGAGCAGTTTCTCAACCCAAACAAAGTTCTTCGATGAAACAACTTTCCAAGGCAGCATCACTGATTTTTCTTGATGTCGTCCTCCTCACTCTCTCGCTTACCCCTCCTTTCCTTTGCCATCCGCGTCTGTAATTGGTTCATTACTTGCACGTGATCTTGCAAACGGCTGGTGGTGTTATTTATTATTATGCAAAAGATTCGAAACGAGTACGCATGCGCATATGACTCAAGCCGGACTCTCGCCGTGACCAAAGAAGAAATCGTAGCCAGGACATAAACTGAAGAGGAGGAGCGTTTTAGTTGGCGCCAAGTAGACCAAGATTCGCAACTTGCACAGGTGGTGGCGCCGCCACGCGGCAGCCGTCGTAACTGTCGTTTGGTGGATGCCCGCGCAGCCAGCCCGTGTCATCGTTCAGTCAGCCTCACTTAGGTGGTTCGCTGGTGCTTTCCCTGCAGGGGCGTCTGGGTAAGCAGGTGTTTGGTGTGCAGTGATATCAAGTACCCTAGCTAACGGAGGGGGGAGGGGTTCAACTCTCTCCCACGCCTAGCCGTGCGTGGCTTTGCCGTGTCTGGAGAAAAGGGGATCCTGGAGGTTGAGCGGACGCCGGGGGATAGACCTTTAAGGCCCCCAGCAGAGGCAACACACCCCTTTGGTCCCGGCTTCACGTAGACGGCACCCCTGGGCTGACCCACCAAGGGGAAATTAGCAGTCGCCTTTTCCTGTCTCTCCCTCATTACATCTTCGTCTTTCTCACACTTTTTATCTGTGCTGTTTCCTCCTCTTTTCTGTTTACTTCCAAATTTTCCGGCGGCAAGGGTTAACCTTGTGTGGGTACCCAGTCTTGGCTACTCCATATTAAGTTATAGCAGCGCTGTACAGCTGGCGTTGACAGGACTTGCCCAGCATCTCCTGCCGCGTCTCCTGGTTGGGCTTGTTGGGGGGCGGCTGGCACCGCTGTCGAACTTTATAGTCAATTAAAGGTAAATGCCCCCCCCCCCCCTCTTCCTGATCACAACCTGAAAAGGTGGCGCACCGAAGACAAATTCATGCTCAAGACACCAAAACCGGCATTCCCAAAATACCATGTTATTCATAGCCAGGACGAAAAGAAGTCAGCATGTGCAATTTCATCTTTTCTTGTGTCGAGAACTCTAACCGAAACAGTAAGTCCAACCTATAAAGTCTCAAAAATGGGAAGTGGCGATCTCCTACTCGAGGTTCGTGACAAAGCTCAATATGAGAAGCTGTCTAAACTTATAGCATTTGCAAAAACCCCTGTTTCCGTGGGCCTACACAGGTCGATGAACACTGCCCGTGGCGTCCTTTCTGATGATGATCTTCTTCAATTCTCAGAAAGTGAACTATTAGAAGGCTGGCAAGACCAGAATGTAGTCAAGGTACAGAGAATTATTATACAACAAAACAAGAAAGAAACACCCACGGAACACATAATTGTCACCATCGGTACTAGTGATTTACCACAATCAACAGAAACAGGCTACTGTAAGCTCCGTGTAAGACCACATAACCCCAATCCTCGTCGGTGTTTCCAGTGTCAACGTTTCGGGCATGAATCGCAGAGTTGCAGAGGACGCGCCACTTGCGCAAAGTCAGCAACACATATAGCAACATATTCAACACATATCGGACAACTGCCCCTCAGAAGCAACTCATTGTTCGAACTTTGAAAGAAATCACCCTGTCTACTCACGATCATGCCCCACATAGAAAAAAGAGAAACAAATAGGAGAACTCAAGGTCAAATTCAATCTGTCATTCCAAGAGGCCCGTAAACGTTTTTCACTGCACGACCCCTCTTATCCCTCCTTTGTGAATGTGACGCGCCAGGGCGCTGCGCTACATGTTCCTGCACCCACGAATGTCACACAGAGTGTGGCAGCGGTCGTGCCACCAGCGCCCCCGGTTGGAGCAGCCTGTACTGCTCCGCCACCTGAAAAACAGGGCCGGAAGACCCCCGTGTCTGCTGAGCCTCGAACCACTGCAAGCGCAGTTATGTCCGAGTGTTCTGTGAACGTGCCTGCCGAGCAGGCACCACCCACCACCTCCCAAGTGGTGATGGATATAAGTACGACTCCTCCGGTGCCTCAGACGCCGAAGGACAAGCGCAACTCTTCGAAGCGCGCCAAGAAAGAAAAGAAGTCGAATTACGGGGCCCCCAAAATGCTCTGTAACCTTAGGCACACTTTCGTACAAACAGCACCACACAACACTAAAATGACACAAATGATACCGTGGAACGTCGGAGGACTGCTGAGAAACCTCAACGATATCCAGGAGCTCTTACACGAGCATGCACCAAAAGTTCTGTGTGTGCAAGAAACACACTTGAAACCAAAACACACTAGCTTTCTACGTAGTTACGTTATCTTTCGAAAGGACCGGAATGATGCCATTGTGCCATCCGGTGATGTTGCCATTATAGTCAATCACGGGATTGCATGCACACACCTACCACTACAAACATCCCTTGAGGCGGTGGCTGTTCGCGCAGTTCTTTTAAATAAGCTCGTCACTATCTGCTCTCTTTACATACCTCCAAAACACCGTCTTGAAAAGCATGAATTGAAGTCCCTCATAGACGATCTTCTAGAACCCTACCTTGTTCTAGAGGACTTTAATGCACATGATAGCCTCTGGGTTAACTCTCGCTGTGATGCGCGAGGTCGCCTGATTGAAGAGTTCCTTTTTTCTTCCGGTGCGTGTCTCCTGAAACGGAAAGAGCCAACATATTACGACATCACTAACATACGTACTGAACAATAGACCTCAACGTAACATCCCCATCACTTCTGCCTTCATTTATATTGGAAGTCATTAATAATCCATACGGTAGTGACCATTTTTCTATCGTTATCAGCACATCAATAACAAATACATGTCGTGTACAAGTTCCCAAATGGCTCACCGCCAAAGCCGATTGGGAAAAGTTTCAAAAAATGACTCTATTAACTTGGACTGACATGGCAGCGTTAAGCATAGAGGATGCTGTGTGCTACTTTACAGCTTTCTTGGTTGATGCAGCAACGAAATGTATTCCCCAAACATGTGGACCGTTTGGCAAACGACGCGTTCTATGGTGGAATATAGGTTGCCCTGATGCGCGAAAAACACAAAATAAGGCATGGAAGTTGCTTAGAGACTCGCCTACAGCCGAAAATTTTGTAAACTTTAAGAACATCAAGTCGCAAGGAAGGGGGACGCACCGAGAGACGAGAAGGGAAAGTTGGCACAAATTTTTATCAGGCAATAATTCATACGCAGATGAGGCGAGATTCTAGAACTTGGTTTGTAAGGTGGCAGGACGAAAGGCACATTCACTTCCTCTAGTGAACACACAAGGGGAGAGTTTGGAAGACCAGGCTAACACTATCGGAGTGCACTTCGACAGGCCTCCAGCTCATCACACTATAGTGAAGCGTTCCTACGATACAAAACCAGAATAGAAAAACAGAGATTAACGTGCAAACTCACAACACATGAGGCGTACAATGAACCTTTCTGTTTGGCTGAACTACAAGCCTCACTTGCCTGCTGCAATAAATCTACGCCAGGCCCAGACCGTGGGGCATATGAAATGTTAAAACACCTGCGCACTGAAACCGAGAAAGCTCTCCTCTCCCTGTATAATGCGATATGGTCTTCCGGAGAGCTACCCTCAGCCCGGAAGAAAGCTGTCGTTATCCCAATTCTAAAACAAGGCAAGATCCCGGCCTCAGTTTCCAGCTACAGGCCAATAACGTTAACCAGCTGTCTTTGCAAGGTTTTTGAGAAAATCATTAACAGGCGGTTGATGCACTTCCTTGAAATTAATGGCCTACAGGACCTATACCGGTGTGGCTTTCGAGAGGCTCGGTTCACCACTGACCACCTTGTCCGTATCGAAGCACAAATTTGCAACGCTTTTATTCATAAGCATTTATTTCTTTCTGTGTTCGTCGATATGGAAAAAGCATGTTACACTACATCGTGCTTTGACATATTGCTAGACTTGCCACATTTAAGTGTGTGGGGTAGAATACTGACAATCATTGAAATCGGCCTGACCAACCTTACATTCCGTGTCAGATTTGGCACTGTCTTATCCCGAATATTTGTCCAAGAAGCAGGAGTGCCACAAAGAGGTGTATTGAGCTACAAACTTTTCTTAGTGGGAATGAAATCTTTGCGTCTGTCTCTGCCACGTAATATATTTAATGCATATATGTCGATGATGTACAGATTGGTTTCAAATCGTGGAACATCTATATGTGTCAAGTTCAGCTAGGGTTCAACAAAGTATCTCAATGGGCAGGTGACAATGGTTTTATACTCAACGTGCAAAAAAGCACTTGCGTCTTGTTCTGCCGAAAAAGGGGCCTCCATCCTCACCCCGACATTGACCTGCATGGTCAGCCTCTGTCAGTGAAGACTGAGCACAAGTTTCTTGCACTAATATTAGACGCAAAAGTAACCTACATCGCACACAACAAGTATTCAAAAGAGGTGCTTAAAGACAATGAATATTTTGAAAGTGTTCTCACGCACTACGTGGGGCAGTGACAAGGAATGTCTTTTGAATTTGTATAAAAGCCTCGTATGCATACGCTTAGATTACGGTGCTATAATCAATCAGTCGGCAACACCATCAGTCTTGAAGATTCTCGACCCTGTCCACCATCTAGGCATTCACCTCTCTACCGGTGCTTTTTGAACTAGCCCTGTGAAGAGCCCGTACGTGGATTCGAATGAATGGTTGTTCCACCTACAAAGATGTTACCTGTCTTTTTTGTACTTTCTGAAGGTGAAAGCAGACAAGAAACACCCCTCTCATTTTCCAATTAAATATTTGTCTTGTTCTGGCTTGTTCGAGAACTGTCTTTCGTTGGGGCAGCCCTACTCGCTCCGTGTAAGGAGCCTCGCCAAAGAAACAGGTGTGCCTCTTCTTGAACACAGTTTGGCGGCTTGTGCAGCATATCTGCCACTGTTGCAGTGGCAGCTTATAGATTGTGATGTCTCTTTTGTTGAAGTCACAAAGCGCACACCACTTGCATACATACATACATACTTTTTAGAACTAAAACATGAATACACATGCCTTGAGTTTTGTACCGATTTCTCAACACTTCTGTGTCATATGCAGCGGTAGACTAATCCTTTTCCGAGGCCAGCGTTCTTCATCCTGATGCGAGCATTTTCACAGGAGAAGCTTACGCAATACTGGCAGTCATGAAACACATGAAACACATACAATTACATAAGGCGGTAATATACATAGATTCCCTAAGTGTGGTTAAAGCCCTAAAAACCCCTAAAACACAAGAACCCCGTGATGATGTCACTTTACTCACTTCTGAGCACACTGTACACATCAAAACAGCATGTCGTTGTCTGCTGGGTGCTAGGGCACCGTAAGATACAAGGGAACGTTTTGGCCGACAAGCCGGCTGCTTCCGCCAACGACACTACTTCCAATGCATCCATACCAATCCCTGCACTTGACTTGAAACCTTTTCTAAAACGAAAGCTCAGGGGGTATTGGGAAAGCACGTGGGATAAACACACAGACAATAAACTCCATGCTAATGAACCGCAACTAGGTAATTGACCGCCACTATCAAAATCACGACACACAGAAGTAACACTAACAAGGCTTAGAACAGGACATACACACTCTACACATTCATATCTTCTATCTACCGGCAATCAACCATATTGTGAGAGATGTGGAGAACCACTTACGGTTCTCCACATTCGCGTCCAGTGCAATGAGCTAGATTCTCTAAGAAAAAAGCACTTTTTACTGTCTTACCGACAGCAGCTTCCACTACACCCTGGGATGCTCATCGGTAGGGATCCGCTTTATAAACTGGAATCACTTTTCATGTTTTTAAAAGATGTTCATAGCTTTCACCTCATATTTCGAAGTGATCTGTAGCACGACCTCTGTACCGTGGTCATGGCTGCGGTGACTACATCTCCATCATGGTTTTATTATTATGACATTTTGCCATACACATTCACTACACATATCTCACGCCACTGTTATGATTTAATAGTTCCATGTTTTTACCCGCGTAACTCGAGGAATTTTAAGGCCCATTTAAAGCCACGCATCATATGATCGTTGATAACTAGTCTATTGAAATGGCGCTCTTTGGCCATCAATTCACCCTTGCGCCATTCGCAACCTTCACCGCCTAGAGAGGGCGCTAGTGCAAGCCCAACATGGCTGTCGTTTGGAGGATCGTGCAGCCGGCGCGCCGGCAGCCGCCGCTGCTGTGCCCGTCTCTACGAACTGCGTAGTATTTTCGGCTGCAGCCCACGTGTTGTCAAGTCTTTGCTGAGAATGTCATTGACTCTAGCATGTATTATATCCCACACTGCGTGTTTACTGAAGTAAAAGGAGTTTTGAGCGCCGGGCACATCGTCTGCTGTGGTGTGAAGGAATGCACGCACAGCTTTGTGAACGCTGCTCGTGCCACGGCCGGAGAAGATCGAGCGGCCATGCTCGTGCAAAGCAGGAAACCTCGCCTTTGACTGAATGTCGTCTGCAAAGTGGCATCCAACATATTTCGTGATTCTTATAGCTCAGCAAGCAAACAATAAAGAGTAAACCACTGCTAACCATTGCTACTACGACTCACAGTACCTGTTCGACTTTAAAACGCAGTAGACATTGCCAGCGACAAAATATAAAGCACCAGTGAACCGCCAAAATGTGTGTGTGTGGGGGGGGGGGGCAAGTGCACGCGCCCGTGCGTGTGTGTTCTTTTTGCGTGCGAATGTTTGTTTGTGTGCGCTCTTTCAGGAGTAAAGGTGTGGGAATGTGTGTGTATGTGAGCGCGCTCGTCTGTCTGTGTGCATGTGTGTTCGTTTGCGCGAGTTTTTGTGTGGGTTCTTGTGTCACTGCGTTTTTCCTCGCGTAAAAAACCGCCTTCTACGTGTACCTCAAAACTCTAAGCGTCGTCTGTGTCTGTATGCAAATTAACGCTGGTTGTACTCAGCCATCACTTTCCACAGAGCTCACTTGCCAAACCACTCTGGTTTGCGTTGGAGCACATTCGAAGGAAGCTCCACTCCCGTAGCTTTCCCTTCATTGCCGAAAAATGTTTTCTGCGAGTAAAGCAGGTAAGCTTGCGCATTGAAGGCCTCAGTAACTCAAGGTATCTCTGCCAACATCCACGATGCAGCTCAGCTATCCTTCGGATCGTTACCCTCTTCTAAAAGCAGTCAACAAAAAATTAATACATCAGTCGGGTGAGTTCACTCTGTGTACTTTCTACTCATGAGCTGCCCAGAAGGGCACCAAAATTTTCTTGAAAACTGGCTCACGAATGTGTTCTTCCGTTCACTATCATCAGGACAGCAACTGGGCACGAAGGAAAAGAAAGATTATAGCGCCAGTCACCATCAATTCTTGTATTTCTTTTATTTAAAGCGGTTGAGGGACGAGGAAGATAAGGTGTACAGCAAACCAGCGGTCATGGTTTCTATAACGCGACATGTTCAAGCACCGCAAACCATCCTGCATAGACAGCAAAAGAAAGGAGGGGTAGTAGGGGAGCGCCGCTATGCGGCAAACGGAGCGGCCACGCCCTTTTTTGCAATTACGGCTCACCGCCGCGCGTGGCCGATCTAGGCGGCCGTGTTTGTGATTTCCTGGTTCACTATCGCCCTGCTAGATAGCACCACTTATCCAGCGTGTCAGGTGTTCGCACGTTTACGGCGTCTATGTCCTAGGCCATTCTAGCTTTGGAATCTGGCTAAACCAATGTAATGGCTGCTCACACTTCGGCTTATTTCAACTCCACGACTCGACTCCCCGCAATACGGATTCCACGAGTTTCTATCAACGAAGGCGGATTTGTGAGATAGGGCGAAAAACGCAAAGCCTATATGGCGGGAAACGAAAACTTTACACCCGTCGAGCGAGAAACTTAAGTGTTTACGTTCCGTAAAGACCCGCACATGCGCAGATTCTATCCGGTATCCGGTAACACGGTAACGTAATTACGTATACGTACAAGCTCAAAGGCCTCAATCATGGCATGCGTGTCATGTAAAACTTCACTCCATGCTGCGCTCATAGCACGGTATTACATACCAAATTTTGTATTAGGTGACGTGAATAGAAGACGAAGGTAGATGAAACGTCCAAACATGATAATCATTGCCTGAAAGTTATGTACGGCATACTTTACCTCAGCCCCGTAACGTTGTGCTGATATTAAAGTGACATATATCAACCTTCCTCATTCATGCTTCGGATATCATCGATTCACACTGTACGTGCAACCTGCCAAATGTTTTTTCGATATGATTACCTCATCTTGTTTGTAATACTTTCTCGTACAGCTTTCCAATGCACGAAGTGAGTGAAAGGGGAAGCAAGTTCTATAGGTTTCTTGATTTTCTGGGTTTTGGTATTAAAATACTTTTTGCCTCTTTCCATTCTTGTGGAACGTCACCTCACTCCACCCAGACTTGTTCATGTAAGAATTTGGTGAGCTGTTCGAAAGCATTGTCGTTGGCGTTGCCGATCACTGCATTGGTGATCCGATCATTTCAAGGGGTCGTGTTTTTCAGAAACGATTGTGCGGCTGCATAAACTTCTGCTACTGTTATAGGTTCGATTAAAGAAGCTTCGCAATTTTTTCGGCTGGTCTCTTGCTCGACAAATGGCAGCCAGATAGGAACTCGCTTCGCATGTTCAACTTTCCACTGCATCTTACGTCCCTTACATTCGAGACGTGCTCTCCTATTGCCAGAAGTCCGACAAAGACATATCAAAGGCAAACATGATCAACAATGTCTTTAAGGGCATAGCTGACGATGCCGACATCCTCATGAGTAGGAACTGTGACACAGCTGCCTCCATCCTCACCAAATGACACAGCTACCTCCATCCTCACCAAATGCCTCCATCCTCACCAGACGTATTCTGCCTGCTAAAAGCAGGCAGAATACGTGGAGCTTCAACCGCCTTCCGAACACAACTGTGACTTCCTCGTACGAAGATCCTGCGCCGCCATGCCCAAACACGAATTCTATCATCGCAAGGATAGATCGTCACGAGCTTCAAGCCATGAACCTGCTACCTGTATGCCCCCTGCGCAAGATCACTTGGTAATCATTTCACTGATTAACGCTGTCGTCCAGTAGGAGTTTGCCAACATGGGCGTGATACATTCCTGATCCACTCGCTTGAGCCCCAGGACATATGGACTCCCGCCCACCACGCTGACCACAACGCTGCTCACTTGTTGCTGCATCCTTTTCGGTTCCACGATTACCCCGCAATACCACAATGCATATGAGTGGCGCCACAATGACAACTAACCGATTTGTTTTTCTTGTCCTCGAAGTGACCACAATTTCCGACATTGTTGTAACAAATGGCCTTCCCAAACAAGGTTTTCAAGTGACCGCAGTCAGGATCACGGACAGTACTTTAGAACTTGTTTACAGCGCAACATTAGAAACACGTGAAAGGGAAGAACCAAAAGAGAAAAGACGACGGATTCCAACCAGCTGGTCCAACTTACCGTCTTACTGCAGTATTCGAGACCGTAGTCCCCCGATGACATCGTTTAGGACCTTCAACCACGCAACTCATTTACCTGGTCTGAACCCACTAGCGCGGAGGTCGTCGCTCAGTGGAACTTCTTCAGCCGCTTGCCATCACCTCAGGATAGACAATCACGCTCCGATAGGTGCAATCGCTCTCCGTCGCCGGATCGCTCTAGGCACCTCCCGGAAAACTAACAATTGCAGCTGCTAGAGCTTGCGCGACACTGATGACGCGCACCCGAAACCATCTACCGACCCCTAATCAGAAGTGAAATTTACTTGCTTTCCTCATCGATGGCCTGGCCATTACAGCACTGATTTACACTGACGCCCATTTATCTGTGATGACTTCTAAGCTTCGACTCCGTATTGAGATAATCCTGACACCTGCTCTGTTTACAACAGTGCGCGTAGCTAACGGAAGACGAACAGCAGTCCTTGGTATGTGCACTGGCAGTGTTACCGTTTCCGGCCACTAAACTTCAATACTTTTTTTTCTTGCCGCTTACCCACACGATATTATTCTTGGCATTGATTGCCTGACCGGTCACTCTCCCCTCATCGATTGTTGATCCTGTGTTTTAAGGCTCGATTTGCCTTTGTATGGCGATGCCTTTGCCGCAAGTTGTCCGTGGCGAGGGTCTATGGAGGTTCTATGACTTCCACCTTAGGCTGCTTTGTACGTCCCAATGTCGCCTTTCCCATCAGTTTCTGATGGCAACTACATGGTACCTGCCCTCATTGACCTCACTTTCTCCGCAACATAGATCGTCCTCGTGCTGTTGTGGTTGTCGCCAACAATATGCTTCTTCCTGTCCTAAACTTCTCAACGTCAGTCCATGTTCTTCCACAAGGCATCGAGCTAGCAGAGCTTTCAACTGTCGAAGAATGCACAATTTCGTCCTTCGCCCATGATGCAAATACTGGGGCCAAAACTGTCATAGCTGCGCACAATACGACATTCTTGGACCTCTTACCTTCCCAAGTTGAAGCCCTGCGCAGGGTTTTGCTTTCTTACATCGATATTTTTGACATTGACGGCCGTCCACTGAGCTGCAGAAGTGTCTTAGCCCACCGTATACACCGGTGACTCCAACTCTTTCACAAACGCCAATACCGTGTGTCGCCCGCTGAGCGCCAAATTGTTCCGAAGTAGGTAGAGAAAATGCTGAAAAACATCATAGAGCCTTCATTCAGTCTTTGTACAAAACCGTGTGTCGCACACTGAGTGCCAAATTGTTCCGAAGTAGGTAGTAAAAATGATGAAAAAACATCATAGAGCCTTTACTCAGTCTTTCTACAAAAACTGTGGTGCTAGTTAAATAAAAGGACAACAGCTGGCGCTTTTGCGTTGACTATCGCGATATCAATGAAATCACTAACAAGGACGTATATCCCCTGCCTCGAATCAACGACGCGCTTGACTGCCTTCATGTTGCCAAGTATTTTTCATTTTTCGATCTTCGATACGGATATTGGGAAATTTTAGTAGATGACCACGACTGCGAGAAGAAAGCATTCATCACACCCGACAGCTTTTACCAATTTAATATCCTGCCATTTAGGTTGTGTCATGCTCCTCCTACTTTCGAGTGCATTATGTACTCTCTCCTACGCGGTTTTAAATGGCCAACCTTTGCCTTTGCTATCTGGATGATGTCATCGTTTTGTCACCCACACTTGAGAGCCACTTCCCGCGCCTGTCGGTCATGCTTGACTTATTTCACCATGCTGGCCTCCGGATGAACTCGTCTAAGTGCACTTGTGGGTGCCGTCATGTTAAGGTATACTTAGCCACCTTGTGTGCTACTGGAGTCAAACCCGACCACGATTAAATCCGCACTGTTCGTGAGTTCCACGTTCCGCGATCTACAAAAGATGTCCGCAGCTTCCTGGGGCTCTGCTCATACTTCCGCCGCGTTGTCGTCAACTTCGCTGATATTGCTGGGCCCCTCTCGTATCTCCTCAAAAAGCACGTGGCTTAATCCTGGGGTGCGAACCAAGCAGACTTCTTCGCATCGAGGATTTCCATTCTCACTTCATCACCTGTGCCGGCCCACTTTGACGCCTCCACTCAAACAAAGCTTCGCACTGACGCAAGCGGCCATCGCAATGAGGTTATGTTCAAATTCAGAGTGGCAAAAACCGAGGGATAGCAAATGCCGGCCTCCTTCTGTCACAATCAGAAAGGAATTATTCCATTAATGAGCGGGACTGTCTAGCTCTAGTTTGGGCCGTCACTGAATTTCTTCTGTCCCTATATGGACGCCTATTCGCAATCATCACAGATCATCATGCGCCGTGCTGGCTGTCAACACTTAAGAACCCTGCTGGGAGAATCGGCCGTTGGGTATTACGACTGCAGGAGTACACGTTCTTGGTAGTGTACAAATCTTGAAAGTTGCACAGCGATGAAAAATGCTGATCTCGCTACACAGGTTAACCATCCGACTCCACTGAATGGGAAGCCGGCGTCTGTATTTTTGCCATCTTGGCATATCGGCACTTTGTGGAAGGATAATGGCGAGATTCATCAGTACTCCTTTCATTAACCGCCTTCAAGCCGGCAATGCCAACCCTTCCCTCAGCATGTTGTTGCTACAAGACGACGTTCTGTATTACAACAATTTATACCAGGAGGCCGCCGAACTTTTCTCGTCGTCTCACATCATCTGCGCAAAAACGTCCTTCAGGAGCTTCACGATGCGCCAACTTCAGGGCACTTAGGCGTGGCCTGAACGTACGACTGTGTTCTACGACAGTTTTTCTGGGAAGCCCTGTATCGCTGCGTTCGCCGCTACGTTGCACCTTGCGAGCTCTGCCAATGTCGAAAGAAACCTGCCCTCTGCCGGTCGCCTCCAGCCTATCAAACTCCCAGGTGAGCAATTTAATCAAGTTGGACTGGACTTCCTTGGTCCTTTTCAACTTCGACAACTGAAAATAAATAGATTTCAATATCCACACATTGTGCCACTCGGTACCCGAGTGCTACCCAACAGTTTCGCGAGCGATGTTCCTGATTTCTTCCTTTACGATGTCATTCTTCGCCAAGGTGCTCCTTCTCACCTACCCATAGACCATGGTCGCTGCTTCCTCTCTCGGGTGGTCGGTAATATACTGCAATCTTGTGCTACTCTTCATAACCTTAGAACATCTTATCATCCTCAGACCAACGGGCTGACCGAACATCTCAACCGCACGCTGGCAGACATGGTTTCTATGTACGTTTCCGACGACCACAGAGGCTGAAAAGTCTGCTGCTTTAAAACGCAAGTGGCACCATCATGACTTCACCATCGGCAAGATTTTGGGTGCTTGGGAGCGCGCATACAAGTTACGTAATGCAACGAATGTGCTCACTCGAGTAAGACAAAGGTGAGACCGTCTGTGTTGTTAGGCACAAAACTGCCGATATAGCGACGGCATCAGTGACTTTTGTGTCCTTCTCTCTCTCTAACTTTTATTCCCCTTACCCGCTCTCCAGTGCATGGTAGCCTACCGGGCTCAGCCATCGTTAACCTGCTTGCCTTTTTTTCACCCTTATTCTCTCTCTCTCTTATAGATTCCTGGGCCACACTTCGTTCTACGCCGATGCTGATGACAACTCACGTAGAGGAGAAGACCTTCGTGTAGGAAAACAAAAATAACGGCCTCGTTTAGCGAGTAAGAACGCGATCATGAAATGACCAGTGTTTTTTTTTTCTCGAAAAAACAGAACGCGTACACAAATATCCTGCTTCGACGGCGGGAGCAGAAAGCGCGAAAGATACAGCTGTCATGATTCGGAGCACGGACCCCAATTTTGTTAGTTTTATCTAATAGATGCCATTTCTTCTTTTTCCTCGTCTATACTGATACATTCTTTGTGTTGTTTACACTTTGACTATTCGGTGTTTATTTCTTTTACCACAAGCCATCCGGACAGCATGCTACGCCATCGTGCCTGTTTGGAATCGGGGCCACCATTCGACAACTTCAAATACGTGATACTGTCTGTCCATCTGTTTTTTCATACTTCTTAGTTCATCTTACCCATTTTCTCCTCTTCTTGAGTTTCTCTTTTCTTTCGCGAATCTATATGGGTGAACTAGGATGGAAATTGAGGAAAAGATGATCCGACTTCTTAGTTACACCTCGCGACCCCAATTCTCTTCCCTATTTATCTCCTCTTTTTTTTTTCACAAAACAGTTTTCTCGGCTGGTTGTTTCGATCACGGGTGGCTTTTCTCACTGTCTCCGGACGCAATGGTCAAGCAAGACAGCTCTATTTCGTTCATTTCTTAGTTGTTTTTTTTTCATATTGTGTCCTGTTTCCAGTTTTCGCTTTTACTTGTTCCTTATGATAACGCTGCTGTTTTGAGCATGCTTTTCTCCTGCTTTATTTTTCCTACAAGACGACACTTTCGCGGTAAGTCTACTCCTAATAGTCTTTTTCTTTCCCTCGTACTTTTGTCATGGCATCATCGGCAGAGGATGACATCCTCATACGTGCCCCATCGCTGTATACAAAAAATAGGTGTTTCCGAATTCGGCTCACGTTGGGCAGTCGGTTGTCCGTTCCCACCCACGCGGGTTTCGAAGATAGGTCCGGTTGCGTCGCTTTCGTCGTTCTCAATCAGGAGTCGCGACGCACCACGCCATGTGAAGCTGCGCGCCATGGCGCGTGCGGTGCGAATGGTGTTTGACGACTCGCATCGCTGCTTTCCTCAGGGGCCGTTACTTGCAGGGCTAAAGAAAAACAGCAGCGAAACCCTCCGGGAGCCGTCATCTTTCAGCTGTGCAGAGACCGATGTAGAAGCGGAGAAGAAAAAGACTGCTGTCATGGCCATGTTCCGGGACGACTTATCTTCTCCTTGAAATACATACAAGCCGGGGTGGTATTTATGGGATTATAATACCGTATAACCGCGAGCGTTGTACAAAGCTTTGGCCACCTTTCCGCGACCATTTTAAACACACATTCAACCAGGGACTGACTAAAAGAACACAATATGATCCCTTTCTTGTCAATCCCACCTCCAAACAAGACAGGTTTTAACAAATGCGTTTGTTTGCGAAATTCGGAGACCTTGTGCGTATCTATCTATCTATTAACCTACCTATCTATCTATCTATCTATCTATCTATCTATCCATCTATCTATCTAGCCACCTACAACTTTTTGTCACCTGGCCGTTACCATAATGGTATCGATGCCAAACATGGTATGCCAAAACGTGACTGTATGAAATACATATTTGATGAGTCATAATATGCAAATCATGACAAGTATGTCATAACTGTCATGATTTACATTTCATGGTTCTGCAGCTCTTGCGGTGGTTTCGTTCATGGCATGTTGCAAAAGTGGTATGGCATGGCATGATTACAGCGTGAACAAAAGCAACAGACCCTAACATAAAAATCATGACATTCGTGTCATGTAACAACATGACTACATGCCATGTTCATGACGCGCTCACGGCCGTTTCGCAAGCGTCACATATACCAAACTTGGTATTATAGTATGTGAATGAATGAGGAAGGCATGTGACTGGAGCAAACATGATAATCATGAGATGCGTGTCATGTAACATCATGATTACATGCTAAACTCATACTGCGCTCGCGGCCGTTCCACTAGGTTAACATGGACCAAACTCGGTATTACGTGACAGGAACGGACGACATACGTAAATGACGCATCCAAACATGGTAATCACGACATGCCTGTCATGTAACATGACTACATGCCACGGTGATGAAGCGCTCGCGGCCGTTTCGCTAGCATCACATATGCCAAATTTGGTATTACGTGACGCCAATGGATGACGAAGGTATGTGACTGGTGCAAACATGATTATCATAAGGTATCATAGATGTCCAGCGTGAGCGTGCATCAACGCTACTGGGCCCTTCGTGATGCGCTCACTGCCATTTTCCTAGATCCACATATACCAAGCTTGATGTTACATGACGTCAATGGATGACGAAATATATGACTGGTGTAAACATGATAATCCTGACACGCGTGTCATGTAAGAACATGAAAACATACCCCGCTCATAGCGTGCTCACGGCCGTTTCGCTACCTCCACATATACTAAATTTGATATCACATGACGTGAATAGATGACGAATGTAAACGACACAGCCGAACATGATGATCATGACACGGATGTTATGTACGGCATCATTTACCTCCACCTCGTAACGTTGTGTGGATATTAAAGTGACATATCAACATTTCTCATTCGTGCTTCGCATATCATCGATTCCCACAGAATGTGAAATCTGCCATTTTTTTATAGCGAAGATGCAGAGACACCATCGGAATACTTTTAGGTAGACGCAAGAAAGACAAAGGGTGGAATTTGCGAGTCGTTTAGTAAGTGCATTTTGTCATTAGCTACCTGGTCTCACTAAGGCTGTGTAGCACGTCGTGGCTCACTGAAATATTGTTTTTCGGAAAATTTTCGAATAAAACTTTTTTTTTCATTTACAGAACGAGGATTCAAGAACAATGTTTGCATAATTTCTTTTTTGTCATTACATAGCAAAGAAGCATATCTTGCTGCGTTTTTAGTGATAGCTGATACAAGATTACGTATCATTTCATATTTGTCCAACCTGTTTGATTGTGAAAGTTTGTTTACTCGTTCATATGAGTTATGAG
The DNA here is from genome assembly GCF_043290135.1 of Rhipicephalus microplus. Taxonomy (NCBI): domain Eukaryota; kingdom Metazoa; phylum Arthropoda; class Arachnida; order Ixodida; family Ixodidae; genus Rhipicephalus; species Rhipicephalus microplus. Next base: position 168,586,164 of record NC_134701.1, on the reverse strand, counting down.
GAAAACGAGGTTAACTAAGGATAGTGATAACCACAATAGGTGGAAGAGCGACACAAAGGTTTACCACAATTGGTAAACATACGTGGCCTTTTGAACCGGCGTTCGGAGTTACTGGACAGTTAAAGCTCATTTACATTGAATGAACAGATAGCTATCCCACTCTTCACATTGCGGCAAATGGGACATCACATTTAAAAATTATAGCAGTGTGCTCTAGAAATGGGTTGTGGAATGTCGTGCTACGCAAGCTATTTAAGTTCTAATAAATTTATTAATGAACAGTACAAAGAAAATCCTCATCAAAAAGGGTTGAATGAGGGTTGAAAGTGCGCTCCCCACGTGTCTACGTCACATATACAAAATACTGCAACACAAGGTTCTAACCACTGCTCTGCGAAGACATTGTTTGGACGCGCGAAATCAAACCTATCACCGATGTTTAAAATTTATCCACCAAACTAAATTCTCGACAGTGGTAGAGCTCACGCGCAAAAATGGCAGAGTTCAAAATGGCACGCACAAAAATGGCAGTGGCAGAGCTCACGCGCAACTAGAAGTAGAGTACGGAAATAGTTGCTTACACGAGATGCTTAAGCCGACCCTAGTCGGCTCACTGTACTTGGTGTTGTCTCGAGAATTTCAATGTAGATGCCATCACGTAATTGAAAGAAGAGAGAGAAAAAGAAAGTGCTCTATAACTGCCCTTATTACATAGCAAAATTTACTTGAGCTATCTGATGCAAGGTATCTTCAGCAAAAGCAAACGGCAGCAAATGCGCGTGTTGAAGAGTTATGTGCTTCAATTTAGTGAGCTATTTGTGATGCTGTATTATGTACATACGGCATGGATAGTAATGTGAGAGTGCACTCATTATTTCGCGAAGTGAAGTCTTGCCGGCCAAATGTACACTAATGTGCTAATTTCATTTGTTTCAAATAGCTATTCGTCCGTTTTACTAGTTATTTTTTTTAGAGTGAATATTTTGTTTGTTTTTACTGTTGCGTAACTTTGAGAGGCGAAGCATCCCAGGTTCTGTATACCTCTACCTTCTCGCAGTCCGCACCTTGGGACAGAACTGAAAAGAATATGGAAGTATCTGTGTAACGTTGTGCAAAGAAATTGGCCCCGCATCTGCATTTATCCTGCAAATGGCGTCGAAAGACGATAGTCTTGCGTGTGGAAAGAGTGAACAAAACATTTATTTGATGTTCTGTGCAAGAAAATCGGTAAATGGTATTCTGGACGAACTGCGTCAGAGTGCTTCGAGCGTGCTGAGGTGGCGAACGAGCGCACCAAGTCACGTCACACGTGAGACATGAACGCCATGTGGCAGTGCTCTTCAAAAACAAAATGCGTGGATCGGAGACGGGCGTGCGCGCCCGTCTCAGAGGTGATAAGGTGTAGAGCGCAAGGCGACGGGTAGGTACCACCACCGTCTTGTTTTAGCAAATCGTTGGAAACACTCTCCTTTTCGTGCAAGCCTTGCACGGTCAGCGCAGCGTGATAAGTGCTACGGTCCTTAAAATTACTTATGTATGCCTTTTCTAGTAAAAGGCGCTCATGCAAAATATATGCGTGTTGTTATGGTGCCCCAGACATGCGCAATAATTGCTGTTTATTTGACAATTGCACAAGTACTCAATGCTGTTAAAAGTGGACAAACATACAAATGTACCGACAGACAGACAGACCGACAGACAGATCAAAATTTTTGCATCGAAGGTCCCTAAGAACGACTTAAAATTATCCCATGTCCTACTAAAGGAAACCAGAGTCACATACGAAGCAGCGCATTGGCCTACATAGTATTCCTGTAAGGTCTGGCTTGAATGGGAGAGCGAGAGGAGAGGACGGCAACAAATGTTTAGTCTGTCCAATAAACGGACTGAATTGCTTTGGTTGGACGTGAGGGGGGGGGGGGGACAACCGAGGGATTAGAACCTGCCTCCCGAGTCCTCACGGTCGTTCTGGTTGCAGCAAAGAGTGTTCTGCACTATCGGCTCTGCCGAGGCAACATGCGACGATTCCAAAGGTTAAAGAGTCTTGTAAATATGTATATAGGTTTGTGTACATAAAGTTGAGTTGTTGCAGTGTATCGTAAGGCGCTGGTCTCCATTCTTTACAAGCAGCAGCCACGACAAGACAAGACGGACACCAAGCAATCAACCTTCCACTCCCTTCTGTAGCAACAGCCGCTACGCAGCTGGGAGAGCTCTGCTCAAGGGAACAGAGGGAGTGGGTGGAAGGTTGAGTTTTACTGTTCCGTTCATCACGGCCACCTTGCGCGACGTTAACGCGTCCTTGCGAGTCGAACACGCCGTGAATCCACAGTACTTTCTCGTTTCGAACTTTTGTTAAAGCATGCCACGTGGGTTCATTGCCACGCCACGCGAGAGCACGCACGCTCATCGCGCCTGCGCAAAATCTCGTTCCCTGACAACCTTGCGTGATTGCTGAGAAAGTGTAAGGGGGACAGACCTTAGCGTCCTACCCAGCCCCTTACACAAGCCGGAACGAGCTAGTGCGTCAGCGTGTTCCGGCAGTGCTTGGACCAGCTGTCACGCATTTGCGCAGTGAGGGTGATCACACAGATAAGATTGAACTTAGCTGTAAGCTGCTTTGAAATCGAAAGAAGCCCTCAGCTCACAATTCTTGAGCTTGGTCAGCAAGTAATCGAAAGCATGGTAGAATTATATATGATTGATGCGCACAATTTTACCCGTTGTCAGTTGTGGCCACTCTAGCACGTATTGCGGGTTCTGAGTTCCATGAAAATTTGCGTTTCTTTTAGAATGAATCTCTCGCTAATGCAATATTAGCGTGCGGCCGGCAAGAAGTAAGCAGAATGAAACACACAAACGCATTTACAACAGCCGCTAGACAATGAATTATCTGAGAGCTGATGATGGGGGAAACATTAGCGAAATGCTGAGAAAAGAGGCAGTACAAACGGATGGTGACCACATAGTGACCCGCATAGTCACGCAATTGTTAAAAGTGGGATGTAAGTTGTACAAACAGCAGGCCCAGGCATTTTAGTTTAGATGACAGGTGGATGAGATAATGTTTATTACAGAGAAAAAAAATTAAATAAGGGTTAAAGGATGACGGAGAATGAGTTGTAGGGGCGTGAACAAGTGGTTATTGGGCATAACTGCTGGAAAACCTTGTTGCTTGGGTGGCTGTCTTAGTATAGAAGGCAGAAGGCAATGCCGTGGCCCGGGTCGACCCCACCAGACCTCGCTGATCCTCCAAGCTCGGTGCCGTTAATGTTGCCTCCCACGTTTCCACTTCGCCTTGCGGTGGATCCGAATCTTGATCTTGATTAGTCCCCTACCGTTGAGGACTCAGTAGCGCCACCCTAAAGAGGAAATACCAACATAAGATGGGCCATAAATGCGTGAGGCCCGTGCGCCTAAATTTACACGCTCGTTAAAGAACCCCCGATCTCCGAAGTCTTAGGAGCCCTCCACCATGGCGTCTCTCATAATCATTTAGTAGTTTTGGGAACGTTAAACTCCAACTATTATTATTATTGTCAACATGCTTTTGCGCAGCAGCAGCTTGAATAAATTAAGAAACTGAAGTGGAAAACAGAGTTTACTGAAAACGCAATGTAATAGTGTATCACATTGCAGTGAAGTTCTTCTCTTCGATATGGGCTCAGTTTTCGGGCTTACTCTGGCAGTCGGGCTTCACTAAGCATTGGCTGCCATCACTAACCTAGCTCTCACAATCTACTGTCATCAGCAAGTTTAACGCGAACACTGCGATGCGTGATTTGGACTAAATTGCCTGTTACCATGCCACGAATCAAACTGTTTCAGGACACCTTGAGGAGCGTCCCTGTTAAGCTTGCTGATGACTGTATACTTTTATGCCTTTATAACAGTGTGAGAACGCATGTTTGTGCCCCGTTCGTGTTAATGTGTCATATTACAATGCTTGACTCAACAATTTACCGAAAATCATTTGGTAGAGTTCAGACATAACAGCCACATCAAACCAACGATACAGTATACATATAAATAGTTAGGTCTTGAAATGAAATTGTTCCAAAGCACTCAAGCGTAGGCAATTTGTATGGATGATTCTGTAATACCTTGTGACACAGTTTTCGTAACATTATTTAATTTCGATAACAGTGTTTTGTTCAAAGAGAAACTTAAGGTTTATAAAATGGTGCTAATGAATAAAGAACACATTTTTCTTTTTACACTGATTTGCCCGAGATGTACATGTAATAAATAATAAAAAAAGCCTTGATAATCTCTATAGTACAATATTTTCGCGCCGAAGTTTGTATAAAAATACATACCATTATGTGAATTTCGCATCTCTGTATCTAAACGTACTTGCAACATTGATTCATTTCACTTTTTATGAATTGAAATGGAAGCATTGCAGTCTTTGCTCAAAATTGCTAAATAATAAGTACACAGAAAGTAAAAAACCTAGTTCTTCAAATACATAAAAAACAACATGAATTAATGAGCTTGATGTTCATATTTGAGCAGGCAAAACACAAGCCAGCTTAGATGGTACTTTGCTTTATTTGGCGATTGCATGCCCACAAAAACAAGAATTGGCATTCACAGTACTACAGCAGGAGGGAAATGTTTTGCTTGTTGCGAGTGATATCTTTGCCGGGACAGTATAGTTGGCTTCCAAAAATGTATGGGTCAGCATTCGAGCATTATGGCCGATTCTTACGTTAGTTCTAGAACAAGTAAACAAACTGAATTACTCCGAGCTAATTTATCGCAATATTCTAATGTAATCACGAATTTTATTAGCAGAATTGCTTGCTAGGCTATCTACCCTATCACAGTGAACTGCAGAGCACAAACAGCGTAATGTAACTTAGAGCAGAATCAAGCATGATAGAGCCGACTCCATGTGTGAACGAAGCCAAGAAATTCTTCGTCGCATCCATAGAGAAGTCTGAAAAAAATACCTTCTTAGTTCATGATATGAGACGCGGCTGTAGAGATGTCGCGAAGGAATAGGTACCGTAGTCAACTTCTTCTGTATTCTGCTCTGGGCAATGTGCTCTTCGAATGTTGAGATACCACTTCATAGAGTACCTTTAGATGTGTTTCCTCACATACTATAGTGGCGAGTCTGTGATAATACGCCTTTCACAGCACGTCTGTACATAGAGTCAAATGACGTGGGCTGAAGTAATGGTTTCAGGTACTTTCTTTACTCAGCATACGCTTAGTACACGTTAAAGTAAACACATAAATAAAATCGCAAAAATAGCCCTCAAGTCACAAGACGCCGAAAATCTCGATAGTTCTGATAATGTCTCACCTATTGAATTTACGACACTGCTGAAGTAACTGCCGAGGACGTGTCCTTCTTTTCAACTGTAAATGAAGGCCGTGACCTACTTGGCGTATACTGGCTGCCGCTGCAAGTTTCGCTTAAGTGCCGCAACAACCGACGTAAAAAAGTTCCGGGGCTTAATGATATCAATTAAGCACAAGCATGTAAATGCGTGTAAAGAAATGGCTCTATTATATTAACACTGCGACGGAAGGAAACTAAGATCGTTTGCGGAGTTTTCTTCGGGCCAAAACTCCGCAGTTAAGTGTGGCAGCTTGGGCTAGTTGGTATGGCATGACGATAGTTATAGCGCGAGAACGAACCGACGACACAGAGACAAGAAGGACACGTGTCTTTCGTGTCCTTCTTGTCTCTGTGTTGTCGTTTTGTTCTCGCGCTATAACTATCGTCCGCAGTCAATTTACGTCGTGTGACGGTGACACCAAGAAGTCATGCTGCCGCGTCCGAGGCTGCTGTACGTGTGCAAAACGTGATGCAAAAAAAAGAATGAAAGTAATAGTCGAAGAACCGGTCATTCTCACAAAGGTCAAAACAAGCTCCATCCTCCCAAATACTTATTCTCAGCGGTGGGCACAATTCTGCCCCTGGTAGTTGTGGTGAATGAAAGGGCACCTGAGATCTTTACTCTTTGGTCTTATTTGGTTTACAATGCCTTAACCGAGTATTTTTACCCCCCTAATTATTCTTGCTCTCAGAAGTTGCAGTATTTCAAACAGAAATTTTTGTTAGCATAAAAACGAGAGCGTGGAGGAAAATACCATCGACCTGGTCTTTTGTGATGATCACTGATACTGCAATTTCCTGTGGCACGATTCTGGGTGTCGGATATGCAGATTTTTTATCAATTGCCAGCTAGCATCGATTTCCAGCTAGCAGTTACACAATATTTCATTCGCAAGACACCTAAAAAAGTTTCCCATGAATGAACGCTGAATGAAGGCTCAAGGTGGAGAAACTTTATGACAAACAAGGAATAGTTCTTTCCGGAAACGGGAGACCTTCCCCAGAGGTGTCGAGCAAAGACGGATGGCTGGGTAAAATAAAGAGCTAAGTAAGGACAACACCAATTTTTGTTTTTCAGTGTTGCATAGAGCGAAAGACCTAGAGGTACCGATTTCTCACTGTCAGCCACTTTTCAGCAGAGGTACACTCAGACTACACGCGCGAACGCCAGTTGTGTTTGCTGTATAGCACGAAGAGCACACAGTGTCAGGGTAGCGTCAGTCGGTCGGAAGGAGACCGTTTGTTGTAGGCTCCGCTTTCTCACAGCTTCGCTTCGCATTTTCGCGCATGGCAGCTCATTTTTCACAACCTGCATTTCCAAGTTTTATTTGAGTTTTTCCGTATTCTTCCAACTGCTTTATTTTCTTCGTATTCATGACCCTTCGTGTGTGCCCATACAGTTACATCTCTGAGAACCACTTTTCCATGCGCTGATGTCGCGCATGCAGAAAGCGACGCGCTGAGCGGCTTTTTAACTGCTTTGATTTGCACATTACTGTGTGCTTTTCGTCTAGCAAGCATAAGGGTGCAATGAAGTCTGAACTTCATTGCACCTTATGGCAGCCCGTCGTCACAACAAGACCAGCCGCCAATTATGTACTTCCTGATAGTGCTGTCGCCGTGCATGTCACAGTACTGCTGCTTGAATGAAAGAAACACCCAACGCTTTACTGATTTAGGCCAGCAGCATTAGAGGAAACGTCCCGCTCATAAGAGGAAAAGAATGCAATGTTTAGAAGCTTGTTTTTTGTTAGACACAACCAAAGACAGCCAAAAAACCAAGCAAATGCAAGCAGCACGTATAATCGTTGCTGTCTAGAACTTTAGTGTAATAATTATGATGTAAATTGAAATGAATTGATTTTTTAATTTCATTCAGAATAATAATGCACTCAAGTTGAGGGATTTTTCTTCCGATAATGTCACAGACTATATATATTTATTACATTTTTCACCCATATCGGAAGCTTCTTTTAACAATGCTCATCATATCTGCCATTCACTGCGTCGGTAGTCGGTTGTGTTAAAAGACATTTTCGAGTGGCTGGACGTCAATTTGCTCTGTGAGTAGCATTCTTTACCTGTCACAGACAAGTAAAGAATGTTTCTCTATTTCTAGTGGCCGAAATTCTTCCTAGGGAATGACGAACCGCAAAGTTGAAAATTCAGTGTAGTGGAGCAGATAAACCAAAGCCGGTTTAATGCATCAGACGCACCGTTGGGCAGTTCACTTGAAGGAATATGATATTCGCGTCGTATATTATTCTGGTCGCAAGCGTGCGCATTATGATAGGATCTCCAGCTCGCCAATAAAACCAAATCGGGCTTCTCTAACACCCCCCTTTACTACCTTATCACCCCTCGTTACCACTGACATGTTTTCGGAGCAGCGTAAAGACCCATGCTTTGCCTTGTTCCTCGACTACCTTACCGACCCATCGGCTGTCCCTTTGATGAGAGCACTACGCCATCAATCAGTCCACTTTTCCGTGCGAGACAACATTCTGTACCACAGCCACAACATGCCAGATGTTCAGAAGTGGCTCCTTCCTGCCCCTGGTCGAATGTGCTCTGACATCTGCTCTACTTTTCATGCAGGTCCGAAAAGAGCTCATGCCCACATACTAGAAACCTGCGAAAGGCTTCGTCGGTGATACTACTGGCGAGGAATGTATCACTTTGTGCAGAAACACGTTCAGTCTTCAACTACATGCCAATAAAGCAAGGCACCACCGTGACAGCTTACCGACATGTTTCAGCCGCTCCCGTGCCCGGCTCGCCCATTCGACCGCGTTGGTATCTGCCTCCTCTCGTATGGTGGTTATGGAAATCAGTGTATTACTGTCGTCTACGTCGATCGTCTTACTCGCTAAGCTGATTCTGCAGCTCTCGCGGCGGCGACCCCTTGTGAAGTGGCACTCTTCGTCCTTTGCAGCTTCATTCTACACCATGGTGCTCCACAGAAACTACTAAGCTTCAGGGGTCACGTGCTTCTGTCAGAGATCATCGAAGCCTTCCTCACTGAATGCAACATCATCCCCCAGAAACGCATCGTCTGCCATCTACAGGCAAATGGTCTCACCGAGTGGTTCACAACACACTCGGCAACATGTTGAGAATCTATACCTCCTCCCACCCTTCTAACTGGGGCACTGTACTGTCTTTTGTTATGCCCAAAACACGGCGACGCAAGCTCCTACTGGATTTTTCCCGTCCTTTTTCTTGTACTGACAGAAACCTTCCCAATCCCTAGACACCATGCTTCCGTATACTACCCTGATGCCTCTGAGTGACCATCACCTTTCTTTTTTTTTTCTCTTCTCCAATCTCATCCTCCCTATATCTTTTATTCCCCATACCCCATTCCTGTGCTGACCTGTTGAGGTGTCCTCGTAAGGAGAGACAGTTACGGGTCGGCAATTTTCTCTTCTTTTCTTCTGTTATAACCTTTTATATATGAGCGCCCTCCCATTTCTGATATCGCCAGATACGCCAAAAACTGCCGTCGATGGGCTCGTTCCCTGAAAACTAAAGCTCAAGGCCAACAAAAGACACGGCATGACAACGCTCATTACTCCGCTCCTGCGTTTCCTGCTGGCTCTCTTGTTTTGCTTTGGGTATCCTCCGTCCCGTCCCAGTCCTTTCCTCTAAACTTTTGGCACTGTACAATGGCCCACATCATGTCATTGATGGCAGCTCGCCAGACAACTACATCGTCCAGCCCCTCACACAGTCGCTGAATTCACACCGTCGAGAGACTCAATACCGTACACGTCGACCGTGTCAAGCCCTACTACGCCACTCTCATTCTACCTCCTTCCTGAGTCACCAGGATAGCTGCAATTCACCTCGTGGGTATTGTAGTGGAGCATGGGCGCGAACAGTCATGCACTTGGGAAAACAAGATAAAAAAACGCGCATTCTTTATGCGCTGTACGTCGCTTACAGCGCCGTCAAAATCAATCCCCTTAACGACGTTTCTTATGCTAGTCCCTCTACAGCTGAAACTATTAAAATTAGTATGGGTACTTGATCAGTGTGGATTAGAATTAAATGAAACGGCTGACCCTTTAGCACTAGTGGCCTTGAATGGTGCAATACTTTCAGTTGTTTCCTAAATGGCCACAATAACTGCGTTAAGACACAGAAATTTTTTGCTTCATGCAGTGTCATGTAATAAATAACGTCATGAACAGTGTTTAGTCATGTAAACTTTTCGTGGGAAATTCAGCGGTGTCCAGCTAGATAATTGAAAATCGCAATAACTAGATGCCGATGTCGTGTTCCCCATTTCAATTTGTAGTCGCAGAAGGCTCGTCTGGTGATATGTCATGCAACTATCGCTTAGAAAGCGATACAATAGAACAATATATTAATCCTATCGGTGGTACAGATTACTTAAAAAATGACTTCTTTGTATTCCATTCTTGAAGTTGGGGCAGATCTTGACTAGTGACAAGATATTTACTTTCGCTGCTTCATCTTTGGGCTTTGCCACAAGAACGCTTCTGAGGCTGTCTGTGCTCACCTTCACGAAACGAAAGGAATGAAACTGGCACTGGCTATTTGTGTCTTATTAGTGCACAGCATTTTTGTAAATGTATAATCTATATATATATATATATATATATATATATATATATATATATATATATATATATATATATATATATATATATATATATATATATATTAGTATGTGTGTGTGTTGTATTATAACTTTAATAATCACGCTCATTTGTAATCACGATAGCGACTATACGGTCTCGTCTGAGCGGGATAGAAACAATTATTGCGCTCTTTTCGTTTTACATACGCTATATTTCCTCCAAATATTTCATTCTTGGCTGTTCCCCTTAAGTGGGTATGAGCCATATTTAGGGAGTCATCATCATCGTCAGCATTATCAACTGTATGCGTAAAAGCCCGGCCTCCTTTGCCAGCCTTGTCCTGTGTTACCATACGGTTCTCCTTCGTTACCATCTCGTTCCGACTTTGTAACATCAAGCTAATGTTTTCTGATAATTGGGAACTCGCCCTTTGTAGGAAGACGTCTTCATGCAAAAGTAGTCTCCAAAGAAACTTCCCGAATTTCTAAGTTTAATTGCCACATAGCAGTTTCTGCTTTCTTATTCTTCACCGCATAACAATTGTTGCAAACGCCCTCAAAACTAATATACGCAAGATCAACGTAACGTTCTGCAATTGCTAAGACTTCGTGCGCCGTATAGTATTCGCTATAGCAATTTTTCCTCTTGATGCGGGAGCACGAATTCTAGGAGGAGGAGGAATAAACTTTATTATACGAAACCAGCAGGTTTAGGTGGCGGGGCCTAGGCCTCCCATGACGAGACGTCAAGGGCTTGCCCTATACGCCGCCTCACGGCTGTGCTGAGTCACCCAGGTTTGGTCGTAAAGAGCGGGGCTTCGCAGAGCCTCATGGAGTTTTGACGAAATTGTCGGGGTTTTAGTGTGTCTGTACTGTGCGGAGCCACAAATTCTAGAAAAAAAAATTGATTTTCTTCCTATGGCCTCCCCGGCTTTTTCGTTCGATACTATTTCACAATTTTCGGGCTTTGAAAAACATCTTGAAGTATCTTTGAAATATCTGTCGTTCATGAACGCACGCGCAACGTGCGGAAAAGCATCACCCATACAGTAGTATTAAAAAACTTGCCTGCCTTTTCTTTTCGATCATTTATTCTCTCTTGTTTTGCTCCCGTCAACTCATCAACTAAGTCAGCGGGGCATATATGTTGCACTAAAATCTGCGAATTGACGGCACATAAGATGTCTTTCGTTTCCTTCGGCTGTGGTTAAACACTTTTTCAAGTCATTTATTTAGGTTACATGTGCACCGTGCACACGCATAACCTTCGCTCAAAAACTTACCTTGGACAGGCTTGATGTCGGGATTGGAATCGCGTTAATATAAGCTATAAAGCATTTTAAAACAGCAAAAGAACAACCAGGTGTCACACAATGCGACTCGCGTAACGAGTGGGACGAGCAATGCTCCAACACATTACAAAAGCTTGTTCTTCATCACCTGTTAACTTTGGCGCATACCCACTTCAGGCGTAACTATTCCTCGTCGTCATCCACTGAAAGCAACACCAAATTCGTTACAAGTGTTTAGTGGGTATTATGCTTCACCGAAAAATGACGAATTATACCATAGCGAATGCCAGCCTACTATTCATAAATTATGAATGTTTATGGTGTAGTGGGTACCTTGCATGTGTATTTCAGGCATTTACCCAAATTGTGTTTAGAAAGGGCTCTGAAAGGCGGCTCTTAATGCTCTCAATGTGACTGTGCTGCGTCTTCCGCGCAGCTCTGGCGTTTTTACAGATGTTATTCTGCTCAGTCTGTTTTGTTTTTTTGTTAGTGGTTGCTAATTTTGGAGGGCTCACGACAAAATTGAAATACCCGCACTTGTTGTAGCAAAGCTGTTACTGTCAAGATTGGCCCCACGTAAGCATAAAAATTAATTAATAGTATGTAACAGAACACACCGCCATCATCATCTCGTTCCCAACCTTGCTGTTATTCTGCTTTCTCTTTCGCTACCAGAAGACATGTGCCGATAGAGACAAAGAACAGCCATTGAAGAGCAGAGATTTTAGCCGGCATATGAAAATCGCTGGCCTCCTATTCTGAGTGGGGAAGCGTTTTGGGAACTGAAAGGCATAAAGAGATAGAGAGGGAGAAAAGTATAAAAATACAGTAAAATGAAGAGGAAACGAAAACGTAAACTGAGTTGTGCTGACACATTGACTTCTTACGTGCTTTCAATGAACCACTACAGTCTGCCGAGCTGATCGGTGCCCTCTAAATATCTTAATATTAGTTTCAGCACATGACTCTGTTACTTCTCAAGAGGGAGGATGATTTGACTACAGCATTGAGACTTTTATTATGCTACAAAAATGAGCTTTATGAAAAGTCATGTGTGCTACAACCTCACTGACTGACGTTGAATAACTCTGGCTTTTCATTGTTGCACTAGAGGTGTGCACTACCCTGGACATATCTGAACACGGAAACAATTTTATCTGAAATAACTGAGCTCCAATGCTGCAGCCAGGGAAATGTACGTAGAGAGGAAAATGCTACCTTCGAATAGAGAAAGAACACTAACCCTTCAGGGTACCGAACATTGAAGAAATCTGCTTTGGAAAACCGCTGTCTGTTTATTTATTGCACTGTTTGAGTTAGGTGGCTGAGCGGAGACAGGAAGAGGAAATAATTCGATACTACACACATACCTCGGGAATCGACGTTATGCGAAGCGTGCGGGTGGAAAGCGACTGTGTCGTAATATTTTATTGAACAAAACGTTACAAAATGACACTAATGGTACGTACAAATTTTGTATCCCCACACAAATGTCAAACAGGCACAATTTTACTGTTGCGTAACGATGCCAACAGCAACATGGTTATTAGCAGCACCGTAATCGGTAAACTGAAGTTCTTGTGCTTACGAGGATGGTAGCCCTGGGCACTGTTACATAAAATCAACTTCAGTGGATGGCCCTTAACTACAATCGACTTTAACCTGACATGTTGGTGGTATCGTAGGAATACACATGTGCTGTTTATAAAGCTTGATAATCAGCGCTTTAGCCACAACTGGCGGTTCACGAGAAGCGTCTACTTGAAAAGCAGTTACAAGCCCTGGTGGGCTCTGTGGTAGAATAACTCGATGCCGCGCAGGATGCTGGGGTTCAATTTCTGCCGAGACTTTGACATTTATTCTTTGCATTCGGTGGGTCGGCTCTACCGATGTAAGCTTTTTCTTAACGCTGTTGTGTTAAAACTACGCATGTCTGTTTTCTCTATTCCTGAGTAGATATAACTGTCAATCACCTGTGGCACTTACCCGCCCGTGGTTATGGGTATACGTCACATGTCCCGGCCAGAATCAGTTTGACGACGTACGTGACACCAACGTCTCGCTATTCATGTCATGCCCAGCGAGTCATACTTGGCAAGCCACCTTAACCATCCCTATTACTTCTAGTTTACCCAAGCTTCCTTGCGAAGCTTGCTGTGACAAATATACTTCTGATCTCCACGTGCAAGTAGGTTTTGTTCAACAAATTGCAATGTCTGCTTTAAAAACGTGGCTTTAATATCTTGTCACCTATAGTATTTCCCTTATGCCCCACATGTTTACTTAAACATAGCATCATGTTGTTTTTGATCACTGGGTCCGTTAAACGAAAATACAAAGGAGATATCTGCCTCGAACCTCGAACTTTCCATGCCTCTTTAATCAGTTTTTTAGTCTATATTGAATCTTAGAGGTGCTACTTAGGCACTGACGTAAACTATGCGAATCGTAAATGTATCACACCTGGTGGTGGTCTTTGAATCTTCGCGATATGGTTTAGGCTTAATTTTGAACCTCAAGGAACCCGGCTACTGAAAGTGATGATCACTATATTAACGTACTTAGAATTCATTTTGATTCGACTGAGATGGCACATAATTCCTCTGAAAATAGTGCCAAATAAAATAAAATAAAAACTAAAATAATAATAGCCCTTTCCATCTTCATTCACCTTCAAGATGAAAGCGTTCAAGCCTTCACTACAGCTGCCCAACAGATGTGAATCCAATTTCGAGAAAAGTAGCTTCATGTACAAATCTTCATGCGCATTTTGAACTTCGTGCTCTTCAACAAGTTCATTCAATGTTCCTCGCGGCAGCAATCTCTGCGCACTTTCTAATTGACAAGGATGACGGCGAGAGATGAAATCTCACTCTGTGGAACGTAAAGATTGTTTCAAAGATAGACCAACTTATTCACACTCACCGGATTTCTGCTCGCCTTGCTTCGTATATTCTAATGAGATAGAACCGAGAACACGAACTTTTTCTTCCTAATGTCATCCTGGCTGACATAAACATCCCTCTAAATGACGTTGACGATTGAGAAGAGTACTGCATGTTCATCTAAAGAATCTGTCCTGTAGTGACGAGAAATAAAGATGCATACTGTTCGAAGACATAGCAACTTTCAAGCAGCGGAACCGGCTCTGTTGCCTCAGGGCACTGGTTTATCAAGGCTAGATTGCTAGGACTTTCAGTACAAGAAAAATATAAAATAAATCACTTCATTTCTACGTAGATTCGAGGAGACGCGATTTTCAGTCACCTCATGTCACTATTCGGAAATTTCTGTGCTCGTACATCTGCGCAATGAACTACGTTCACTACCAATGGAAATACTTGGTTGCCATATGCTGCACCCTACTATAGATCAACTAGTAGATATTTCAACACGTCATGATTTTTATATTAGTTTTTAGCGAAAAATTTGTAAACCCTTGCCTTTTGTTTTGTACTCTTCTTTTTTGTTCGTTTTAGCTAGGTGAGTCGTCAGCGTGACACGCCTTATTATGGCACGGTAATTGTGAACCTCGAGTACACATAATTCTCATTGTGCGCTGAAGCAACTACGAGCCCACGGTCTACCATTTGTAGTCAGCTCGTCTGGAAATTAACCGCTTTTTACTTAAACAATATAATCTTGAAATAATCTTTCAGGCGAGCTGTTACTTCCTGTGGTATGAAGAACTTTATTATAGCTGTTACTTTTTAATTTTTATAAATGAAAATGTGCGCATTTCAGGTAGTTGTAACTATTAACAATGGAACCATTACTTTTTCAATGCTGCAATCAGGTATATTTCATCATTAAATTGGCTCTCTCGCGGTATGACTCATTAAAGTATATAAAATATTTGAATATTATGAATATGCAAATAATACATAAAGCAACTATTGTCTTCACGCTCGTCGCAGTTCCACTGACTGTTGAAAAACTGTTAAACATATGAGCATGGGCCATGCGCATACTAACTTTGCGCCGACGTTCATGTCTTCAAAGTACCAGCCCACGCTACCGCACAAAACTTGCGCATTGCAAGAGACGCAGTGGCGTCTCGAATATATGTGGTTACATTCCGAGATTCTATTTACCATTTCTTCCGTTATCATATTTTGAGAAGCTGCCTTCTCTTCACAAATTGCTACCTATAGAGAGGGTAATTCCCGAGGGATATACATTAAAACGGGGAAAGATTCGCGAACAGCTCTACCTGCCTCATGGCAGGTAAAGGTAACTCTTACCTAAAGTATGGCTTTCATGTTATAATTACTATCTATGTGTCCAAGTCATGTAATGGAATAATGCGCCAAAGTTTGTCCAAGGCCCATATTTTGATTACTGTCTTTAAGAATATTTGACTATTAATTTCTCATACCAGTGCATTTCTCGTGCCCCATGAGCTGATTTATTTTCGTTTTCATATTGGTGGGGCTTGTAATCTTACCTATGAACACGCCATTGTGGTGCTGCTTATGCGTGTAAATATTTGCAAAACCTTTTAGTGAACGTGTAAACTTCGGATACTCTTGTTCATGTCAATGTTAATATGTATGCATTCACCTCCTGCTTTCGGCCAGCGAATTCGGCCCACAGTATGGTGAAATAAATACTGTCGTGCCGTCCGGTGGTTGGCTCGAGTGTTGAAATAGTGTCTCCCCTTTCTGAGTTAATATATCATTCACTCACCGTGAGTACGTCGTTGGTAGAAGTATTCATACACACTCATACACCTTCTTGACAGCCCTTGATGGCCTGGGTCTGAACGTATACTGAAGCTTTCCACGAAGGTGGGAAGAGAGAAGAGAGCTGGGACAGCGGGTGACCTCCCTACCGTGACTTCTGGCACATAGCTTCGTCTCTGCTAGACTTATTCCGCTCTAGCATTTCAGATTTCATTCTATGCGCTCGGTTCTATCTCATCGCTCTAAAGGGCTGCATGGTTTATAAATGTGGCCAACTTTGGAGAGCTAGGCGTTGTCAATGCCTGTGTCAAGGCAATGGTTGGAATTGTTCTAAGTGATTGAAGTTCGGCGTTCTACTTTTCTATTTGCACAAAGGATAAAAAAACGCCGAATCCAGTATTATCGCTCCACTCAAGGCGGCTTGTACGATTACGCGAGCGAGTTAGAGTAAGGTGGGGTAAAATAAGACTAAAATTTTAAAATTGTGAAGATTTTTTATTTCGCTCTTTACGAGTAAATGTCAATACAGAAACATTTCTTTGGGTACAATGTATGTGCTGAATAAATATGACCCTTTTGTCACAGTTTTGAGGGGTCTTCTAAAATTAAATAAAAAAACGTGGTTGATGCAACTTTTCAGAAATCGGTACGATCCGAAAGTAAAATGTATCCTCGCAGGGGCAGTTGAGCATGCATTGTGCATTGTTTCGCCCCAAGGGCGAAGGAATAATGCTGCAGTCACGTGAAGAGCGCGAAGAACGGCAAGCAACTTGAAACTTGCAGCGCACACCTCAAGCAGAAAGCAGGCACGAAAGAAGCTCCCACAGGACCAGCGCGGGCAAAAAACTGTCTGCAGCTCGACACTTGAAGCACGCTGCTCAATAAAAAAAAGATGTACGAGGCAAACGAACAAGTGTATACCTGAACGATCGCGAACAATGGTCACAATTTTTACTTCTTCTTGTGTAAGCAGCATGCTTCTTTTGTAAACGCGGCCGTGGAAGCGAGCGAAGTGACGTTGACGCTCTCTTAAACTGCTGTTACTTCGAAGAAAACTAGTGGTGTAAGCACGGGAAGTACGGGGGGTCCGAATTCCGAGGTAAGCACACGCGTGAGCGAGCCACTCCACTAGATAACATCTAAACGCGCTTTGACCACGCCATCGGGCCACATGATTTTATTAGACATGGCTACGGTTTGAAAATTAGCAGAAACATGTCATGTGCCAAACGTTATTCATATTTGAAGGTATATAATATCACCTACTGGTGCTACGCGATATTGGCGGCTGTGTATAAACATTACGCACGTTTTTGATATATATTATGAATTCTTTAACCGCTAGCGTGGCTTTGTGGTAGAACGCCCTCTTGCGTCGGCGAAGAGCTGCTCAATTTCTTCATGATCCAAACGTCTTTGTTATTGTGTATTCGCATCTATTGTGAATCTTCGCTCATGGACAACGCTGAGTTCTCACTCACAAACAATTAACGACGCCAGCGCTGACAGCCTAAATTCTGCCAAAATGAGCTCTTTAACGCTGTCTTGTAGATGCGTGACGTCAGAATCATAGCCGAATACTCATTTCGATGGTTGACTATCATATAGATAGGCTTTAAAGAGCGTTCGCCTATATGCACGCAACTATCGGCGTCAGCTTTGGTAAGCCGTAACGAGACAGTCCATACGTCCCATATCACCGACACTTATGTCTCCCCTTTCTTCCTAGAGAACTCTGAACACCCCTGGACTAAGGAGTATCCCTAATCTTGATGGAATAATTCGACAAAAGAAAGCCAACGGACTCAAGATACTGCATTACATCGCAAACTCTAGATACTGCGTTAGCTTTAGCATCTTCGCATTATATACGCTGTCACTCGAGTACCTTGTGTGATTCGTCGTGAACCGTACAATGTGAACCGTCCCTTTGTTGTTGCCGCGCTAATGCTCATGCAGCCGCCTTTTGTTCTGTCCTCCACCATCAACAAAGTAGAGATGACAGCCGCCCTTTGTCGAAGAGACATTCGTATAATTTGCGAGCAGCCGGCACTCTGTGCGAATCAAACGAAGCGAGGAATCAAAAGAACCCCTGCCTTCTATAGTCCCACGAGACGCCTCTATCTGCGCGAGCTCTATATCTCAAGGCACGACGTTGACTCGACTTCAAGTTAGCAAGGATTGTGCTCACATACACGACATAAAACAATACGCTATAGTAACAGGCTCCTATGTAAATCGATGTGTGGTGAAACGACGCCAGTCGTAAAATTGCCCAACGCTCAAAGCTGCATTGCTGTCTTCCACGACTGCATCAAAGTAAGTCTTGTCCTATGGATAAAGCGGGTGCTATTGAAATGGAGCATTTGGGTGACAGAATGCCAGAGAGTATGCGATAAATTTTAGCATCGACCATATTTGTCGAGTTTGCGTACAAAGGTAGAGAAATAGAGAGAGATAAAGATGCAAGGAAAGGCAGGGATGTTAACCAGACGCACATCCAGTTTGCTACCCTGCACTGGGGAAGGAATAAAGGGGAGAAAAGAGGTTGCAGAAAGATGAGAAGGTACACACAATCATGAGCACACTCGGGGAGCACATACAGTCTACAGGCGGTCGCTCAGCTTCGTTGACTTAAGGTAAAGTACAGTGCTTTAGTTGCTTTCTGCGCAACTGAGGCAGAAGCCCAAGGTCCTAGTATCTTATGCACGCAAAATGGTCCGGGTTCAAGTCGATTCAAAACCATCCGGAGCTGGCATAGCTGTGTGTCGTAGCAAGCGCAGCTGCACAGGACGTGTTCGATGGTCTCTTCAGCTCCGCAGTAGTCGCATGTAGGAGTGTCTGCCATACCAATTCGAAAGGAGTACACCTTTGTAAATGCAACACCCAACCAAAGGCGGCATAACAGTGTCGCATCGGAGCGGGAAAGTTGTGATGGTAGCTCTAGCTTGAGCGAAGGATCCAGTTCATAAAATTGACACCTTTGGAAGCTGGTAGGCGACCAGAACGTGCGTGTGAGATCTCGAAGCAGCAGGTAAAGTTGTCTTGCTGCATCATTCCTTGATAGAGGAATCGGGACTACACGGGTTTCTTCATGGGCTGAGCAGGCTGCATCATCGGCTGATTGATTTCCGGTAATACCGATATGTCCAGGCAGCCATTGATATATAATATCATGCCCTCGTGCTACAGCTTCATGATGGCAATGTCTTATTTCTTGTACCAGTTGGTCATGACTCCTCCTACGCATGGCAGACTGCAAACTCTGAAGCGCTGCCTTCGAATCACAGAATATGACCCATTTTCCTGGACGTTCTTGAACGACATATTGTAAAGCAGCCCTTATAGCAGAAAGCTCTGATGCCATAGATGTAGTCATATGCGACAACTTAAACTTGATTGTCATTTCTGCAGCCGGAATTACAGCGGCACCTGATGAGCTGCTGGACGAGACGGACCCATCAGTGTATATCTGCGTTCGGTCTAAGTACAACTCATATAATAATAGCAGTGTTACCTGCTTCAATGCTACTCTGGAGTGACTGCTTTTCTTTTTGATTCCCAGAATTTCTAGACGTACTTACGGCTGGTCGAGGCACCACAAAGGACATGCCGTTCTCGCAGCTGGCGTATAACCTGATGGAATGCTGTTTAGGTGCTGCGCTATGACGTCTGAAAACGTAGCACGTGGTCTTCCGGAAGGTAGAAGGGCCAAGTGGTGGTCGATGACATGGCTAGCATGTCGAATTTGCGCTCTGAGGCAATCCACAACTATATATGTCCTGACCGGATGGGCTTTGGCAAGCATGATTGTGGCATAAGTAGAAGCGCATCGGGGCAGTCCTAGGCAGACACGCAGTGTCTGACCCTGCAAACTCTCCAATGAATGAGTATTCGATTTGCAAGTGTTAGTCAGTACCGGCAAGCTGTAGCGCAATAGACCCAGAAATAGGGCCCTGTACAGCTGTAGCATGGAGGCCACAGAAGTTCCTCATGCTTCCCCAAGTTCCCCAAGTACCACCGCACAAGAATTTTATGATATGCACAATAGATAGCAGTCTCTTCTTCAAGTACGCACAATGTGGGCTCCACGAAAGACTTCTGTCGATTATTATGCCCAGGAAACGATGCGTCCGTGCATATTTGACACTCTGCCCATTGATGTAAACAGGGTATGGCGTCATTGGTTTGCGTGTAAACGCCATCAACGCGCACTTCACAGTTGATATATTTAGGCCTTGTTTTTGAAGGTAGGCTGTTGTGAGGGTTGCTACCCGCTGTATTCGTGCACGCACCTGAGGGCGAGTAACTGCAGCACTCCAGAGGCAAATATCATCGGCGTATATAGATAGGCACACTGACTTTGGCAGAACCTTCACCAGACCAATGAGGGCTACATTGAACAATGTGGGGCTTAAAACACCTCCCTGAGGTACTCCGCAGTAGGTGTAATGTTGCTTACCATGAATTCTAATCATGCAAATTTCGTAGCTCTGAAACTGATTTTATGATTCCCCGGATGGGTCAAGTTTTGTTATGAAACAGGTGCCACTATCAGTAGCGCAGACATTATTATCTAGAATGGCTTAAGACGGCTCGTCTTGCACTTTTCATTACATTTCTTTTATGCTGTCATGTCAGTAAAACAATTATGACGAATTGCAGCACCCATGTTTTCTACCACAGTACTCTCATTTTTATACCGCCATCTAAAATACCATAACAAGTCATCTTCAACCAACCGACCAATTCACAAAAGCAGTACTTCGCTCTGAGTCGTATTTGAATGGAACACACCTGAAGAAAAAGTAAAGATGGCTACAATACGATATAAATTGCATAATTAATGTGGGCGACAATGACTACATCTTACTTCTAGCTAACATTTCGATGCCTTCAATTCAAGGAAGTAAAGAGCAATTTTAAAATTAATGGCGACAGTCAGTATGACACCTGTTAAAAAAACTCTGCTTAAAACACATGCTTGACTAGTTTTTATATACGTAACTCGAACACGCAAGATGCAGTAACATAAAAAAGGCAAAAAAATGTAAAACAAGAACAACAAAATACTTTCAGTAGGCTAGAACAAGCCCAAAAACAAGAAATTATATATGTCTGAGAGAAACATTCGTCCTTCAATAGCTTTTCTGGCGGCGACACTTCACCGTCGCGCAATGAGAGACGTTTGTATGGGTGTACTACATGGTAGGAAACAAAGAGTACATGTACCGCGTAGTACACTTAGATCATGCATCACCAACTGGTACAATAATCCACTTTGAATATATGGGGGACTAGGCTGCTCTTTAATGATGCAACCGCTCAAGAGAGGACATCTTTTGCTCTTCTTTTTATCCGGATCTATTTACAAGGTGTTATTTAAATGTACGGTAGCAAGCTCCTGAGATTCTTTATTTTTCTGTGTTCTGCATATAAAAGAAACAAGAATGTTTTTACCCACTAGCATTACAAGTCAGACTACAATATTCTTCCTATGAAAGTTCTTTTCAATTGAAAGTCGGTGCCTATTGCAGTAATCACTTCCGGCTTTTCTCCGCTCGGTGGCAAGCCGTGACGAGCAGCTGCGCCACCATGAACGTCAGCCAGAAGGTATACCATTGGAAGGTGTAGGCTGACAGCTACAAAACAAAATCAGTGCCTGTCCTGCGGTAATTGATCTATTTACCACAGAGACGTCACTGCTCTGTACTTTGCCTAACTAGGGCGCTAACGGTTCCGCAAAGCAGCTCTAGAAGCCCCGAGCTTGGGGCCTTCCTAACAAAACAAAAGAAGCACCTCTATCGAAAATGAACTTGGCTCACCTTGTCTTGCTCACGCTGTTTCACTTTTTCTTCCTAAATGCGATCCTTGATCACATTCCTCATTGCGATGAAAGAATATTTAGGCGCAAAAGTAGACGCGCAAAAAAAGCGTAGCTAAACAAGGGCATCCAAAAGCGAACTACTGAAATGCATGGTGTCAGCAGTTACGTGAGCTCTACCGGAACAGGAAATGAGCCACATGGACGCGAACAATTTTTTTGCCTCTGATCATTTGCCTACGACCTTGTTTTTTTTTTCGGACGTTCCAAGCCAGTTGCTTCATTATTACTCCTTTTCGATAATGGCAGATCCGCCAAGAAAAAAAAACGTGAAGGTGAACTGCAGATATAAAAAAATAGCGTGCAAGAATAACTATCTTTGGAACCTTCGCCACGCTAGCTTCGGGCGTTATTATGCAATCCACTGCGCCTGCTTAGTCTTTTCCCATTTTGTTGTTCCCGACTTTCCGAGCTAGTCAAGTAAATATGCCTGCCATGTTTCGCGAAATAGAATTCCTATTTCAATGGACCCTTTTCATAATTAATAAGTACGCTTACCAGCCCTGCATATTTCCCCAAGAAATGGCGGCCTCTGTCGTACTTCAATCGGAGACGTGATTCCAAGGTGAACCTGCTGGGGCTGGCCTATATTGCGTGTTTGCGTCAAGAAAACTGAGGCGACAATTCCCTGATCACAGCACTAGCAAACCACGTTTGAACAGGCTCTTTGCAGTAAGCGACTGGCCACCAAGACTTGTTCAAACGGCATAAGAGAAACGCTCTCTTTACATTTTTGAAAAGCATCCCGGCTGTGGCGGCTGCATTTCCGAAAGAGGCGGAAATGCTGTAGGCCCGTGTACTCAGATTTGGGTGCACGTTAAAGAACCCCAGGTGGTTGAAATTTCTGGAGCCCTCCACTACGGCGTCTCTCATAATCATGTAGTGGTTTGGGACGTTAAACCCCACATATCAATCAACATTTTTGAAAAGCGTTTATAGAGGCAGCGCAGCAACATCGTAGCCTCCTGTTGGTTTCAGGTGACACAGTTGCACTGATGTTTGCACAAGTAGCTGATACTTGTATTTTTTTATATCGAAGAACTTCAGGACAGTCCATGGATATTGTTCTATGTTTCCATGAGTATTGCATGAAGCACACAATGAAGGCAAAACGAAAGCGGTCTTGAAGAACCACGGTGATATTCTACGGGCTGAATTTCGCGGTGGTGATGTACTAAGGATAGCTCTGGCCTTCTTAGCCTACTTTTTGCTCGTGGCTGGGTATGTTGCAACCATAAATAACGAAAATCATCGGCCAGAGTTTGTCTTGGCAAGCAATGAGTCTCTAGTGAGTTTTGCTTCCGGGCTTGAGTTCATAAGCAATTTAAGCATGCCTCTCAACCTTAAAAAAAAGAAGTTGTGTAATGCTTTTTCCACAAGATTGAGTACTTGGCAGGAAAACCAGTTTCGTCTTTGGAACAAGTTGCTTGAAGGTACCACCGCCAGAATGTCATATAAAAATTGCCACAAGGTAATTACTGATATGGGGGGGGGGGGAAGTAACGTCCCAAAACCACCATGATTATGACAGAGTCTGTAGTGAAGGGCTCGGGAGGTTTTGACTACCTGGGGTTCTTTAATGTGCAGCCAAGTCTGAGCGCACGGGCCTACAGCATTTTTGCCTCTATGCAGCTGCCGCAGCTGGGATTCGATCCCGCCACTGATCTCCACTAGGGTTGCTGGATGGCGCTTCGCCGCTGTCGCGGCCTGGCGCGCGCACAGCCACCGGAAGTTCAATGGCTTGTCCCGGAAGTTGAGCGTCTGCTACGCTTCTCAACCGCTGATCAGCGTTCCCATTGACGCATTTTGCATTTTGTTCTCACTTAATTGCATTTTGGTGATACACATCGCGTTCAGATCACAACTTATGCTATACCGAAACATGCGACGTTAATATGAAGCAGTTTATAATTGCGAAGGAGAACAAAAATGTCACTTAGGTATCGGTTCGAGAGGAGACGACGCAGCTCGAACGGGATTTATGCTGGCGAGTGGACTTTATGATTCGTGTTAGGATGCACGTCTTACAATAAATTAACAGTCATGAAGGGGCTTGTATTAGTCGAAAACAATAAATCAACAGCCGTGAAAGGCCTTGGATTATCGGAAAATCAACTAGCTAAGTGAGTTCGATAACAACGCAGAGGAAGCTACCTGAAACAGAATAACCGATTTGATGTTTGCTACGTGCCGGCCAAAAAAAAAAAATCCTGAATTGGCTGTGCGCAGCTTGCTCCTGTTTTACCTTTGAAGGTTAGTACATCGGAACCCTTTACAATATGAATTCAAGCATATATGTGTAACCAGCAGGTCAAAGTAAATTCTTTTAAAACGCGCTTCCTCATCATTGCCTGACAAAAAGTATCGCCCTTTCTCTTGAAGGAAAATTTCTAGCTTATGAACACATTTATTGCTAGTTTTCAGGGACGCCCACCCATTGCGCACACGCAGTGCCTAATGCAAACTGGTCTATCCAGATTTAGATTTGCCTAGTGGTTACGGCTTCAATTCGACATTTTAGTGTAACCCTTAAAGAATGATAAAGGAGGACGCGTGGAACTGCTTCATTCGAATTGAGAGGCCTGCAATTGTACGAAAAACTCATTTACTCAGAACGTTTGTGCACGTGTCCTTGTTACTGACAATGCAGTGCCTGGAGATGGTTGGCAATAGTGCATGCAGGTTAATATTTAAGTATGCTTGCTGCCTCGCCATTGAAAACAAAACAGGCATACATGTACAAAGATGGATTTCACGTGTTTATTGTACTCGAAGCACTTAAGAACTGCCACGTCACGTCACTTCACTGGTGACTGAAAATAATCAACTCTGCAAGTCGCTTGAAGCACTTAAGAAATGCCACGTCACATCACTTCACTGGTGACTGAAAATAATCAACTTTGCAAGTCACTTGCGAATGTTTGGTCCTGTTATCTTTGCAGTAGCTTGCTTCGCGGCATGGTGCATCCTGATCTTCACGTAGCAGCCGATGACACATTTAACAAGACGCACAAAGTGGTTGGAGTCAACTGCTGATTCGAACATATGGCTATGCAGTTCCGGATAGAGCTTGTTCGTGCTCAGCACTCCCGAAGAGAGAGAGAGAGATAAAGATACAAAAAAAGGCAGGGAGGTTAACCAGACGCACATCCGGTTTGCTACCTTGCACTGGGGAAGGGATAAAGGGGAGAAAAGAGGTTGCACAAAGATGAGAAGGTACACACAATCACGAGCACACTCGGTGAGCACACACAGTTCACAGGCGGTCGCTCAGGTTTGTTGACTTAAGGTAAAGAAGCAGTGCTTTAGTTGCTTTCTGCGCAACTGAGGCAGATGCCCAAGGTCCTAGTATCTTCCGCACACAAAATGGTCTGGGGTCAAGTCGATTCAAAACCATCCGTAGCTGGCATCGCTGTGTGTCGTAGCAAGCGCAGCTGCAGAGAACGTGTTCGATGGTTTCTTCATCTCCGCAGTAGTCGCATGTAGGAGTGTCCGCCATACCAATGCGAAAGGAGTACACCTTTGTGAATGCAACACCCAACCAAAGGCGGCATAACAGTGTCGCATCGGAGCGGGAAAGTTGTGATGGTAGCTTTAGCTTTAGCGAAGGATCCAGTTCATAAAATTGACACCTTTGGAAGCTGGTAGACGACCAGAACGTGCGTGTGAGATCTCGAGCCAGCAGGTAAAGTTGTCTTGCTGCATCATTCCTTGATAGAGGAATCGGGACTACACGGGTTTCTTCATGGGCTGAGCGGGCTGCATCATCGGCTAGTTCATTTCCGGTAATACCGATATGTCCAGGCAGCCATTGATATATAATATCATGCCCTCGTGCTAGAGCTTCATGATGGCAATGTCTTATTTCTTGTACCAGTTGGTCATGGCTCCTCCTACGCATGGCAGACTGCAAACTCTGAAGCGCTGCCTTCGAATCACAGAATATGACCCGTTTTCCTGGACGTTCTTGAACGAGATATTGTAAAGCAGCCCTTATAGCAGCAAGCTCTGATGCCGTAGATGTAGTCATATGTGACAACTTAAATTTGATTGTCATTTCTGCAGCCGGAATTACAGCGGCACTTGATGAGCTGCTGGATGAGACGGACCCATCAGTGTATATCTGCGTTCGGTCTAAGTACAACTCATGTAATAATAGCAGTGTTGCTTGCTTCAATGCGACTCTAGAGTGACTGCTTTTCTTTTTGATTCCCGGAATTTCTAGACGTACTTGCGGCTGGTCGAGGCACCACAAAGGGCATGCCGTTCTCGCAGCTGGCGTATATCCTGATGGAATGCTGTTTAGGTGCTTGGCTATGACGTCTGAAAACGTAGCACGTGGTCTTCCGGAAGGTAGAAGGGCCAAGTGGTGGTCGGGGACACGGCTAGCATGTCTAATGTGCGCTCTGAGGCAATCCACAGCTATATATGTCCTGACCGGATGGTCTTTGGCAAGCATGATTGTGGCATAAGTAGAAGCGCATCGGGGCAGTCCTAGGCAGATACGCAGTGCCTGACCCTGCAAACTCTCCAATGAATGAGTATTCGATTTGCAAGTGTTAGTCAGTACCGGCAGGCTGTAGCGCAATAGACCCAGAAATAGGGCCCTGTACAGCTGTAGCATGGAGGCCACAGAAGTTCCCCATGCTTTACCGCACAAGAATTTCATGATATGCACAATAGATAGCAGTCTCTTCTTCAAGTACGCACAATGTGGGCTCCACGAAAGACTTCTGTCGATTATTATGCCCAGGAAACGATGCGTCCGTGCATATTTGACACTCTGCCCATTGATGTAAACAGGGTATGGCGTCATTGGTTTGCGTGTAAACGCCATCAACGCGCACTTCACAGTTGATATATTTAGGCCTTGTTTCTGAAGGTAGGCTGTTGTGAGTGTTGCTGCCCGCTGTATTCGTGCACGCACCTGAGGGCGAGTAACTGCAGCACTCCAGAGGCAAATATCATCGGCGTATATGGATAGGCACACCGACTTTGGCAGAACCTTCACCAGACCAATGAGGGCCACATTGAACAATGTGGGGCTTAAAACACCTCCCTGAGGTACTCCGCAGTAGGTGTAATGTTGGGCAGTTGTACCCTCATATGTTTGTACAAAGAAACCTCTGCCAGTTATATAATCTTTTATCCATTGAAACATTCGTCCACCAACGCCCATCGCTGCGAGAGAAGTGAGGATGGCATCGTGAGCTACATTATCATATGCACCCTTCACGTCAAGAAAGAGTGCCACTGATATGCGCTTGCGACTTTTTTCTTGTTGAACAAATGTCGACAAATCAAGGACACAGTCAATGGAGGAGCGGCCCCGACGAAAGCCTGCCATGCAAGAAGGGTATTTGGTGTATCGTTCCAAGTACCACTCGAGACGAAATAGAACCATCCTTTCCATCACTTTTCTGAGGCAGCTTGCGAGGGCAATAGGGCGATACGCTGTCAAGTCCAATGGTGATTTTCCCGATTTCAAAAGTGGTATTAATCGACTAATTTTCCATTCTCGGGGAACACTGCCGCTGAGCCAGGAGTTGTTGAAGCATGTTAAAAGTTCTTTTCTAGCTTTTTGTCCAAGGTGTCCCAACGCACTATAAGTAATACCATCGGGACCTGGCGATGACATGCACTTAGAAGCGACTAACGCACCTTCCAGTTCTTCCATGGTGAACGGAATGTCCATTTCTGGTAATCGCGTCTCAGGAACGATCACCGCGTCGATGCTCTCGTTCACAATATTCCCGGCGACTCTCGTGCAAAATTCTTCAGCCACCTCGAGTTCTGTTTTTCCCTGATGGAGTGCCAAAGCTTTAAAAGGGTGCCGTTGTTGTGGAGAGGAGCGAAGACCACGAACTGTTCTCCAGATATATGACAGCGGTTTATGAGGGTCTAGAGATTCGCAGAATGCTTTCCAGCGTTCGCTCTCCAGTTTGTAAATGCGTCGTTGAATCTTTTTCTGGAGCCGCCTTGCTTCCCTCAGATCGTAAATTGATCTTGTGCGTCTGTATCGTCGTTCTGCACGCCTTCGTATAGCTCGTAATTTTTCCAGTTCGATGTCAAACTGTGTAACTTTAGACGAAAATGGTAATTTACATTTGGACGCTTGCATAGCTTCCACTATGGTATTTTCCAGACTGCAGGCGAGGCCTTCTTGGCAAGCGTTCTCAACACGCGATGCAAACATCGACCAGTCAGTGCCAATTGCAACACCGGAAGAGAAATTTTTCACGATACCATCGATCGTCACGTAGGTGGGTATGTGATCACTCCCATGAGTCTCAATATCGCAAAACCACTTAACTTTGTGAGAGAAGCACCGTGACACCAATGTCAGGTCAAGGCAACTGCCATACGTGAGACCCCGCAGATATGTGGGAGTACCATCGTTCATGATGGAAAGGTCGTAATCGGAAGCGAATGTAACAATGTTCCGGCCCCTGGCATTCATCCTAGTACTCCCCCAAAGCTTGTGATGGGCGTTGAAGTCACCGGTTATGATCCAAGGCCCATCGGTTCTCATTAGGATGTCTTTTAATCTGTCGCAGTCAAATCGCGATGACGGAGATATATATCCACCAATAAGCGTGAACGAAACTGCATTCTTCTTCACACGAAGACACACGTACTGATTGTCGTCATTTGAACTTATTGGGTGCGAAAGATAAGTCAAGTCTGTGCGAATGTAAACAATTACTTTGCTACGTTCTTCGCAAGCGGCTGAACAAAAAGCTTCATAACCGGACAATCTATAAGGCGTTGACACGTTTGGTTCACATATGACAAGTATAGGGAATTGATTGGCCCGAACAAATTGGCGCAAGTCCGAGATACGGGACTTCATGCCTCTGGCATTCCACTGAAAAATCGACGCACTTTTAACTTCCGTGCGGAAGTGGAGATTTTGTTGAGCCATTGTGCTTATACGAAGTTAGCAAGAACTGGATTCAGTGCATCCAGTATTTGCAGTGCACTCTTAGCAGACGGAGATTGTATGCTGCTCAGTAGCGTGCGAATCGTGGCAATTAATGATTGCACGATTGCAGCCACTTGCCTGTCTTGGTTGGAAAGATCTCGAACCGGGACGATTGCAGTCACTTGCCTGTCTTGGTTGGAAAGATCTCGAACCGGGAGCGTGGACTGGCCGTCATGAAGCTCCTTCGGTTCGCTTGATGCTGCTTCCCTTGGAAGTGCAGGCCACTCTGTCGCAGTCAGGGTATGCTCACTGGCTTTGTCCTTTACAGCCTTTCCCGCGGCATGTGGTCTGGGAGGCAAAGGAGGTGGTACTGATGAGGGATCACGCAATCGTGTCGAGGAGGTAGCGGGCGTCCTCGAAGACCGACGTCGACGTGAACGACGCCTTCTGACTTTAGCTGCGGCTTCTCGGTGAGATGAGTGATCGCGCACCATCTCCTTCAAGATGGCAATTTCCTTCTTAATCCGCGGGCAGTCCTTCGATGTAGCTTCATGGGATCCATTGCAATTAGAGCATTTCTTGACAGTTGCGACGCACTTATCCGCTTCATGGTGCTCGGCGCAGCGGTGGCATACCACCGAATTCTCGCAGACGCTGCTCACATGTCCAAGTTTCATGCATTTACGGCACTGGAGAGGCTTTGGAATGAAAGGCCGCACAGCATGTCGGAAGTACCCCACCTTCACATGAGAGGGGAGTGATGTGCTCTTAAACGCAATCTTCACACAGCGAGACTTGCCTAGCCGGGTGACATCAACAATTGGAGTATCAGTTGTTGACTTGACAAGAAGCTGTAAGTCCTTATTGGAAATAGCGACATCAATGTCGTAGATCCCGCCGGTTACTACATCACATCCCAAGGGAACATGAGAGCGCACCTGGTTGCCGTCCAAGTCAGTTACACTGCGCAGAACGCCCAACGCACTTGCGTGCAAAACGTCCACAGCCAGTATATTCTTTCTGGCGTTCACTCTTATGTCCGTGATCTCATTTGGCACGAGCGTTTCCAGAGACCTCGACACAGACTGTCTGTTAAGGCGTTTCATGCTGACGGTAGGAAGTGCAGGCAGAAACAGGATGGTAAAAGCGTTCGATTTTGGCGCTTCACTTACAGTTTGAATAGTTGAGGATGAGGATGTCCTCATGTTCCTTCTCTTCGCCTTGCGGCTCAGCACAGGTTGGAAACCGTCATCTGAGAAGTCCTCACTGCTGAGATAGTAAGCATGAGTATCTTCACTGTCGCTGTCGCTGGCTTGTCCCATCCGCTTCCTGGAGGCGGTCGCCGCTGACGCCGCTGGTGCCGGCAGGCGCCCGGGGTGGTCTACTTCCATCCCCTCCAAGGGAGCAGCGGAAACTGATTAACAGACTTAAATTACAACTGAAATACGCCGGAGTTAGCACAAGCAGCTCCTATTCAAAACACACTTCTTCCAGCACTCCCGAAAGTTCTGCCATAACCTTGGCTGTCACAGTGTCAGCTGCATTCTTTTTGGGAAGGCCTCCGTCGTGAACCTTCTCCTGCAGTCGAACAGCTTTTTCAGTCAGCTGACAGATGTACGTTGTCGATGACGACGGCTTGGAAAGACCTCCATGGTTTTTTCTGTTCAGGAGTGCCGAACCACATGTCTCGGCAATGGTGGCCGAGTAGCATACTGCGCAAGGTATTTTACGTTTGACCATTCGGCAAACGAACCCTGCGATGTAACCAACGACGTTTCCAAGGTACGGAGACAGTGCAGGGAGATCCTCAACTATGACATCCAGCTCGCTCTCGTCGGGTAGGTCTATGCCTTGCATGAGGTCTTGTGTGCCGCTTCGCTTTGCTGTGGCCATGTCGAGCTCATCGTTGGAGCAAAACTGACTGCTCACGTACAGTATGCGCGTATTGTCAAGAGACTCACAGTTCCCTCGCCCACCCTTCACCTGGTTGTGTGTGACAAGTCGCTTGTATGCCGCCACAAATTGTGAGACTGTGGGATTGTGATTCCAGCCCCCTTTAGAACGCACAGCGGCAAAGAACAGTTCAATATGGTCTGGTGAAAGCTTGTAAGTAAGAAAGTAACGGAGTGGAGCATTGTCCGAGAGGAGGAGCGCGGATGCCAGACCGATGACACTTTCAATGGTCACCAGAAATCCTAGAAATGGAGTTCTTCTGGGCGTCCTGAAAATGGGAACACCTGATCCGTCAGTCAGCCCCCTAATGTACTCCTTGGCTTCTTCGAAGAAGTTCATCCAGGTTCCCTTGTTGCTAGGTCGGAGCGGCGCTTTGAAACCATTGGCCACTGGGTTGCGTGACTTGAGGAAATCAAACAGTTTATCGAACATTCGAATAAATTTCACAGTTCCTTCTGAATTTTTGAACTGTGGGAGTTGCAAGTCTTCACGACAAAAATCTATGGCGTCAGCCACACTAGTGCTTAAAGTCTGGACAGCAAGGTGGACTTTCATCTTCTGTTTCTGCCACTGAATGTGTGCAGCACGTAGTTTTGTTGCTGCATGCAGGCCTTCTTTTTCTTGAAGTTCTTGTAGCTTGACAATGTAGTCCCAGCTCACCGATGCGCCTGATGCGTCCCTGAGGCACCCAAGAGCAGAAAGAGCATTTCTAACTAACTTGACCATGTGACATGCGTCTAAAAGGCAGTACACCTTTTCTTGTGTTACAGGGTGAGGGAATGATGTTGACATCGCTGATGCATCTTCAACGGAAGCCCCCAGGTCTTTGAACATTGTAAAGTTACAACGGAGACCATCACATGTCAATGATGTCACGTGCACTCCTGTCTCATGCAACTTTGTCAGACAGAGCTTCACAATGTTCGCACGCTCTTTTCCTGAAAGACCATTGATCAAAAAATAGCCACATGGTACCTTCCAGTGGGAGTCCAGAGATACGAGCATGAAAACAAGGGCTTCAGACGCAACTGCGTTACTGTCATCGTCCACTTCATTGCCAATATCCACGTAGCCTCGAAATTTTTTGCCGTCCCATTCAGGGTGCTTTCTAATGGCCATTTCATCAACAACAAGGTTGCAGAGAAGCTGTTTGTTGTTCTTCTTAGCCTGATTGGGTTTTGCTCGGATGGCGTTGATTGCTTCGCTTGTGAATCCAGGTTCTCCGTTAATGGAGCTATACCATTTAGTTATAGTCGATGGATGTGGCAAGGAACATTGAAGTGTTTCTCTGACATAGTTATATGCCTTTGTCGAGTAAAACTGTAGCGTGAGTGCAAATGCACGCAGTGCAGGAGAATATTTGTCTCGGCTTAACTTAACAGACGACTTGTCGCCTTCACTGGATGTTTGCTTGAGCAACCGTTTCGTAACTTCCAAGGGGATCCCCATGAAGCACTTTTCAAGCATTGCCGAGGCATCTTCTGAAATGAGCTGCTTGTGCTTGAGGTCATCAATTATTTCATTAAATGAGCTGACCTTCCTTCTTAACCGACGTTCTCGTTCAAGGCTGAGCTTCAGCTTTGTTTTCACTGTCGCCGCTGAATCTGTGCAAGCATCCAGTTTCCTCTTCAGTGTTTTTGGCGTGTCAAGGACTGCATAGCTGTGCTCGGCGACCTGAAAACAAAACAGTGAAAGTTAAAGCTGTTGAAAAAGACACCTTTCACAAAAACCACTCATCATATGACAGTCTTTGTAAAGCGGGCATCTGTTCGTAGCTTACGTGGTTTAACGCAGAAAATAAGCAACCAGGTGCACAGGGAAGTTTAGAAATTAACTTTGTCCCCTTCATTTACCGGTGCACTCGAGAAATGCCACATCAGACAGGAATTTCAATATTTTCCCTGGATTAGAAAAACTGGTGCTGCAGCCATGAATAAAACCAATGTTCTGCTATGACTACAGAACATACCAGGACTACTAACTTGATTCAAATTGGATGCTATCCTAGTGTGCGTAATGTATACAAAGTTATCGTGTTGGTTACCACGAGATTACAAGAAAGTGGCCTGACTAACATCGGACTAGTTACATTCAACCGAGGACGGACCAAGTAGCTGCACTCGGGCAGCGTAGTACAAAAAAAGGCAACTTGCATGGGCTGAGTTCTCTTGCACCGTGGTTGGAGTGTTGCCGTTTGGCTGTTCCACTGGGGTCACATCCACAATGGCAGTTCTCTGCTTATGCGGCTTTCTCTCAGCAGTCCTCTGAAACAGCCGTGTTTCATTCACAGTTATGCTAATTTATTACTGCGAGTGCAAAATGCTGTAAGTAAAAAAATATGCTGGCGTCAAGCATATTATAGCAGTCTAGCAGTTTCTGAATTATACCACTAGCATCTTAGACAGCTATCATAGCACCACTGAGATATATAACGCAGATAGGAGCATTTCAGAAATTGAAAGAAAAAATTGGGCACTTAAAATTCAAGACCTCGCGCTTTGTAACGTAATGGACATGTTTTTCCAATTCCGTTTCATTGCTTACAGTACATGGTTTTCAGAGTAAGTGTGCCAAACAATTTCTCAACCACAGCTTCTCACAGCTACATGTAGATTTTATTGTGCTCCAAGCTAATTTGTAGGGCGTCATTTTTAAAGTGACTCAGCAGATGAACTACGAAAGAAGGTAGCGCCCATTCAGGCGATTTCAGTGTCTAATAAACGTAGCATCAACTAGTTATACGAACGCTAAACGAGCGAACTGCGATGGCCGAACAGTATGCTTTTTTTTTTTCCGGGCCACTATACCAAAATGCCGAGATGTCGTACTATACCTTTTCCAGGTGCTTCGGGAAAGAAAACAAGGTGGGCACGGCGTCAGGCTGTAGCCGAGTTCGTGCGCCCGTTCTGTCAAAACAGTTGTCAGTAAAGTGGTCACTGCAGAGTCTGCTACCTGGGGATGGAGTCCATTTGTCCCTTCTTAAGTTTACCACCCAACGCCAATATAAATCCGGCTTAGAGCGTGGGAACCTGCGTAACAAGAGCCACAGCTTAACGACACTGATATCACGTTTGCGTTTCGCTGCGTATCACGCACGTCGCGCAGAATATTGTAATACTTACAAGTGGAACATCTTCCCAGACGACTTCTCTGGTCTGCTGGTGCAGTTGACGGCGCAACAAGCAGGCATATTTAGCGGAATGCGCGCGAAACCAGCCTATACGTAGCACGCGCTATGCTGGAACGGCGGCCATTTGTCCGACTTCCGGGACAAGCGCTCGAACTTCCGGCGGCCGCGCGCCGGAGAGCTCGAAGCGCCATCCAGCAACCCTAGTGGAGATCAGTGGATCCCGCGACTTGCGGGTCGGCGGCCGAGTACCTTAGCGACAAGATAACCGCGGCGGGGCGCCGACAACGAAGAAGGAGCAGTTCTGTTAAGGGTGCGTCTCTTGACCAATGAAAAAAAAACATACACCAGTAAATAAGCCGAAATGTTGCGCTTTCTAGGCAATGAAATCACGCGCAATAACTAGTGAATCAGCAACCTGCTAGGATAAGCCAGGCCCAAATCACTAAGCTTTGATACGCTCATATGAATGACCCTTCTGTTTATGCTGAGAGCCAACTTCGCCTTAAACCTTCTGAAGCTGCTCCACCGGAGTGGTTGATTCTCTCGCATAACTTAAGCGTAATCGCAAAGACAGTGTTGACTGTCTCCTGTATCATTGTTACCGCTTCAAAAAATAATGCGATGATGCCTGCTGTCCCTTTAGTAGACTTAACGACGATCTTTTACGTAAAAACCGTGTGGCAGGCTGGCCTCATAGATCGCCAGTCGAGAGCGTCTTATGAGCACGTCTGCAATAGTTTCCGGCGACTTGAGGGAAATAATGCCACATTGACATAGACCAAAATTGAACTCATTTTTTCTTTAAGACGCCACAGCAGACACATACATCCTACAAGCTTCATTAACATGGTCTCTTAGTGTGTGTGTGTGTGTGTGTGTGTGTGTGTGTGTGTGTGTGTGTGTGTGTGTGTGTGTGTGTGTGTGTGTGTGTGCGTGTGCGTGTGCGTGTGCGTGTGTGCGTGTGTGCGTGTGTGCGTGTGCGCGTGTGCGCGTGTGTGTGTGTGTGTGTGTGTGTGTGTGTGTGTGTGTGTGTGTGTGTGTGTGTGTGTGTGTGTGTGTGTGTGAGAGAGAGAAAGACGCTTTTTATATAAAGACGCTGCTCTTTCTCAAGTGTTATTGAACTGAAAACGGCTCGTTTACCCCAGCCCAAAGCGTTAGTGAGTGTTCGATAAAACATCGCGAAGTGTCGCAGGCTCTTCTCTCTGATGACACTATACATCATTCGACCTATGTCCTGGCATCTGAGTGCTTCGACCAAAAGCAGGACTGCACTTCAGAATTAATAGCCCTGGCGTCTGCCCACATAAAGCAACAACAACCAACATGGCTGCGCAATGATGACCTAGGCTAGGGCACTGCCCCTTGCTGATCCCTCCAAACAAAGAATGTATTGTGCCTGCTCGACACATTGGGCCTCACACCGCTTTGGGGAGCACCGGTAACATCGCCCTTCCTCTGCACGTTTATATGCTGCCATGATGCCACAGGAGACCGTAAACCGTTAATGGCGTTGCCCATTTCCGAATCGCAAAGCACCCTGGTTGTAGCAAAGGAAACACTCGTCATCACTTCCTCTCCCTTTTCTCCACCTTCTTATTTCTCCTCTTCCTGCCTCGTTCACTGGTGGCCTTCGGCCAAGCCTGTGCACAAAAAGGAACTTGCCATTTCTGCTTTCTCGAACGTACTTACTTCCACAAGGCTCCTTGTGATTCGCAGCGTTCGCAAGTAGTGTTATTCGTAGATTGTCATGGTGCACAAGTACTTCTATATATTTCACTTTGTACACTATGTCACCGTAGCAGTATCTGTATAATTCTTCTGTCTAAAACATTGTTTTTTCTATGACTTTCTTCGTTTTGAAAAAATATGTATTTGCTAGATTTGTCTTCATTGAAATACGTTCTCCCTGTTCTTGTATTGTACGAACTATTACTGCACCCACCCTGTTATGGCCATGACGGCCAACGGTTTTTTGGAAATAAATATTAGCGAACAAAGGAAAAGGCGCTGATTCACGCTTACTATGTTTATAATTCACTGATAAAGTACACATCTCACTAATTTTGTTGGATATTGAACTAGTTAACAGGAACCACTGTGCATACAGTCTCGTAAATTTTTGTAGTAGTTAAACCAGGCACCAAAATCTCAGCGCTAGTTCCGGTTTCGAGGAACATGCACGCCAGTATAACGGTTGCCAGGCGTGCCAAGATCTGATCGAACGGAGTAATAGTGATGTCGATGTTCACATTTCTTGGCTTTCAAAACTTTTTACCGATTAAGAAATTTGATAACACTGTAAGGAACCTTTCTTTGGGTTTTATGTCCTTTCTTATTTATTGCTTTGTGAATTTTGAAACGGGCGAAGCACGGAAAGTGGTTGACTTCATTTTGTAGCGCTTGCCTCCACTCATTTATGCCTATCACTAAGCGATACTTTACAAGTTGGATTGCGCTCACTTATCTCACTCGGTTAGCGTAACAACTACGAGAAAGACAAAGGTAGCGAGTTGTGGCGTGCAGAGAACGGAGGCCGCAGTGAGCAACACCACGCAAGACAGCCATGAATTCGACGAACATGGCTGAGTTGGGCAACACATCTTTTTCGCGGTTCTGTGGTGTGTTAACCCAAGAATTTCCCGTTTCGCGAAAGTTTTTCAAGTTTTCTAGTGGTGATTGGTGAGCAGAAGTACCTGAACCAATATTTGAGCAGGTGTTCATTTTGCACGAGTGCAAGTATTGATTTTGCACGAGTTCTTTGCAAGCCTGACTGGTCAGAGAGAAGTGCAGTGTCGCTAGACTAGCTGTTCAAAACGGATGCAAAGCTGGTGTCGGCAAAATGTATTTATTGGAAGGTTTGAATTCGTGTTGGCGCGGCTACACAGTTCTTGATTCCTTTACTTTTGGCATGTTCAAACGATGCCAAGTAACTATAAGCTCCTTCCTCTTCAAGAAAGTCATGTAGCCATGGTTTGAAACTTCATGAGTTATCATTTCTAATACTGTCGCGCAAGTACTTGTGATTGACTAAAGTTTTCTAGAAATCATTACCGGGAATGTAACTTGGGTCAACGTTCTGACAAGTAAACTTTCCTTCATCAAAACAACGCTGTTATTCAGAAACGTACAAGTCAACAAACAAAAGCATAGTTTCCTGTTATGAAAAAAGTTTTGATCGCTTCAAGCCTCTCCGTGCCTCTAAACTCCAGTTTCGTTTGGTACTAAAGTTGCGTCAGAAAACTATGTGCGCTCTCATAACCAACGTCATTGAGTCAAATACCACGTGTCCCACTCGTGATTGTTGATAATTGTGTTGGATCGGATATTCTGGGTTCAGTCTTTGCTCGTTACGCTATGTCAGTGGTAAATTAAAGCTGCTTATGCAGATTGACACATTTATGCTACGTGAATGTTTGTTTTTCTAATACAAAAGGCGAAAAAAAGAGTTAATTTATTTCATTTATGGAAGTCGGTCAGCTTAATATTCACCCCTTCAGACACATGAACAAAATTTAAAAAAATGATTAACAAAATTTTCCGAATGGCCGCGTCAGCGAAGCGCCCAGCGGACGTGTAAGAAGGCAAAAGCGCCATCTACTGGCACGCGAAGTAGGAAAGGAGCTTGCATGCTTACCTTCCTTTCCTCGGGTTTTTCCTCTTTCCCTGTAATTGTTGACCTCACCAGTGACATCATGAAATAAATCTTTCATTCGTGGTTTATTTGCAGTTGGATGCCCGGCAGCCACCTGTCGTAAAAGCGGCGCGGCCGCTGCGTATTAGCGTGTGAAAGCGCGCACATTGGGGGTATAGCGAGTTAAACGCGATAGACGAGGAGCAAATTTCATCGTACGTCAGGCCCTGAACTCTACAAAGAGCACTCGCTGAGCACACACAGTATGCTATATGGCAACTTTCTCATCATCTTTCGTCCGTCGTCATGCTTAATCACATTTGAGATGAAGCCAAGCTGCAGTTACCTCTTAACCCTTTCAGCCCTAGCTTTGTATTTTGGTCTAATACACTTAATGTGCGCGTTTTTCTCGTAGTTAGGACCTCACAAGACCACAAACAAAAAATTGAGCCACTGGTACGAGCTTTTTTGGATTACTTAACGTGGCATTAAATTAGGTGACTAGGGTCCAGTGATTGAAAAATAAAAAATGGCTTCTTTTTTCCTGCCAGTCAATGGTGTACACAAAATAGAACCCAACGTCTTACATTTCAGGATAACACTCACTGAAACAGCTTCGCTACGTCGTCCTGAGAATGGCGCTTACCCGCCTCAACTTATGCGCCTCAGCTTCACCGAAGACCTCGGTCGCGCTTCTTCTTCTTTGTGGCTGCTACCTCCACAAACGTGCCACAATATTGATGTCAATTTCAGTGTCAATCATTGAAGAACTATGCCCCGATGAATGAGTAGTATTGGTTACGTTTCCGAGATACTAGAGGAAATGTTGTATGGTGGTGTCAATTGACAAAACCAGGGCCGTAAGGGTTAAACGCTTATGTTGTGTGATATCCGACAAAGAGCTTGACATGTTTAGTTTAAACCTAAATAGAGTTAAAATAGCGTTTTAATGGTATTTAGCACTTTATCAACTTCCGTAGCGTCGTGTATGCCATTTTTCCCTAAGAACTCATTGACGTCTTTGCCTTAATTTTGCATTTCTGACGGAGAAATCTTCAGAAGCCTACATACCAGACTGGTGTGGTTTCGGCGTCGGAGAAACTCCGTCATCATCAGAACGTTGTCATTCAGGTTTGAAGACGAGCGCGAATATTAACAATCTTTATATTTATTTATTTATTTATTTTTACATACCGCAGCTTCAGTGAGGCTATTGTAGGAGTGCAAAAAGACGAAAACAACAACAACACAACGAATCAACATTCACGAACAGGCTTCTAGAAATTCTTGCAGTGGTAGTGAACGAACACTTCCGGGCAGCAAATTCCAGCCTTCTGTACTAGAAGGGAAGAAGTTATATTTGAACATGTCAGTGTGGGTCGAAAAAAATGTTTCAATGTTAAGGGTGTCGTCACTTCTCGTACACATAGGTCTGGAAACTTCACATATGATTCTGGAGTGCTGAAGCGACAATAACTGATTAAATTGTGCAGAAACTTTAGTTATTCAACATGGCGACGCTTCACGAGTGTGGTGAGACTTAGCTGCGAAGGGAATTTGTTCGAGAGAAATCCCTCTCACATTTTTGCATACAAAGCGTGCAGCTCATTTTTGTATGAAATTTAGTTTTTGAGATCAAAATTTTTTACTGGCTATTCAAATCACCCAACAATATTCGAGAATAAAACGAATGAGAGTTTTGTAGGTAAGCAGTTTAGTTTCCTGAGAACAATGAAGGAGCGTACGATGTAAAGAACCTAAACTCTGAAGGGCTTTGTAGCATGTGAGGTCAATATGTTTGGACCCCGATAAATTATGTGTCGGATGCCAAGGTTGTTAAATTTGGATACATCCTGCACAAATTAACATTGGTAACATCATAAGTCAATGGAAATGAACGTCTAGTAACGTACATAATGACTGTCTTGGAGACATTATTGGTTTGTTAAGATTTGCGCCAACTACAAAACTAAGAAAATGAATAGTTATGAATAGCAAAATCCTATGAAGATTTCACAGCAGAATACAGAACGCAGTCATTTGTGGAAAGGCATATAAAATGCGAAGCATTTTTTCAGTACTTTTGGCGTCAATGTCAGTGTCTATCTATCTATCTATCTATCTATCTATCTATCTATCTATCTATCTATCTATCTATCTATCTATCTATCTATCTATCTATCTATCTAGCCACTTACATCTGGGTGCTCTCGTCACCACCCCCTCAACTTGGTATTAACGTAAATAATTGTGGCACGGTAAGATGCTTTGGTGAATATGACGCGCTGGTCAAGACATTAATAAGGTCACTATCTCGTCACGTACATCGTGAAACATTTTCCGCCAGACAGTGTCGGGTATGTGCCTACGGGCGGGTATGTGCCACTGGTATGTGGGTATGTGCCACAGACGATTGATATTTAGTATCCAAGAAAGAACGACGTGAACACAACACACAAGTGCAAATATAACGCGTGAGCATTAGGAAAAACCTACCATCGGCAGCGTTGACCTGACGAATGCAAGGAATAATCTCAGGGTCCGAGCATGAATTGAACCACAGCATTCCGCGTGGAAATCAAGCATTCTACCTCAGAGCCACGCCAGATCTCGGAACTACATTTCAAATATACCCTGATGCTCTTGAAATGTCAATTACATAAAACATTACATATGTACCCCTATGATGCGGCCGTCACGTCAGCTTAACTTCAATTGTAGTTATGTGCTATTCATTGACGTTGATTTTTTAGAAGTGTCCAGGACTACCATCTCGTAAACAGCAGTGCTTCGTACCAGTTTATCGCTTCTGGTGTAGCTAGCCTGATAGTTCATGTTCCTGTTAGCATCGTTGTGCATGTGCGAACAACTAGTTATATAAACATCTGAAACTCTTCAGCATATCTGTGTGCATGCAACATTTGTACATATCTTTAGGGTCATTTCATGACGTCTCAATTCATTAAAAAATACAACATGGCCCCTTCCCCTCCGCATGCTTCACATAACGTCAATTGCAAAGGTACATTAGATCTGCCGAACTTTTTTCACTGAAGTATGCAAGGGTAGGCCTTCAACATAAATCAAAAATAAAAGCGGCCCTAGTACAGAATTCTTGGCGACGTTTGATGTAACGGGCAGTTAGTTGAATGGAAGCACAAATATTGTGAGCGCTGCAAAAGAAAGTCGGATATTCGGCCAACCATTGATGCATTATTTAGTATAACAAACAATTTTTACAGTAGTTTAGGATATGGTAGTGTCGAAGGCCTTGGCAAATACAATCAATATGCCATCAATCTGGTCACCTATGCCTAAAGAGCTGCTGATGTTATGAACGAATTCTGCCATTTGAGTAATAGTGTAATGACCCCGTCTGAAACTATGCTGGGCAGTGATCAAAGTTTTGTTTGTCTCAAGGAACTTCTTTCAAGACTTTATACTTTAGCATTTCACAAGATTGTTCAGTGAATGAGGTGGTCTATAACTGATGAATAATTGAGCATTACCCAACTTAAATAAGGAGAGAGTCAAAGCAAGTTTCCACGAGAAAAGAAGTGTCGCTGACGAGAAAGATTTTCTAAAAATGTATTAATTATCTGCTGCACCAGAGAAAGTATCGAACTGTGAAATCTGTCATGATGCCATCGAGACTGCATGACTTATTGGTGTCTAAGTTTAAAATGAAATTGAATACGACCTCAAGTTACGCTGACATATCGTCGGTTCCAGGGTGAGATTCTGGATGAAAAGCAAGGATGGTTCAGTTGTCAGTCGTATAAGGACAGAATGGAAGTGGATGTTGAAGCCTAAGGGGATTGTCTCTATATCTGTTGTCATCGTGTGAGATGAAAAACGAGATGGCAGCGTAGCCTTCCAGAATTTACGAGGATTTGTTTTCATTAACCTGGGCAAGGTAACCTTGTCATAATGTTCTTTAGCGGATACATCAATAATACTGTTCGCGATGTTGAAATTCTAGCGTAATTGTAAAAAAAAGTTAAATGCGGGAGCATACAAAAAATAGACATGTTAGAGGCTTATAAAAAGAATACCTCTCCGATAAATCACCAATGATGAATGAAGTTTTACGTCTTGTCAAGAACCGAACATTCAAAGCGTTCACTATACTTGTACAGCCATCAGCACACCCAATACTGTGATGAATTAGCAACAATGAAATATTATCTACGAGTGTACCTAATCTCGTAGTATTTTCGAAGTTGTGCGGCTACCTTTGCATAGGAATATTACACCAAATACATGTTAGCGCGCAAACCTTAGTGGCCATAACATAACCTTCCGTGAGAAAACTTTGCCTGGTCGGTAATGTGCAGCAACAGGACAGTAATGTGCCACCGCTTGGCAATCGCCCGCTATCATCGTTTCTTACGTAAGAACTCGTAAAATAAGTGATGATCACTAACAGTGGAAGTTAGTTTTCAAGGAATGCTAAACATTTCCGAATCAGTAATAACTTTTTTTAAACCTACTGAATACCAGTATCTAGAGCATGTACTTTTTCATAGCCATATGCTTGTCCGCAATGCATAATGCACAATCTTTTCAGGGTTCTAAACAAACGCCAAAATCTTCTCCCAGAGCGCTCTGGTCAAGGAATAACACGTTGTAGTCACTGCAGCCTTCGAACGAGGCCCTAATTAACAAGCTCCCTTCAGAAAACATGAAAAACATTGGCCTATGAGCAGACACTCACGAATATGCCGTCACGCAGAAGTCAATCAATAAAGTTTACCGGCAGTCCTCTGCTAATTAATTGCGTATGGTTCATTAGGCTATGTTTACACATCTGCTATGTTCCGACTGCCACTTCGCAGGGCGTCATTAGCTCACAAGATTCACTCTCCTTCTTGCGCAGTGCTTCAGGCCATCCTTTACAAGGCTACAAGAAAGCCTTCTATACCGGCTTGTTCTGATCTGGAAAAAAGGCCGCCCATCAATATATAAATGACACTAGTCTTACCCTGTTTCTAGGTTGCCGAGCACAGCTTTTTTCTTTAGATCTTGATCATCTCCTTGTACCACATGAAAAGTTAAAGCGTCTTTTGTTTTACTCACTTGTAACGGCTGTGGTAGAACTTGCTGTCTCCACATCCAAAGTATTACATATGTGTATGTGTCACTGAGATACGGTGGTAATGTAATATCGAAGTGCCCAATAACCCCATTGAGATTTTAAGATTCTATAAAGCAAGCAAGATGCTGAAATTCAGATGCACACATTCAAGATGCACCGCACTTGTGACGAGAATTAAAGCGAAAGTTTTTCGCAAGGAAGTCGTGCAAAGACGCCGAACTCGGCGTTTCGGATGTTCTTCATTCATGCTCTCGGTGCGCTTTCTTTGATCGCCTGGGGTTATTCTGGGCAGAAAAGGGGCAAGTGGAAATATGGGCATCCGGGGTGCCGTCTTACGCGTATTGCTAGTCAGATGATGGGCTCGAAAATGTATGCGGCCTCGGTGCGTTTGAATTGCGGGCAGTATAAACTTGACAGCATGTGGACGAGGGCGTACTCCAAGATCTTACGTCGAGTTTGAAAAATGTACCGCTTTCATCATGAGCACCTACTCAAAATAGAAAAGCTAAGCTGCCTTTTAGTATGACAAAAAAATGCGGTGTTATAGGAAAACAAACTCTACTGTAAACAGTACACGCACGTTTCAATTATGCTTATACTGTAGCTATTCCATTTATACTCGGGTACGTGTTTGCTCGCTTGTAAAGTACTCTGCCCAGTCGTGAGGTTACTTTCGTACGATGTTGC
Source organism: Rhipicephalus microplus (assembly GCF_043290135.1). NCBI lineage: Eukaryota > Metazoa > Arthropoda > Arachnida > Ixodida > Ixodidae > Rhipicephalus > Rhipicephalus microplus. Next base: position 168,542,914 of record NC_134701.1, on the reverse strand, counting down.
GCACACCATTTGTTTATCTGTCTAAAGACATTAGATTTTTTTCGATATTTTATGTTGACCCACCGTGTTGGTTCAGTGGGTGAGGCGTCACACTCGCGAACTAGTGGCTCCATTTTCAACGACGATGGTCTTGTGTGGATGTGAGAAAAATGGAAAAACGCTTGCTTACTCGGGCACATCTGCGCACTAATGAACCCCGGGTAGTCAAAATCATTTCTAATTCCTCCTTTGTGGCATGTGTCTTAACCATACATTGGATTATATTCACAAAGTCCCAAACGATATCTTTAATTAAAGTGCATATGAAGTTTTTCCTGCATTAGCACTTGTTTATTATTCTGCATTAATGTCATCACATATATAGCACAGCTGTCCTTACGCAATTTATTCGTGAGTCTTTTTAGAGACTCCTTGAAATAAACATTTTTCACAGATGTACAAAATTGAAGCCACATGATGGTGCCGCTAATTGTCAGCGTCCTGGGCAAATTTAATCACCGGTATAAGTAGCACAGCCAAAAACTATTTGAGTGGATCAGTGGATTGAAACATACTTTGTGTAAGTCCATGCAGGGGTTTGTATGTAGGCGCGTGTGCAATATTAAATCGAACGTGGTTTCAAAGAGAGGCTTTGAAAACTTGGTCTCTTCCTTGTGGCTATGCCAGTGACATGCGCTACACTTGGCATGTCTGCACCCACAGCTAAGCCATACGAGAAATGGGTGTAGCATAAATCTTCATAATATGGTAAAACTTATCTTTGTGCGAAGGAGTGTTGAAATCACTTTTTTTCAAACGCTTCAATATCAGATTTATTTGTGTGACTCCATTTATACACCGAATAAAATCTGACTTCCACGGTGACCATGGGATGTGGTGGCATGTTGTGCCCATTATTCACCGTGTGTCGTTACTGGTTTAAAACCAGCGATGTGAAGCTAAGTCTTGATATCTTCGTTGCCGTCGGTTCCGGTGACCTTATTGCGGCGGAACCAATTATTGCAAGAGGCTTTCTTATTTATATCAATAAGCAGTTCACCTCTGCAGTACATTACATGACAGCAACGCATCGGCTGTGTATTCATGCTTCACCATCACTGCTTGATTGGGAATATGTTAGCTTGCGAAGAAAAAGAAAACCCAAATAGTAGTTTATGTGCTCGATCCGATGTTTCGACAAGTTCACTCATATTCCTCAAGGCTAAAACTGAAAGCGTACTTGACTTACACTTGTAGAAATGTTGGCTCGAGCACACAACCTTCGCTTAAAGATATTTTCACCATCATTACTTGGATGACATACCGCAAAGCCATTAACTCCAACTCTGTTGCCAACGCTTTCAAAATGTTTCAAGAATGAGTTACGGAATTGCATGAACTTACATGCAGCGTTCTCACACAATCTTCATTGCTGCACCTCCGTCAAAAGAACGCTTATTTTTCACTGTTGCGTTGGCTTTGGCGGCATAATTCATAAAAGCGCTGCTGTTGATTGCAAACATCATCCATCATTCACGCGCTGCTGGAAAACTGATGGGGTGTTTCATGAACACAAGCATTTATATGGCCATATATACCGCTGTGTCAGTAAATAGCAGCACCCAATTCGCTCAGCAGTGCCGAAATGCAATATCTAACAAGATGTGTTTTTTTATTTTTTATTTATTTATTTATTTATTGAGTTATATATTTATTTATTCAAGTACCCTAAGGGACCGGGGAATTAGGGGGTGCAAGTACAAATATTTGCAGAGAATGAATAATTGTAGGTTATTACACTTCTACAATACAAAAGTTTGTAAACATCAATGCAAGCAATACAACAAGCAATACAACATCGGATAAAGCATAATTGTTAGTGAAGGCTACATAGTTCTAAACACGTGAGAAATTCTGAATTGAACAAAGAAGGTTCTGTTATATTGGCAATCCTGGAAGGCAATGCGTTCCATGCTTCTATTGATAACGTTAAAGGCAAATTTTTGTATTTTTCTCTACGGGCGCACATGAAGTTCACTTTGTAAGCGTGATGGTGCGACTACAAGTATGCAGTAGCGGTAAAATATGCGTCGGGGCAAAGGACGCGTTAAAATAATGCAGGGTGCGGAAAAAAAATTGCCCGCAGCTTCCCTCGGGGGAACACTGAGGAGGATGCGGAGCATATAATTGGTTAACGGGGTGTTAAAGTGCGACTTACTTGGGTCGATGGCTAAATTGGTTAACGTGGTTGTGAAATGTGGTGTTAAATTGCGACTTACTTGGGTCGATGGCTAAATTGGTTAACGTGGTTGTAGGAGGGGGTGTTAAATGAGTGAACACGTACACACGTATGCGAAAGGGCGGCGCTGGTCGAAGGGACGTCGATCATTGTGTTTGTGGATTCGTTGGAATTCATTTCACCGCGACCTTGGACGTCGACGCGCCGTACAAACCAACCGACGAGCGGCAACTGAGCGAGCGAGGGCCGACCTTGAGTATATATACAGCGCGACGGCGCATGCGCTGTCAGCTGTCGAATGTTCTCGAAGGAGAAGCGCGCGCGGCACAGATGGTGGGCGACGGCGCGACGGCGCATGCGCGCGCGTCAGCTGTCGAATGTTCGAGAAGCGGTGCGGACGGCGCGGACGGCGCACTACAAGGCGCGAGTATAAGATGCTTCCGCATCTAAAACATAATCTATAAATTTGCCTGCGCACAGCAAGCGGTGGTATGTTCAGCTTCACTTTCAAAGATGAAACGCTTCGAAATCGCGAGTATGATGATAAGATGAATCGTGCTGCTTTATTTTGTATGGAGTCCGGTAGGTTAGTTGGGCTGGCTTGGTGGGGATGCTAAATGATGGATGCATTTTCTAATGATGGGCGCACAAGAAAACCGTATGCTTGGAGCCTGGTGTCCCTGTCGGCCAGATGTAAGCGTCGCTTGAGAAAGCCAAGTTTCTTCTGCGCTTTACAAGTAATATATTCGACGTGGTCAGTCCATGTTAGATTTGAATTGATAAAGACGCCGAGGTATTTAACCGTTGTAGCTGAGTCTACTATTAGGGGCAAAGCTCCTTAAAGCGCCACCCGTTCGTCCCTCGTCGTCGTCCTTGTACGTAACCAGTCTTACGTTTTGACCTGCAAGGTGGTGCCGGTGAGACATTTCTCCTGTGCGCGGTTGAACAATAAAAAAATCGCAGCGTGCGCGTTAACTAACAGCCCGATTCTCCTGTCTCTCATTCAACATCGACATTCAACATCTCTCATTCAACAGCGAGCGTTGGGCCGCAGTGCCATGAATACAGTGAACCAGTATATACCATGAACTTGAGGTGGTTAAAGGTGGAAAGTAGACGAAGCAAAAGCTGAACTCTCCTGTCTCTCATTCCCCATTAGCAGCCATTGGCATGTATATTGAACACTATCTGACAAGAAAGGGTTGCTACGTTATACTCGCTGGGCGTAACCTCCTTGGTTTTAGAAAGGTTTAGCGAGCGTTGGGCCGCAGTTCCATGAATACAGTGAACTAGTATATACCATGAACTCGAGGGGCTTAAAGGTGGGAAGTAGACATGAAGCGCAAGCTGTCGAAAATATGCGTGTGCCACCTCTCGTTTAGTCCTTGGAGTGTCCGCTGGATGGTGGTGCTTCTTTATGTGGAATATATGATGAAAAGATGCGAGATGGTGGTACTTGGAGTGTTGACTAGATGGACAAACGGGCACACAGACAGATGCATGGACGGACGCATGGATGGCTGCACGGACGGATGGACGCATTGACAGACGCAAGGGCGGATGCATGGACGAACGCAGGGACGGACGCATGGATGGACGTGCAGACGCACGAACACATGCACGCACGGCCAGGCGGATGGACGCATGGACGGTCACACAGACGGACGCATGGACGGACAGAAGCAAGAACTAATGAACGGACGGATGCTTCGCCCCACTCTCCATGATTCACCCCATGAATATGCTGCCATTTTTTTCATTTAGAGTATAAGTATTAGATTGTGATTTAAATTGAACGACAAATGCTTGATCTTTTCTAGATTCAATTGCATCTGCCATTTGTTGCACCATTGTGTTATTTCATGAAAGTCAGATTGTAGGGCTTTGACGTCGTTAGTACCATCTATTTCTGTGTATATAACGCAATCGTCCGGGAAAAGGCGAACTGTTGAAGTAATGTTTATAGCTGTGTCATTATTATAAATCAAAAATTAACGCGGGCCTATTACTGTACCTTGAGGGACACCAGACTTGACAAGTGTTGGACTGGATGTGTTATCATTTAATTTAACCACCTGGGAACGACCCTCTCTAGAAATTTCTGAAGTCATCGTGTTGTTTCGCTGTCACGTTCAAGATTACTTAGGTTTAGTGTTTGTCGTTTGTGAGGTACGCGGTTAAACGCCTTAGAAAAATCAATCAAATTTTGTGAACAGAATAGGACAAGGGCAGTGAGGTGTAAATGTCTGTTACCGATTCGTAGAGCAGCGTCTGACATGAGAGTTTTGGTCAGAAGCCATGCTAATTGGTAATGAGTAAGTTGTTTTGATAGAGATGCGCCATTAAGTGTGTGTCGATTATGTGTTCAAGCAGTTTGCAACTAATGAAGGTGAGTGATATAGGGCGATAATTATTGAAGACAGCGTTATCACCAGGCTTACGTATCGGCAGAACATGAGCTACTTTCCAGTCTTCGGGTACACATCCAGAGTCAATTGACTGTTGGAATATTGAAGAAAGCACTACTGCTCAGAAATGACTGGTTCATTTTAAATGTTTAACGCTGATGTCATCTGGACCTGAGCTGGTCTTGACAAGTGGTCAATAGCACGTTTAACACCGTTGGTCGTTATGATAATTGATGGGAACTTGAACAGAATTGTTTGTTGTGGAAATGGAAACAGTTAAAACATCTGCTACAGAAATTTTGTGCTATTTTCCACTGCTACATTCATTTTGCAGAATATACTTAGGGAACCAATTGGACAACAATTAATGTTGTAGACGATATTGTAACGAAACAATTGTTCCTGTATATGCATGTTTCATTGGAAATGTCGTCGAAAGACGATAGTCTTGACGATAGGCGATAAGGTGTAGAAAGCAAAGTGACGAACAGGTGCCACCACCATATTGCCTTAGCAAAGCGGTGGAAACACTTGTCTTTTTGAGCATCGCGTTGCGTTGTCGGTGCAGCGTCATAAACGCTATGGTCCTAAGAATAATTTCTGTATGCCTTGTCTACTATAAATTCACACATGAAAAATATCGGTGTGTCGTTATGGTGCCTCAGATATGCGCAATAATTGCTTTTTAATTGACAATCGCACAAGTACGAACGCTGAAAATTTAGCAATTTGGTGGGCGCTGCGGATGGGTTGGCCGTTTGGGGTATCATTTGGTGCCGTTTAAAGTATCATTAAGGCGGACAAACAGACAAGTGTACAGAGAGACAAACCAATTTTTTGCGTCGAAGTAGCCCAAGAAAGACTGGCGTCTTTAAAAGCACATGCAAAGTCAGTAAAATCACAGCAACAGTCTTTATAACTACGTGTCATGAATGCTGTCAGTCATACAACTATCCTGTTCTTGTGAGTCGCCTAAGAATTTACAATTATGGGAATTCAATCTGCCAGGGGGTATGAACTAGTAGGCTTACTAGTATTCTTAGACCTTTGGCACATTGAAAGTAGCATGCCAGGCTGACCAAGTTCTGTTGCGGAGCAAATTCACACAAACTTGGGCACTGGCAAGGTCACAGCCATCAGCGATCCCAAAGCCAGAGGCTTTGATGAACTCTGGAAGTGAACTCGGAAAATCCATACTTTGATGGACACTAAGGTATGAAGGGCTGGTTGAAGGAAAAAACCCCGCACAATTCGACAAACAGAACTCAGTTAGAGAGACGTGTTCCTGGGCCTTCGAGACGATAGGCGCAGTCCGGTAGACAGCACTATGACGGGTGACAATTCGAGATCTGTGTTTTCCTTTAAAAAATGTATCTGCAATCGACGTCCAGCTAAGCCCAACTGACTTTTTCATTCCTAGTCTTCTTTGTGAAACTCGGGTTTGTATACTTTATCATCAGTTGTACTTGGTATGCCTTTGGTGTGTCCTGCTAGCGACGCATTCATATTATGCTTTTTTCGCAACTAGCCCCCACTTCGAAAAATTCCAAGTAAGTTTTTAAAGAGCTGCAACTTATCATTTTTCCTAAAACACGAGGGCCTCATTAGTCACCTTTACGATTCTTCTATATTCTCCACGCAGTACTGGCATTACAACCTCTCTTTCTCTGTTCAGAGATTCAAAGTTAGCGCAGGTCAGCCAAGATAAGACTCTGTGGCGATTATGACATTTGATCTACGTTACTGAACTTTTTTGTCTCTTTTGAGCCCCCTTCACGTCTTCGGTGTTGTCACAAACGAGCGCTCCGAAAAAGAGCGCGCCGCCGAATTCTAGCCACAGTAACGATACCAAGCGCGGAGAGACGCCTCAAAGTCAACGATAAAGAAGAATACAAGCATCGAAAAACTCCCCGGGTGCGCCGTCTCTCCCCCTTCGGAAGCGTAGTCTCGCCGACCATACTCCTCACATCAACGGCGAGCAGCCCCTGGAATGTACTCGAAGGAAAGGGGCGGGGTGATGTGATACAGAGTTGCGTCACGAGTCACGGGCGGCCTTCGAAACGTCTCGCTCTTTCCCCAGCCCTAGCTGTGCATCGCGCCGATGAAACGATGAGAAGTTTCTGGAATCTAGCGCGGAAGGTATTTAAGCGAGCAGCGGAAGAGTGGTGATCAGGAGAAGAAAGTTCGCGCCCGTGTGCGTAGGAGAAGTTTGCGCTAGTGTGCGTAGGGTCTTTCCTCCGTGTGGGCGAAGCCTTTTGTCCTCAGTGACAAGGGAGGTAATGAAGAGGATTTCCACCTGAGGGCTGAAGACTCGTGTTACAAGCAGAAAAGTGTGAGACTACCGCTAGAGAGCGAAGACGCGTTCTGCAATCGCAACGCGTGAAAAGCCGACGTTTTACCGGCGAAGTTTGGTGCTTGGAGAGCGGCCAATTGAAGACGCGAGGTTTCCTGGAAGAGAAACTTCGGGGGAAGCGGATCGACAACAGCGCTGGACTTTGAGTGAGTGATTCTTGGAAGAGTATCATTTAGACTTTGTTCCTAGGACTTTGGACTAAATAAGTTTTCGAACTCTGTAGTCTTTAAGTGTCTTGGTTGTTCGTTGCATGCGATTGCATTGTATTGCGTATTCTTGTTTGTGTCCATTGTTTCGAGTGTGGCTGATTGTACTGTGTAGTACGTTGTTCTGTTGTTGACATATCGTATTCAACTATTGACGAGAGTACATATTTGTGTATCGTTTGATCTGCCATATTTGAGAATAAAATTTGGTTTTGTTTATCAACTCTCAGCTCTGACTTGTTCTTTGGACCACAGCCGGCGTCCGCTGGCACGCCAAATAGTAGCACTTCCAAATTGTCCACGCTTTCGTGGTGCAGTTCGGCGGGGCAATACTTCGACCCTGAAAATTAGCCCAGCGATCGCCTCCCTAATTAACGGGACCTGTGACAGGAGTATTGGGCTATAATATTTTATTAAAGCTCCGGTTTTGAATAGCACTTTATGTTTTGTAAGAATAACTTTGAAGTTCAGTTTGCTTGTCTCCCTCTGCTCTCTTTTTGTTTTTTTTAGCTGCCCCGTTTTTACTTATTTTTATTTGCCTTTTCTACACGAAGTCACCATCATTTATCCGTTGAATGTCTAGCTGTGTTTTTTTTTTCGTTCGTCTTCGTCAGGGAGAGGGGGAGAGCGTTTTCTTCCCAATCCTAGGGTGGCAACTGCATAATAATGACAGTGATCACGTAATCCATAAACCAAGCTGACTTCCTTCGCAGTTAAGAAAAGTAATGTGATCTCTATTATGCTGCAGGAAGCTTCGATCTGACCACTTCGTGGGCCGCTTTCGTGATCTCACGTTTCTTTCAGGCAGCCTAGGTCCCCAGCACTCAAAATCAGCATGCTGCTGTACCAGTGTACTACCAGTAAAAGTTTCTGTTTTTCAGCCACTCCTTATAGTGGTCGTCCCTATTTTAGTTCTGAAATATTTACCGTACCCGCACAGATATTCGCGTAAAAACGACTAATTCCTTTGAGACCAGTCAAGATTTATTATCTTTATAGACTTTGTATGTTTTGCAGAGCTGTTCATTTTAATCGAACTTCTTTGCGCTCTTCGGCCTCTCCTCCTAAATGTATTGCACCCAGAATCCTTTTTTGTGTTTATTCACTAAAATCAAAGACACACTCCTGAATTTAAGTGCTACCGAACACCAACAACAACGAGCTCTTAAACACGATTCGAATTCCGAGAATATAGAAGACGAAAAGCGAAGCGAACGAAGGGCGTAATGATCGAACTTGTGTAGTCCAAAAACAACGAAATCCTTTCTCATTATGGTATTTCTGAGAACTGTTGTTTTCATCATTTCTGCTTTATTTTAAGTTTAATATTTATTTCGTCTCCTTATATCTACAGTTTCATGGATCACCGAAACAAACTTTCGGAGAAAGTCGCAGAATGTAAAGGCTTGTTTCGTGATTACGGATGGCATTGATTCTAGATTCCTGTCACATATATTTTTTTCCTGTTGGTGGCCTTGTTTGTCGCGTACATCTTGGATTACGTACAACTGCCTGCTTTCTTTCTTCAGTTGGTTTTTGGCATAATACGAGAAAATGTTTCGTCAATTTGTTGTTTACCATGTCGTTTATATTTGCTAATAACTTCGCTAAACTGTTCTATTCACATCACTAATTGCTCGCACTCAGCGAAAATTTCGTTTGTCATGTTTTCATCTCAAGTTACATGCGTGATTAACACGCATCCTAAAAATTAAGCTCCCACGTTTATAGCATGTGCAAACGGACCTCTTGAAGAAAGTTTGAATTTGACTCACACTTATCTAAGTGGGATAGTGAGGGTCCGCCCCCTGTCGGAAATTGGCGGCACGGGACCACCAGACCTAAAAAAAGTCATCCCATTTTTTTGTTATAAGTAATGAGAGTTTATCTTTTTTAACGTGGTCAGCATTTGCATAATCAGCAACAACCTTTGATAATCTAAATGAATATTTTACATAGCTCTTTGGATGTTTCTGAAGTTACAAAAAAGAATTGAGTTAGCGCAGCAGTGGGAGGAAAGACCTGAAGAAGGCCGAGCACGAAATATGTGGTTCAGACGCACTTTATTTGAGTTTGGTTCATGTCTTTAACTTTAAAGGTATTGCCTATCTCTTGTAATCTGTAGTTGTTGTGTCTCTGGAAGCAAACACGCGGATTTACATTTTTGTGAGAGACATTTCTAAACAAACGTATGTAGGGCTACTGCTATAGTTCTGGCCATTTTATTACGGTTTTTTTAAATGACTCTTATCTCATGCTTAAAAAAGCAGTGAAACCAATTCGAACAAACTTCAATAAGTTGCTCTTCTCTGAATTCAAGACAGGAAGTATTGCGAAGTTCACAACAAAAACCTATTTGTTTGAACACCTTCACTTCAAGGAAGAGCTGGTAGCGGTGACCTTTGCAGTGCATGCGTGCATGTAAAATTCACATCTCACAAAGGCGGCAGCGTAATTATCCTCCCGTCGATCTCGACTTGCAGTAACAAGTACACGCGGGATGTTTGTACCTGTAGGATTCTGAGTGATGCCATGACTGCCCATTTGTCACATTTCAGATGCATTCCTCCGCTTACACATCCCAAATGCTTATGTCTTCGAAACGAGACGACATACCTTAAAACGCAATGCTGCAGTGCCACTATGTGATAACAAGCCATGTGATAACAAGCTCGCACTGCCATGCATACTGCACAACTGGCGCGGGTGTTCGAGAGTGCTCACCGTAACGTAACGCCTAGTTTGACGCATCGTTTTGAACATGCTTGGTATTGTAAGTCTCTATTTCGAACATAGCAATGTAATATATTAAACGTGGTTGCACTCAGACACTGGAATAAATTTGCTGAATTTCTGTGTAATGTTTGTGATCATAGGCAGCCATGTACGTTCATAACCATCGCGATTTACTATACTCTTATCTCAAACCATCACATTTTTATCTGAAGGATTCGAAAATAGATTAAAGCTGTTGTGACTCTAAAATACCAGAACAAGTCGACATAAATTTGCACCTGTGTATAATATATGTGCAGTGAGAAATACATATTTCTAATATCGATGCACAAGGCGGTGTCATTGAAAAAAGTGCAGTGAGTGCTTCTAAACACTCGGCTGTTATCTCTCAGTACTCATTTAGTTTCCTTTAATAAATATACTAAAATATATGCTAATATATACTATACTAATATACTAATATATACTCTAAGAGAGCACAATGTCTTTTTTTTTCAATTAATGACGCTGTTTAAGATATAGGCGCACAAGAAATAGCTGCCTCGAAACCCCATGCCTCTAATATTTTCCTATGTCCTGTTTACGCTTAGAAGTGCGACTTCACCATTGCCAGGAACCATGCAAAATGGCAATGAATCACGCCTGGTGGTGGTCTTTTCATCTTGCCTCTGACGATTTCTGGTGTTGATCACAAAAATAACATACCACAATTTATTCTGATTCAACTGAAATGACAAATGATTTCTCTCTAAAGATTACTGAAGAGAATAAACTAAAAATCGCCCCTCTAGTGCCCTCCAGGCTTAAGGACGAAAACTTTCAAGCGTACAACGAAGAACTACGGGTGCACATAAAAATGTGAATCAAATTTTAAGATAAGCAACTTTCAAATCAAAAAGCTCATTAGCATTTAGAAATCTACTGCGCTCTTTCGGAAGCTCATTCAACGTTGCTAGCGGCAGAAATCTGGAAGCACTTTCCGTCTTACAAAAGTACGTCATGGCATTAAATCTCCTTCTGTGTGATGCATAGTCTGTTTGAAAGATACGCCAACCTATGCATGTTTTCCGGTAGTCTACTCTATTTGTTTCGGATATTCTTCTGAGAATGCCCCAAGGACACGTACGTTTGCTATTAACGTCATTCTGAATAACGTCAATATCTTTTTAGAGGATGTAGACAACTCAGATGAGCACTATGCTATTGTCTAAAAAATATGCCCTATACGGTCAGGATGCTTGCTTTTTGCTAAGTCGGCAGCTGAGGCACAGCAGAATAAACTTTATTGGCTTCAGGCGCACTTTAATCAAGACCACAAAAGTATATATAATTTTAAGGTAGCAGAGAAACAAAAGAAAACTCTCTCCAGATTATTGCAGATTTGGAATGATGTAAATTTTGCTGCAATTCTGTTATTGCGGAGAGTTTCGGTGCTGTGTATCATCTCTACCATGTACTTTCTAATAAATACATACATAGTGGTCTTGAGCTGCACCGTACTAGAACTTTCCGAACAGAAATTTCATCACCGCTTTATGACAATGTTTTCAACAAAAGAGAAAATAATTCAGTGGTTTGTCTTTGTTTGTCAAAATGTAACAATAACTAACAGACAAATCTTTTAGGGAAAATATAGCGGATGTAATTTGTAGTAACTATAATGTAGATGTCTAGAAACCAAAATGTGCTAGGACGTAGCTTGCCTCTGGCTGGAACCAAGCTGCGACCTTCTAATAGCGTGCCCGCTGCCCTATCCACTCAGCTACAGCGGTGGTCTTTCCTCCATCCACTTCAGGGCATATACATGAGCATCTAAACCTGAGAATGTTAGTCAGCACGACTACTAGACATGACGAAGAGTGTGGATCACACTGTTTCTGTCTGCTTTCATCAGCTGACCAATAGCCCCTCGCCTACTCCCCGAAGGCATTGTCTGTCATAACGTGGCCCTTGATATGAGTGAAAGAAAGCGAAAATTTACAGTAAAGTACCCGGTTTTTTTTTTTTTGCAAAACACAACGTAATGATTAACAGACAATGGTTTTTGTTTTTTGCAGCAACAACTTGTAGGCCACCTTTTTGCGTGCTGTAAATATTTTCCTTCATAGTGTGGTGCTAGTGCATAAAGTTTTTGAATGGCTGATGTGGTGCACGAGCATGCCGCATGTTTTCTTGTCACGGCAATTTTTATCAGCGAGTACAAAGCATGCAGAATGTTCGCGAAATTACGTCAGAGATCACCATCAAGGATTTCTTGTGAGTTAGTAGGAAATGGGAACCGACTTTACTTCAACAATTTACTTATCAAGCAAGTTTTTTTTACTAAGGGTTAATTTGTGGTCAATATCATTTAGGACTATGCGCATTTTATATATGCACACTGAAATACTCTGGAATCAACCCGTTTCCACTGGCGCAATCGTTTCTCATGCCGAAATTCTCTCAATAAATAATTCTGACATCACAAACGTTTTTTTTCCATCGCGATATGTTGAAGTGCAAGAAGTATCGAACACAAGCTTTCTTAGCAAATATTTCAGAGCGCAGTTATCGGCTTCAACCTCCTTGCTGTTTCACTCGATGTTAAAGTAGAGAAGTGTATAAAACTAGGAGCATATGCGTTGCACAACCAAACAGTGTGCCGTCATTAGCGCATTCCTAGTTCTAGCACATGCTACTGCACCAAGCTTCCGCACTGCCAGTGGCGCAGCGGACCTCGAGAGTCTGCGGTTACATTCACTGGTTGCATTAAACATCACTTGCGTTCTCAAACTCTGAAAAACCGCGTTCCCACCGAAAATCTGAATTCTCGACAGTGTAATTGCAGAGAGCAATTACCCTGTTACAAGGGGGCAAGATACATGAGCAGTTCTACTTGCGGTTATTACGTGTGGCATCCCTTATTAGAATAGCTAGCGCTTCGTGAAAATCATCCTGTCCACTCACACAATGGAGGGCTTGAGTGTCAAAATAGTGCCTCTGTTTCCATGGTAATATGTCGTGCAGTCGCCCCCACAACTGCGGTGGGTAGCAGCCTTCATACGCACGACCACCCTTTGTCGGCAGCTCTTAAGCAGCATATAGTGTTCGTACAAAGGGTTGCCTTTGCAACGCCTATTCCAGACCAACATTTCAACTTTTATTCACCGTGCCCACTTTTTTGTTGTGGCCAGGCGCGTGTCTTATTAATGAAGCAACCTCCTTAGAAATATGTGCAGCCAATTCTTGCGTCAAGATTATGGTTGGCATTCCGCTCTAGAAATGGAGTCTGGCTTTCTGTCTGTCTGTTAGCTCAAAAGGGACGAAAGCTCCGATTTCAGTACAATATCGCGTCAGCAAAGGTGGCTCGCGTGCCTTTTCGAGCAAGTAAATATCGTGAGAGCTTGCGTCTACAGAAGCAGTTGCCAAGCATGCGTGAAAGTTCATCTGCTACCCACAGGATACTTCCTAGCTCGGCCATGCGTTCATCCAATAGCATTCACGATTCAAGCGCTATAGTAAGTCAAAAGTGTGTGACCGACGGTTGCTGTATTTACACAGCGTGAAATGTTAATAGGGGTTTCAGCATCGGGGCTTCCTTATGGCTCCATATACATTAATTGAAATGGGTCATTCACGTTCGCTCAATTGATGCAGGTTTTTTATTTTTATGTGAACCTATTGTTACTTTGTTCTGTAAGCACTTTCGGTTCTATACTTACTTGAAATAGCATGCATAATCAACATGAAAACGGAGATAAGTATCTTATGTGGCTGTAGTATCCTATCATATGAAAATTTTTAGAAACATGACTTTCAGCAGAGCTAGTGGGTTGCTTCTGTTATCAAATACTATGGTTTATCATGCAGCATGCCTGAAAAAAAACTTGCGAAGTAAATTATTAAGAAATATTTCGGGCATACGAACAACTGAAACTGCAGTTTCGAACCGCATTTCTTTTTCTGGGCCATTCATGCATACCTTGACCTTTAAACACGTCTAGTAATGCTCAAATGCATATGAGCATTGTAATATTAGCTGTTGTCCTGCTTTAAAAAGTGGGCATAGACAATAACCTTTTCCTACAAGTTAAAACACTGTCATTTCATTGTGTGATTGGACCTTATTAAATTTCTTTGATAATGAAAGAGCGCTCGCAAAGCAAGTACCACAAGCTTTCATGGTAATCACGATTTCAGACGGTATCTCAAAAGCAATTCTGCGCTTACTCGAGTCATCTTTGCACGTTTCAATATGTGCATGTGCACGCGTGTGTGTGTATGTGTGTGGGGGGGATGTTTGATAATAAGGAGTAACAAACTCCGTCTACTTCCGGAGTTTCCATGGACAGTGGAGGCCCTGAGGGCAGTGTTTGCGAGGCTCGGTCTACCACGTATTCTTGTGACGAATAATGGCCTCCACTCACGGGTTTCCTATTCCGGGTTTCACGGGTTTCCTATTCCGCAGTTTCCTAGTGAAGAACCAAGTAAAACACTTGACGACAGTGCCTTATCAACACCAAATAAATGGTACAGGGGAGTGAGCCATGAGAACATTGCAGGAAGGCTTGAAAAAAACGCGAAAAGTCCCCAACGAATTCGACTTTCAAACTTTCTGTTCCGTTACCGCCGCATGCCAGTAAAAAAGGGCCAGTCCCCAGCGGAGCCTTTGATGGGGTATCAACTATGAACGAAACTGGACTGCATTGTGCTGACCACTGATGCTGTTAGAGCCAAGCCGTGCAACGAGCGAGAACAGCAATGGTCAGTAAGGCAGCGTGTTTGCACATGAACGTTCCGGCCGCAGAAAAGGTGGCTACCAGGTATCGTGCGGGACCATCAGGACAAGCGCATGGTCACAGTGGACACGACTGAGGGAACGGAACGGCGGCATGTTTATTAGGTGTGACTGCGGGATGTTTCAGTTGACGAATCGTGCGACACCTACACGCCATCGGCCCGTCGGAACTTTTGAGTGAAAGTGCAAGTGATTCACCGAATCCGGCCACTCAAACTTTGCGGTGCTCAACGCGAAAGAACCACGCTCCTGATCGTCTGAACTTTCAACAAGGGCAGAAGCTGAGGCATCGGAGACTAACATCATCATCACCAGCAAGAATCGCAGCTCCCTGATCTCGTGACAATCACGCTGCGCGGGAGCTCGGGTTCGCCGAAGCTCTGGTTGACCTGGAATAAACGACGTGCCACCTATGTTCTGTTGATTCAGTGTCGTGCGTTGTAACATGCTGCACATCCGGCGTTCTGTTGTGAAGAAATCATCTTGTAGACCCCGTAACTTCACTCTTTTAAATCCGAAGCATTTCTTAGCGAACTTCGGTGACTTTCAGCGTATCTCTCTATCTATCTATCTATCTATCTATCTATCTATCTATCTATCTATCTATCTATCTATCTATTCGGCTACATATATTAGCTTTCCTAGCTGTTTCGATAATGGTATCGATACGAAAATTGGTATGGCATAACATGACCGTATGAAAAACATGTTTGACTAGTCATAACATAAAAATTATGATATGTTTCTTATGAATCTTTTGATTTACATTTCTTGGTCCTGCCACTCTTGCCCTGGTTTCATTCATAAGGCATGTAGCAAAACTGGTATGGTATGCCGTGATTGCATGGCGAACGAACACGAGCGACAGACCCTAACATGAAAATCATGACATGCGTATCATGTAACAACAAGACTACAGGCCACACTCATGATGCGCTCGCGGCCGTTTCGCTATCATCACGTATACCAAATTTAGTATTAGGGTAGTGAATGGATGACGAAGGTTTGTGACTGGTGCAAACATGATAATCTTGAGATGCGTGTGGTGTAACAACAATACTACTTGCCACGCACATGATGCGCTAGCGGCCGTTTCGCTAGCTTCACATGTACCTAATTCAGTATTATGCGATGTGAAGAGACGACTTAGGTAAATGACACATCCAAACATGGTAATCATGACATGCGTGTCATGTCACAGCATGACTACATGCCACACTCATGATGCGCTCGCGGCTCTTTCGCTAGCTTTACATATGCCAAATTCGGTATAATGAGACGTCAATGGATGACGAAGGTATGTGACTGGTGCAAGCACGCTAATCATGAGTTGCCTGTCATGTGAGGGCATCACTACATGCCACAGTCAAGGCGCCAATACATTTCAATTTGATGCGGTGCGCGTGCTCACCAGTGTTCACATCGCCGCGTAACGCCATTGTTGCCACGCTAGGCGCCGGCCCGGCCATATATATACTCGCAGGCGCGCGCCGCACTGCGTTGCTATAACGCATGCGCGTTTCAGAGCGTCCAACGTTCTTCCGTCACTGAAAGAGAGAGACGCAGTGTTGTCTGAGTAACGCAACGGCGCGAAATTCAGCATGTGGCATTTTGCTTTGGCTGCCGTCGTGCCGCGCCAATGGACGCTGGTCGTGCCTGCCGTCAGACTACAGAGTGCTCGCGTTTTGTTAACCTAGCGTCACCATGCCCAGCGTGCGCTCGCGTCAACGCTACATGGGAGTATATTGGGCCCTTCATGATGCGCTCGCGATCGTTTTGCTAGCTCCACACACACCGCATTTGGTGTTTCGAGACGTCAATAGATGACTAAAATAAATGACTGGTAAAACATGATAATCCTGACACGCGTGTTATGTAGGAACATGACAACATAACATGGTAATAGCGTGCTCGCGGCCCCTTCGCTAGCTCCACATATACTAAATTTGGTATCACGTGACGTGAATAGATGGCGAAGGTGAACGACACATCAAAACATGATAATCATGGCACGGAACCAAGTGTTTGCCATTATAGTTAGGGCAGTGAGATATCGCACTTTCACAAAATTTTACGTTGTGGTTTGCGTCACATTTAGCACAGACCACAACACTTGTGAAGAAACCCTGTACATGTCCAAGCTTCAAGCATTTGCGGCGTTGTAGAGGCTTTGGTGTGAAAGGTCGGACCAGGCACCGCACTAGTCCGGCCTGTATGTGACTAGGTAGCTTTTCGCACCCGAAATAAAATTTTCACACACTTTGAAGAGCCAAACTTTCGAGCGCTGATGACTCTGCATGGTGGCTTGCAAACTATCATACTTTTCAAAACGTCGTCTGAAAGGTCTAGGTCTACATCAGATTTAACACCAGCTGTTACAGTAGCTCCCCGTATATTACGGTCTCTTCACTGGAGGACGATGCCGCTGACTTCCGTCTTGGTCTTCGATGCTTAGTACGTAGAAAGGCATCCGAGTCTTCCGACGTTATATCAGACTCAGAATCAGCAGCTTCTAGTGCCACTGAAGAGATGAGCTGCTTCCTTGCAGTGTCAGGGTCGCCCCAGCAGAGCAGATATCTTGAGGACCAGTACAAGGAGCGCTTGGTGCCAAAAATGCACGATGACACATTGAAAATAGAAAAATTTCACCAGCCAAGAAAACCGACAGAGGAACGATAAAACTTCGTCGTCTCCCGAGTCTCCTGAACGCCAGTAACATCACGGCATAAGCGTAGAATCCCGGCAGGCGTCAAAACATCTGAATTACACAACTAGTGACTCTCATAAAGGCGCCCACATTACAAAGCACTCTGTCATGTTTATACATCATCACCTGCAAAAGCAATAAATAAAATATTGATCTGGGGTTGATCAGTGCTCCTCCAAGATTTTATCTCCTAAAAGCACACACGTTCAGTCATGCACCTGCATTTCCTGTTGCCGCCGTGCAAAGTGTCGACCAGGGTTGAATACGACAGTCTGGAGCATCGAATCGCCTCGATTCGCGACGTTGTGATGCATTGATGCTTCGATCAACCTTTTCCAGAACAGTGATTCCTAAATAGATGCAGTTCCAAGCAGCAATGAGGAAGTGCCCGAGGACGCTTGCATCGGACATGCTCACTCGTGTGTCGCAATTAGCTCGATTGTAGAGCTTGGACGCGCACAGCATTCAGGTATACGCAGAGCGGTCAATGGAATATTGGTATAGAGAATGCACACCAGCGGACAAATAGAGAGAGAGAGTGAGAGATAAAGATGCAAGGAAAGGCAGGGACGTTAACCAGATGCACATCCGGTTTGCTACCCTGCACTGGGGAAGGGATGAAGGGGAGAAAAGAGGTTGCAGAGAGATGAGAAGGTACACACAATCACTAGCACACTCGGGGATCACACGCAGTCTACAGGCGGTCGCTCAGGTTTGTTGACTTTAGGTAAAGTAGCAGTGCTTTAGTCGCTTTCTGCGCAACTGAGGCAGATGCCCAAGGTTCTAGTATCTTCTGCACGCAAAATGGTACGGGGTCAAGTTGATTCAAAACCATCCGGAGCTGGCATCGCTGTGTGTCCTAGCAAGTGCAGCTGCACAGGACGTGTGCGATGGTCTCTTCAGCCCCGCAGTAGTCGCATGTAGGAGTGTCTGCCATACCAGTGCGAAAGAAGTACACCTTGGTGAATGCAACACAAACCAAAGGCGGCATAACAATGTACCATCGGAGCGGGAAAGTTGTGATGGTAGCTTTATCTTGAGCGAAGCATCCAGTTCATAAAATTGACACCTTTGGAAGCTGGTAGACGACCAGAACGTGCGTGTAAGATATCGAGCCAGCAGGTAAAGTTGTCTTGCTGCATCATTCCTTGATAGAGGAATCGGGACTACACGGGTTTCTTCATGGGCTGAGCAGGCTGCATCATCGGCTAACTGATTTCCGGTAATACCGATATGCCCAGGGAGCCATTGATATATAATATCATGCCCTCGTGCCCCGCAAGGGCGCCTGCGCAAGTAGGCGTTTGGTGTGTAGCGACAACACGTACCCGAGCTAACGGGGGAGTTTCTACTCCCTCCCACGCCTAGCCGTGCGTGACTTTGCCGTGTCCGGGGATAAGGGGATCCTGGGGGTTGAGCCGACGCTGGGTGATTGGACTTTTAAGGCCCCCCGGCAGAGGCAACACACGCCTTTGGCCCCGGCTTCACGTGACGGCACCCCTGGGCTGACCCACCCAGGGGAAATCGGCAGTCGCCTTTTCCAATCTCTCTCTCCCTACATCTTCGTCTTTATCCCTCACTATCTATCTGCCCTGTCTTCTACTCTATTCTGCCTACTTCCAAACTTCCTGGCGGCTAGGGTTAACTCTGTGCAAATAGCCTACCTTGGTCTAGGCGCATTGGGTTATAGTAGCGTTGTACGGCTGGCGTCTGCAGGTTTTAGCATCCGCAAACTTGTAGCGTCCCCTCGTTGGGCTCCGTGGTGCGTGGCCACCAACGCTTCTGAAGAAAATTAAACTGGAATGCATAGAGCGTTTCCCTTGTTAAGTGATCGTACCGCCTGAAAGCGCGTACGCACCGAAGACTTTGACTTTTTCAATCGATCAAATGAAATTTTTCCCCATTTTCATGTTACACAAAGTGAGATAAGCAGCAAGCAAGCCAGAACTGTATCCCCCTTTGTAGTAGCCAGATGTCTCACAGAAACTCTTGGAGCCGGGTACAAAGTTACCAAAATGGCCAGCGGAGACCTCCTCCTTGAAGTTCGAGAAAAAGAACAGTTTCAGAAGCTACAGAATCTTTCAATTTTGGTGACACTCCCATCACTGTAAGGCCACACAGATCTATGAACACAACCCGCGGAGTAGTATCTAATGCTGATTTGCTCAGCTTGACCGAAGAGGAACTCCTGGAGGAGTGGAAGAGTCAGAATGTGACCAATGTACAAAGAATCATCATTAGCAGAGACAACAAGGTAACACCAACGAAACACCTAATACTCACGTTCGCTT
Source organism: Rhipicephalus microplus (assembly GCF_043290135.1). Classification (NCBI taxonomy): domain Eukaryota; kingdom Metazoa; phylum Arthropoda; class Arachnida; order Ixodida; family Ixodidae; genus Rhipicephalus; species Rhipicephalus microplus. Next base: position 168,523,218 of record NC_134701.1, on the reverse strand, counting down.
CCAGTAATCTGCCAGAAAGTATTCAAACAGGGTACACGAAGACATCGTTCAGACCATACATACCTAACCCACGTCGTTGTTTTAAATGCGAGAAGTATGGCCACGGCTCACAAAGCTGTCGTCATCACCAAACTTGTGCACAATGTGGAGTGTCAGGCCACAATTCTGACAATCACGAAGAACCATCACACTATGTGAACTGTGGCGGAAACCATGCCGCATGCTCAGGGTCTTGCTCATTTTGGAAAAAAGAAAAAGAAATTATCACATTGAAAATTAAAGAAAATATCTCATTCAAAGAAGCAAGACGAAGAGTGTCGCCATTTTACGGCGCTACATATGCTGATGCGGCGCGTCAGGGGGCAACGCCGCACCAGCCCTCGCCACCCCTTTGGCCAGCGCAGAGCGAGCCGTCGGCTTTGGCGCCTGCCCCCAAGGCGGCAGTAGTTCAGTCTACTCCGCCTCCTAACGAATTGAGGCCGGAGACTCCAGTGTCCTCTGGTCTCAAGGCCTCCCCTCACCAGGCGAGGCCTAAACTCCGAACCACCAGCTCGCATGTGCGGGCACCCAGTGCCTCTGAGGAGGCAATGCATACAACGGTACCTTTGGTACCAAAAGTGCGGTGCGGCTCCTTGGAGCTCGCCAAGAAAAATAAGAAACCAATAACGGGGCCAGACGACCATCCTGCCACCTGAATTAACGAGCTCACTCCAACACAGGATACTCTTTGTACACACAGCAGCATCTCTCTTGTTTAAATATGCAGACAGAAATATTACAGTGGAACATCCGACGCCTTCTTCGAAACCTTGATGACTTACAAGAACTCCTCCATGAACACAATCCTGGAGTGCTGTGTGTACAAGAGACACACTTGAAACGAACAAACACAAACTTTTTACGTAACTACGTAATCTTCCGAAAGGATAGAGATGATGCCATGCCACCATCCGGTGGCGTAGTGGTTATAGTTAGTCAAGGTATAGCATGTACACAATTACCCCTTCAAACTTCCCTCGAGGCGGTGGCTGTCCGAACAGTTATTCTAAACAAACTCGTCACTGTCTGCTCTTTGTACATACCTCCGCACCACCGTCTTGAAAAACTTCAATTCCAGTCTTCAATAGACGAACTACCTGAACCTTATCTGGTCCTTGGGGACCTGAACGCACCTAATGGTCTGTGGGGTGACTCTCGCTGTGATGCACGAGGTCGTCTCATTGAACAATTCCTCATTTAATCAGGTGCTTGCCTGTTGAATAGGAAAGAGGCAACATACTATAACCTTGCCAACAAAACTTACTCTTCCATAGACCTCAGCATCGCATCTCCTTCACTTGTACCATTACTTCAGTGGAAAGTCATAAATAATCCATACGGAAGTGACCATTTTCCTTTAGTTTTGAGTACACCAATAATATATGAATGTCCTCCACATGTTCCCAAATGGCTGGTAAACAAAGCAGACTGGGAACAATTTCAAAAGCTTACTCACTTAAATTGGACTGACATATGCGGATTAGGCATAGATGAAGCTGTGCAGTACTTCACGGCTTTTCTTACTGACGCCGCAGCCAAGTGCATTCCACAAACATCTGGACTGCCCGGCAAATGACACGTCCCGTGGTGGAACACTGAGTGTCAGAATGCGCGAAAGGAACAGAACAGGGCATGGCGGTTGCTACGAAACTCGCCGACAGCGGAAAACCTTGAGAGCTTTAAAAAAATAAAATCTCGAGGCAAGAGAACGCGTCGGCAGGCCAGAATAGAAAGCTGGCACAAGTTTTTATCAGGGATAAATTCATATACACAAGAAGCCAAAGTCTGGAACATGGTTCGTAGGGTAGCAGGCAGACAAGTACACTCACTCCCACTCGTAAACACTCAGGGTGATACTTTGGAAGATCAGGCAAACTTCCTCAGTGCACACTTTGAACAGGTATCCAGCTCGTCCCACTAGACTGACACTTTCCAAAAATACAGAACAAGAATAGAAAAGCAGAAACTCGAACACAAATGCTATAGATACGAGGCATATAACCAAGCTTTCAGCCTAACTGAGCTACGAACGTCTCTAAACTCCTGCAGTACTTCTGCCTCAGGTTCTGACCGTGTGGTGTATGAAATGTTAAAAAACCTACCAATCGAAACACAAAAAACCTTACTTTGTTTGTACAATGCTATCTGGTTTTCTGGCACTATCCCTACCTCCTGGAAACAGGCTATTATTATTCCCATTTTGAAGGAGGGCAAGGACCCTTCTTTACCTTCGAGTCATAGGCCTATTGCACTTACAAGCTGCTTGTGCAAAGTCTTCGAAAACATGATAAACTGCCGACTTGTACATATCCTTGAAACAAACAATTTGCTCGACCCATTTCAGTGCGGGTTTTGAGAAAGTAGATCCACCACAGACCACCTGGTTCGTATCGAGGCACAGATCGGAGACGCCTTCGTCCATAAACAATATGTTCTCTCTGTGTTCCTCGATATCGAAAAGGCTTATGATACAACATGGCGTTTTGGAATTCTAAGAGACCTGTCCCACCTTGGTGTGCGCGGAAGAATGTTTCACATAATCGTAAGTTACCTGTCAAACCGGACATTCCGTGTCCGTGTGGGCAGTGTTCTCTCCCAAACATTTGTCCAGGAAACAGGCGTGCCACAAGGTGGTGTACTTAGTTGCACGCTTTTTATTATCAAAATGAATTCCGTGCACTTGTCCATCCCCCGCAATATGTTCTATTGTACATATGTCAACGATGTTCAGCTAGGCTTCAAGTCATGCAACTTGGCAATGTGTGAGTGGCAGGTTCAGCTGGGTTTAAACAAGGTCTCCAAATGGGCAGTTGAAAACGGATTCCGACTGAACCCACAAAAAAGCACGTGTGTCTTGTTCTCCCAAAAGAGAGGCATGCACTCAGAACCAGACATTGAACTGAATGGTCAACGTCTGTCTGTTAATGCGGAGAATAAATTCTTAGGATTAATCTTGTACAACAAGTTGACCTTCGTACCGCACATCAAGTATTTAAAAACAAAATGTTTAAAAGCCATGAATGTTTTAAAAGTGTTGTCACGTACTACGTGGGGTAGTGACAGGCAATGTCTCATGAACCTCTATAGAAGCCTCATTCGCACCCGCTTAGATTATGGGTCCCTTGTTTATCAGTCTGCGACTCAAAGTGCTTTGAAGATGCTGGACCCCGTGCACCATTTGGGCATCCGCCTTTCTACAGGTGCTTTTCGCACCAGCCCCGTAGAAAACCTTTGTGTTGAGTCAAATGAGTGGTCGCTTCATCTGCAGAGAACTTACATGTCCTTTGTTTATTTTTTTAAGGTGAAAGCAGACAAGAATCCCCCCTCATACTCTACTAGTAACGATTTGTCGAGCTCAATTTTGTTTCAAAACAGGCCTTCGATGAGGCAGTTCACCTGAAGGGTCTAGCTCAGGAAACTGGAGTCTCACTTGAATACAGTTTAATGGCTTCTGTAGCATACCCACTACCGTGGCAATGGCAGACTATAGACTGCGATGTGTCTTTTCTAGAAGTTACAAAACATGCGCCTATTGCCCATATTCGAACACACTTCCGGGAACTTCAACAGAAATACTGTGGGCATTTAGTATACGCATCCTCTTCACCGGTACATTATCATTATTATCATGTGTGGCTCATGCATCCTCATCGTTGTCGCGTAGCATCATCATCTTGACTCATTCATCGTAGCTGTCGGCTGCCGGTTCCTCGGGCTTATAAAAGGTAATCCAGACCAAGACTTCATAATACACACGTCCTGAGTTCTTTACAGATGCCTGCAAGTCTAACTCCTCTGTGTCCTACGCTGCTGTCGGCCCATCCTTTTCGGATGCTGGCCCTCTACATCCAGGCAAGAGTATCTTCACATCGGAAGCTTACGCGATACTTGTGGCAGCTAAACACATCCAACAATTACAAATACAAAAAGCAGTAATTTATACAGGCTCCCTTAGTGTGGTAACGGCTCTGCACAGTCTTAAAAAACAAAAAAAACCCGGTCCTTATCTCACTTTACTCCATTTTGTGCACACTCTACACACTCAAACAACATGTTTTAGTGTGCTGGGTGCCAGGGCACCGTGAGATCTAAGGCAACGTGAGGGCGGATCAGCTCACTGCATCCGTCCACAAAAGCACTGCCCCTACACCCATAGTAATCCCGGCCCTTGATCCTAAGCCGTCTCTCAAACGAAACCTCAAGGACTACTGGCAGAGCAAGTGGAATACACGCACACAAAACAAACTACACATTATTAAGCCACACCTTCGTCATTGGCTGCCAGTATCAAAATCGCATCATACACAGGTATTACTAACGAGACTCAGGATAGGACACACATGCACGACACACACATATCTTTTGTCCGGTGGCGATCCACCATTGTGTGACAGATGAGGTGAAGCATTAACAGTCCTTCACATATTAATTCAGTGCAAACACTTAGAAACTCTAAAAAAACAGCATTTTCCATTACCCTACCGACAACATATACCTTTACACCCTGCAATGTTCGTTGGTAGAGAACCGCGTTTAGTCATAAATAATTGTTGTGTTTTTAAAAGAAATTCATAATTTTCATATCATATACCCGGGCATTCCGTAGCACGACCTCTCCAGAGAGGTTTTTGCTGCGGTGGCTACACAGGAAAGCACTTGCCTCACGGCCCTTGGGCGCAAGGGTATGAACGAGTGAGGTACTTGTGCTAATGCCATACGTGTCCACCATCGTTTTACATTATCACCAACTTTTGTCACCTATTCACACCCCACACACCTTTCACGACATGGTCATGATTTTATTACTTGTATGTTTTTACCCGCCTTACTGCGAGGAATTTTATGGTCCTTATACAGCCGCTAATCACAATCACTATCCACATTCCTTGTCCCATGAACTGGCAATCTTTCGCCATCAAATGGCCCTAGCGCCAAAAAAACACCATATATCATCATCATGCCCTCGTGCTAGAGCTTCATGATGGCAGTGTCTTATTTCTTGTACCAATCGTTCATGACTCCTCCTACGCATGGCAGACTGCAAACTCTGAAGCACTGCCTTCGAATCACAGAATACGATCCATTTTCCTGGATGTTCTTGAACGAGATATTGTAAAGCAGCCCTTATAGCAGCAAGCTCTGATGCCGTAGATGCAGTCATATGCGACAACTTAAATTTGATTGTCATTGCTGCAGGCGTAATTACAGCGGCACCTGATGAGCTGCTGGACGAGATGGACCCATCAGTGTATATCTGCGTTCGGTCCAAGTACAACTCATGTAAAAATAGCAGTGTTGCTTGCTTCAATGCTACTCTGGCGTGATCGCTTTTCTTTTTGATACCCGGAATTTCTATACGTACTTGAGGCTGGTCGAGGCACCACAAAGGACATGCCATTCTCGTAGCTGGCGTACATCCTGATGGAATGCTGTTTAGGTGCTTGGCTATGATGTGTGAAAACGTAGCACGTGGTCTTCCGGAGGGTAGAAGGGCCAAGTGGTGGTCGGGGACACGGGTAGCATGTCGATTGTGCGCTCTGAGGCAATCCACAACTCTATATGTCCTGACCGGATGGCCTTTGGCAAGCATGATTGTGGCATAAGTAGAAGCACATCGGGGCAGTCCTAGGCAGATACGCAGTGCCTCACCCTCTAAACTCTCCAATGAATGAGTATTGGATTTGCAAGTGTTAGTCAGTACCCGCAGGCTGTAGCGCAATAGACCCAAAATTAGGGCCCTGTACAGCTGTAGCATGGAGGCCACAGAAGTTCCCCATGCTTTCCCGCACATGAATTTCATTATAGCAACAATAGATAGTAGTCTCTTCTTCAAGTACGCACAATGCGGGCTCCACGAAAGACTTCTGTCGATTATTATGCCCAGGAAACGATGTGTGCATGCATATTTGACACTCTGCCCATTCATGTAAACAGGGTATGGCGTCATTGGTTTGCGTGTAAACGCAATCAACGCGCACTTCACAGCTGATATAGCCAGGCCTTGTTTCTGAAGGTAGGCTGTTGTGAGGGTTGCTGCCCGCTGTATTCGTGCACGCACCTGAGGGCGAGTAACTGCAGCACTCCAGAGGCAAATATCATCGGCGTATATGGATAGGCACACCGACTTTGGCAGAACCTTCACCAGACCAATGAGGGCAACATTGAACAATGTGGGGCTTAAAACACCTCTCTGAGATACTCCGCAGTAGGTGTAATGTTCAGCAGTTGTACCCTCATCTGTTTGCACAAAGAAACCCCTGCCAGTTATATAATCTTTTATCCATTGAAACATTCGTCCACCATTGACCATTGCTGCAAGAGAAGTGAGGATGGCATCGTCAGCTACATTATCATATGCACCCTTCACGTCAAGAAAGAGTGCCACTGATATGCGCTTGCGACGTTTTTGTCCACGTAAAATCTTTTCGAATTTGCGATGCACCCGCTACGTGGCCTTAAGAGAATAGGTACAGTAACTTGCGTGCTTTTTGCAGTGGATGGCTGCTTTCACCCATGAAGTCATTTTTTAGTGTCACATGTTCTGACACCCGATGGCAATGTACGCTTGTAACACGTATAACGATACTAGGTTTTATGTTGTGAAGCATGCATGCAGAACGCGTGTGTTTGTAAATCACGAAAGTTACTTTCACTGTATTCCGAAGCAGACGCATGACTGTGTGATAGAACACCTGCTTGCCAGGCAAAGGACCCGGGTTCTATTCCCACTTAGAGCCAGACTCTTTTATTGTTTAATTTATTTTAATCTTTTCAGATTTTTTGGTCATGCACAAGATGATTTTTTGCTCACAACCAATGACGCCGACAGCAACGCTGACACCGAAACACTTGCAAAACGAGCTCTTTCACGCTGTCGCGTTGAAACAAACAACTACAAAGGCTGCCGTATTTTCTTACGGAGGCGTAGTGGGTACATCGCTGATTCACAAAATGAAGAATTCTGGCGTAGTGGGCTATTGCAATTTTTATTCCCAGGAAGAATTTTACGATAGTTCGAAACTGCCGATGGTACGCACACAGTCCTTCGCTTTCTGGAGACATGCACAGACGTGCACAAAGAACCGATGCGAAGTTAGTAATGGGGAAAACAATGCGTACGACGCCCGATCACGCTATCACAATTTATGCTTGTAGATAAAGCTCAAGAGTCTTTAAGGTTGCTTCAATGTGCATATATATAAAAAAAATTATCCCACGTATCTTCAGAATGGCGTAGTGGTTAGAGCATCCGCCTCGCATGCAAGAGGTCCGTGGTTGAAATCCCGGTGCCGCGCAGTTCCCAACCGGATTTAAAGAAAAAAATCCGCGTGTAGATGGAACTGCATTAAGAGGCCTGGGGTGCGGCCTCACCGGTAACTACCGCCGGGAACGCACTCCCTCACCAGAGAAGGATTGGCCACCCTGGTGCAGTATCTGGCCACTACCTCCCACATGCATACGTCAAATAACTCACGGCCCTCAGTCCCCAGCAGCTGCGAAGCAACTGACCACGGCGGCGGTCAGATCTGCAAAGCAGCAGAGGGTGCTAAGAATCTCTGGATCCGGACAGGCCGCCATTGAAACCTGAACTTAACAAAATTTAACGCTAGAACCTTATCTAGTCAGGGGAGTCTAGCTGTACGATTCGAGGAGCTACAGGGTGTTAAATGGTATATAATAGGCCTCAGTGAGGTTAGGAGGACAGAGGAGGCCTATACTGTGCTACATAATGGACACGTCCTTTGCAATTGGGGCTTGGCAGACAGAATAGAACTGGGAGTGGGGTTCCTAATTCACAGAAACATAGCTGGCAACATAGAGGAATACTACAGCATTAATGAAAGGGTGGTAGGTATCGTAATTAAACTGAATAAGACATACAAGATGAAGGTGGTACAGGCCTACGCGCCTACATCCAGCCATGATGACGCTTCAGTTGAAAGCTTCTATGAAGACGTGGAATCGGCAATGAGTAAGGTAAAAACACAGTATACTATAGTGATGGGCGACTTTAATGCAAAGGTAGGGAAGAAGCAGGCTGGAGACCAGGCAATAGGAGATTAGGGCATCGGCACTAGAAACGCCAGAGGAGAGCTACTAGTACAATTCGCAGAACGCATAAATTTGCGGATTTTGAATACCTTCTACCGAAAACGAGAAAACCACAAGTGGACATGGAGGAGCCCTAATGGCGAAAATAAGAACGAAATAGACTTTATAATAACTGCACACCCAGGAATCGCGAAGGATGTGGAAGTGGTTGGCAAGGTACGATGCAGTGACCATAGAATGGTACGGTCTCGAATTCGCCTAGACTTGAAGAAGGAACGACAGAAACTGATACGCAAGAAGCCAATCAATGAGCTAGCACTGAGAGGGAAAGTACAGGAATTCAGAGTGTCGCTGCAGAACAGGTACTCGGCTCTTAGTGAGGAAATCAACCTTAGCGTAGATACAATGAATGATAATCTGACGAGTATCATTACGGAGTGTGCAGAGGAAGTTGGAGGCAGGGTAGTTAGACAGGACACTGGCAAGCTTTCCCAGGAAACGAAGAACCTAATTAAGAAGCGTCAAATCATGAAAGTCTCAAGTACAACAGACAAAATAGAACTGGCAGGGCTTTCGAAGTTGAATAATAGGCGTAAGGTATGCGATATAAGAAGGTATAACATGGAGAGAATTGAACATCTGAAAAACGGAGGAAGCGTCAAAGCAGTGAAGAAGAAACTTGGGATAGGCAAAAGTCGGATGTATGCACTAAGGGACAAAGAAGGCAAAATAACTACCAGTATGGGTAGGATAGTTAAAATTGTGGAGGAGTTTTACAGAGATCTGTACAGTAGCCGAGACAACCGCGACCTTAATACAATAAGAACTAGCAGTAATCCAGATGACACCCCACCAGTAATGATAGAAGAATTCAGAAAAGCTTTAGAGAGCATGCAAAGAGGCAAAGGTGCTGGTGAAGATCAGGTAACATCAGACCTGCTGAAAGATGGAGGACAGATTGTGTTAGAAAAACTAGCCACCCTGTTTACGAGGTGTCTCCTGACGGGAAGGGTACTAGAGTCTTGGAAGAACGCTAACATCATCTTAATACATAAGAAAGGAGATGACAAGGACTTGAAGAATTACAGGCCGATCAGCTTGCTCTCTGTAGTATACAAGCTATTTACAAAGGTAATTGCTAACAGAGTAAAGAAAACATTAGAATTCAATCAACCAAAGGAACAAGCAGGATTTAGAACAGGCTACTCAACAATTGACCACATTCATACTATCAATCAGGTAATAGAGAAATGCTCAGAATATAACCAACCACTATACATAGCCTTCATAGATTACGAGAAGGCGTTTGATTCAGTAGAAATATCAGCCGTCATGCAGACACTGCGGAATCAGGGCGTAGATGAAGTATATATAAACATTCTGGAAGAAATCTACAGGGAATCAACTGCTACCATAGTGCTTCATAAAGAAAGCAACAGAATACCAAGCAAGAAGGGTGTAAGGCAGGGGGACACAATCTCCCCAATGCTGTTTACCGCGTGCTTACAGGAGGTTTTCAGAAGCCTAGAATGGGAACAGTTAATAATAAGAGTTAATGAAGAATACCTCAGTAACTTGCGCTTCGCCGATGACATTGCAATGCTGAGTAACTCAGGGGACGAATTGCAACTCATGATTACGGAGTTAGACAAGGAGAGCAGAAAGGTGGGTCTTAAAATTAATCTGCAGAAAACGAAAGTAATGTACAACAACCTCGGAAAGGAGCAGGGCTTCGAGATAGGTAATAGTGCACTTGAAGTTGTAAAAGACTATGTCTACTTAGGGCAGGTAATAACCGAAGAGCCTAACCACGAGATTGAAGTAACTAGAAGAATAAGAATGGGGTGGAGCACATTCGGCAAGCACTCTCAAAATATGACAAGTAGATTGCCACTATCCCTCAAGAGGAAGGTATATAACAGCTGTATCTTGCCGGTACTTAGCTACGGAGCAGAAACCTGGAGACTTACAAAGAGGGTTCAGCTTAAATTGAGGACGACGCAGCGAGCAATGGAAAGAAAACTGGTAGGTGTAACCTTAAGAGACAAGAAGAAAGCAGAGTGGATTAGGGGACAAACGGGGGTTAAGGATATCATAGTTGAAATAAAGAAGAGGAAATGGACATGGGCCGGACATGAAGCGCGTAGACAGGATAACCGCTGGTCATTAAGGGTAACTAACTGGATTCCCAGAGAAGGGAAGCGAGTTAGGGGGAGACAGAAGGTTAGGTGGGCAGATGAGATTAAGAAGTTTGCGTGTATAAATTGGCAGCAGCAAGCACAGGACCGGGTTAACTGGCGGAACATGGGAGAGGCCTTTGTCCTGCAGTGGACGTAGTCAGGCTGATGATGATGATGATATGATCTTCAGAATCAATTTTAGGCAAAGCATGGGGATGGAATATGACTGTCTTGTCATTTTTGTATTCGTTTATATTGTTACGCTCAAGGTAACTTTGTGTAGTACTCACGGTAACCTTGTATCTTGTTGAGCCTTTACGTCAGTCCATTAGTTTGTGGGTGAAGAGCCGTTGTTTTTCGGTGGCTTGTGCAGCTCAGTCTGAAAATGTCCTCGAGCGCTTGTGCCGTAATGACGTTCTCCTATCCCTGATAACACATGACGGCGCGCCGTACCGTAGGACAATGTGGGGCACGAACAACTTCGCGACTTGAGATGCCGTGCCACGGGGTAACGCCTTTGTCTTTCCATACCGGGTCAAGTAATCGGCTGCCACTATGATTCATTTGTTTCCAGTGGCTGACAAAGGGAAGGGCTCTATAAGGTCCATTCCCACAAAGTTGGAAGGTGTCCGTAGTGGGGAAATAGGCTGGAGAAGTCCCGCAGGTTGCACAGGTGGCGTCTTGCTACGCTAGCAATCGCGGCAGCCTTGCACGTTGCGACGTGCACTGGTTGAAAGTCGTGGCCAATAGTACTGCTGGCGCACTCTGGCGAGAGTCCGCGAGTAGCCTATGTGTCCTAACGTGGGCTCGTCGTGGCACGCGAGGAGGATGCCATCCCGCATGTCGGCTGGTACAAAAAGCTGGAAGGCTTTGTTGCTACCTCGAGCATTTTTCTTGTAAAGGATGACAGTTCGCGAGCAATGCGCCGATGAACGTGAGAATTACAGCATACTCCGAGTCCATATGGGTATGTCCTACAGGAGCTCGAGAAAGTGCGTCAGAATCTTCGTGCTTGCGCCCAGACGTATACACAATCGTGGTGTCAAACTCTGTCAAGCGCTAACTCTACCGAGCGAGACGACCAGGCGGATCGCGGAGATTGTCCAGCCAATACTGCGAATGGTAATCGGTCACCACCTTGAAAGGATGGCCTTAGAGGTAAGGTCGGAACTTAGCCGTTGCCCACACGACTGCGAGGCACTCCTTCTCTGTAGTAGAGTAGTTGGCCTCGGTTCGAGAGAGAGTACGACTTGCGTAAGCTATGACATATTCAACGCCCATCTGCCGATGGACAAGCATAGCGCCAAGCCTGACGTTGCTGGCATCTGTTTGAATGCGCAAGTACATGTGCTGCTTGCATTCGCTGCCGTAACTCTGCGAAAGCTGCTTCTTTCTCTGTAGTCCACGCAAACGGTACATCATATCGGGTGAGTCAACTGAGTGATTTGGCTATCGTAGATAAGTTGGTAATGAATCGGCAATAGTAAGCGCACAAGCCGAGGAAACACCGCAGTGCTTTTTTGTCTGGCGGAACAGGAAAGGTGGCGTTGCCCCGCTGCGGTGGTCTAGTGGCTAAGGCACTCGTCTGCTGACCCGCAGGGCGCGGGTTTGAATCCCGGTTGCGGCGGCTGCATTTCCGATGGAGGCGGAAATGTTGTAGGCCCGTGTGCTCAGATTTGGGTGCACGTTAAAGAACCGCAGGTGGTCGAAATTTCCGGAGCCCTCCACTACGGCGTCTCTCATAATCATATAGTCGTTTTGGGACGTTAAACCCCACATATCAATCAAACAGGAAAGGTGGTGAGTGCTGCAGTTTTGTCTGGGTCAGGCCGAACTCCATCTGCACTCACGACATGTCCCAGAAATCTCAGCTCATCGTAGCTCAAATGGCACTTGTGGGGTTTTAGCGTGAGTGCGGCCGAACGGATAGGTTCCTGTACCATTCTTAGGTGCTTCAGATGGTCTTCGAAACTCTCAGAGATGATGACCACATCGTCTAGATATAGAAGGTAGCTTTGCCACTTCAAGCCAGCGAGAACGGTGTCCATCATTCGCTGTAAGGTTGCTAGAGCCGAACAGAGGCCAACAGGAAGAACTCGAAATTCATAAAGCCCATCAGGGGTTACAAACGCTGTCTTGTCTCGGTTTCGCTCATCAACCTCTGTTTGCCAATAGTCGCTCTTCAAATCAATCGATGAAAAATACTTCACGTATCGCACCCTGTCGAGAGAATTATCAACCCGTGGAAGCGGGTAAACTTCTTTCTTGGTAATGCTATCAAGCTTTCGTAATCAATACAGAATCGCAGCATTCTCTCTTTCTTCTTTCCTAGAAAGACTGGTGAGGACCACGGGCTGCTGGACGGTTGTATCACACCTTCGTCAAGCATCTCCTTTACCTGCGTCTGTATAGCCCCACATTCTTTAGCCGAAATAGGGTAAGGTTGCTGGCGCATTGGGCAAGCACCATCGTCTGTAGTAATTCAGTGCTCTGTGAGGTATGTTTGACCCACTCTATAGATGAAGAGGTAAATAAATTGAAATTTCTTTAACAGGGCGTGAAATGTGGCCTTCTTCTCGTCCGAAAGCTTCAAATTGAAGTCGATGTGGCCCAGAAACTTGTCTCCATCAACCATTTCCTCCGATGCGAAGTTGCATCTTGCACACTTCTTAAGGATGCACACTTTCTTAAGGCTTGCGCTTCGTGTCTACTTCCCACATTAAACCACCTCGAGTTCATGGTATATACTAGTTCACTGTATTCATGGCACTGCGGCCCAACGCTCGTTAAGCCTTTTTAAAACCAAGGAGGTTACGCCCTGCAAGTATAACGTAGCAACCCTTTCTTGTCAGATAGTGCTCAATGTACATGCCAATGGCTTCTAGTGGGGAATGAGAGACAGGAGAATTCGGCTTATAGTTAACGCGCATGCCGCGAATTTTTTATTGTTCAACAACGCACAGGAGATATTTCCCACTGTCACCACCTTGCATGTCAAAGCGTAAGACATGTTACGCACTAGTACTAGGGACGAACGGGTGCCGCTTTAAGGAGCTTCGCCCCTAAAAACAGATAGTTTTTGCCGAGTAGCATTACTACTAAGACTACTTTCACTTTTCCCCTTAAACTGCTGCCTATGAAGCAGCTAGAAAGCAAACACGTTCTTGCGCTGTGGCTCATAGATGAATAGCAGTAATGACTTCCGGTTCTTTTGCGCCTTACGATGGATGGCAATGAACCTCTGCTGTACTGTGCCTGTCACAAGACGGCTATCTTTTTAAGATAGAATTTGCTGGAAGCAAACCATATCAATGCTTACCCTGCGGTAATTAATCCAGTTGCCACAGAGAGCTCACTGCTTTGGGCTTTCCCTAACTAGGGCGCTAAAAGTTCCGCACAGCAGCTCAATCGGCTACAAGCTCCGTGTCCTAATAACAAAATAAAAAGCGTCTCTTACGAAAAGAAACTTCTACTACATTATCTTACCCACGGTGTTCCACTTTGACTTCCTAATGGGATCAGCCAACGTTCTAACATAGAAGTGCGCAGAAGGCGTGGCCACACGAACGCATTCGAACTCTGAACGACAGCTGAATCACTGGGTGTCACTAGTTAGGTTTGTGCTACCGGAACAGGAAATCAGTCACATTAGCTAGAACACTTTGTTGCTTCTGGTCATCTTTCTTTCTTTATTATTGTTTTTTCGGGATGGTCCAAAGAAGTAGCTTCGTTATCGCTCTTTTCCTTCAGTGTTGGATGTGCCGAAAGAAAAGGAGGCACAAAGAGAAGCTTCGCAGGTCTGAATAACAGTAACATGCGAGAATAATTGGCTTTGGAACAGTAAAATGTTGTCTCGCGAAAATGTACTGCCACAATTTGGCTACTTTTTGTTTTCAGATTAAGCTAAAGTATGTTTCTATCCTTAACACCTTTAGCACAGTACGCTTGCATAAAAAACGTAATGGCACCTCAACAAATGTGATCTTGTAGAATCGCTCTCATGCACCACGCATTGACTATTTATGGTTGTTATGTAGCATTTGGGATTTTGGCTTACACAGTCCCCTTGTTACGCATGACTGGTGTAGCGTGGCAACTATGAAAAAACAATATCGTTGCCAACATTTGTTATAACAGGCTTTGGATCTTGAGAGTCATCTGGTATACACATGACTTGTTCACCATTCGGGCCAAGCGTATATCATTCGTATGAAACAAGGAATGTTGCAATGGATTGTACGCAGGACTGAGCTCTTCGTGGGGCAAGCAGCCGCGTCGTTAGATATTATTCTCTCAGTTCAATAAGGCTCGCTAGCCTTACCGGTATATAAACTATCTTCCTTACTGACACCGCGAAGTTAACCTGCTTAAAGTGAAACTGCAGATCCCTTATCAATATCCTTCGATGGCGGCTGCGTCGCAGGCAGGGGAGCTTGCGCACGAATATCTCAATCATCAAAAGAATGACATCCTCGTTTTCTGCTCAAGCATGAGTGTGTATTTGGGGAAGTCAGTGCGTCTTGTTATAAAGGGATTGGGCGGGTTTCCTGCGGGTACCAGCTTTCGAGGATTCTGCAAACGCAAGCTTTTCTGCGGTCTTGTGCATGAAAGTTTTTCGTTTCTAGGAACCTTTAAACATATATTTCAATCATGCGGGCAGTCCTCCCAATGCTGCTTTTTGTGTACAATATTACATATAATTTTGTTGCTACTTCCTGAACACTACTGCTCATGTATTTTTGTTTGGTGCTGTTGCTAGAGGCTTTGGTATTACACACTAAGCTGAAAGTGCATTGGTCGTTGAAACATGGAGGAAGACGAAAGGGAGATCAACGTGCCGTAATGATGTGAAGTTCAAACAACGACGCGTTCAGGCAGTCAACCTCACGGCGGTGTCCCGCACATCTTTATGTTTTCCTTCTATCTTCTACACAAAATTATTTCGTTTCATAAAGTCTCGTCCTTCAGTTTTTTCTTTCAAAAACTGCGTTCTCCAAGCACTAACACTTACCAAATCCTGTTAGGTAAAAACACTAATTTTTTAAGGAATCCTCATCTGCATTAAGATGACAGAATTCTTGAAATCAGTCACTTTCTAAGCGGCACCAAATAGATAAAGCTCAGTGTCGTTGCATCTTTTGGAGTATATTTATAAGAGTGCACAAGGAGACAATGCCGAAGGATGCTATAAATAAATTTTTGTAATATAAAGTGACTAGTTATTTAGGGCCTCATCTTCTCCGCAACATTAACGAGCACACGGTGATAAACAAGCACGCATTCTTGCGCAGATTCTGCAACACGAATATTACGTGCATAAACCGACGCGTTTACCAATCGTGTAGAATAGGCTACACTCGATCTGATGCCCTAATATTGATGACACTGCTGCGAAGACTGGGGGTTTTGGCCGCTTTCAAAAACTCTTAAAGGTGTTTGATCAGAATGGCTGCTTTACTCATATATGTTAAGTGCTAAAGTGAACACAGCGCCTGTTGTTTCCTCTATCAACGATTTCACTTTCATAGACAAGGCCAGTCTACCGACTGTCCCTGGAATAAACTTATTGACGGACTTTCCACACAGCAAAAGGTCATGGCGGTGAATTGTGCGAATAGTCAATTTGGAAACCGAATTGATTACGAAAAGCAATCAAATACTAGTAAGTCATTATTTTCCGACAAGTCCTAGAACACGCCAGCCTTCTGTTGTAAAGAAATACTCACGAACTTTTGCCACACAACCTTCTGTTTAATTATATTTGACTCAAAATACCATAATTGGGATGACTAAGCTAACCTCGTACATAGCGGGGACAAAAGCATTCGTAATACTTAGTAACTTTGGATTGAAATACAATACTCACTGATGTAATCAATGTGAAAGTCTGCCGCCTGGTTTTAAATAAAATTGCGACAAAAGAACCAAGAAATTTTCAACTGAACACCACGGATACAGCTAAAGATGTAATTAAAAATATCGGTCTGTCATCATAACATGGCCTGCACCCCGAAAACATGCAAATATCGGAGATGAAATCTACGTCTGCTGGAACAATTTATGCAAACACAACACTTGCATCTGTTCTTAGTGTTGAAGCTTGATGCAGCGGGAGTCCCCACTTTCAAATAGTACAACATAGCGACAGGAGCTGAATTATGTGATACAGCTTCAGTTTTGTAAAAAGTGTGCAAGGTGGGAGTTTTCAGACAAAAGTTCGTTTGTACGGTAACGAGTATAGCGTTAGCAGCCTTATAAAAGCCTGGGCTGTGCGCAGATAGCTTTCAGAATTAAGAGTTAAAATAAAACCAATTGTAACTGTTCTAAAGCTTTTTTTTTGGGTGGGGGTTTCCCGTGAGTGCCCATTATTCAAAAATTATTCGCAAACGCTTTGATATTTCTAATAGCGAGAAATACTTGGTATATATACATATAGCAAAATACATACTTAAAACACTTGGAATATTTTCGTAATATACTGTTTGATTGCAGTACCGAATCGAATACGATGCCCTAGGATTGGTCACTCAAAATTTTCTAATATTCACACTCTCCTATTCGACAACCTTGCTGCATGGCTCATTCATCAAGAACGCCTCAAGAGAACTTCTGCAATAGCAACTTCAGGACCATAATTTACCAGGCTTAAATAAAATTTTTGTCTCTTTCAGATGGTACAAATGATTTAGGGATTATAACAAGCTCGACTTGTAAGACAGCTCAAGGGGTTAGCGCTTCTGTGTCGCCTTCTCTTTTCTCTCGTGCCTAAATGTATAGCTACCAACAGTTCTATTGCTTAAGGATTTTGCAAAGTGAAATGTTGTTGTTGTTTTCAGGCTAACCATTCACGTAATTTTTCAAAACATTTCACGTAAATAATTGAAGCTCTCTCTTTTGAGGCCCTAGCATTTCAAACCTTCATTTTAATTTTCATTTAGATATGAAATTTCATTTTCGGATTTGGATATGAACACCGTTGCAGAGCAATGGCAACGTCATCATTTCTTTTGCACCTATATAAGCTTGCATAATGATATTATAGACCGCATAGTCCTTCATGGCGTTGCCCATACCCTAGCCGCAAAGCACTCTAGTAGTTGAATGGGAAACACTCTCAATCGCCTTTTTTTTTCTCTTCTACTCCCTTTTAGCTCTTGTCATCCTGCGTCGTGTACTGCTCACCTTTATTCTAACGTTTCCGCTAAAAGGAACGCTTCATTGTGGCTGTCTGGTATGTGCTCACTCCCCGAAAACTCTTTCTAGCTTGTGGTCGCGCTTGCCAGGTGGCGAGGTTGCCGACAATTAAGGTATCTCACAGCAATAGCAGGAGCCGGTAGTAGTTGATGGGCTAACGCAAAAAAAAGAATAAAATAGAATAGCCGAGAGCCTGGTGAGTTGTTCATTTTGGGTTAAGGCCGTTTCACATGACACAAAAAAGTAGCGATTTTCAGGCTGTGAATTCACTCGCAGCGAAAAAAAAAATGGCCCCGTATCTGCAAGTTTCACTGAAAATGTCGTCGAAAGACGATAGTCTTGCGTCTGGAGAGCGTGAAGAAAATGTTTATTTGATGTTTTGTGCGAGAAAATGAGTGAATTGTGTTCTGGGGGCGCTGCGCTAGGGAGCCGCGATCTCTTCAGCGAAGGCAAACGAGCGCATCGAAGCACGTTAGACACAAGCGCTATCTGGTAGTTATTTTCGAAAACTAAAGAAGGCGTGCGCGCCTGTTTCGGAGACGATAACGTGCAAAACGCAAAGCGCCAGGCAGGTGCCACATCCGTGTCGTCTTAGCAAAGCGTTGGAAGCACTGCATTTTTGGATTGTTAGCGCAGCGTGATAAACGCTACGGTGCTTAGAATTACTTATGTATGTCTTCTCTAGTATACAGACACACATACGAAATATTGGCGTGTTGTTAGAGTGCATCGGGTATGCGCAGGTATTGCTTTCAAATTGAAAATCGCATAATTATGAACGCCGAAACTTAAGCAATATTGGTGGGCGCTGCGAATGCGGTTGGCTGTTTGGGGTATGATTTGAGGCTGTTTGGAGTATCGTTATGGTGGACAAAGAGACAAATGTACAGACAAACCGACAGACCAAAATTTTTGCGCCGAAGTACCACAAGAAAGACTATCTTCTTTAAAAGGCACTTCGCTCTCGCAGCAGTAGTCTGCGGCGAGGTACAAACATCTTGGGAAGTTTTCACTCTGATCTCAGCGCCGGAGTGATGCATTGGTTGGTTCCGTCGATATAGGGCCTGGCCGGCCAAGCCATAGCAGCAATCGCAACGACGTGTTTTTTTTTTCATTTTGTAATGGCCGATGGAGCACATTTTAAAACGAATTTAGGTATTATAAATGAAAGCTTCATTTTCTTTCAGGTTAATGATTCAAGAAGTTTTTCAAAACATTTCACGTAACTAGCTGAAGCTCCGTTTTTACAGATCCAACATTTTTAATATCATTTGTTTTAGTTCTGAAAACATTTATAAATAACGAAACACGCGTGCTCGTCATTATCGTTCATGAAAACTTATTATTAACTTAAGGCACGAGTTGTTACATTAAATTTGAAAACTCCTGCAGTGTCTTCTACAAAGAATTACGATGGGCAACGTTACTCGCCACAAAATTGCAGAGTGAAATGTGCAGAGCATTTGTGGTCCATTCGAAACGGAACCACCATTAGCGGCGGGTACAAACAGAGCCAATGGAGCAAACGAAAAACTTTTTTGCTGCAATTCCTGCTTATGAAACAGCCTTTAGAAGCACGAAATACAATGAGCGAATTTTCGAATGCGCAACACTTTAAAGTCCCGGTTTCTCACCGCCCATATATCTCGTATGGCGAGATGAAGCCCGCATCAAAGCGCGCTGTACACGTCATAACAAGGCTAGCAACGCACAAAACAGCTCTAAAATAAATAAATAAGGTGTACAATAATACAATTTACACAAATAATGAATAAGTAATTACAGTAATCAGCTTAAAATTGCTAAAGATACTTTTGAAACGTGCATCTTTCTTATCGCAAAAGAGATGGCCCCACTGCTCTGCCAAAAGAACGATAGCTCCTCCAACATGGAGTTCGCTGGTGCCTGGTCACTACACGTGAACGTGAGAACCACGTGACTCAACTCCCTACATACTACACGTGTCTCAACTGCCGTAAGAAGCAGGAAGTTTCTAAAGCGTATCAAAAATACTGCGCTCGTCGCACCGTGCGCTCTATTTCGATGCGCGAATTCACGATTCTCCTTATTACGATTCTCCTCGGGCCGGGAAAATCCTACATACTTACCTCAAAAATTAATGTTGTGGTTGGTGTGCTACGTGGAACAGTATAGGGTAAGAATTCTGCCAACGTGAATCACTGTGTGACCATGCTGTGCACTTCCTCAAGTTGCACAGTAACTCAGCTGTATTTTTTTTTTTGCACAAACCAGGGACTTTAGAACACAGAGCGCGTTCAAACACTGCTCACTTTAAGGAAAGTTTTCTTTCTCGGCATCCTTCTCCGGATTTTAGGCGAAGTAAAGCTGCCATTATCTTTCTAATATCTATTTCCAGTGATCGAACGCGCGCTCAGTCGAAAAGAAAACAGCGCGAATGCATCTTCTTGTAGGAGCATTCAGCCGACTATCATCCTGTCTGGGGTTCCAAATGCCATTTTTATAACATCTTATCACCTTCATAGGGCTGCTTTTAGAGTAGAGATGAAGGAATCTCTTGAAACCTACACGCAAGGCAGGTTCGTTTTGGGCTTCAAAACAAATCAGTCATCCGTGGAACGTTGTCCGCATTTGGTTCAAACACAAGCGCAAAATAAAAACTTTATGAATAATGTACCCACTGTTGCGAACCTAGTATATTGGTAAAAAACAGTTTACGCTAAATCCCTCAGCTTATGAAAAAACGCATGCTCACAGCAATGCCGTAAAGCAGCAGTACTTCTGCTGCAAAGTTTGCCTACGGCCTTTCGGTATTGGCTGCTCCTTCGTTACGCCTTTTTTTCACATCTGCTTTGTTTCTGAATGTAACCTCGCAGGGTGTCATTAGCTGGCGAGATCCACTCCCCTTTCTCTGAGCGCTCGAGGCAATCTTTGACACGGCATTCAGAAGGTCTTCTATGCCAGGCTCTCTTAATCAGCAGGGGAAAAAATCCAAGGTTCCCAATACGCAAAATACACCCTTCCCACTACAACCTCCTCCCTACTTTTGTGAAGGGGGTCCTTCTCTGCTTTTTTTCTACCTATTGATCACATCCCTCAAAAGGTAGGACGAGGTTCAGTGTTTTTTGTCATTACTTATTCATAGCAGTTAAGGTAGAACATGCTGTCTTCTCGGTGAAAGACTTAGATAGCTGCATCTGTGTCTCACCCAGACACGACGGTAAATCTAACTTCCAAGTCCCAAAGTAACCCGACGCTGCTTCTTCAATTCTAGAAAGGAAGGAAGAACCTAAGCCTAAGAAGCATACTTGAAAATGCACCATACTTGTAGCAAGAGTTCGGAAAAGTGTTCTCGCAAAAGAAAGAGCGCAAACACGCCCAACTCTTTGGGAGGTGGCGCATTCACGCTCTGTATGCACTTTCTTCGATGGCCTGCGGTTATATCGCGGAGTGAAGGAGCCGGTGCAAAGAGAAGCGCCTGCGGTGGCCTCTTACACGCATTGCGTGTGAGACGATCAGATCAAAGATGTATGTGGCCTCGGTGTTTTAGAAGAGTGGGTTGCGTGGTGCCCGCAGCACGTCGGTGAGTGTGAACTCCGAGTGGTAATATCGAGCTCTAAAAATGCAGCTCTTTCACGTTGGGCGCTTCCTGAAAGTAGAAAATCTAAGCCTCCTTTCAGTTTTATAAAAAAAAATATGCGGTCTCGTTCAAACCACAGACTCTGCTTGAAGCAGCACCTTCATATTTTGAATTATATCTGCGCCGCAGCTATTTATTCAACTCGCTCATGAGTTCATTTAGCGCATTTCTAATGTTAACACTCGATAATAGTAATTTTATTGCATGAATGAGGCAACTGTAGCGTCGTCGGGGTAGATTGGGTGGGATGACCAAGATCAGGCAGGTCATGAAAGCAGGACGTCCATTTAGGAAACTTGAAAAAAGGGATTTATTTGCATTCAAAGAAAAGTTAACTGGTCATCGTTGTTCCCCCTTTCTCCGCCCGCCGTCTCCTCCGTCCTTTTTATCCCTCTCGTTGCCGCCCCTCTCCCTCTATCTCGGTCCATCAGTCCACTTCACGAAAGGCAGGGGCGGCCCGCAGTAAGAGGGGGGGATCAAGGGGGTGAATCGTCCACCCGGAACCCGACTTCCCCTCAGCTCTATGCTCAGTTGTTCCGGGTGGACCCATCCCTCCAAGAAGCAGCGACGAATCTTTCGTTCCCCGAAACCGCCGCCGCATTCCGCAGGGCCCAGCCGTGGCGCCAGCGCACCGTCCCGCGACACAATGGTCAGCCTCAACAGTCGCTGCGTTCGCGGAACTGAGTGGCGGCGACATCGCGCTCGCCTCGAAGACGTCACTGGCAGCGGGACGCAACAGACTCCTCCGCCGCCGAAAGACTCGACTCGAGGGTGGCCAACTGTCGGGTCACCTGAAGCGTCGAGACGACATGTGCAAACACTCGGCCTCTCTGGGCCTCAGCACTCGCATCACCAATAACCCTGTTCCAGGGATACACAACACAAGCACACACACTCTGGTCGGCGTGCCCGAGCGACACGCCCACCGGACGCCAAAACTG
Organism: Rhipicephalus microplus; assembly: GCF_043290135.1. Classification (NCBI taxonomy): domain Eukaryota; kingdom Metazoa; phylum Arthropoda; class Arachnida; order Ixodida; family Ixodidae; genus Rhipicephalus; species Rhipicephalus microplus. The sequence continues at coordinate 168,501,193 of NC_134701.1, read as the reverse complement.
CCATAATTTTACCCCATGATTGCCCTCTCTTTCTTTCTTTTTTTTTTTGTGGTGGTCAGCCCTTGGAAAAAAATCTAAATGCCGTGACCTCAGCCGCGATAGAAACACATCAGTAAAAAAAGAAACAGCAACAAGAAAATCAGTGTTCGACTCTAAAATCCACGGCTCAGTCCATCGGCGTTCTTATTCTGGTTCCCCTTTCTATATTTGACCTCGAAGTTATACTCCTGTAGTATGAGGCTCCATCTCAACAGCCTCCCGTTTTTATTGGACATTTGCTTCAGCCATGAAAGCGGGCAGTGGTCAGTCTCGACCGTGAATTTTGTGCCTTGAATATAGCATCCTAGTTTTTGAATGGCCCACACAATGGACAAACATTCTTTCTCCGAGGCACTGAAAGCCTCTTCTCGGGGAGTCAGCTTCCGACTGAGATAGAGCACCGGATGCTCTTCACCTCCCTCGTTAAGTTGGGCCAAGACGACACCTAGACCTCGGTTGCTGGCGTCGCATTGGAGAATGAATTCTCGGCTAAAGTCTGGCGCGACAAGCACGGGCCGAGAAGACAAAGCTTTCTTCAAGTTTTGGAAGGCCTCCTCCCTCTCGGTGCTCCAAGTTACCACTTCCGGTTCAGGTTTTCGCAGGCTGTCGGTTAGCGTGCTGGCGAGCTCCGAATAATTTGGAATGTAGTGCTGGTAATAGCCTGTCATTCCTAGAAATGTTCGCACCTCCCTTTTGTTTACGGGTCTTGGGAAGTTGACTATCGCAGCTACTTTGGCTTTCATTGGTTCCCGTTTTCCCTGCCCTATGTCGTGTCCCAAATACGTGACACGGGCTTGGCCGAACTGACACTTCTCGGCTTTAATAGTCAGGCCCGCCCCTTTGATTCTTTCAAGCACCGTTCGTGTGTGCTGCAAATGAGACTCCCAATCATTAGAAAATACGGCCACGTCGTCTAGATATGGCACCGCAAATTCTTCTAGTCCTTCTAGCACCCGATCCATTAACCTTGAAAAACAGAAGGGTGCGTTTTTCAAACCAAAGGCCATGGTGACGGGCTGATAAACGCCAAAGGGTGTTACAAATGCTGCATACCGACTTGCTCGTTCAGTTAAGGGCACCTGCCAATATCCTCTCACTAAATCTAGGGTTGAAATGAAGGTAGCCCGGCTTACCAGCTCCACCCTTTCCTCTATGTTAGGCAACGGGTACACCTGGTCTTTTGTGATCGCATTCAACCTGCGATAATCGACGCATGGCCGTGGTTCTTTCCCCGGCACCTCGACCAACATCAAAGGGGAGCAATAGTCACTATATGCTTCTTTGATCACGCCAAGGCGAAGCATCCTTTTAACTTCCGCCTTCATTAAGTCCAGCTGTCGTGGAGACACGCGGTACGCCTTCGAGCTAAAAGGGACCTCTGTAGTCAGCTCGATATCATGTTGTACCAAATGAGTCCTTCCGAGCCTTTCCCCAAAACATTCCAGATATTCCTGAATAAGGCTCTTCAGATCCTCGACTTTAGCTGTACCCAACTCGTCTTTGTTAACTGCACACGCGATTATCTCTTCTACACTAGGGCCCGTGTTCCCAGGAAAACAAGGTACCTCTAGAGAAACCTCTTCTGAAACATTCATGGCGATGCTAACAATTGCTGCTCGCTCTAAAAATGGCTTCATTAGGTTTACGTGGTAGACCCTGTCCTCGCGTTTTCTTCCAGGTAATCTCACGGTGTAGTTTACTTCCGAAAGGCGACTGATAACCTCGGCAGGTCCATCCCAGTGGACTTCCAGTTTATTCTGGCGATTAGGCCTCAATATCATCACTTTGTCGCCCGGGTTGAATGATCGCGTCCTGGCATTTCTATCATAGTAGCGCTTTGAAGCGTCTCGCCTCGCCTCTAGGTTGCCCTTCACGACCTCACGACACTTATGTAACCTTTGCATTAGGTTCAACACATACTCGATCACACATTTAGGCCCCCGATCATCCTCCCACAGTTCGCGGACTAGCCTCAGCGGACCTCGAAGATTCCGGCCATACACCAGCTCTGCCGGTGCGAACCCGGTTCCCTCGTGTGGCACTGTGCGCAACGCAAATAGCGTGCCCGGTAAACAACCATCCCAATCACACTTCCTTTCATGGCAAACAGCTCTCAATACTTTTTTTAGGGTAGCATGCCATCTCTCCACACTGTTGCTTTGTGGGTGGTAAACCGAGCTATGCAAAATTTTAACGCCACATTTCTCGAGAAACATGGTCGTGAGAGCACTCGTGAAAACGGTTCCCTGATCCGATTGCATTTCGGCAGGGAAACCGAGGCGCGAAAATATAGAAAGCAACGCATCGACTACCTCGACCGAAGTTGCCTCCTGTAAGGGCACCGCCTCGGGGAACTTCGTTGCAGGACACAATAGTGTGAGAATGTATCTGTTCCCCGCACTTGTTTTCGGCAACGGCCCCACCAAATCTACAACAACTCTGCGGAAGGGCTCAGAAATAATGGGCACTTTTACCATCGGGGCCTTCCATTTGTCGTTAGACCTACCGGCTCTCTGGCAAGCGTCACAAGTCTTCACGAAATTCTGCACGTCCCTGAAACACCCCGGCCAATAAAATTCCTGTAGCAATCTTTTCTTGGTTTTATTTATGCCCAGGTGTCCTGCCCATGAGTGATCGTGACAAAGACTGAGTAGGTCCTTGCGGTATGGTGATGGCACCACCAATTGATCGTAGCACTGCCCTCGCCTATCTCGGTATTTACGATATAGGATACCGTTCCTCACTTCGAAAGAGATGTTTCTTGACGAAACACCTTCACTGTTTCCGTTGTTCATAACCGCTATACTAGGGTCAGTTTTCTGAGACAGCCGTAACGCTTCCCTGTCAACCCCTAGCATGCGCTCGTAGCTGTGCGAGATTGGGGCCAACACGGACCCCTGCAAACTATGATCTTTTCCTTTCGAAGGTTTCTTTCTTTTCTCAATTATCGGCTTCTTAATCTGACCATTTTCCGGATTTTCGGTCGGAGGAATAGGGATAAGTGCCTCGTCGGGCTTAACTTCTTCGGATTCAGTTGTTAACTCTTTCGCTTTGGCACCTTCCCCTTCCCCGTAACGCAGCTGCTGAGCCAATACGCGTGCTTTCGATCTCGTCAAAGCCATGACCTGGGCATCAGCAAAAGTGCACCCCCTGTCGTTGAGTAGTGACTCCGAGCTGTTCGAGAAAAGGTACGGGTAGCCCTCTGGTAGCCCACGGGAGACTGCTGCTACTGTCTCGATCGCTCCAAAAGGACCCCGAATGTGTACCTTTGCCATAGGTAAACACACTGAATCTTCGCTGACGGCCTGTCTTATCCACGCGCATTCGGATAAGTAGTCTTCACTTTTTACGTAGTTCGGATGGACTACGTCCATAGTGGCCGCGGAGTCTCTGAGTACCCTACACCTTTTGTCATTAACCATTAAATCTGTCGTGTAAGGTTTCAAAAGATCTAGGTTACTCGGGTGATCGCTTACGCAAGCAAACACTGGCCTACCTTTTGAGCAGTTTCGGGCAAAGTGACCTGTTTCGTTGCACTTGAAACATAGCGCCTTAGCTCGCGACTCTAACTCTTCTAAATGATTTCTGACCTCCTTTCTGTTCTTTTCCTGCTCTTTCAGCTTGCCTTCAGCACGCGCCGAATTTTGATTAGTTTCCTCTCGCTCTTTTGTTGCGCTTTGCGGTCCTCGAGTGTAAGCTTGGGGCCGTGGTGCAGGCCTTTGATAGTGATGTGCGCTGTTGATCGGGGTCCTGAAGCCTCGACTGGCCACGTACTCGTCGGCAAGCTGTGCTGCACTCCTAACAGACACACCTTCCTGCCTATCCTTGACCCACAGGCGCACGTTATCCGGCAGGGTGTCATAAAACTGCTCCAAACAAATTAGATCCCTCAGTTTACTTAAGTTATCCGCACCTGCTCCTTTCACCCACTCTGAAAAATTATCACTCAGGCTACACGCAAACTCAACAAAGCTTTCACCAGGCTTCTTTCTTTCCCGTCTAAATCTCCTCCGAAATTCCTCTGTGGAGAGCCTGTATTTTGCGAGTAATGTCGACTTCACTGAACTGTATACGCCTGCCTCGGCTGCGCTCAGTCTGGCCACGACCTGCGAGGCCTCACCCGGTAACAACGCAAGCAACCGCTCTGGCCAGGTGTCCTGGTGAAATGAATGTTTCTCACAGATCCGTTCAAAATTAATCAGGTAGAGACCAATGTCCTCGCCTGTTTTGTACGGCTGAAGCAAACTCGTCATCTTCAGGTTCTCAGTATGCGGCGGCGCCGCATCTGCACTGCTTGCTAATCTCGCCTGCTCTAGCTTTATTCTCTCGAGCTCAATTTCGGCCTGTCTTTGTTCTCTCCTTTCCTGCCTTTCCTTCTCTTCCGCTCTTTCCCTCTTTTCTTCCTCCCTTTGTTTCTTCTCCTCACATATCTTTTCCCAGGCCTCGCTGAGCTCGTCCTCCTCGAAACCCCCTTCGATTATCGCACTGCGAATTTCGGGCTTCCTTAACCTGCTATTGATATCCAAGCTGAGCTCTACTGCTAACAGCAACAGCTCTTCTTTCTTTAACACTCCGATATCCATATCTTCACAAGAGCCAACCAATACTTCTGCAATATTCACCGCACACTTGTGGCGGCCCTTCAGAGCCAATTGCCCGATAGAACCCTGTTCTTATCGTCCGGCAAAACGTGATCGCTCAAGCACTCACCTAACCTCGAGCTGCCGAAGGCCGTGTCTCCCGGAGCCACGTTCCCAGGTCCGCCGATCCCAGATCGTCGGGTCTGCCTTCTGCTGCTCGTCCTTAGTTTCCGGTAGTCGTTACTGCGACGGTTGTGCCTCCCGGAGCCACGAAGTCTCGCTCTGCCGATCCCGGATCCGCAGAAGTCGATCTTCCGTCCGCAGCTACTTCCAACCTCGAGCTGGCGAAGGACGTGTCTCCCAGAGCCACGTTCACAGGACCGCCGATCCCAGATCGTCTGGTCTGCCTTCTGCTGCTCGTCCTTAGTTTCCTGGAGTCGTCCAAAACTTCATGCCGTTACTGCGACGGTTGTGCCTCCCGGAGCCACGAGGTCTCGTTCTGCTGATCCCGGATCCACAGAAGTCGATCTTCCGTCCGCAGTTTTCTGCATGCCTTTTTTTGATCCCACCGCTGCCACCAGTTTGTAGCGTCGTCGGGGTAGATTGGGTGGGATGACCAAGATCAGGCAGGTCATGAAAGCAGGACGTCCATTTAGGAAACTTGAAAAAAGGGATTTATTTGCATTCAAAGAAAAGTTAACTGGTCATCGTTGTTCCCCCTTTCTCCGCCCGCCGTCTCCTCCGTCCTTTTTATCCCTCTCGTTGCCGCCCCTCTCCCTCTATCTCGGTCCATCAGTCCACTTCACGAAAGGCAGGGGCGGCCCGCAGTAAGAGGGGGGGATCAAGGGGGTGAATCGTCCACCCGGAACCCGACTTCCCCTCAGCTCTATGCTCAGTTGTTCCGGGTGGACCCATCCCTCCAAGAAGCAGCGACGAATCTTTCGTTCCCCGAAACCGCCGCCGCATTCCGCAGGGCCCAGCCGTGGCGCCAGCGCACCGTCCCGCGACACAATGGTCAGCCTCAACAGTCGCTGCGTTCGCGGAACTGAGTGGCGGCGACATCGCGCTCGCCTCGAAGACGTCACTGGCAGCGGGACGCAACACAACCATGCTCTATGTATGTTAATGCATGGGCTATATATAGTATGTGAGGGTGTATACATACCCATACAAAAGCACACACAAAGAGAGAAAGGAAAATAAGAAATAAGGTGGGGAGGTTAACCAGGGCTGAGCCCTGGTAGGCTACCTTGCACTGGCGAAGGGGAGAGGGGGAGGGAAAGTAATAGAGTAGGGGAAAAAGATCACTGACTGGGCCGACACGTAACAGTTTCACATCCCAAACGATGAAACAAGCCGGTGTCTTTGAAGAAACGCAACAGTGCTGTCATAGCCTTTCAGAATTGGAATGGGCAGTGCCGTAGTCCCAATACTTTCTAGACCGTGAAATCACTTTTGTCTTGTTGATTTAAAACACTGCGCAGGTAAAGCATCTTTTTTGTGCATGTCGGGCAGTAACGTAAAAAATGCTGAATAATTTCATCGACGGTATATTCGTTGCACTCCGCGCTGTCGGCCATCCAAATCTGAAATAAGTAGGCATTGGTGAAGGCTACGCCCTGACGTAGACAGCACAACACTGTACCTTCCTCCTTAGAAAGACCATACGAAATCAGAGACTTTGCAATGAATGATGGGGGTGGGGTTCAACACCACACTTTCTCTTCTGGCTAAGGCAGTGTCAGCCTTGATACTCATAATGGCAGTGCACACTGCTACACCTTGCATTGTATGGGCATGGAATGGTTCTTGATACCCTGGTAGAAATTATTGCTACGCGAAAGAGTGATTAAACTCTTTTATGTGCTTTTTTATCATATGTCATTGTCTGATGGCGTTACTGCACTGATGTACCGTTCATGTTCAAACAATTGTGGGAAGCTCCGAATTTTCAATCAGTGGTACCCAATGAACCACCGACTGTGGAGTCATGCCATGCATTTCATTCCTCTTTGTCCTTCATGGCCTAAAACTTGCTGTGTGAAGCTAAGTTTTAATCGTCGTCATGCCCTGCTAGGGCTCTCATGTATTACTTTAACCGGCTGTTGCACATAACATGAATAGGTTTCCTCATTTTTGCCAGTAAGCTTTCCACCTCAGAACTACATTACAAATGACAGCTAGCCATCCGAAAAGCACTCGTGTTTTCCCACCACTGCTTCAATGACATGCCGCAAAGCCGTCAACTATTACCGTGCAGCCATCGTTGTCAAATTGTTCCGAGAACGTGCGATTCAATTTCATGAACTTGCCTGCTGCACTCTCACACCAACATTATTTATTGCGCCTAAGTTTAAAACACATCTACTCTCTATACTGTTGCGTGTGCTTCGCAACCCAGCTCACCAAAGCACTGCTATTGAGAGCAAGCATCGTTCATCACTGACGCTGCTGATAAATCGATCACATGGGCCTGAACCTAAAACAACCAATTGTGCTGCCGTAGATCTTACTGTACTAAACGTGCATGTGCCCATTTCGTGCCTCAATTCCTCAACAAAACATGTGACGAGATTGAGCTATCATTCAGGAGCAGAAAATAATTTGGTACAAAATGTTTCAGGTGCCTGATGAAACCGACATTTCTATTTCTTTTTGTTGGTATCTGCGGCTTCTGTTTTAAATTGGTGAAAAATCATAGGAAACGTTCTTTTTTGTAATTATTGTTGAACACGAGTATTTTTACAGTCATGGTCACGTAAATCAGTGCGAGTGCACTAGTAGTCTTTGTCGTTACGTGGCGTGAATGCTTCTAATCACACTACCATTCTGTGCTTTTGAGCCGATTTAAGAATGTACGCTTCTGGAATATACACTTTCAAGAAGCCATTGAATAGCAGAGGTACTGGTATTGTCAGGCCTTCGGTTCGTTCATAACAGCGCAAGAATAGAAAACAAACAGTTGCGGAGATTATTCAAACACAGTCGGCCATGGGTAATGCGTGAGCCACATCAGTGTCAACGCCGCTGAATTTCAATAACTCAAGAACTGATCTTTATGAACCCACACTTTCAAGCAGATTTCCACTTGCACTTGGTGCGTTCTAATGAGAACCTTGAAAACTAGATACCTTGTGTCCATCAGTTCTCTCTTTTCACGTTGCTGGGTTTGATGTATAAGGTTTTTGTTTTGCTATTCGCAAAGTCACCATAATTTATCAGGTTAATTTCTTGCGGCATTTTTCTTTTATGTATGGGTAAGTTTTTTTTTTACTGCCCAAAGAGTAGCAGTGGTAAAATAATGATTGAAATCACGTAATGCATCAACTAAGATGACTTGCTTTACAGTTTGGGAACAGAAAGTGGAATCTGCATTGTTTTTCTCAACGTTTGGTTGAAGTACTCCCAGGGGCTACTTTCGCGATGTGAAGTTTCTTTCAGGCAGCATCAGTCTTTGGCACTAAGGGTGACAGTGCATAACGCAATTTTCAGGATCACTACGGAGCTTTTTACTTTGTGAGGACCAATATTATAGGCCTTTTTTTTTTCAACTTGGATGCACATGACTTCAACCTTTTTAAGTGTAAGTACGCTTTGATGAGGCTGCCTGAACCTAATGAGGCAATATTCACCCATAACGTAGCAGATATTACGCCTCTTGTGTTACAGCGCTGGTTTCCTAAGCTAGTGTGGCCTCTTACAGGTGAAGTTTATGTGTTCTAGTCATTTTATCTCAGCTCAAAAGTAACTGCGCTCAAAGGTTAACTACGTTAAACTACGGAGCACCAAGGTGGCTCTCTGAAGCGGACTGTATTTTTTCATGAGGGCGGCAATTTCAAAAGGTTTCCTTGGTTTGTCTTCAAAGAAAACTATCTCCGGCAGAAAGCGTGAGTACCAAGTCTGTAAATATTAAGGCGTTCCTAAAAATTTTGTTGAGTACTCCAGTGCTTCAGGATGACGCTCTAGCATGATCGTTTACCACCTGAAAACAAATAAAATAGTCAGTTCATTAGTTGTGCTTTATAACTGCTCCAATCTCAATATTCTTGTTTTAAAATACTCGGCTGACCTGAATAGATGTTTTAATAAAACTGGGGAAGCTTTGAGATCATCATAAGAACAATGGTATCAGTTCTAATGTTTTGCGAAAATTTTTCATTTTCATTGAACTTGCCTGCTGCTAGCTAGCATAAGGCCATTCACCTTATGGCGTCGCACCGTGAAGCGCCCTTAGTGTGGATTCACTAAGATCAAGGACAAGCTTCTAAATTACATTGCTGGCGAAGACCACCGTGAAAGCACACTTAGACACGGTTCACATTAATAGAATATTTCAAGCGGTAAGACAAGTCGACCAAGCGTATAATCAGAGCAGTGATGGTTAAAATAAGCGAAATTCTTTTCAGTATGGCCTTTTCCGAAAACAATGGTTTTCTTTACTTTGTCTTTTTTCTAGTATTAGTTTTCTCTCCTCTGCCGAAGTTCATGATTGCACACTTCATTCAGTCCTTTTTATAGAACAGAAGAAAACTAGAAAGGTATATATTATCTTTAGGAATAGCACTGATTACAGGTTCTTGTCAAATCATTCTCTGCTGTCGGCAGTCTCATTAGTCCCATACTTCTCGAATTTTGTATTGTTTCTTTGATCGTAGCCTGTAATTATTGGCGCATGCCCACTCTGGGGGATTGGCCAAGAAAATCCATGGTCGGTAAAACCTATGGTCGGTAACTGCACTAATGGTGCGGTTACCGATAATATATTTCCTTGTTAATATTTCCTTGTTCTATACAAGAAAATATAGAACAAGGAAGACATCATAAAAAAACAAAGATCCAGAGAGTGTGAAAAAAAGAAGAAAATAATCACTAATATAATAACTATAATTTGATTTTGGGAGCCGACCAGACAGCAGATTTTTCCAAACTCAATTAGTTTGGGATGTATGTCGCATATTTATTCACACTTCAAAGACTACTTCCACGCTTCGTTTATTTTATTAGAATTTGTGTAAGTGGGCGTTATGTTTATTTGCATTGAGTGACTGGAATAAAATTACACACCGCATGAAATTCGTCTCTGTGGCAATTTCTCAAAATGGAGGCACCAGAATTTAGAACATATTTGGTGTTTAAATATAAACCTATCTTCGCAAACGAAATAGCTGGAAGTGTTTTCCTAATTACTGTGTAGTTAAGACATAAGACAAAATAACGTTCAATAGTACGACTTGGCTTGGCTAATGCTTTCCGGTACACATGTTCAAAGCCTGTTGTAGTGAAGTTAAATTAGTATTCACCAGTATCACCACATTTATATTCGTGTCTTTATTTCTTAGTTGCTTGTACCCATGTTCGCCTAGAAGTAAGCTTGCAGTTCTTAAGGTAAACTGTGCTGTAAGGCAATCAAGCCACGCAGCCGAAACAACGATTTGTATTGTTCCGAAGCACAGTAGAATAGGCAGGTAGGATCAAATTAGAGCACCCAGTTTTTATGTGCTTTTTTAGATGCGAAGCAGCTCTTTGACTAGCCTGTGTAATGCTCTCCGCCCGTGTCTCAGTTGCCAACGCGCCGCACTGCGCTACCATTGCCGCAGGTGTTGGGGTGGTGCCAAGTAGGTCACGCCATCCCTCGCAGTGCGCGGTGAGATCACTCTGCTGCGCCTGCCGTGCACTCCCCGCGTGTCACCTCTCTCTCACTTCACTCTCTCCACCAACCGCAACATTCGAGCGCACATCGAGTGAACACTTTTAGGGCTAGTTTATCTGCTATGAAGAGAACGCCAGAAAGCGTAGCTCCTTCGCCTGCCGAAACATGTGCCGAGGCGATTTGGCTTAGCCTGCTCATCACCGGCGTTTCGAGGGTTAGAAGAGCTGATCGCGTTCTCGAGTGATGACATCCCGCCTGCAACACCAATGAGGCGCAAGCCAAGGAAGCCGAATGGAAGCGTCAGCAGTGGAAGACCAACGACACTGACGAGGTGCGAGTCAAGTATGCCGATCACGTTCGAGAATGGAGATGGTGTGCGGGTAACACCAACGGGTTTGATTTGGGTTTCATTTGGGTGTTATTTAATTTCATTTGGGAAGATGTCATTAATTTTTATTGGTGTGGTACCCACTGATGCAAAGCTTCACCGCAGTTTTACAGTGTTATTCAGCCAAGCCTTGTATAAGTGCTAATAAATCGCACTGGTGGTGACATGATCAATAAACACGCCCACCTACCTTCCCCATTGAACAGTCCTTGCCCGTTAGTGCTCGCTCGATCTCTCCTGTTACCGGTCACGTGAGGTGACGACTGCGGGGTTGTGACTTCATCGGCCTCCAATATTTTATAAACACACTCTTGATGTTCCTTTCTAAAAAACGTGCTACATCACCAATACCACTGCAACGAATGGTTACTACAAGACTTGAAGCACAAGAGAGAGAGAAATAAATAAAAGGAAGGGACAGGGAGGTTAACCTAGAAAAACTGGTTAGCTACCTTGTACAGGTGTGGGAAAAAGGGTCGGAAAGAGGATAGAGATATATATATAATAAATTGGAAAAAATTCACATGCGAACACATTTAGGGAGCTCCGATCACAGTCGTTTGGACAGGCCGGTTGAACGCAAGAAGCTACTGAGCGCCTTCACAGCCTACTTCTGCGACATAAAGTTCTGTCAGTAGCGCAGGATTTTTCCTTCCGAAAGAGTCTGGTTGTTCAGTTCGTCTAGTGCATTGCAGAGTGACTGTCTCTGCGAGCAGTGTTGTGGGCATTCACAAAGAATGCGCCAAGTTGTTTTGTCACTGCCGCAATGGTTGCATGCAGCAGTGTCGGCCATTCCTATGCGGAACGCGTACACATTGGTAATTGTGACGCCCAAACATAATCTGCACAGCATAGTAGCGTCTCGTCGGCGTAATTCCGGAGAAATTCGATGACTGAGAGTTGGGTCTAAGGTACATAATCGTGCATGGGTGAAATGTGGCTTGTTCCATTGCGACGTGGTGCGCTTGCGAGCAAGTATGCGGAGTTTCCGTGCAGCGTCAGTTTTGGAGAACGGAATTCACTATCGATCACCTTCAGTATGAGCAGAACGGGCAGCTTGATCGGCCCGTTCATTGCGAATTATTCCACAGTGACTTGGAAGCCATTAAAAGACTATTTCATGCCCTTTCTCATTGAATTGGTGAGTCTTTTCTGCAATCTTGAATATCAGCTGTTCGTACGAGCCGTGGCCTAAATGTGATAGAAGAGTTGCAGTGCCACCTTTGAGTCACTGATAATTGTCCATTTTTGTGACTGTTGATCGCTGATGAACTGCAATGGGGCAAGAAGAGCTATGAGCTCTGCTCCCGTTGATATCGCAAGGTGGGAGGTTTTGAATTTTCTTGTCGTGTCTTTTATTGGTATAACAAATGATGCCGTTGAACTCTTCTGTAAAACAGAGCCATCGGTGTATACGTGTATACAGCCTTAATACATCTCGTATAACAAGAGCAGGGCAAGCTGCCTAAGAGCAGGGGATGACATATCTGCTTTTTTCTGGATGCCAGGTATAGTTAGTCTGATGTTAGCCTGAGTCAGGCACGAAGGAAGAGTTGAAGGCCTGGCGGTGCGTGTGAAGCATGTTGGCAAAGAATCGCGATATGTGGCTATCATTTGGCAAAACGACGAACGTGGTCTGTCTGCTGGTAAATAGGCTAGCTGGTGACAGGGTGTCCGAGCAATATGCCTTTTATGTGTCCTGAGTGCCTCAACGTCGATATGTGTCGTGATGAGATGGTCACCTGCAATCGTAATAGTAGCCATTGTCGACGCACTACGAGGCAAGCCGAGACAAATCCAGGGTGCCTGGGACTGAACACTCTGTAGCGTTTGTAGGCTTGTTTTGCTTGCGTTGGTCAATGCCGGTAAGCTGTACCGCAGGAAACCGAGAAAAAGTATCCTGCATAGCCGTAGCAATGCACTGGGCGACATTCCCCAAGTCTTCAATGCAAAGAACTTCAGTAAATTACAGATGTCTATTAACCGTTCCTTCATGTTAAAACGTGATCGCTCCATGATGGATTCCTGTAATTATGACGCCCAAAAACTTGTGCTATCGAACATATGGTGCAGTTTGACCATTGATGTTTATGGTGTACAAAAAAGGTAACCTTGCGAATGGAATGAAACCTACCGCCTTTTGTAATATTCGCATTCCGAAGAAAAAAGCTCGGCAGGTTTCCCACGCATTAGGAATCGACGTTATGCGAATCATACACGGAGATGGTGACTGTAATATAGTTTTCTATTAAATAAAACGTCACAAAGTGACGCTAAAGATAGATACAAATATTGTGCAGACACATGTTGAACATTCACGCATGTTTTATATAGCTATTTGTTTACCGTTGCGTAACGATGCCAACAGCAGCCAGTGATGTTCCGTGCAGAGAATTTCCCTTTTGGGGGGAATTTTAGGCTGTAATTTTTAGCCAAATGGAAGAAAAAAAATTTCGTGACAGTGCAGAGAAATTCAGAAACGGTTAAGTTCTCCTATGACAACTGATAATTAGCGGTAAAAGTGCGCCTTCATCTGCTGTATTCGGTTCTGGCGTATTCACCCCGCAAGCAAAGCCTTTGAGATTTGTTTCAAATATTTACGTGGAGCGATTTCTAGTTCACTAGTGGTGTAAGACTTTCAGCCCAGATTGTGCAGTGTACTAACTGTACATGAAAGAATAAAATCATGCTTTTGTTGTGCGGCAGTGGAAGGGCTAGTCATGTTTTTAAAAGTCGTCACTAAATGAGACTGGCGTATATGTGTGTGTGAATGGGGGCGGAAATTAGTACTATTGTGCTGGAAATTTCACTGAGAATTTCATCGACGTTTGTAGAAAAAAATGCTCAAAATAGGAGATTTTTATTTATCTGAATAGGAATTCTTTGGTGTAGTGCGGAACATGACTGACAGCAGCATGAGTATTAGCAACCCCAGAAGCGATGAGCTCATATGTAACACTTGTGCTCGCGAGAATAGTAGCCTTGAACACTGCAACATAAACCAACTTCATTGGGTGGCGCTTAACTACAATCGACATTAACGCGACGTGACGTGACGGCTGTATCATAGGTGTACACATATACAGTTTATAAAATTCTATAAGAAGCGTTACAACCATGACTGACGTTACACCAACATTATGCCGCAATACTGTGTTTTCCAAAGAATTATCGAGAACTAGCGGGGCCCTGAGGTAGAATACATGATTGTTATGCAGAATACTTGGGTTCGATTCTATCTGGAGCCTCGATGAAATCGTTGCACTCATCAGATAACGCTGTCCATGTCAGTCTTTTTTATGCTCTCACGTTAAAATTACCAACGTCTGTCCGGGCCGTCTCTTGGTAAACAAACTATCAATCACCTGCGGAAATACCCGAATATCTGTGGCACATACACTCGCCCGCGGATATGTGCCCCACGTGTGTTGCAAATGGTTTGACGACGTACACCGCTGGAGTGTCACATTCTTCATCTCATGGCTGGCGGTGCCGTATTCCTCAAACCATCTTACTGTCTCACACTAATTTTGGTTCACCCCAAGTTAAGAAGAGGATGAGCACCCAGACGTAGATAGACAGATAGATAGATAGATAGATAGATAGATAGATAGATAGATAGATAGATAGATAGATAGATAGATAGATAGATAGATAGATAGATAGATAGATAGATAGATAGATAGATAGATAGATAGATAGATAGATAGATAGATAGATAGATAGATAGATAGATAGATAGATAGATAGATAGATAGATAGATAGATAGATAGATAGATAGATAGATAGATAGATAGATAGATACCAAAAGTACCTGCAGAACGCAAAGAAATGATTCGCATTTAAAATGAACACTTATACCCATCCTCGATTGCGGTATTAGTATCCACCTTAGTACACAGCATTGATAAGGACTCGGCAAGCTTGGATGACGCTTCTGTCTTTGGTTTTTCGTTTCTGCAACGCAGATGCGCGCCTCTTCCGTCAATGTTCTGAAATCTACATTGATAAAGGAACTTCAAGGTGCTGGTGCACGTATATAGTGTAAATACTGCTGAAAAGATGCTACTCCTGAAACTGCGTCTTCCTTAAAGTTCCAGAGTACAAGGACCTCGAAGCTGACATTGGTTTGTCACCAAAGCATTCGTATTTTAATTAATGCGCTCTCAAAAAAATGATACACTGTTGAGCTTCTCGGGATTGCTCAATGTGTCATTAGCCGCCAGCAGCGATGTTGTTACCTTCCTTTTACTGAATCTGGCCTTAAGAAAATTCCACATTGCAGATGCACTTGCTGATGAGCCATCGACCACTGTATGTGCGCTTTCATTCATGGCATTGTTTTCGCCCCTATCAAAACAAAAAGTTCTAACATTATTTAGACAGTCAGTAAACAGTCAAAGTGTCATAAATGTGTGATGACTGCTGCGCACAAGCCTGCGCAGCCTTCGTCTTGTCACGGGCTATACAGGCGTGACATGGCCACTTGCTGCAAGATGCTTCCGATAAGGAACAGCGCCACCGCAGCTTCACCGGGGGCTTACGTCGCCACTGGTAGCTACAAAACCCAAGCTTCCAAGCTCGGTTTTATCATTACTTTGTTGCATCTGACGAGCGCAGCGTCAGTAAGCTCGATCTGATGTTTTTCTTATAGATCGAATGAATGGTCAAGTATTCACGTTGGGACCCATCCTTCGTCTAGCCGGTATCCTACAGATGGATCTGGTTCGTAGCAATGTCGTATCACGAAGCTGTAGTTCCAAAAGTAGCACAACCTATTAGAAAAAACAAAGATAGTTTTCTGTCTTTCTTCTTTTTTTTTTATTTCCACACAGGAAGTGCGTAATCTCGTTTTCTAACCCTTCTACGAAAATCGCATGCGTTTTTTGTTGTTGTGTATACTTTCGTGAATCGAAACGACGTTACAAATGGCCCGTCAGCCTGTCTCATTAAGATAAACATGTGATGTAGTTTCTGTACACGTTACTAAAGTACTGCTGTTCACAACCGTATATTTCTTTTAGCGTGTTTTTTTAATGATCATGAATTGAATGACGCAGAGACTAGGTGCTCCGATTCTGTATTCGCCAAAAGAATCACACTGGTTCCCTTACAAACTGCGAGAAGCCCTACTGATGCGCAAGACTGCCCTTTGCCTATATATCCATGCTATCGCATATGTGTCAAGCTGTTGTTCTTTATATATTTATTCGATTCGTCTACCTATCGAAACACTTTTACGACACTTTCGGTCTTTCTCCGTCGCTCACTTCCAAAGTCGGGTCACCATGCCCAAACCGAGCGGGAGATTGCATAAAGCTTGGGGAAAGTTGTGAGGGGCCGTAAAGTTGGTTCTTTTACTGCTGTATCGGAGTTCGATGACGCTGTCCGAAAACTGCACAATAAGTACTGCCGGCGTTACCATGAAATTCTCTACAATTTTTGTTTTCGTATAAAAGGCACCATGTGTCGTTCGAAGAAGTGAAGTTTTATCGAAAGAGAGAAGGGCAGCGTAACATAAACCGGCTTTGTCTCCTCAAGCGGTCACGGGGCGAGCAAGTGCCTGATTGCTCGTAAAACGAGTTTACGGTGGCAATAAACCTCCGGCTAAAAAGGCAAAAAACCAAAATTGAGCGAGAGAATGGTCGCTCCTTTGGGTCAGTGTGAACTCAGGCGGAAAGAAAGGCAAAAAAAAAGCAAGTTCAGATTCAGTCGTTAACGGAACTGAGATTCGCCGCGTAATCATAGCTTCGAAGAAGCACCGAACTCGCTAAAGGTATAGGCTTATTATTGAACAAGCCCGGTTCTTGCGTTTCTTGGACAATTTTAGTTTTCCACGCAGGAAAGCAGGTGCGTTTTTTTTTTTCGTGGCCATCATACCTCCAGTGATGGGACGAAACGAGCAAACGTCATGTGTTCGTAGGTTTCTCCGCAAACATACGAAAAATGTTTTTCTATCCTTGCGACCGCTTCTCACGCGCTGCTACACCACTGTTGGTTAAACGTTTTTGCCAATTATACTTAGGGACGCTTAAGATTACCATACTCAACGAACTACCTAGCAATTAAAGGTATGCGTAGATGTGGATGGTGAGCACTGTAGTATTGTGGAATGTCTGATCGATCAAGACGGCGTTGAAGGCGGCATCTAGCCCGCCAAGCAACACTGTGCTAAGTTTGCGCCCTTTCAATTGCCCTCCCAAGTCGTTAATTTGCCCAGATACAAAAGTTTCGAATACGCACGCGGAACTATGTTCTCGGTACGAAAGCTGACGTATTCTAAAAAGCGTCTATGCGAAGCGCAAAATTTTGTCATTATCCTGTACGCGATGAAGTCGCCCCCGTGTTCTCAAAAACACACACACCGAAGCGATGGCAGTAGACTTATATGTGCGTGGAAATAACTCTCACAAAATGCCATGCGTGAATTTCGCGATCGATGTCGAGCAGTGGAAAAGCCTTCTTTTTTTCTCATCGCATGATGTGTGTGTGTGTGTGTGTGTGTGTGTGTGTGTGTGTGTGTGTGTGTGTGTGTGTGTGTGTGTGTGTGTGTGTGTGTGTGTGTGTGCGTGTGCGTGTGTATGTGTGTGTGTGTGTGTGTGCGTGTGTGTGTGTGCGTGCGTGTGTGTGTGTGTGTGTGTGTGTGTGTGTGTGTGTGTGTGTGTTGTGTGTGTGTGTGTGTGTGTGTGTGTGTGTGTGTGTGTGTGTGTGTGTGTGTGTGTGTGTGTGTGTGTGTGTGTGTGTGTGTGTGTGTGTGTGTGTGTGTGTGTGTGTGTGTGTGTGTAAAGCTTTACACACGTTATTTGACGCAGACATACATAGTAGCTGCAAAACAGGAGCATACACTGCCCCGAGCATACACTTGCCTACGTGCAGACCCCATATGGCGAAAAACATGATACGAAATCAAACATGAGCAGAGCGAAGTAATTCTGGTAATATTTTATGCTCTCCTAAACGTTTCATAGTTTGCTTTAAAGTATGCAGAATCGCATAGCTTCAACTAGAATGTAGGCATAAAAGAAACGTATCTCTCCTGTGTGAAGCGAAAGGTAATTAGAAGTTACTATTGAAAGCATAGCTCTATCTTGGAAACTAATGGTAAGTTTGATAAAAAGTAGCAATCTTTCACGTAAAACGTTCTCTAGAATTTGTACACAAAAAATATATTAACCAGAGGCTCGCAATAAATTCTGAGGAACAGTAATAATAAAGTAACGTTTTGTTACGGAATGTGCAATACGGGCATTCAGCTGGTTTTCTTTATTGTACCAGACTATACGCAATTCTTTCCGGTATCTGTTGCAAACTTCATCACATTGTCTATTTCTGTCATGACTGCGCAATGCCTCTGAAAGCTTTAGTGTAAAAAGTGATTACCTGCTATTTACTTTCCACGTATGATCAAATCGCACTGTTCATGCCCTTATCCATCTCACAAACTGCCCAAATGGCGTGTGGTATAAGCCAACCATTCGACTTCCATTGATTGATTAATTGATTGATTGATTTATTGATTGATTGATTGATGGATTGATATGTGGAGTTTAACGTCCCAAAACCACCATATGTATATGAGAGACGCCGTAGGGGAGGGCTCCGGAAGTTTCGACCACCTGGGGTTCTTCAACGTGCACCCAAATCTGAGCACACGGGCCTATAACATTTCCGCCTCCATCTGAAATGCAGCTGCTTCAGCCGGGATTCGAACCCACCACCTGCGGGTCAGCATCCGAGTACCTGACTTCCATTAATTCCTTTCCATCAGGAGTGGCGTAAACGAATGGTTTTACTGAAGCTGAAACGTAAGCTCTGCAGCAGTCGTATCTCTGATACGACTGCTGAACCAGTGACTCTGAACCAGTGACTCTGAAACAGTCTCTGAACCAGTGACTCATCGCTCTTGTCAATGCTGGTTCTTATACACTGCATGGCAGTCGACCCTACTGGTTTCGTTTCAACAGCGACTTTCCTGTTCTCGCTATATAGCGTAGAGTACAAGAAGGACCAGAGTATCATCAACCAGCCTGCTTTCACAAAAATAAAAGAATAGGATTTTCTTTGCGTAAGTCTTCAAGTATCTTTCAGGTCTTGTATATGACATATTTTGAAAGCGTTGTGACAGCCATATCGCAACGAAGCCTATCCCTTTATTGCGCCCAGACAGCATATGTAGCGCAGCTACTGTTCGCCTTTCGCGATACCATTTTTGAAGCCATGTTTTGCTTAGTGCGCATGTTCGGCGAATATTCTGCAGAAATGGTGGCGAGTTTCTCCATCCTTACACCACCGAAAGAACTTCTTTTTCTGGCTGCCTAGGGGAGCCAAAAGCAACAGTTTCTCTTGCTCTCATCCGTCATTCATACTCTTTTTTTGTTTGCAATTTTTTGGCATAGACTGATCAATTTTCTTCTTGTTCACTTTCAATGTAGCTTCCCGTATTTTCACTTCTCCATCCTCAATCTCTTACAGCGTTCCTATTTAGCCAACCTTGTTCCTTTTGCAACAGTATGGGAAAGTGCGGACGTCTGTCTTGGCCTTTCAGCGCCAACAGCTGTGGCTAACAACTTCGATCTTTCGGGCAGCTCTTCCGAAACCTATTCTATATCACCTTGACATCAAAGTATTCCTCTCCTACCATCCTCATTGCGTTTGCGCATGTTTAGAGCAATCGCAACCTTTTCCTAATATATATCAATTTTTAACTAAACGATGTTGCTCTGAGATATTCGTACCCAATATTTCCTCTTTCGTGATTCTTACGAAACGCCTCGTAATCGGGGACCTTCAGCTTGACGACCTAATAATTGGTCTGCAGAAATGAACAGCGACAGTCAAAAGCTAACTTTGCCATCATCATTATGCATTGCCTTGTTCACTCGGCAACTTCAACAATGTTTACATAATAAAGAATGATTTAAATACAGTCGCAATGCTGACGAAAACTTTTATAAAGAAACTAGACCACCAAAAGTTCTTTCTTGCTGAACCTTAGGAAAGCTTCTTTGTTCATGGCAACAATCGAGATATTGTCACGTGATCGTGATAGAGCAGAAGACTTTACCAAAACTCAGAAATACGTAACTCTTTGGTTGGCCTAACTTGTGGCCTGGAAACAAAGTTAAGCTGCATGGGAGCAATGCACACTGTACGAATACAGATATCGACGAACAGAGCTTCAGTCTTTGAAACACTGACAAGCGGGCAAGTGGGTCGGCATTGATACACGTATCATCAAAGATTCAAACGTTATGGCTAGCAGCTGCGCCATATCTGAAAACTCCTTTGGAAGAACACTCTATGCCGTCGTAATGTTGGTACATTGGTCAATTTTAGTGACAATGCTGCCTATATAACTTTACAAACAGTACATACGTACACCAATGATAAAGGCATCATGTCGGGTGAGCGTCAATTGTAGTTGAGCGTCATCCACTGAAGTTTGTTTACGTAGCACGATCCGGGACTGCCATCCTCACAAGCACAAGTGCTATATTTCAACACTGCTTGTTGTGTTCGCAATGTCCTTGTGCTTTTTTTATTCGATCAAATGAGTTTTATTAAGACAGAAAGAGTGAATATAAAACATAAAATATACTTACGAGGGTCCCAAAGTGCGTGAGTTTAATGGAAGCCTCGATCGTTAAGTAACTGTAAAGAACTGGTTATACAAAACTTATGCGACTGTTGAACGTGCGTTTCTGCACGTATAACATTCGTACACATCACTGTCGTCACTTCCTAATCTTTCGCTTATTAAAAAAGTTACACATCAGTGGTCTTCCCTCCTCATGTTTCACATGACGTCGACTGCCGTGGTACGCGGGTCCTGTGGAATCTTTCTCACCAAAAGTGGAGGTTCCAGCACCCGCTGAGAAAGCAATTGGTGATTATAAATCGAATTATTGCACCTCTGTACAAACTGTGAAAAACGAAAAGCTTTTTTCTGCATTGAATCAGCTGAGATACTTGGATTGTAAACGCCGAGTTATTTAAATTTTTGTTTCTTTTGCTATTACATAGCAGAAAAAAACTAAAAGATATTGACGCTGCATCCTTCAAGCTGTCGTTTATTCGAATAAAGAACGCCTCAATCATTCACCCTGCTATCTTATCGGCAGAAAAAAAAAGGTTCTGAGAAGCAACTGAAAAAAAAAACGCCTTCATCTTTCAGGCGAGTAATGTCAGCTAATGGAATCTCGGTGTAAGCTTCCACTCACGGCACCTCAGACGGCAAACGGCTCATTAGGCACCACTGTTACCCCAGCGAAGGATTTCCTCGCTTCAACGGCCACCACTTGCATCTTCTGTATTGTTTAACTTTAGTGCGCAAGCATATTCTTCGGTCCCCTCCTGTTAACTTTTTCCCCTACCTGTTCTCCATCATTGCCTCGCTTCTCCTTTTTTGTTGATTGTTTGCTAGGCTTCGAATCTCATGAACCATGCGGTAATCTGGCATTCGTTTTTTTGCATCCATTGAGTATAAGTGCGTGTAAACTTTGAAAAACGTATACTTGTTTTACTTTTGAACAGGTAAGGACCCATGTCATATTCATTTTAAAGCTTCGTGTTTAGTAATGCTTACTACCAAATTAGGTTAAAGCCCTCACTCGCTATCATTAAAGCAACCTGACTTTTTTAATGCATTCAACTTGTCTACATCACGCAAGCTACGTATTACGAAGTTGTGCCATGTTGACCTATTGTGCCGAGGTTTCTTATTGGCATCAATTTAATGTAATAGCAAATTTTTGAGTCATGAAGAATACAACGTTTGTGAGCTACACCTATATGCGAAGGCGGAATATTTGCGAAGATGTTTAGCATGCAGAGGTCACATGCACAGTACTGTAGTTTCATATCAAAGGTCACGCTGTGGTCGTTCCTATTAAAGCTCAAACCACAGGGAAAAGTCCACCATGGCACATCTGCCACTATGCGGTCATGTATGTGCGCATCAAGGGGTGTTTGCTCGAAACGTCCACCTGCAAGACAGTGTTCGCAACGCTATTCGCAAAGCCGTCTACCTACAAGGCAGCGTTCTCTGCTTGGCCGTATGCGCCATCCTGCGTGGCCAGCCACATGCCTTCGGAGCTTGATCGCTGTGCACCGGCTGCCGGCGCCATTCATACTCCCTTTAAATTTTCACTGATTTTCATCATAGGAACGTTGCTCTTTAGGAGCCTTTGCTATACGTGACCATACTTTTATCATCATCATCATCATCATCGTCGTCGTCGTCATCATCATCATCATCATCATCATCGTCGTCATCATCATCATCATCATCATCATCATCATCATCACGACCATCATCAGGCCTTACTAAGCCCCATGCAAGGAAAAGGCCCTTCCATGTTGCGCCAATCAACCCAGTCATCTGCTTTCTGCTGCGAAGTAATCCTACTTATCGGCCCACCAAAGCTTTAGTCTCCTCTTCCCGCGTTTGCCTTCCCTTGGAATTCAGTTCGTTACCCTTAAAGACCAATGGTTATTTTGCCTACGCGCAACGTGGCCGGGGCCCCACCACGGTGGTCTAGTGGCTAAAGTACTCGGCTGCAGACCCGCAGGTCGCGGGTTTGAGTCCAGGCTGTGTCGGCTGCATTTCCGATGGAGGCGGAAATGTTGCAGTCATGTGTGCTCATATTTGGGTGCACGTTAAAGAACCCCAGGTGGTCGAAATTTCCGGAGCCCTCCACTACGGCGTCTCTCATAATCATATGGTGGTTTTGGGACGTTACACCCCACATATCAATCAAATCAAACGTGGCCGGGCCATGTTCATTTTTTTTTAATTTCAACTATGATATTCCTGAATCACGTTTGTTCACTGACCTTTCTTTGCCACTTATGGGGAAGAGGTAGAACATCAGCTCCGCATGCAAGACTGCATCGGTCACCTCCTGTAGAACGTAAATAGAATGTGCTACTCGGCAACTGTCGTGTCGCTTTACCACATTTCACCCTGGTCCGGTGCGGGTGACTATTTTCTTTCTAAGTAGGCTTCTCTAAAATCTAGTATGTGGAAAAGCCAACTTTCCACAATCAATTTTTCATCGATTACTTTTTAAGTGGGCTTCACTTCAAAACGCGAATGCGCCGCTAAGAACTGGTCGTTATAACGGCAATGTGAGACGCCTTGTATAAAATTAGGTAGCCCCTAACTTCTTTCTCTTTTATATTAATTATTGTTTTTGATTCCTAGAGACACGCGTGTGTTTTCGCAAAGCGCAGATAGTCAGCTATTGATTTCATTTCAGCGTACTTCAGCGTGGATGACTACTGCCATCTAAGGGAGCCTCAGTAAACTAGACGCTTGTGAACGGACTGGACACGAATGATGCCACGAATCTTCTATATATTTTGAACCTCAAGAAACCTCTCTGTGGACCTTTTGGTGCATCTGTATTGATACCAGCGTTGTCAGTCAGGTCAGATGGCGCAATGCCATTTTCGACTAATTGTACGAAATTCGCAACTTGACCCATATATTGTCCCTTCCCTTTTGAAAAAACGTCAATTTGAAGGCTGCTAGATCGAAATGTAGGGAGGGGAAACCAGATGCTCCCTGACCTTCATTTTCTCATGCTGCCTTTCATGGAGGATGCTCTGAACTTTGACGATGTATTGAAAGTGCAGTGTAACACCTAAGACATAGCACTTCCAAGTTTTCCAGACCAATTTATGGGAAAATATGCAGTCGTGTGACGCATATTTCTCCCTCCCCCATCAATACGCAAACATAATGCATATTAGTATACAAGAGACTGATAAACATTCTTAGCTCCTAATTGCATATTACAGATATATCAACATATCGCTAACCATTGCACGTAGGTGACCTGCTTTCTCCTATTTCCACCAGATATAAACTTGATGCAATGCAGAGTTCTTCAAAACAGTGTGAATTGTATAGCCAAAGAAGTGTGCTTCATTAATTCAGAAATGTGCTCAATATTTTGTTGAACTCCATTTTAATAAATCTTCTTTGATTCTGCCCAAAACTTGATTGTTTGTGCGCCTACAAAATCATTATCGGACCGCATAATTCGACCTTCACTCATTACTTCAAATTATGAAATTGTTACTTTAAAAAAGGAAAGATTTATGTAGCTTGCAGTTACCTCGCAACATAAAAAAGATAGCAATGACTGATGGCCTCACTTTAGCATTTGTTGGAGACATTTATTTATAAACATCAGATATTAGCTCTTCACTCTAACGAAATTATGTGCATATGAGTTAACTACTTCTCACTAAATTTAAGCATGGTAGCATTTCTTTCGTGCCAGAATAGCGAGGAATTCTTTGCGCTAACCGTAAATGCTCGCCACACTTCAGAGAACTTGTATATTTTAATTTCACTTGCGACGCTAATAAATTAGACTTGTCTATTGTTTAAGCACACTCCGTAAAAGAAACCTCTCTTTTGCCAGTTCTAACTTTCCACATATAGGACTCTCTTTAAAAATCAAAAGTCCGGCACGGAATACACAGCACAGTTACAGCGAAATCTTGAATAGTGGCGTTTCAGAGCGTTTTCGAAATGATCCTTGGGTAATTGTTACAGGCACACTTGCAGGGTATCTACTACGCCTTAAACATACTTTTAGGAGCGAAGCTCCTTATAGCGGCACCCGTTCATCCCTCGTAGCTGTTGTAGTGTATAACAAGTATAAAATTTTGACCTCCAAGGTGGTGCCGGTGAATTATTTCTTCTGTGCGTTGTTTAACAATCAAAAAATAGTGTTCAATGTACATGTCAATGGCTGCTAATGGGGAATGAGAGACAGGAGCATTCGGCTTTTAGTTAACGCGCGCGCTGTGATCCCCATTAGCAGCCATTGGCATGTACATCGAGCACTATCTGACAAGAAAGGGTTGCTACGTTATACTCGCTGGGTGTAACCTCCTTAGATTTAGAAAGGTTTAGCGAGCGTTGAGACGCAGTGCCATGAATACAATGAACTAGTATATACCATGAACTCGAGGTGGTTAAAGGTGGTAAGTAGATACGAAGCGCAAGCCGTAAGAAAGTAAAAGCCGAATTCTCCTGTCTCTCATTTCCCATTAGCAGCCATTGGCGTGTACATTGAGCACTATCTGACAGGAAAAGGTTGCTTCGTTATACTCGCTGGGCGTAACCTTTTTGGTTTTAGAAAGGTTTAGCGAGTGTTAGGTCGCAGTGCCATGACTACAGTGAACTAGTATATACCATGAACTCGAGGTGGGTAAAGGTGGGAAGTAGACCCGAAGCGCAAGCCGTAGGAGCTGTAAGCCGTGTGCGTGTGCCACCTCTCGTTTAGTCCTTGGAATGTCCGCTGGATAGCGGTGCTTCGATATGGGTAATATATGGTGAAAAGATGCGAGATGGTGGTATTTGGAGTGTTGAATTGGTGGACGAACGGACACAGAGACAGATGCATGGATGGACGCATGAACAGACTCAGGGGCGGATGCATGGACAAACGCAGGGACGGACGCACGAACAGACGCACGCACGGACGGGCGGATGGTCGCATGAACGGTCACACAGACGTACGCATAGACGAACGGAAGCAAGAACGAATGGACGGACGAATGCTTCGCCCCACTCTCCATCATTCACTGCGTGGATATGCTGCCATTTTTTTTTTTTTGTAGTAGGCCGGCATTCACAGTGCTATCCCTCGTCATTCTCAGAGAAGCGTGTTGTACGCTTCGCATAAGCAGAAAATTTGTGCAGTTTTTTTTTTCCATGTAGTGGCTGATGACGATAAAAAATTCTATCTTGAGCTTTTTGTAATAGGATTCGAGCATCGAACGGCCCACTCTTTACCCTATTTGCACAGGGTGATGCCTAGTGGATCTTTTGCTGTTTTAAAATGCTTTATTACTAATACTAACGCGATTCCTACCGGTATCAAGCCTGCCTACGGCAAATTTGCAACAAAGTTTCAAGCAACGGCGTGGGTTTGCGTTCAATTCGTGTAACTGTTGGTGGTCACCTGTCAAATCCCGTGTTTCTTAACTATTTCTGTGAAGCAAGGCTGTCCGTTGTCACCAATGCTTTTTCTTGGAGCCACTGTGCTTACGATTAATTTGATCTCGTTACGTCCGTGGTTTGAATGTTTACGCTAACAAGGTAATGACCTAGCGTGCTTTTGTGCAGATCTTTTTAGTAAGAAAAAATGGTGGTGTCAGCATTTGCTGAATATGAAAAAAAAAAAACTTCAGGGGCACGTATGAACTTCGCTAAAAGCTTAGGACTGTGGTTCGGCTGATAAACATGTAAACCAACCATAATCTAGGGCATTGAATGGTCTTGCGTGCCACTAAAATACATAGGATCAAGCGCACATAAATGGAAAGAACCTGAACGCAACCTAAACCGCTTTGTCCAGACATCTATTCTGCATAAGCCCTCTATCGTTGGCAGAGCTAAGGCATGCACTTACTTCTGGCTACAAAAATATTTTACGTTAAGCAAATAATTTGTTCTTCGAGGGTTTACATACAGAAATTTCACCATAAGTTTGCTACCTTTATTTGGTCATCAACCTACGAACCTATAAGGCTAATCAATGTCTTAAGACCAGTTTGCGCACGTGGTCTCGGATTGGTACACCTCTTCATTAGAAAACTGGTGTGTTTTTTTTTCCTATTTTCATTATTGTGCTCATCTACGGCTTCGAACATTTTCGCAAGTGAATTTTGCGATCCTTCCCAAATTTAGTGGTATCTACTCATTTTCCTTCGCCTCCTCATTTGCAATGATTCATCCGTGAAGTGTATGAATCAGTGTGCTTTCTCACAGTCAGATTCTCTAATGAATAATTGTTCTCTCGCTCAAGAAAATATATATATTATGATGTATTGGATATGGTATTTCCGGCTCCGCTGTATCACTCGCTATATAGTGGATTGCCTGGGCATCATGTCCTATTTTGTGTGATGAAAATGAATATTTCACCAATAACCAAGAAATTTTGCTACAAAGGCCATAGAGAAAGAGTACCTGTAAAAGACTGGTGAAACACCAAAGGTATCTTTGTAGCCTCAATCGATTGCTGCCTCTGTGAAGTCCCAGAAGCAATAGAACATTATTTTATTAGTTGTGAGGCCGTCATCCTCTTTCGGGACGTCCTCTATCGGGCTTTTAAACAACAATTGTATTTTAATTCTTCTAGCACCTGTTATCTTGTACCACTCAAATGCAATATTATGCCAGTTGGCATGCTCTCGTTACTGGGCATGCACATTTTATGGAAAACCCGCATGTTATCCAGGCATGCGAAACCAACGGTGTCACCGCAACCGCACTTTCGTACCAATTAGTGTGCGCCTCATAGACTTTTGTGAACCACAGCAGTTTCAGCCAGACTGTTATGCATAGTTCATGAAGTCTGCTGCTCAAGTACACATTTAGACATAGCGTTGCATGAAATTTGTTTCGTAACGCCCATTGTACAATAATTGTAGTGGCTTAAGAATGTTGTATGTTACGTATATAAGTAAGCCGCGTTTCGTAATAAATACAATGTAAGAAAAAACTGGCGTGGGTCTGCACTAGCAAACTGAGCTGCCACGCCAGGGACTCGGGTTTGAATCCTGATGTGTCCATGGTGTTATTTTTTACTGGGTCTTTTTTATCGTTTCGTGCTATATTCGTTACGCACACCGGCGGTGGTCGCAGCGGTTGCAGGCAACTACGAAGCATGTGACCCTGGTTGTCATCTCATAACAGCTTTTCCTTGTAAAACAGATGTCCACTTTCTTTGCAAATCATTATACTCTCACTGGAAAATACCAAGACACAAGACACAAAACAGAGTTACTTACACGATTGGCGAAGCTTTTGGCAACTCACTAATGAAATATATTTTGTGCATAGACTCACTGGGACTCACATGAACCAAAATGTTTCTGAGCTTGACTAGCTCAGACTCACACTCATGAAACTTTTTCTTGCTCCAGACTCGCTCGAACTCTAACTCGCCATATGATTACTCACCTGGGCTCTCATACTTACTTTCGGCTGGATCTGAGTTTGAGTGAGTCGACTCATCAGTGAATTCACCAACCTATGATAACGTGTCTCTTTAAAAAAGAGGGGATCAGCTATAACAATAATAAACTCTTTAAGTGCTTTTGAAGGAGCTCATCTTAACCAAACTGTTTCCAAACTGCTTCGGACGAGCGGAGCTCGTCCAAAGCTACTCTCCAGTAGTGTTCGGGACGAGAAGAGCCCATCAACGGCTTAGATATCTTGTCATCCACCAGGTGTCGGCATTTACTTAACGGTGTTGCTTTGTCCTGCAGTAGGAGCGTGATTCTTAGATGAAAAAGAGTGTGTGTGGTGGAGGCGACTCATGCATATAGTTAGTCCATCAACCCAAAGAAGAAGCTTTAATCTCATTTTATTCATCTTTTTCCGGTGATGATGATTCAGATAAACATGTTGATCTTGGGTCCCGAAGGGAAGACCACGATGACGGTAAATTGGGCAGCTCTTCCAGTGATTATGAAGACAGCTCGGAAGCGAACATTGCTAATGCTCACCAGTAGAGTCAGTTTGAGTTACTTCTTGTTTCAAGCTTTTCCACAGATTCCCAAAGGAAATAGGCCAAAAGAGCTCAGCCTGCACAAGTGAACAAAAGATGTGGCGTCTGCAGCTGTTTTTTAGGGTGCCTATTTTTATTAGCAGCAGGTGCCTGCTTTCCTATGTATGGTTCAAAAACTAACTTATTCGCGTTCGTTTGACTAAGCATGTGGTACAAATACTTTTTAAACATCGACTAGCTACTTTTTAGTCTATTGATATTTGACATCAGCAGTATAAACAGGCAATTTCGGTTGGAAAATTGTTTTTAAAATCCTAAGCACCTCAAAACTTGTCGATTCCTCGCAATCAGTACATTGCAAAAATGCGCAATATATTCTTAAGCTCAACCAATAGAAATGAGCCACTTCACCAGAAAAATTTTGATTCTTTATTTCCGGCAGCATAAACAGTTGATTGGTGACCGTGCAGTCTGTGCGGAATGCTATTCTGGGAAGAAATGAAACTATAGAATGCTTTTTCTCACCGTTTTCACCAGTGCCGCAGCACTCATCATTACTAATTGCAAACAAACTGCCGATGAACCTACACGCCTAATTTGTGGTACAAGGCCGCTTCAAATTAGTTGTAGCCTCCATTTCGTATGTTTTCACAATCAGTTGCTTCAGCTATCTTTTTGTCTATTTGCTGCATAGTTGTGCAAAAAAATTCCTCGGGAGCCAGTGTATGTGTAGGAATAGGCAAAATAACAATAAGTGCAGACTAAAGGTGTTCGTTTCTCAATGTACATGGTTTCCAGGTAGACCATATGCATTGCGGCAATGGTGACAGCATGATGTGGCAATATGGAAAAGAATGCAGTCCTTGTTTCATGTGAAGACGTGTGGTACTGATCTGATGACGGCATCCAAGTAGGCATCTAAAAAAAGTACAAAAGCACACTAACAAAGAAGCAATAGCTGCTGTGAAACCTCAGTTTGGTAACCGAAAAATCTGATTCGCAATATTGAACTAAAAAATAGACTGTTTTTCTTGCTTTCTAAATGTGCCATTTTGTGCCAAACGATCTCTAATCATTTACACAGACGTACCACACTCTGAAAGTGTCAGTCGCTTCAAATAACTGATTGGGAGTTACATAAAGAAGCCGTGCACTTTATATTCATCATTTCATATTCTCTAGCACGGTCCCAAAAAGAGCAAAAGAACCGTTTTAATGTTCCAATGTCACGTATTCCAGATAACTCCCGAGGGTGCCCACTGAGTAGAGGTATACATGTAGCTCCGCACCCTGCGACAGTATCATTCCCGCGTGAATGAAACTACCACAACCTCCACAAAGGCTCTATCTCTTTACAAGCCATTTAGCGGAGCCTTCGTTATTATCGCGCTTCGCTGCGATAATAGCGTGTTGCTAAAGCGACGTCTCTCAGCTTGACTGTACTCCACTCCTTATTCCGCTTAAGTCACTCCTCCTCTCCAACTCACCCAACCCAATCCCGTAGCCTCCCCAGGTGGAGCTCTCCCAACTCCTTTATCCCCTTGGACAGTGCCATCTTGAGATCGCGAATGCTCCTGTGCACTTGGCACGCTGTATGGTGTGTGGAACGACTTTCTTCGCAGGAGCAACTTAGCCCGTTCTCTAACACAGCTACACCGCGGTATCTCCTAATGGCGCGGTCCGTAATTTCCCTCAGAACCGGTCAACGTTTTGCACAGCGATTTGACTCCCGGCCAGTGGTCGAGAGAGTCCCGTTCCCGGGCTGGCAAAGTTTAAGCCGAGATAAACCAGAGCCCCACACCCGTGCCGCCGTGCTACGAGAGAGTAATGGCCGTTTCTGTCGCCCGTCCTCCGTCCTCCCCATCTGTCCTCGCTCCAACGAAATGCCGCTCCTTTCTACGTGAGGTGTGTTATTTGAAACTCGCTTGTCCCGTCGCGAGCGTACTTTCTCTTCTTTGCCATCACACACTTTCGCTATCTCATACTGTAGCGACGAGGGAGCCCTTTTCGTGCAACATTGTGGTGTGTGATGAGCGGCGCCGCTGAATAAATAATGGCCCCGCAGAAACGGCCGCGAGCCGCGGGCGTCGCGCGCTCCTGTACATTTTTCTCGACGCCTCGCAGAAGAAACAAATTTTTCTTCACCCTCGTCTCCCCTTTTAGTAAGTCAAGCTCACCCGCAAAAGCAGGAGGGCCTCCTTTCCTCCGTCATGAATGTGGTGAAAAGAAACGTCGTCAGCTTTCGTACACGACAATTTTCTTCATGTCATTTTCGCAGAAAAATGTGACCCAATGTTTTACCCCCGCTCGCACCCACATGGTATGCATCAGCTGGCTCGAAATTATTATCGGTGTCGTTTTGAGTCTTCATACTCTTATCGAATGTGAGTGCAGCTCGAATTAGCTTTCCCAGCCTTGAAGTCGCGCTGACCGCTACATGCGAAAGCCGAAGGTATTCGTTCTTAAGCCATTCAGTTGGGCAGGGGCTGCGCTTGCATTTTCTTTAATACGTTCATGTGCAAACAAATTATCGACATCAAGGGTTAGAAATGCTGGATTACCTGACTCTTTAAATAGCCATTTGTAGTGATGTTGGCCGATACTCTCAGAGATAGCGTAAATACACCAACCACAACCGCCAAGCAAGGGGATGAGAAGATCTTGAACCGGTATTTGAATCTATGAGAGCTTGACACGCCTCTTACGAAGGTGCTATAGCTTGACTTCAAGACACCGCAAGATCTATTTTCAATTCATTGCCAAGCACTACCCCTTTGGTGTCCATTATGGCTAACGATTGGCATCGACAACAGTCCTGCCCACTAGCCCACACCATTGTGGCACAAGAATAGCTGTGCACATTAGGTTCCGATGCAAAAGAACGACAGGCCTGCACGGTAGGCGCAGCACAGTCACACCTAAAGCTGGAAAAGTGGCCTTTCAGAGCCTTTTCAAAACACTCATTCGATAACTACTGCAAGCACACTTGCGTGGTACCCACTAGGACATTATTAATAAACTTTTGGGTAGTAGGCTGGCATTTGCTATGCTATTTTTCGTCATTCTTCTGGGATGCGTAGTATCCGCTAAACACTTGCAAGGAATTTTTGTTCCAATTGTCCATGCAGTTACTGACTATGATGAATAATTATTGCTGAAGTGGGTATGCACCACAGTTGACAGGGGAACAAGAACAAGCTTTTGTGTATGTTTTGAGCATCAAACGGCCTACTCGTTACGCTATTCACATTGTTCGACGACTGCTTCTTTTTCGCTTTTGTAAAACGCTTTCTAAGTCGTATTAACGCGATTGCTTTCCCGACATCTAGCCAGCCTAAGGCAAGTTTGACAACAAGTCACACGTACCAGTGTAGCTCAGTTTTTTTTTTTTTTGCTTTATTGCCTGTCTATAGGCGCGTACATCAAACCACAAGCACAACAAAGACAAGCAGTAGCAGTCCGACACAAACTGAAATTCTCTAAGGGCTGCCAAGGGCTCTACCCTCGACAACCACTCAGGTAAAATCTCCTGAGTTTTCTGCAGTTCAACAAACTTGGCCATGCATTCAAGGAAATACATTCGTGCAGGCCATGCATCCTGATCGCGATAGAAACCCGCCATACGGGCCCGCCATAAACAGTGAAGTCCACAGAGCATAATAAAAAAACG
Source organism: Rhipicephalus microplus (assembly GCF_043290135.1). Classification (NCBI taxonomy): domain Eukaryota; kingdom Metazoa; phylum Arthropoda; class Arachnida; order Ixodida; family Ixodidae; genus Rhipicephalus; species Rhipicephalus microplus. The sequence goes on along the minus strand of NC_134701.1, from coordinate 168,469,322 downwards.
GCGTAGCTCAGTGGTAGAATACTGAGCTAGCACCCACTGGACCTAGGTTCGAGCCCCACAGTGCCATTGTTGCTAGGTCGTACCTGCTTAAGGCAAGCTTGACAATGAGTTACAGGTACCGGCGTAACTCAGTGGTAGATTATAGGGCTGGCACCCAGTGGACCCGGGTTCAAGCACCACTGTGTCATTGGTGCAAGTTTGCTTTTCTCATTTCGCTCGATGCGGTTACGGACAACGGCGGCGGCGGGCAGCAAAAACTGTGCGTGGCCCGAAAAGTTATCTCATAACAGCTTTCGCTGTAAAACTTGGGGATCCCTTATCTCTCAGCCGTATTTCTGGAGCTATGACATCGTACAGGAGAGCACGAGGCCACGATATTCCTCCCCACAGCCAATAAATCACTTTTGCACCGTACTTTGGGTGAATATCGGACAATTCTGTGGGGCAGCATGCTACTGCAACATCCTAGAATCAATGTTTTATCGCGCCATATTTATCAGTGTCCATGAGCCGGCACCGAATACGCTCTACGGTGAGGGAAAGCCACACCATTTTATGCAAACAACACATATTTTGAAAATCAAATAACCACGTACGACCATAACGAAGAGAAAATTTGTTAAAAGGCGGAAAGGTCCGTCTGAGCTGTTCCATTTGGCCTGCTACTCAGAACCATTGTGCTCCTATATATGTCACATCTTTAGCGTATGACATTATGATTTAAAACCGGTATGTTGGGTATGTAATTACGAACAGCTAAGCATCATATTATGCCGAAAAGCGTCCAATCTTTTATAAAGTGCGTTCACAAGTTCAAATGCCGACAATGCGGAGCATGGTTTTGACGTTCTCTATGGTATATTAGGCAACGTACGAGGTTTGAAACCAAGTTTTCTGTAGCCAGACGATCTCGTCTAGCATAACGACTGTGTATAAATTGGGCGTTCAACTGACACACAAGTTTGTGAAAACGCACAAAAGCTTATATCTGCGCCAAGTGCAAGTGCCCGAACAGCAAGCGTTGCGAAATTTTTAGATGCTGGCTGACAAAGTAGCTGGAGTCAACCATCTGACTTCTCTAGTATAAAAATACGAATATAAAGCACGACACCCTAATGCTGACTCAGAGATATCTCACAGTTATAGATATGCTGGGGCTACACGTCCCACTCCGCGGACTTTATATTCTTCAATGAAGTCATTCGGTGTGTGCTACTGTAGTTGTGCCCATACTTAAGCAATCCTCTAGAAAACCGCCCATGTTACTGTGACACGAAATGTCTACATTGCATACAGTCAAGTGTATATTGTGCCACCTACCACTGCCTGCATCTGCCATCCCTGTCCTTCCATCTACAAGCCTCTCATAGCATCTTTATCTTCACGGTATCACTTCCTATGCGTTTCTCAATCTGAATTCACCGCACTAGTTTGGTATTTACACTGGAAACCACTGGAGGCGTCAGTAGCGAGGCGCATAAGCATAAAATTGGCCTGATGTATCTTCAGCGCGAACTCAAACATCGTGAGCGACTGCACATTGCGTCAGGTTAATGCCAACAATGACACTCACCACCGTTTGTTGCATGTTATTCAATTGACGCCCTCGATAAAGTTTTGTATACAAGGATACAGTTCACAATATTTCGTTGGCACACGTTTCGTGTAAGTTGGACCCGATGGGTGACTCACAGGGGAGCTATCTACATGGCGTGTTTGAGCTTGTTACAATGCGCAGTGAGGCAAAATCTTTGTGGCCGAGAAGTGCATGTTTTTTCCAAAATCATTTTGGCGCACGCTAGACACGGTGTAACAGCATTCGTTGAGACAACGTTCAAAGTGGAAGCGGAAAAGCAAGACTCTGGGAAATTTTGTGGATATAACAGAACAATTTGAATAATTTTATTTTTTTTTCATCCTGCCCTTCTTTATTGTTTCTAGTCGGGCTTGTCATTAAGACAAGCAAAACATTTTGTTTCACATGTGCAAATTTGGCATATGCTTCGTGATTCGCGCGTTACAGCGAAAGTCCTAATTCAAGTTATTTCAAACGCAATCTTATAAGGCAGCACAAGCTCAAATGCGCCCCCGTTTCGGGAGATTCGGCAGCCCAATACGCCAGACGCAAGCGTACCATTGGTAACACCACAATCCTACAGTTCTAATTGTGTGCTGTCCAGCGGGACTAGGCTATCGCCGAGGATTTCAAAAAAAAAATGTTCCTCGAACGGTGGATTTCTGACAGCTTAGCTCCGAACACAGCCGTTGGGCAAATTTTGTCTCACCTAAAAATTGTCTTTGTTTACAACTCCCTTTTTTTACTGAGAAATGGCTTCGCTAACAAAAACATGAAGTATGTAAAACTTTGTGTTACTTGTTTCGACATTTGCTTTTTTTTATCAAGAGGCAGCAATGAACGTCTGCAAGTAATTCTCGTCGGAGGTACTACAATCAAAAACAAACTTCCGAAATTGTCGCCTATTATAGGTATACGATCGAATAGGCTTTCTTTCCGGTCTGTATTTTTCGTGTGCACCACTCGCTAGTGTTTGTCTGATTAGTTCAGGAGTATTCCTTCAGCTCATCGTGCATCTATGCTGCCTCAAAAAATAATGACAAATGGTGGCGTCAGCATTGGGTCACAAGAAATGCACTGAATCAAGCAGACGTAATTTTTCCATACCAACATTGAGGCTGTTTTCTAACCACAAGGCATCACTTCAGGATAATTTAATTATGCTGGCCGCATATACTAATATAAAGTTTAACAGTCATGTGCCCAAAGGTGTTGATGTACGTTCTTTGTGTAGCGTACGGTCTAGTCGAAATGTCTATCATTTCGTCTGTGGTCACAAAGCGTGAAGAAAAATGTCGATCGAAAAATCGGTGCTAACTCATGTACCAAGTGATTCACCATCTCCAGTTCGGCTGTTGCTATTAGCAACGAAACAGTCAACGCTTGTGACAAAAGAAAGTACACCGGACTAACACATTTAAAACAAAAGTTGTTTAGGCTTTCATATGGAAGGCTAGTTCATATTTGTGAACCACATGTATTGGGAACAAAGATATTGTGAAAAATCCTAATTGTCTTTGAGGGGCGAAGCTCCTAAAAGCAGCACCTGTTCATCCCTCGTTGTCGTAGTCGTATGTCGTAGTGTGTAACCAGTGTTACACTTTGACCTGCAAGGTGGTGCCGGTGGAAAATTTCTCCTGTGCTTT